>NC_133160.1:168844898-169526683 GCF_040802235.1 Manis javanica | reverse complement strand
ATGAAGTGGAGCGTCCGCGGGGCCTGCGCCGCGCTCTCGTCCTGTCTCCTGCTCGCCTGCGCGCTCAGCGCCGCCGCCGTCGGCCTCAAGTGCTTCTCGCTGGGCTCGGAGCTGCGCGGGGAGCCGTTCCGGCTGGGGGCGGCCGCCGGCGCCTTCTACTCGGGGCTGCTGCTGGCCGCCGGCCTTTCGCTGCTCGGCGCCGCCCTGCTCTGCTGCGGGCCCCGGGACGCGCCCCTCGCAGGGCCGGGGCCGGGCCCGGGGCTCGGGGTCCCTGCGGCCCCGGCCGGGGCTCCGGAGGCCGCGCCGGGCGAGCAGGCGGCCGCAGGGGGACCCTCGGGGCCGGTGAACAGCCAGAACCTGCTCCTGCTCGGCGTCCTCGTCTTCATGCTCGGGGTCCTCAGCGCCTTCGCGGGCGCCGTGATCGACGGCGACACCGTGTCCCTCGTGGAGCGCAAGTACTCCCACTACTGCCTGCCCCCGCGCGCGCCGGCCGCCGCCCCCGGCCCCGCGGCCGCCGCCCCCGGCCCTGCCCCCGGCGCGCCGCGCGCCCGCAGCACCCCGGACAGCGCCACGCCCGCCAAGTGCCGGCAGCTCAAGGACTACCAGCGCGGCCTGGTGCTCTCCACCGTCTTCAACTCGCTCGAGTGCCTCCTGGGCCTGCTCAGCCTCCTGCTGGTCAAGAACTACAGGTCGTCGCAGGCCCGGCGCGGCCGGCGCGGCCGGAGAAGGGGAGGCCGGGCCCTGGCGCGGCCCCGCGGCGGCCCGGGGCTCCGCGCGCAGCTGCCAGTCTCCCGGGCGCGGCGGGGCCGGCGGGGCCGGCGGGGCCGGCGGCTGCAGCCGCGGCCGAGCGAAGCCTCTATCCTGTCCCCGGAGGAATCGGACTTGACCGCCCCGGGGGACTGCGCGGACTTTGCGGCGCACCACGCCGTGTCCTACATCAACGTGGGCGTCTTCCACGCGTTCGACGAGGCGGGAGTGGAGGTGTGCTGCGGGGGGCACCCGTCAGTGGAGCTGCCGGGTTACGCACCCTCGGACCCCGACCTCAACGCCTCTTACCCCTACTGCTGCCGGCAGCCTTGTGATGCGGCGCGCCCTTGGGCGCCGGGCCGGGCCTGCTGAGCCCCCGCGCGCACCTCCTGTCCGACCGCGGGGCGGAGGAGCACAGGGCCAGGGAGCCCGGCGGTGCACCTGCGAGGGCGGTGTGGCCGGCGGCCCCCAGGGCTCCCCGCCACCCAGCCCTCTGGGGTTACCATTTTTGTGTCGGAGGCTTTCTTCTCTTCTCTGTCTGTCGGTATCCGGATTCCATTTTAAAGTTTACAATAAATGTTTTGGGGTTGGCTCGCCCCCACCGCACTTCTCTGGCAAATCCGTTCCCTGGGCCGCGCCCCGAGGCCCCGGGTGAGACCAGGGTAATGGGGGAGGAAGGACCCTCGTCAAGAGGACAGAGACAAAGCAGCTGGGACTTAGGAATGAGGGGAATGACAGAGCCCCCAACAGCAACACTTTGTACACGGATGTGCCTGCTTTTGTCCATACTTTCTTACTGTAAAGCTCTCCATAAACAGTGAAAATGTTTGGTAAATTTATTGCAATTTAAAATTGGTGAGTTACTTTATTAAATTAATTGCTATGCTATTGGAGATATTCATCAAATTGGAGTTGGAGAGTGCACACAAATCAGTTTGGGGGGAAATGGTTGAATTTGGTCATTTGTTGAGTTTAAACAGTTGTACGCTGCTAGCTGGTTGACTAAATCCAACCTCTTTCTGAAGATAACTTTCTGCGTGTATATCAAGTCCCATACCTTTCTTTGTTTGGAAACTGGTGAAGGGGTTGCTATTGCAAAGCTGAGCTTATTTTTGGCTAATACATGAAAATAATCCAGTCCTATTTTGGAGAATCACAGTTACGTTTTTCTGGCAAAGATTATTTTCCTGTTGATTACTTCATGAATCTGGTAATTTTTAATATTGTAGCACTTCATTAAAAATATACCCCTTAATTAGCCTTAACTGAAGTGAAGATTAGGGTTAGGACATACATGTGTGTGCATACTTACACACACAATATGAAATGCATTCCAAATAATGTTGAAGTGTGTTTCGAACTAGTCTGCTGAGCTGGCTGGGAGCTGGGCAGGCTCACAGTCTTGGGGAAAGGTAATCCATATCTGTGTGCCAGGCAGGTATGCCACTGATTCTGGACTTGATGGCAGTAGAGCCCAACGCTGACCTACAGGGGGCGTGCCTTTTGCAGAAGGAGCAGAGGCCATGCACAATATTCTTGACAGGAGTACGCACAACGCAGAACGCTTGGTGAGAAAAGCAGAAGAAATGATGTGTGAGACCTTTATAGTGTATAGGGGGCCACTCGTAATGGTGACAGTAGCCAGATTTAGGGGTGGAGGTGGAGTTGTTGCCAGGTGCAGGCTCTGGAGTGGCGCCTCTCAGGTCCCAGCCAGAGTTTCCTTGTACCTGGGTGACCCAGGCTCCCGTCTAGCTGGGACCTGGCCGGGCTGCCTAGCCACAGCAAGGCTGCTGGAGAGAGGAGGCCCATCTCCACACAGGGATGTGGAGACCTGTCACCGTTCGCAGTCGCTCTGTGGCGGCGGCAATCCCGTCACACTGATGCCCGGGGAATCACTAAGGAGCTTGGGGTTTGATGGCTGGGGTGGGCCTGCGTCCTCTCCTTGTTACCGTGGTGCTGCGGGAGGAAGAGCATTTCCTGGGTTCTCATCCACGGGCCTCTTCAGATACTGGTCCATGTTAGACCTCTGGCTTCCACCAGAGGGAGGGCACGGCCCAGCGAGGCCCACCTCTGGCCCTTTCAGGCTGGCCTCTCTTGCCCCTGCATGACCAGTCCACTGGCCACCAACCTAAAGCAGAAAACAAAGGGAAATTATTTCACCTAAAGTGAAAAGATACAGTGAGGTGACGGTCAGGACGATTTTCCTCACTTGCCTAAATCAGCTCAGTGAGACCCTGCCAGGCGGCTCCTGCCCCCTCCTGGAGCAGAGGCCGCACAGGCAGCTAGGAGCTGACCTCCCAGAGCTTCACAGCGCAAGTGGCCAGGTCACTGGGTGTCTGATGGGTGGGCACACCGTGGGCTCCTGTAGAAAGCTGCTGGGCAGGGGCTGACCGGGCAGACACATGAGTACACGGATGTAAGCTGCCAGACCTCCCATGTCCCTCCTGTTTTTGAGGTATTCCACCTTACACGGTTTGTGCGGCCTAAATGTTAGATGCCTTATGAGACTTTCAAATCAAAATAAGACCTCTCTGAAGTATAGACTTTTCTTGGGTAGAACAGAGGGCAGAAGAGGATGGGGCGGGCAGGAACTCCACGCATTCAGGCTGCCGGGACTTCCACGTGACCAGCAAACCAGATGAGATGACTCAAGATGCTAATGCCGCAAACTCCATGAACATTGATGACTCCAATTTACAGAGGCTGATAAAAGGATGCGGGATACCGGGGTTTTATTTTTTAAAGTTTCCTAGAGGAAAAAAAATTCTAAATATCCCTAAACTCAAATTGCTCCAAAGATCAGTACTCAGGGAAATGAGCGGAGAATCATGAAGCCAACGAGCTTCTGGTTAGGACTAACTTCCTTGTAACAACTCCAAATTCCTTGAAGTTTATCCAACTCATGGCAACACTTTTTATTCATGTTCATTCTACTTTTTGAAAGTTTGAGTTGTTTAGAATTAAGTCTTTACACTTCTTGGAAAATAATGCCACTTTTTGGATCTTTCTTTAAAGGGGTCTTACTCTGCTTCTCAGAATAATAATAATAAATTCTTGGCTTGGTGGAGGCCAGACTAAGAGCTTATTAACATTAAGATGGTGAAATGCCAAATTTAAATTAAATGCATTTTAGCATTTTTACATGGCCTAATGCTGAGTTTGTAAGTGTTAGTTTAAACATAAAGGCTGTTTACTTTTAAGGGGATAATTTAATTACGACAACATACGTTGTAACCAAACCGTGTTTTCTCAAGATCGATAAACAGGCGCTCCTGGGGTCTCATCATACGGGTCACACGCCTTTCCTCAGGGGGAGGGAGTGCTCTGCCCCTGACAACACAGACCTGGTCCACACAACTAAATTTCTGACTGAAATTTAATTAAATAATCATTTAATTAAAAAACTCAGATGGCATTTTTGGTGAAGATCAACTGCTGGTGATTGAAGTTTTTACTCCTGGCTGCTGGTTTCATGACATGGTGCAGGTAGAAGCCTTGAGCCTACACACACACACACACAAACATGAATGCATACACATTCATGCACACAGAAGCATACATGCACATGAGCATGAGCACACACAAATACACATGAGCGTGTGCACATAGACATTCACGTGCACATGCACAGACATGCACACACACATTCTCACATGCATGCAAACACACACGTACATACACACTGCCCCCTGGGTGGTGCCTGAGGGCCAGGCCAGCAGCCCTGCCTGGGGCATCCAAGCGTCCATGCGGAACCTGGCTGGGGTAATTGGCCGGGCTGTGGACTACTGCCTCCCACTGCCTCAGCCTTGTAGGATATGCGTGTAGGAAGCATGCCTTGGGGGCTATCTTTGGATGCTGAGCAGCACGTGGGCCTGTGTACTTTGTCACGTCCTGGTGGGGAGTCCCCTCACCGGGATGCCTGTACAGCACAGCAAGCCACAGTGGAGCTGCACTGGGGTCTGAGTGAGTGGTGGGGGCCCGGCTGAGTCCCTAGGCTCTCGGTGGGTCTGTGCTGCACACACGCTACAGCAGCTTGGCCAGTGCTGGCCTCTTTGGGCCACTTTTGGGCCTAGCTCCCCCTCTGAGCAAGGGCTGCATGCATGTCACACTGTCCATGGTGCCCTCAGACTATTGCCCCAAAGCATTGTTTTCTCACCAAGATATGAAAGAAAATAATGACAGACACCTTAAGAAAAATGAATTGTGGTATAAAATAAGTAGAAACTTTATATGCCTGTGCACCTATTTTTTTTCTGAGGCAGAGACAGCATCCTGATGTCAATAGGTTTACTATCCAGATGATCCAGTTTCTTTGCTCCATCTGCTAATTTTCAGCATGGTGATTGACAAGGACAAAACACCAACAGATGGAAAAGAAAATTTTACTTAGGAAATAGTACGCATATATCATTATGTGCCCAGCTTGAATTCTCCCAAGGACTTCCTGGGGTGGCAGGAGAAAGCCTGGTGGTTCCCATTACAGAGCTGTAATTATAAGTGTTTTCTTAAAATCTCCATGTTCAGAGGGGAATCTACTTATATGTGTGAGTTTCATCTATTTTGCTTTCTTATTGCCTTTGATCCTCAACAGAATGTCAATAAAGACCTTGTCACTCTAGGACCAGTAGAATCTGTGTTGAAGCACAGTGCACCCCACAGAACCCCCCAGCACTGTGCGGCTCCCATCTGGTTCTGCAGACCAGGCGGCGGGGGGTGGCCAGACCCACCCCAGATGTGCCAAGGGCAGGAGGGCCGAGCAGGTGAGTGGGTCAGCAGAGGCTGCTCCGATCCTGTGCTGCGCCTGCCCTGGGTCTGCCCGTGGCACCCGGGGGTGTCCCACCTTGCCTGCCTTTCTCCCATCACCCCAGCCCTGTATTTGGTCTTGTGTACCTGCTCAAGTCCTTATGCTATTCCTGAACCACCAGCCTGACCCTTTCTTCATCTCTACTCCTGGTGCAACATTTTCCTAAAACATGGGTCAGATTGTGGGACCCTACTCAAGAACTTCCCTTTTCCTAAAGGCAAATAAAGCCTTGTGGACTTGGTCCAGCCTGACCCTTTGCCTTCTCTGTGGCCATCAGGGGCCAAAGATGAACTGACAAGGGCTTCTCCCAGTGGGGCTCGTGAATGAGCAGCTGTGCCACTGAGGCTGGTACTCTCTGGACAAACACCAGGGTCCCCTGGCTGTGCAGTGGGAAAGAAAAATGGACTGTGTTGATGAGACGGGAAGGAGCGCTAAGTACCTGGGCAACATCATGGGGCAAGAGGTGTGGGCCTGGGCTGCCTCAGGGGCAGGAGGTGTGGGCCTGGGCTGCCTCAGGGGCTGGGCTGCCTCAGTGGCCTGGACCTTTTAGGAGTTTGTATTACTTTCCTGTGGCTGCTGTCACCAAGCTCCACAAACTGGTGGCTTAACACAGCAAATATTTATTCTCTCACAGTTCTGGGCGTCAGCAGCCTGGGGTTGAGGTGTCAGCAGGCTGGTTCCCTGGGAGCTCCCAGGGGCCCGTTCCATGTGTGTCCCCAGCTTCCTGTGCTGCTGGCAGTCCTTGGCATTCCTTGCTCTGTAAGCTCATCTTTCTAGTCCTGCCTCTGCCTCCGTATGGCCCCCTCTGGGCGTCCCTCTCTGCCACTTACGAGGACACTCTCATTGCACACTCTAATCCAGTATGATCCGCAAAAACCTTATTTTCAGATAAGGTCATATTCTGGGTGGACAAGAATTTTGGGGGGACAACACTGAACTGTGTACAGAGCCTGGTCAAGGTTCGCGGCTTGCTCATTCTTCTCTGCAGAGGCCTTCCTGTCTTCCTGCGCGGGGCTAGCTACCGAGGGCCTTGGGCACGTGCGCTCCCTCCCTGGGAACAGAGCTCTTGGAGCCCCTCAGACCGCAGGTGTTCCTGGACCTGAACAGATTGGTCAGATTCCCAAAAAAGCTCATACATTAACTGCCCAAGGGGAAAGCTGTCCTGAAAATAAGTTACATTTGGCTCACTTGCAAATATTTTTAGATGTCCTGTGTCCCTCCCCAGATACCCCCACCCTCCCTCACCGCTTGCCCATTCCACCCATTCTGAGGCTGGGTAAAGGAGGCTCCCAGAGCTGCAGAGGCCACGCCCTCACCTGCCCATCCAGCAGCTGTTTATGGGGACTTCACAGGAGCCTCGGGGATTCTGTGGCAAACCTGGTGGCACGTTGCCGTCTTTGCTGGTGTGGGCCCTGATCAATGGCTAATATGCCATGTGGGCTCATCAAGGGCCAGGCCCTGTGTGCCAAGCACTTCAGGTTCCCTGCCTGCCTTTATCCTGAAAACAACCAGTTTACAGGTGGGAATACTGAGGCTTAAGGAATGAGCGTCTATGCCCAGGATGGAGCCTGTGTGAGAGCCATGGCCTGACCTCAGTCTCTCCTGCGGCCTGGAACCCCCGTCTCATTCTAGCTGCAAAGCAGGAACAACGTTCAGTTCCTAAGCAGCATTTGTGGGGGTTCTGTAAGCGTGGGCCGCATGACAATCTCTATCCCTTTCCAGACCTCTGGGTGCTTAAAAGTCAACCACCACCTCCTCACTGCCTTCAGGGTCCCTCAGCACCCAAACTGGGCTTTCTCCCCAGCTTGGCATCTCCCTCTTCTCAGCTGAATGGCTCCATGCCCACCCCCAGAATCCTGTTCTGAATGCCCTACACACTCTCCTCACCAAGTGCTTTGACTCAACTCATCTCATTCAGTTTTTCATTCAACAACTATCAGCTGGGCCAGGCGCCAGCAATCCCAGGGAGTGCCCGCGCCCCAGCACCCGCCTCTTGCCCTGATGGGAGCACCTGTACTCGTGCTCCAGCGAACCGCAGGGCAGAGATCTCACATGCCTTTTTTTCACACTAAATCCAGAAATCAAGGTGTATTTTACACTCAGAATACACATCAGTTTGAACCAGCCGCATTTCCAATGCTCAGTGACTGTGTGGAGTGGTTTGCCGACTGGTCTAATTTAGAATGGCTTGTTTCCCCTGCAGGCTTCTTTTATTTTGATTAGGAAAAATGTTCATAAAATATTGCACATAATATAACACACAAGGGTCCATCTCTGAGTCAGTCTGCATTGCCATCAAAACCAAAATCCCAAATTTTAAATTGTTAACAGTTGAAAATATTATTCCTCATATTTAGACCACATTTCTCTCTTATTTTTAAATATGTAAAGTGTTACAGGAGCAGCCAGCACTTCCCATTGTCCTTTAAGCCACTGCTCACCTCGAACTGATGGCGGGTCATTCCCCAGGATCTTTTTTGAGTTTCTTCCACCAAAGTGTGTGTCCATGCACATTGCACAGTATTGTTTTACATGTTTTTAAACTTTACATAATGGTGTCATGCTCTATTTAATCTTTATGCCATATGCTTTTTGCACTCACTATGTTGTTTCTGAGATTTATTTGTGGTGCCCCCCTGTACCTCCGGCTCATTACTCTAGCTGATACATCACATCCCCTCGAGCAGATAAACAGCTCATTGAGCATTCCCCTACTGAGGCACGCCTAGATTACTTTCTTCTTTACTCTTACAACCAGAGCTGCACCAAAAGCTTTGCCTGCGTCCTTGTTCTCAGGCACGGCTTTCTCTAGGCCCCACACACAGGAGTGAGCGCCGGGTGTGTGCATTGCTGCTCTGCCCGTCGCTGCATGGTGCGCCGCCCTGGGACAGTACTGAGATGCGGATGCATACGAGTCACAACTCCCAGCAGCCTGCAGGGCACCTTCTCCGCCTCCCCCACCCTGTCCTCTCTTGGTTGCTGGTAAACGGTATTGCATTGCTCTCACATTCAGTGCCTTCTGCTTCTCACTCCAGCTTCAGGACAAAGTAGCTGTCTTTTTACTTACTGATTTCTAGGAGTTTGCGACCCATGCTCTGCATCCCACTCCCCCGGGGTTGGCACATCTCTTGTCCCAGAGTGGAGCTGTCCCTTCATTTATTTTGTGGTGTCATTTGCCAAAAACTAAATCACATTTATTAATCTTTTCCTTTATGGCTTGTCTCCCTGTTTCTTAAGAAATACTCCCTATCCCAATGTTTTAAAGATATTTTTGCTTTTCTTGTAAAAATTTTACAATTTTGTTTTTATATTTAGATCTTTATCCATTGGGGAATTTATGATGTGAGGTAGAGAGCTCATTTTATCCTTTATTATGTATGTGTGTTTACTTATCTGTATCTATTAAATACCTTTCATCTACCTATATCATCTTTTTCCTTTATCATTTTATCCTTTGTTGTATGTATAGCTAATTTTTGTTATTTTTCTTTATCATGTTAAGCCAATTATTTCAGTGGATCTATCAAATCCATGCCTTTTAACCTGTTTGTAACATCTTCCTTCACATATACTGATATTCCATATTCACACAATTTTTCTTTTTTGTTCATTTTTTTTTTCTGTTTATTTACATGTCCCACATCTTACTTCTTAAAAATTCTGCTCTTGGCATGTCCCAGTGTGTATTTTAGATGAGACCGCCCATGTCAGGTAGCACCTTGTCGGCACACAGACTGGACTGTGTGTTGATTTGGGCAGAATGCCATCTTGACAATTTATAAAGTCCTTCCATCTTTGAATAGGTGTCTTTCTCCACTGATTTAGGTCTTTTTATGTTTTCCAATAAAATTTAATACTCTTTTCTGTAAATGCCTGCATGACTTTAATTCCATTTTCCTGAGATACATTTTAGTTTTTGTGGCTATTGCCAATTTTCTTTTAGAAACAATTACCTTTTCTGTGTGTGGCTGCTTTAAGGCTGCGACCGGCTGATCGGCCGGGCTGCAAACATCTCAGTTCTAGTGCTTTGTCTATTTCCAGCATCATCTGTGACTAATGATGGCTTTGTTTCTGCTTTCCAGACCCTGGTGTGTTTTGTGGCCCACGAGCTCTTGCTAAGATCCACACACACTTGAGTGGCTTCGTCTTCTCGTGCCCGGTGTCGTCAGGCATGGGGCATGCCCAGGACCTTTCAGCCCACTGAGGAAGTTTCCTTCAGTGTTTAGTCTGCAAAGGCATTATTTAATAGGTATTGAGTTCTATCAGTATCTATTTCTTATCTGTTATCTTTTTTCCTGGATTAATCTATTACTGTGGTAAATTACACTAATACTGATTTTGATTTTAAGTCAAGCTAGTAAAGTGTCCAGTTTAAAAGTCAAATGTACTATTGTTTCACCCTCTTCTGTATTTCCACCCCCACAAGCAATCACTTTTTGGTAATATGCCTCCATATTTATGGAAAAAAATGACTATTTTGCTACTCTGGTTGTCTCTGTTTTGAATGATTACTGGTTTCTTGCTAATGAACACGGGGATCAGTTTCCTTACACCCCCAACTTGATGACTTTGTTACTCTACCCTCCTAGGAGTTTTGACATTATTTGGGGGTGAAATCAGTATTCTACTTTATTAAGATCATAAACACCATCCACAGATGAGGCCCCACAACTACATTCTTTATTTTCCTTGAAATTAACAACTGCCATGTTTTCCATGAACCTGTGGCCAAGTTATCCCCAACTTTCGGCAGAAGTGAAAACATTGTGTTCAAACATGCCGAGTAAACCAGGATTTCTTTCTGTACAGACCTCCCTTCCAAGCCTTCACCTCCTATGACACGGGCCTCTCCTCCGTGGACATGACCTCTCTGCACGGTCAGTATCGGGGACACCCCCTCTGCTTCTCTCAGGTCCCTGAGTACAGCTGCGCACTGTGCCCCAGAATATCAGTGGGTAGTGAGTGGAGCTGAATTCCTGTCAAGTGACACTGGCCAGTCACAGATGTTTACAGCAGTTTTATTCATAACTACCAAAATTTAGAAGCAACCAAGATGTCCTTTAGTGAGTGAGTGGGTAAATGGTAACTCCAGACAATGAAATATTAGCACTAAAAAGAATAAACTATCAATCCCTGCAAAGATAGGGAGTAACTTTAATGCACATTACTAAGTGAAAGAAGCCAATCTAAAAAGGCTCCATGTGGTATGATTCCAACTACATGACACTCTGGAAAATGAAAAACTATGGAGACAGCAGAAAAGTCAGTGGTTGCCAGGGGCTTTATGGGGAACATGGGATATTTAGGGCATTAATATTTAGGGATATTATTCTCTTTGATAATATAATGGTGGATACCTGCCATTATACATTTCTCAGAACCAATAGGATATGCAAGACAAAGAGTGAAACAATGTAAACTATGGACTTCAGCTAATAATAAGGTATCATTATTGGCTCATCAATTATAACAAATGTATCACTAATTCAAGATATTTGTAACAGAGGAAACTATGTTGGGAAAGTGCAATGTGAGGAGTCCCTGTACTTCCCACTGAATTTTTCTGTACGACTAAAACTATTCTAAAAGAAAGCCTGTTAATTAAAAGACACTGGTGAAGATAAAACAGAATACTAAAAATTATTAAATTAACCCAAAGAAGGCAAGAAAGGGAAACAGAAGAATGACAACACTGAAAAAATGAATCAAGTATAAATGGGAGCTTGAAATTCAACACTGTAAATAATTACATTAAATGTAAATGAACTAAATATTCCAATTAAATGGCAGAGATTGTCAGACTGGATAAAAAAGCTGGACCCAAGTTGTGATTTTACAAGGGCCATACTTTAAATGAAGACACAGTAGGTTGAAATTAAAAGGATTAGTGTTACATGACTAAATATAAAAAAGTTGGAATGACAGTATTATCAGAGAAAAAAGTCTTCAAGACAAGTATTACTGGATAAAAAGAGCGATATTGCTTAATAATATAAAGCGACAATATCATGATTATCAATGTTTATGTTTCTAATAAGAGTTTTAAAATACATGAAGCAAAAAGTAACAGATCTTAAAAACACATAAATCCATGTGGATGGCAATTTTAGCAATCCTCTCTCAGGAACGGACAGAATAGGCAGACAAATCAGCAAGGGTACAGGTGTGACAACACCTGCCTTGATGCCGACAACTGCCTTAACCGAATGGTAGAGCTGGAAATATTTCAAGCTGACTGATAACAAAAATGCAGCACACGAAAATTTGTAAGTGCAGTGAAAACAAAACTTACAGGAACATGTATAGCTTTAAATATTTATACTAGAAAGGAAAAAAGACTTCAAATGATTCTAAGGTACGATTTTAAGAAGCTAGGAAAAAACCCCAAACAACAGAGCAAGTGCTGTTCACAACCACACCAAGTATTTGGGGGCCAGCAAGCAATGTGGGAACACTTTGAGTGCTAACAGGATAGTGTGTCACTTACATGCAGGCCTTTCATTATGTGTTAATTGCATTTTAGGAAACAGTTTGTAGGCTTGGAAATGGTACAGAATGCATTCTCATAGTTTTCTATTTAAAATAATGGGAAATAGATCCCCAGTTAGTGTTTTAGCATGAAACAATGCGTTTTTAGAATGGATTATTGATGTTAAGTGGGTGATAGCCTATAACTAGAAAAACAATTTTAGAGAGTGATAAAAACTTAAACACTTCTAAGTTAAATATTAAATATTTGTATGTTAAGAAACACTCTCCCACCAAAAAGACAAGAAATAAAAAAGGTATTGACAAGGATGTGCAGAGAGAGAAAATACTTGTGTTGTTGGTGGGAATGTAAATTGGTACAACCACTATGGAAAACAGTATGGTTTTCTTAAAAATCTAGAACCACCATCTGATCCAACAGTTCTACTTCTAGGTATTTATCTGAAGGAAACAAAAACACTAATTCAAAGACATATGCACTTCAAGTTCACTGCAGCATTATTCACAATAGCCGGGACACGGAAAGAACTTGAGTGCCTAAAAAAGTCAGCCATAAAAAAGGAAGCCCTGCTATTCGTAAAAACACGGACAAACCTGGAGGGCATCATGCTAAGTGAAATAAGGCAGAAAAAGACAAATCACTGCTGAAACAAAATCAACAACAAAAAATCGAGCTCATAGGTACAGAAAATAGACTGGGGATTGCTAGAGTCAGGGGTTGGGGGGTATGTGAAGTTTATCAAAAGTTATAAATTTTCGGTTATAAAATAATGTACAGCATGGTGACTATGGTCAACAATGCTGTTATATAAAAGTTGCTGAGAGCTTAAAAGTTCTCATAAGAAAAAAAGTAACTGTGATGATGGAATGTTAACTGGATTTGTTGTGATTATTTTGAAATATGTACAAATATCGAATCCTCATGTTGTATACCTGAAACTAATATATGTCAATTATATCTCAATAAAAAGAGAAAAAAATCCCTTTCCCCTAGAAACCTTTGGAATGGAGGGAAAAGCATTAGCTGCCTAGAAGCCAATGAAAGGGAAAGACAACAACCCAGGAAGAAAGAACGAACACACCAGTCAAGCAGGTCATGTACGGGGGGCGGGGGGTGGGTGGGAATGAATTTGGTTTAGATTATCTGCAGCCGCAGGTAACCGCAGAGTGATGCCTGCAGGTCCCGAGGGAGACACGGCTGCACAGGACCCCACACCAGACACTACCCAGATGCATACATTTACAAAGTCCACATCCATGAATCTTTTTTGCAAAAATTACTAGATCATAAAATCCATCCTGAAAATGGAGGAGAGAAAATAAGAATAAGCAGCGGGGAAGGGATTGGGCGTGAGGCATTAGTCACTTTTTACACAATCAAAACTCATTAGTTGTGTAAACTGCGGAACAAAATGTTACTTAATCATGATAATTCTTGAAGAAAATTTGGTAAGTGCGGGGGGGCAAGGAAGAATGTGTGATTTTATGTCATGTTTTACAGTAAGGAGTCCATAGACTACAATGGGAAGTAGTAAAGTTTAAAAAAAATCAGCAATACTCCAGCCTCAACATTTTAATATTTTTCTTAATTTTATAGGAATATTTTATGAACTAGTATTCCTTGTAATGGAAAATACTTGGCCACAGTGCAGCACTTTTTTTGGTTTGACTCCTTTTTTACTGTTGTCTCCAGGAAAAGCGCCTTTGCCATGGAACATCATTTTCACTTTAAAGAATAACAAACCAGTTGTTTGGGTTTGGGTCTGTGGCAGGCATTTCTTTGAAAGTAAAGTGAGACTGTCAGTCAGTTCAAGAAGAAAACACCCAGTATATTTTTTAAAAATAGCTTTTATTTTGAAATAGTTCAAATCTCACAAGAAGTTGCAAAAATAGTAGTGAGTGTTTCATGTACTGTTCACCCAACTTACCCCAGTGATAATCTTACATTGCGACGGTACTTGTCAAAACCAGGCAAATAATATCGGTACAATTCTGTCAACTCGGGTGAAGACATTAATAGGGTTTCAGGCATTTATTTTTTCTTCACATACCCTTTAGAAGCTATCAATTGTCTAGTTTTAGTACAGTATCAAAAAAGAATATCCACCATGATCAGAAAAAGGATATTAAAATACTCTGTTTTTCAACTACATATCTGTGTGACTAGTTCAACCAAACACACGTATAGCAACAGACTGAATGCAGGATCCAATCTTCTTGAATTAAACCAAAGATTAAAGAGATTTGCAAAAATGTAAAACAATTCCATTCTTGCTAAATATTTTTAGAAATCAATTGCTTTTCCTAATAACGTTGTAACATGCAATGGACTTGTATCTTTATTTCTAAATGACTAATATTTTTGAAATGTCTTAGTTTTAATTTCAAATGCCATAAATGCTGACAGACGTAACCCACATAAACCACATCTTCTTGGGACCCTCAGTGGTCTCCAGGGTGGTAAGGGGTCTGAGCTCTGCAAGGTAAATTCTGGCAGCAGACGGCCCCTCCCACAGCCCCTGGGCTCTCTGAAGTTCACACACATGACAGATCTGGAATCTTTTTATTCTAGTTAAACACGTATTTGGGTCATATCATAACTTACCCAGAGGAAATTAAAAGTTCAGAAGTTTCTAGGGTGATTGTCAACAGGGGAATATGACTCAAACTGAGTATTTTATTATTAAGTCACTTGCTATTTAATCTAAATTCAAGTAAAGAAACTTAAGCTATTCATTAACCTTATAGAATTCACATCTTTTTAAAAGAATGATCTTGCATTTAAACAGACTTTTTCATTACTCAAATCCATTTATAACATATTTTAAAAATATATTATTTTTTCAGTTTCTTAATAGTTTAGGTAAGAGTCTGTGTTGGTTTGATCCATGGCTGTGAAGAATACACAGAGAGCAGCTGTGATAAGTAGATGCATTCCCTCATAGAGAAGTTTCGGAGAAAACACACTCCATATAAATAAATGGTAACGCAGGGATGTCACCAAAACGATGTATGCAGAAACCGGAAAAGAACAGATCAGCGCATAACAGAAGCCAGCACGACTCAGTGCCGAACTGTTAATGAGAAGGGAACTGTATTAGCATATGCCACTTCCGTATCATGTAAGCCACAAGCTGTAAGTGACACTTTTATTTTGAAAACGACTATGCTGTCTTATTCATGCTTCCCCACCCCTCCCACATCTGGACCCGGTCAGCCTGGCAGGTAGGCCTGCATTTCCTGATGGCACTCAGGCCTGAGGGGACAACAGGCTGTAGGCGGGCACTCTCCGTCTCTCCAGTGCTACCACATCAGCAAACAGTTTCGAAAAATGCACCCCCAAATTCTGTGTAGTCATTTATAAAGTATATGCATCTACTGCTGCTCTAAAACATCACACATATTATAAAATGTACACAATGAAAGTAAGATCACACCAGCTGAGGTACAAGTTCTGGGCTCTTTGGGCTGTGCAGTGTCTGGCTCGTAGGGTCTGGGCTGGAGACACTGGCCCAAGAGTGTTTGCAAAGCAAATTAAGTGAAGAAAAGAGCCTTCCTGAAATAGGAGCAACTCCTCAAAGCTCATGAATGTCCTCTCTTTGTTGTCAAATCATATATCCAATCGTAACATAAATCTAACCTATTCTTTAAGGCAACTTCTTGACACTGTGGTTTTCTCAAAACAACCAGTTCCACCCTCTGGGCATCTTCCCCCTCGCTCACCCCAAGAACCCTTGCGGGTCGAGCTTCCTGGGCTCTGAGGCCACCCCTCAGACACTGACGATCTCCAGTGATGTGGCGTCTGTGTTCCGGCCACACCGCCCATCACCGCTGCCCACTGCTCCTCTGCCATGCATGCAGCCATCTTAAGATACTGACTGTGCATGTACTCATGTCCATGGCCACACGTAGGACGTGGACCTGGGGTCACTGGAGTTCCAGGCAGGAAGCAAGCACACCCACTGGAGTGAGGGGTGTGCCCAGGGAAGTCTTAGGGTGCCACGCTCATGCTGGAAGGGGTCTGGATGTGAACAGCAAGTGGTGTGGAGCTTAGCGTCGGGGCAGCAAGGCTCAGGGTGGAGCAGTGACTGTACGTGAGCGTGCATGGTGTACTTGCACACATGTGCTCTATGAGGGGCTCTGTTAGCCAGCCACCATTACCTGGGGCCACTCTAAAATGCTGACGTTGACTGCTGTCCAGCAGAGGGCCAGCAACAAAGCGTGCACCTGTGGAGGACACCCTTGTCCTCAGGAAGCCTAGAGCCAGCTGGGGAAATGAGATCCTCACACTGGAGATTCCCAAGGCAACCAAGGCAACCGAGAGAGCAGAGCGCAGGCTGGGTGCTACGTGGGGCCAGGTCTCCAGAGCAGGAAGCCTGCTCTCCACGGCTGGGCCCTTCACTGGGCTTTCCTGTGCTAAGGTCCGGCTTGACAGTCTCGCCAAGCTCACACCAGGCTCCCCTTCGCCCCTTACGTAAATGCAGAGTGAGATGGTGGGCTGTGGACATGAACTTGGGGACAGAAGCCGAGGGGGAGTGGACCTGGGGTGGTACCAGGGAAGGAAGCTAAAAAATGGGGAGTGCTGCTGGCTAGCCCTGGGCGTTTCTCCATGGTGCCAACAGTTGCCATAGTGAGGGTTGCATTTTTAAAGGGGGCAGAGAATTGGGGGTCCAGAGGGGCACAAGGACAGGAAGGGTCAACCTCCCCCTGGTGACACTGCAGGAGGACGGGATCCACAGCAGGACGTTCAGCAGAAATAGCGCCCCCTTGGGGCTCCCCTGATCGGCTGTGGTGGAGCCCAGAGTGGAGAGGGAAGGCCGTGCCCATGGGTCACAGGTGCAGCTGGGAGCAGCGAGTTGTAGCCGAGGGGCGGTGTGCAGGGAGCCCTGACAGAAGCCGCATGGCCTCTCCGCATGCAGTTCCCATGTGGGACCCCTCACCAACGCCCCAGGTGACAGGTGGGAAAGATGGACTCATCTGGGAGGTTCAGAACCAGGCAGCCCACACACCACTCGGGCTGCACTCTGCCAGGCTGGGCCCAGGTCCTGCAGCTGCTGTGGTGCAGAGACCATGACACCCCCTTTCCGAGGGGGGCAATGCACAAACACAAGTAAGTCTGGGGTGTGAGGAGGTGAGAAGGCTGAGAAAACTAGTGGGGACGGGAGTGTGAGGGGGAGGAGGGTGGGAGAGGGGCCTTCAGGGCTGGCCAGAGGGGCGCGGCCCCGCAGAGCTCGAGGGGCTCCTCAGCAGCAGGGTCCCACACAGACCTGAGCTTGCTCCCACCTCTGGCCAAGTGCCGCGGGCTATTCCCTCTCACGTAGGAAAAGAAAACCCGTGAGGACGGCATGGGCCCCCGGGGTCTGGATGGCCTGCCCTGGAACAAGGTACACTGCTCTTCCAAACCATCAACGTGCACCACGTTTTGTCCTGGAAGACAGAGGAGGAGCTTCACCTGCTGGTTTCTGAACTCAGGAACGTCACCAGGTGGCTGGCCCACAGCACAGGCCCCGTATATGTAGCAAATGCCGTCAGGAACATGGCTGGAATCTCCATGTAGGTGTCCAGGCCCACAAAGCCTGCTGAGATGTCCACTGTGGCGATATTATTGGAGTTTCCCTGGAACACAGGGAGAAACAGCCCTGACACAGCCAGTCTCGCATGGCCACCAGCAACTGCGAGAAACCACATCTGGCCATGGTCAAGGTGCCACGGGCACACAGGAGCCCCAGCCCCTGCCCCCTCCTGGCGCTGGGGCTGACCCTGGACAGGCTCCCTCGCCCTGCCTGCCTCACTCCTCGGAGGGGAGGAGCAAGTGAGGTATCTTTCACCTTGGAGAAGCTACACAAACCCCTACCTGCTGATGCACAGTGGCAGGTTCCAAACTCCCCCGATCAATGCATTTCAGACACTGGCCTCCCGCCTCAGGGACCCTGTCCAAGGGCTGCACACAGCCATGGGAGGCCAAGTGGCCAAGGGACATGCACTGGAAGCCGAAGGCGGTCTTCCACACGGCCCAGTCAATGGGTGGCTGCTGGGAGGACTCTGCCGCTTGGTGTCAGACCCAAGGTCTCGTTGGTTACCGCCCCAGACTGGCAGGTGACTCATGGCCACACAGCTTGTCCCTTGTCCTGCACCAGGGGTGGGGCCTTTGATCCATGAAGGGTCTCCTGAGACTCAGCCCCTCTCGCCACTTCAGTCTTTATTGATCTGGTGACCTTCCCCCAACTCGGGCCATGAACAAAAGTCCACTGCTGCCTAGCCCAGGCCCTTGCCCAGCACTGTTTCTCTGATGGCCCTGGACATGGCTCTGGCTGGGCGTTCACGGCTCCACAGGTGACGTCACAGCCTCCGACCTCCCAGGGACACGTGCACTGCTGTCCTTCCTCTGCTCCCACGGCCACCCTGACTGCAACTCACGGGGCGCTTGCCCTCATGCCCTCTGCCCACGGCTGCAGGGGCTCTCCCCGCTATGAGATTCCTGTTTAGAAGCCCCTCTCTGGTGACTGAGGATGACCCAGAGCCGCGGGAGCAGCAAGACGGGAAGGACACGCACTCCAGTGAGGGGCGGTGTGTGAGGATGGAAAACCGGTCTGACGCCTGGGAGGTCACGGCAGCTCAGACACGGGCCACCTGCCCTGGGGCCTCACTTGCATCAGCTCATTTCATCCTCAGGGTCTTGACATGGTGCTGCCTGGACCCTCAGTGTACAGGTGGGAAACAGAGGCAGAGACCCAGGGACCAAGAGGGCCAGCTGGTGCTAGCTGGGCACCAAGTTCCTGACCTCAGACCATCAGGGAGCTGCCATGATGAGGGAAGAAGGGGTAGGAAATCTGCCAGGGAGAGAAGCAGAGAGGCAACCAGAGGGGAGGCCGCAGGGGGCAAGGGGATGCGGGGGTGGGGGAGATGCCGTAGGGGGATGGGAGACCTGCTCTGCCCCCGCTAGGTGCTGCCTTTGCTCGTGATGGTCCCCTAGTGCGTATAACAGTGCCCACTGCAGGAACACCAGGCTGGGGACATGTGTGGTCTGACTGCCCTCATGTGGGGGCATAACTGGCTCTGTCAGTCTTTCTAACACCAAGGCCTCAGTGCAGGGCCCAGTGGCCTGCCCAGCAGCTGCCCTCTCTGTTCAGCTCGGCAGGAGCCTTCTGGACCTCACCGGCAGGGTCTGCCATGCTGTCAGTCTACAAACACCAGGTCACATCCAGGGACTGGCGACTGGGTGGGTGCTGCCAGGATCGCTCCCACGCAGAGCTATGGCTGTCCACGTGTCTCTGGGCAGCAGTGTCTCCACTCATCAGATGTGCTCCTCTCACGTGCAGCCTGAGGAGGCTGGAGATGGGAGAGGGATGTGGCAACTTTCCATGGTGACATGCTCCCATTCCCCAGCAAGCCACCATCGTCAGAGACCGAGTGACACTGTTAGGCCTCCGTGGGAGGCAAGCACCAGGCACGGGCCTGTGCACGACTTCCAGGTAAGGGGGAACAGACGCACGTGGGCCGTTTGGAAGTTTCTGAGGTGCTCTAGAGAACTCAGGTAGTCCTGTGGCTGTCCCTCGGACATGCCAGAGAAGGGCCTCCGCGGGCGCGCCGATTCACATGAGGCAAGGGTGAATCTCACACCGCAGACTGCCCATCCCTCCCGCCTCTCCGGGCCTCAAGGAGCCATGTTTACACGAGTTCCTCATTTTCTTCCCGTCCCCAGCTGGCGCCCGGGAATCCCTGGGCAACCCTGCTTCCACAGCGCCTTCACAGTTTTCCTGACGGGTATGAAACAGCTGAGGCCTCCGGCATACAGACGCTCGATCCCAGCAGGACACACGGAAAATGGAGACGTCACGAGGCCCTCTGAGGTCAGCTGTGCAGGCTCGGCGGACCGGTGCTCCCTTCCCCAGGCCGGGTGCCATCTCAGTGCGGCCCCCAGTCACCCGGCACCTTCTGTGATAGGCAGTGCCTCCTTGTCTGGCTCAGACTCCAGGACCCAGCTCTGCCTTCTCTGCTGGGTCCTGGTGAATCTGGCAGGTGCCAAGTGCTTACTACACCACAGGCCAGCTCCTGTTTCTCATGCCAATTTAATCCTTACAACTGAGGAAGAGGTGAACTGTTTATGACTCCATTTTACAGATGAGGAAACGGAGGCATGGCAGGGACCTTCCAGAGACCACCTAGCTTGGAGAAGCCAGATGCCAGCGTTGGGATGAAACCCCCTGCAGTTCTGCCGGGGCTGCCACTCTGGAAGCCACATAAGTGTACACACGGGATCCTATTGGGCACGGTGACAGCTGGAAGAAAGGAGGGCTGGAGGGTCAGGGGGCACGCACAGGGCTGGTCCTGGCCAATCCACAGCCCCCCATGACTCAAAGGTTTCTAGAACTTGACTCCCCAGCCCTCCTGGGCTTTAGGGAACAGGGAGAAAAGCACTGTGACCGTGAGCTGCTCTGTGGGAAAGGCTGGGCACAGCAGGAGCCAGGAGAGAGGCGGCACTGGGAAAGAAGCCCCAGACTGCACAGTTGGGACACAGAACCAGACAGATCGCTGGGACCTGAATGGAGGAAGAGGGAGGAGCCAGTGCTCTTGGAGGAAATACCTCACTGTCAAGATGGGAAAGCACGAGTGAGGCATTCAGTAGCTTGCGCAAAGTTCCTTAGCCAGGGAGTGCAGGGGCCAGAGGGGAATGCCAGCAAGCTGTGTCCCACCCTCGCCAGCAAGCTGTGTCCCACCCTCGCAAGTACCAGCCGGCAGCGACCAGGTTGAGGGCAGGGTTATCTGACCTGGGGTGGCAACACTGGGGTGGAGCCGGACCCTCTGCCCACCTGCCTAGGGGCTGTTCCAGGTATGCAAGTATATAATGAGGCCTGTCCTGGCGGGGGCTTGGAGGCAAGTCCCTCCAGCACTGGGGAGCAGGCAAGATAATGACCCAGCCCCAAGGGGTTAATAGCCAAGTGGGGACAGCCGTCTGTGCCCGGTGCTAAGAGCCAGGGGACGGACAGCGGTTCTTGTCCTCACCAGGTGGAATGGGAAGGTGTGCTTCCCGAGCTGCCTGTGGTGGGCAGATGCAGCACAGCTTCAAGCTCTCAGGGGTCCATGCCAAGGATGCCTGACTTAAGTGACTAATTGCATCTGATTTCATTGCGAGCTTCAGGCATGATTCACCACGCCATACTGCAAGCTCTTTCACTGAGCAAACACAACTTCCCAATTTACAGTCAAATTTTCTCAAAGAAAGACTAAGCGATAAATGACAAATAAAAAGTTAATACAGTCTTCTACACATGATGATAATGAAAACCTACCTGAAAATAAAAGAATGCTTGACCGAACCAGTAATGCATCACAGTGACCTCAGCCGCACCGTGCCGCAGGGGCTTCCAGATGAACTTCGTCATCGTGGTCTGGATCAAGAGGCTACACACTAAGACCGGAAGATTATGTGGCCTAAACAGCAGAGCGGCCAGAAGCACTAATCCACTGTGTACCTCCCAGGAACCCACAGTCTTGGCTGTGAAGCCTGCAGTGATGGCCTGGGATTTAAGCAAGTCCTTGGTGCCCAGGAACAGAATGCCAAGGACAAAAGCATGGACGAGACGAGCCTCAGTGACGCCCCTGGGAAAGCAGAAGAAGTTTAATTAGCATCATCTAGAAAAATTCAAATACATATTTTCCCAAGAAGACCATGTGTCTGCTTAGCTGACTAAACAAGCCACAGCACCTGCCTCGTAGCCCTGTGGACGTGGGCGTCTGCCTCTACCCAGCAGCCCCGCAAAGCTCCTGTGATATAATGGGTTACAATAAATACTTATTTGGTCATTCATACGACCAAATATATATTTCCCAGGTATATCTGGTCTTCATCACAGTTCCTGAAAACACTAGTCTTAAAGGTGAAATGGGTATTGTGTCACACTAGTGAGACTTTTGGACCCCCACCCAAGGGCAGGGGCTGGAAGCTGGATCAGACAATGGCAATACTTTAGTCAATCATGACTCTGCAATGACGCCCTCACGAAAACCCATGGGAAGAGCTTTCTGCTCACTCTCTGCTCGGCCTGCTCTGCTCGGTTGGATCCTGCTTCTTGGTCGGAGAGGGCTTCTACGCCTGGGGAACCAGAGCTCCCCCACGTGCCACCCGGGCCCCAGGCTCCATGAGGACAGAGACCCCTTCATCTGGGACCTTGCCCTGTCTCTCTTCATCTGGCTGTTAACGCGTATCCTTTATTCAACTGGTAAACGTAACGTGTTTTCCTGAGCTCTGTGAGCGGCTCTAGCAAATTAATCAAACCTAAGGAGGAGGTCGCGGGAACCTCCAATCTGTAGCCAGTAGGTCAGAAGCACAGGGAACTGCCTGGGGCTTGCGACTGGCAACTGGAGTCGGGGGTAGAGGGCAGTCCTGTAGGACGGAGCCCTTAGCCTGGGAATCTGGTGTTGTCTCCGGGCAGATAGCATCGGAATTGAGTTCTTGGACACCCTGCTGGGTGTTCAAGAATTGCTTGGTGTAAATATGTGTCGGGGAGACCCCCTCCCACATACTTACATACAATGGAATTGGGTCTGGGTACCCGAATGGAGTTACACTACTGTCACTGCTGTGTATGATGCTGTTACTGTTACACAGACATGCGGGGAGGAAATACATCATTGCATGTGGTGGCAGAGGTATGAGAGCTCCCTGCCCAGCAGCTCTGTGTGCACCTCATCGATGCAGCTGGATTGCAGGAAACCTTGCCCCTTTGCCTGAAGGATCACTTGGGTGCAAGACAGGAGCCATGACTTGTAGTATGTCTGAAAAGCTGTCCATCTGCTTTGCAGTTAATCTGAAACAAGCGCAGCCAAGCTCTGCCAGGAACTCCCATAAGTGCACAGATGTGAACATGCTAAGAACCAAGCAGATTTAAATACTTGCATACTCCCACACATGCAATGGTGCAGTCCATGCTGTGGGGTCTGGGGAAAGGCAGGGCCACGTTAGTCTTGGGCTCTGCCATTCACTAGCTCAGTTCTTGGGGAAGTTAATTAAGACTTCTGATGCTCAGCTTCGTTATTTGTAAAATGAGAAAAAATGGTACCTACACCTCATAAGGCTGTCCTGGGAATTAAACAAGAGAATGCACATAAAGTGTTTGGCACACAGGAAATAAGTACTATTATGAGTTATTTAAGTCCTTCATTTGCTGTCATCTGTAAAGTATGCAATTTATGACAAACCAAAGAATTTATGAAAACATATATTCTGAAAACATTTTAAATAAATTTCATAAATCAAATCTCTAGAAAAGCTGATCATTTAAAGTAATGCTAAGTAAATAAAGTTTTAAGTGAAATAATCACCATAATAATGTATGTTTTGAAAAGCTTCATTTTCCTGTCTCAGATTTTCTCAGGAAGGTTTGTAACTTTTAACAAAATTCATTCTTTTTAGTATGATCAGTGTAACTCAAACAGTCAGAGCAATGTGTGCTGTGTGCCTGACAGCGTGGGAAGGCCAACGACTGGCTCGAAGTCTGCCACAGGACCAGGAACTTGCCAAGGAGCCAGGGTCGGGTGTAACCCCGACCCACAGGCCAAGACGCGTCTTGACTGAGAGCTGGTGGTGGGCCCACAGGACTAAGGAGGAGAAGTCATCGGAGGCCTGAGCAAAGTTTCCAAGAAGGGCTCACTGCATAGAGCGACCAGGGCAGGCTGGATGGGGACGGGGAGGGGGCGCCCCCGCCGGGTGCGGTCGCTGCGCCTCCCTGCCCTCAGCAGTCAGTGCTGGCCTTCCACTCTGGTGAAGCCTGGGCTTCCGAGCGGAGAAGAAAGCCAGGAGTTAAATGTAAAGGAGGATTTTAGCAGCACCGGGCAGACTGAAAGAGCAGCAGTAGGGCGATCTAGCATTAAGGCAGCTCTGGAACCAGGGCGGGTCTAGAACCAGGATGGATCTGGAAACAGGACAGATGGGAGCAAGAAACGGAAGCACTTCACAGGAATAATGTGGACCAAGCGGTGCAGGTTCCTTAACAGATGAAACTTTGATTTATGAATAGAAGGTTCATGCTGTTGTATCCATGGAAATGAAGTACAAGGTCCAAGCCCTGAACTGGGCGATGGTGATATTAGGTTCATTGGCCTGAGAGGAATGGGGAATTTATTCACGTATCACATTTTGAGATTTAAACAAACATCCCTGTGTCAAACACCCTCCAATGTGACACCCAGCCTTGACAGCTGCCCAGAGTCTCAGAGGTCAAGGGGGGGCCTTCGAGGGGTCTCTACCCACCCCCTCCCCACCTGACCTCCCTGCTGTCACTCACCCTGACCCCCCACACCTGGTTGGTAGGCCTGCCACCAGGTGTGCCCCCCAACCCCCCTGGCCACCCACTAGGTGGCCTAGCTGGAGCCCTCAGCTTTCACTTCGACTTTTGGGAGAAGATTCTCTGATTAGAAGAAAAGCACTACAAAAATCAGTGAAAGTGAAGAACACAGTCCACTTATGATCCCTGGGTCTAAACATAATCACGGCTAATTTTATATTTAAATGTTTCATGTAAACATGAAAAGATATGTGCACACTTCCTAAGTTGGGCTCATGTGGCAGTTTTGCAGCCTATGGTCCACATCTTCCTATGTCCTGTGGAAACACACTGCTTACTTAGCTGTTCAGCGGATTCCAGTGCAGAGCTCTGGTGTAACTCCAAGGCTTATTTTACTACTGCTGGCCAGCTGGCTTGCTTTTCACTACGTGCAACTGCAAATAATGCTTCAGAGAGCGTGCCTGTATCCCAGTTTTGGGCCTCGCCTCTGGCTGTACTACTGTCGTAAAGTCTGTAGGAGGACGCCCGGGTCAGGGCGCTGGACGTGCTCCATGTCCTCCACACGCTTTCAAACTTCCTCCAGATGGTCTCTACTCACACCACCTCCATTCACCATCTAGTACAGAGGAGCTGCCACCCTGGCATGCAGAAAGGGCCATTCATGAATC
Organism: Manis javanica; assembly: GCF_040802235.1. Classification (NCBI taxonomy): domain Eukaryota; kingdom Metazoa; phylum Chordata; class Mammalia; order Pholidota; family Manidae; genus Manis; species Manis javanica. The sequence goes on along the minus strand of NC_133160.1, from coordinate 169,501,691 downwards.
AACCAGGACTCACCCGTCACAGGGGCTCACTGTAGATTATGGGATAGTTTCTCAGCTTGCTTCCTTCCCCACTGCTAGGATGACCCCGTTGTTATGCTCATGTTGAGTTACTTCTTGAGTGAGTACAACCAAATCCTTGAGATTCTTTAAAAGAATCCCTTATTAAAAGCTCAATGACCTTACTCCCAAGCTAGTCGTCTCTCTCCTACCAAAAAGAGGGGGCTAACAGAGTCAGCACATTGAGGCCCCAGTGACCGATGAAATCACAACCCACAAAAACCAACTCCAGTTGCACATCATTCTTAGCACAGAAAACAGTGTATTAGATCTAAAAACACATCCTCACGTCTGCCAGCACACTTACTTTGAAACGTCTTTGTTGTCTTGTTGCCATGGGAACAGCACATTTCCAATGGCCGCCCTGTAGCAATAGACGCCCAGCAGGCCAAGTGCCAAGGCTAATTTCGAAGTCAGGGAGCACCTCCTCTGAACCAATGCGAAGGTCGTGGCGAGGGACAGGGCGGCCAGGACAGAGAGCTCGGTTTTATGATCGGAGCTGAAATGAAACGGAAAATGCCAAAACCTCTAACAAGGACAACCGGTGACACTACTACAAAAAATAGCTGGTTTTTCTGAAAAGCAAAAAAAGAAGAGAAAATTGTTCGCTATTTCAATTTAAAGAAAGGTTCTCAAAATGTAGCGAATAAAGAACCGTTAACTTGAACTCTCATTTCTTATTCACAGGTGGTTCCCACCATCAGCTGCTCTGCACTAGCCTAGGCAGTGACCTATGTAACTCTGTCCATTGGCCCCCTGGGTGCCTCATTCTGGGACACCCCCTTTCCCAAGCCCAGGTGAAGAGGGTCCTGGCAAGCCTGCCAGCGTATATGCTCCGCTCAAGGGAGACAGGCTCATCCCAGTGGGATCCTTCTGCCCCCTCGTTCACGCAGGCTGAGGCTGACTCCGGAATGTCCGTCCCACTCCCAGGTGGGGAGACTGCAGAGTGCGAGCTGCGAGCACACAGCCGTCACAGGGCAGAGTAGGCCCCCTCTTCCTGCGTGGCACTGGCCCACCAGGCCCTGCTACCTCAGCGGGCACTTTTTTGGGAAGGAAGGGGCTCTTTTGTGCGTTATTCACCACAGGCTACACGCACAAAGCTAAGACACTCAGTAGTTGTTAAGTGGGTAACTGTTCTGCCAAGGTGTACATACGTGCAAAAACTACTTGAAAAGATGCGGCCAGTGTCAGGACGTGGGCCCCAGGAACGGCAGGTAGCAGTGGGGCCATGTGGGGGCCTGGCACTGCCGTGGCCCTTGCTCTGGGAGGTGGTCACGCGGGTGTCTATTCCGTTACTCTGTACATTGTACATACCCTCCTGCACTGTTAGCTGTCACAACTGACAGAGCCATAGAGTAGGCGACTGTGGGCGCCTCTCGGGGTGCTCTGCTGTGGAGGGGTGGGTGATGCTGTGGCTTCCTTACAAACCGACAGGAATAGCTGGGCAGTGCAGGCAAAACCTGAGATGCAGGAGGGGGGCACCCTGCGGTGGAAGGGGCTCGGTCCGGACCGAGAGGTGGGCACAGCTATGCCCTAGGTGGGAGCAGGGCCGGGGGGCATGCATCCGGGGGCAGAAACCAGCCAACTTCCCTGCAGTGCGCGTTTTCCAGAACAGTCAGAAGCGAGGCCGTGGTGCCAGCTCCCACGCGCTCTGGGCTCGGGCCTCACTTCCCTCCGCCTCCTCGCCCCACGCAGCACAGCCAGTGTCCTCTTCAGGCTCGTAGAGAAGAGAAAATGAGTGGGCCCAGAGCAGGCGCCCGAAAAATGCCACCTGTGGTCACTGTGGCTGTGAGGGTCTGCTGAAACAGTTAACACTTGGGAGAAATTTCTCACAAGAAGTACTGGCCAGAGAATAGACGATTTCATAGCCTTTGAAGTTATCCCTCGGCATCTTCCCAAAGGGGTATTCGGGGTGTGGAGGCAGGGCCCCGTGGCACCTGCCAACACGGGGTTTAATCCCTTCCTCTGTGTCTCAGTCCGGACCAGGCCCCTTCCACGGCAGGGTGCCCCCTCCTGCATCCCGGGTACAGAGACAACACCACCACGTGGCCCTCGGCGCCCCAGCCAGCAGGGGCGGGCATTTCCCATGCCTCCCGACGACTGTTCCTCTTCAGGAATGTGTCTGTTACTATCCTGAGCTCTGCTTCCTGCTGGCGGTTTTTACGGAAGTTCTTTACAGAGACCCGACCTCGGTTTACAGCACGCTTGGGAAACATGTTTCATTTGCTTTAGTTTCTAAGTCTTCACTGACAGAATTAAAATTCACAATGGAGCCAAATCTTGATGTCTGTTCTGGTTCTCTCTCTGCTGCAATCCTTTGTCTGCTACATTTCTAGCTAGGTTTTCCAGCCTCAGAAGAGGCTTCGGAGGTGTTGAAGTCTCACCCACAGAACTTCAGGGGTTAAAAGGGAGGACCTGGGAGAACAGAGGGTGCACCCGGGGCAGAACCACCCCAGAGAGCTCTTCCCAGGTCCCACCTGGCCCCGCCCTGTCTGCAAGGACAAAACTACATCTTTGCTGCAATTAACATTTTTAGACTCACAGGTTTTTCCATCTCTTCGGATCTCAAATACCATTTCTGTCCGGAATATGAAAAATAGGCCTAAACGTTGAAAATGCTCTGCATGTGGCCAGTCAGCTATGGAAGGTCTGGCCATAGGCCGCAGCCCATCTCTCACCTGGTGAGCCAGTGCCCCAGGTCCGGCCGGTGGGCCCACTGTACACCCGTCTGATTCAGTGACCGCAGCAGCCGGCAGCAGGCGAGTACCAACCACGGGCTCGCTATCACCATCCACTTTTCACCGCCTTGGAGCGTGCCAAGGGAGGAGGGGCGCTTAGTCACCCTGCCCAGCTCTGGCACGTCACAGCTGGCGTTCTTGTCCTGCAAGGTGGGGGCGGCGCCGTCAAATCCTTCTTCCACGTGTAAGCAATGCTGAGGCTCACAGTCGTCTCCCAGAAAGCAGTTTCTGCAGATTTCATGACACAGAGCTAGACACAGGGTGTTAACAAGGAAGTACCAGGTCTGGTGCTCCTCCTCAATGAAGCTGCTGGCACCCAGACTTAACACGTGGCCCGCAGTCCCCAAAAGGATAAGAAGATCTAACTCCGACCACCGTGAGTTGGAATGAGCTGGATTCTATAAAAATGTAAATATATTTTGTAAGTGAAAAATTTGAACATTACATATATCTTGCTGCATGTACTTAAAAGTTCTTGCTCACAGAACATAACTCACTATGACAGACACCTGCTGATCCTCATGCCCAACACCCACGCCCCTGGCTTTGGTGGGGTAACCTGCCCTCCTGGGGTGCAGCTAGGGGGTCACAGAAATAGCGCAGGCACTCCTCACCCGCCTTGTGCTGCGGGTCCTAAGCTGAGTGACAGAGATGCTGAAGATGTTTAGGCCCCAACCATCTCTGCAGGGTGCTCACCCATCAGATCCTGGACGCAGCCCTCCGCACACCCTGGCCCGCTCAGAGCCTGCGTTTTCAGGGGCCGTGGCCAGTTCCTGCTACTTGACACCACAGAGCTCCATGGTACTCCACCAAGCCAAACCTCTAATTTCTTTATGAGTTCTCTAGAAATCCAGAAAGTTTCCACTAAAATGGTCAATTTTATTGAAATGAATGAGGGCTCAATTACTCTCATTAGACAGTTCCTCGATATCTTTTCTGTCTGTGTGTGGCATACAAACGAAAGCCATCCCATGAACCGAACGAGGAGCTGGGGAATCACGTGGCTCTGGGGAAACCTCTGCTCTGATGGGGGATAGAAACGTGTCAGAAATGGCGACACGGGGGCTCCGCAGACACAGGTGCCCGGAGAAGGGCACGGAGTCACTGCGCTGGGCCCTTGGGCTCCGGGTGCTGACTGTGGCCGCACACCTCCTCCTCCTCGCAGCCCTGCCGTCATGACTGAGCACTGAATGAAGGTGTCAGAGGCCAAAGGCTCTAAGAATTCTAAAGGAAAAAGGCAGTCTTAAAAAGAAAACTGCCCCTTATGGGGCAGAACAGTTTCCTGAGGAGGGCAGGGTGAGGGCCCTCCCATAAGGTGTCTAAAGAGCTGACTCTTTCCTCCCTGCAATGTTCCTCCCTGGGCTGCAGCTCAAGCACCTGGGAGAAGGTCTGATTCACAGCCTTCTGCAGCAGCCAGCTGCCTGCTTGTCTGACCAGCATCTCTGCACAGTCCCCCATTAGTCTTTCCAACTAAGAAGTGAGGCATGTAGCCTGAGGGCAGAGGTCTGAGAATCTGAAGGCAAGATGCTCAGAGGCCTGGGAGACAGGCTGCTCTCTGCACTTCCTCGCCGGCCTCCCTGGAATGCAGGCTCCTTTCCTCAGCTCCCACGAGCCTCTGCCCACTCTCCATGCCAGGTCTAACCTGATGAATGCAGGGCTGGGGGAAATAACCGGAAACGGCCAGTCAGTCCTTGCCTTACCTTACTCAGAAGCTGCCCGCTGGCCACCGCCTCGGTAAGAGCAGACAGAACGGCACACAGCAGCGCGGAGATGAGCATCAGCACAGCGCCTGCTGCCGGCCAGGAGAGGCTGCATAGGTAGCAGGAGCCCTCAGCCGAGGTGCACACGGTGACGTGAAGGGCCCAGAGAATCAGGGACACCAAATAAAAGAGCAGAGAGAACACAGGCGGCGACAGAGTGACTTCCAGCTCGGCCTTGTGGCCCAGCGCCTGCGGGACACTGAGCAGGAGTAGGGCGAGAACCTGGAACAGCGGACGGACGTGCCCATGGCCTGGGTTTGGAGAAGCCACGAGAAAAATCCCACTTCCTGACCTGTGCCGGCCGCTCAAGAGACAGACTCAGAAGAAAACCCATTGAATACTATTCTAATGAACTGCTAAGATGACACCCACAGCAGTGTGGGGTGGAGCCGCCGACACCTCACGATACTTTGCATGTCAGGACTCACTTTGAAAGGTTAACACGAAAACTCGTATTTTTCCATTTTTAGAAACACGGCTATTATGTACACTTCGACCTATAATATTCTGGCTGAGTCACCAACTCAGTTTAACAGCTAAGCCATGACTCCCCATGAGCACCCATACCTCCAAAACCACGACGGCCCCTACCACCATGGAGTAGATGTCATACTGGGCTGCCTGTCTGCTCAGGGACAGCCCCAGGGTCCTCAAGGCATCCAAATACTGCCTGCGAACCTTGATTCCCAGGTTAGAAAGGACTTCTGAGTTATTTTCCTCCAAGTATAGTCTGATCCAGTTCCCATGCAACTTTTCTGACATTTTAAACTGCTGAAATCCAGGCTCTAAGAAGAAGAGGAAGAGGTTACATACACAGACCATGGACACGAACGCAAGTTAATAATTTCAAAGTGTTCGATCATTCACCACCTACGGCAAAGACTGATACCTAACAAGGAACTACCTCTTAAAGGGCAGCCAGTGACACCTTCGATGGAACTGTAACAGCTGGCCATGCCTGTGTGCTCTCGGACATCCTGCCTGCCTGCCAGCCTGCCGCGGCCCTCAGCACACGGCCGCGCACACACAGACGGGCGTGCCTGCACACCGCTCTGCCTCTCTCTCTACCCCTTGCACCTGGCCTTACCTCCTCCCCGCCCCTCCACTCTTCTTTTCTTTAACTGAGATATAAAACAACCCAGAAATGCATTACATTAATAGGTGTTGGCCGAGGCTCACGCATGGTGAGGACTGGGTGGGCAGCGGCCTGACGCCTCACCCACACACCCACTTCCCCAGTGCGGGCTGGTCGCTCTTGTCTTCCAGGCACTTCTGACTTGCTCTTCCGCACTCATCTGCTTTGGAAGGCAACGGTGGTCTAGCATGTCCTGCCGCATGGGAAGCCACATCTCCAGTGTGCAGTACCCAGCTGAAGGCCTTACCCCCATGCAAAGCCAGGTGACGGAACAGCTCCTGAAGTCCAGTCCCTCCTGCAGCTAGCACCCCCTTCTGGGTGGCAGTGGCGGCCTGCCTTCCTTAAGCAGCTGGACCACTCACTTGTGATTCACAAGCAAGGCAGGATTTCCTTTCTGAGATTCCTGGGATTTAACATGCTCTTCTGGTTTCCAGCAGAGCCATGGCAAGGCAGTCTAGGCTGTGTCTTTCAGGCACTGCCCTGCCCACCAGGAGTGTACTCACCCCAGTCTTCCCTTATCACAGCAGGGACAGAGACCGAGCCACCCATCTCACATGGCCCAGCATCCTTGCTGCACAATCCTGGAGCACGGGGCCAAACACCTGCAGCCCCACCACGGGTGCTGGAGTCAGTTGACTGGTGCCAAGTGCTGGTGGCTAGCACGAATCTAAGCCCCTGCGCGCTTGTCCTCTCCCCCCAGCCTCTGAGACAGGATGATTCTCATGCCCTCGCCAGAGAGGAGGTGGCCTGGACACCAGCTCATCTGGTGCATGAGAGCTGGGTCTGAACTCAGGCGGCCTGGACCCAGGCTGGTACTCTAACGTGCCACTCCCCACCACCTAGGGTCAGAGACAGGGGGGCACCCCACCACCCAGGGCCATGGAGACACGGGGGCTCCTGTGTGTGCATCCAAACAAATAGTGACTGAGCACCAGGTGCCTGTAAACAGCCTGGGCCTGATGTCCAGAGGGATGCTCACACTTGTGTGTAATTACACTATGGAGGGAGAGTCAAGGGAGTCATGAGACTTCTGGCAATGGAGAGGGAACTCACTTGAGACTGTGGTTGAGGGTCAGGGACAGGGAAGGTGTGACATTTAAGCTAGAATGCGAAGGATGCCAGGTGTTAACCAGGCGAACACTGGGGAAGAGTGCCCGGTCGGCAGGGAGAGGACATGCATATATCCTGAGGTGAGGACAACCTGTTCCCCTGGAACTGACAGTCAGCCAGCGATGGGCAGGTTGTATTACAGTGGGCTGGGCTGGACATCGTGGGAGGCCTTGAAATCTATTTAAGCACCAGACCCATACCCAGTTGTTTTTCTTCAGAAAACACAGTCACTGATGGTGTAGACAAAGGGCGCCCGATGTGTGTAAGACCCCACGGATGCTTTCTCATTCCAGGAACTGGCCCATGCTCATTTCACAGGCTCATTCTCAGCCACCCACCAAGTGCTCCGGTCTCCCTACACTGCTGTTCCTGAAATAAGCAAACAACCCCCTCTGGTGTTTTTACTGGCTGTTAGTATAAGAAAAAGGGTACACATTACCGGTAACAACAATGCAAAAGCTGCCAAGCTCATTCGGTTATTTCTGAAAAGAACAACAATAAAGTAACAGTTGTCCCTGGTCTGGACTGAAATGTGCGCTGTGACCGGCCCTCGCCTTTGACAAAGTTGCTCACTGGGGCTTCATGGGCAAAGAGCTGGTGCTCCCCAAGTCCCCCTGCCATCCGGGACATCTCTGCTTGACCACTCCCACTGGCCGTGCTTCCTCCACAAGCAACTCTAGGTCGGTTTGCATCTCAGCATCAACTCAGAGCATTCACCCAACTTGGTAGGACACCACCCTTTCCGGTAGAAAAAAACCTGCCAACACTGCATTAAATGCTGCCTCAGACTAGGATTCCCAGCCAAGTCCCAGCGAAGCGCCTGGCTGGGTCAGAGCAAACTAAAAATGTGGTCCCAGGGAGCTGCACTCCCCCATTCTGGATCATTCCTGCAGCATATAAACAACCCCTAATTTCTCCCAGTTTAAAAACAAAAGCAATATACCCTGTCCTGGCCCTCAGTCACCTAAGACAACAGTCTGTTTCCCTGCTCCTCTCAGCGCTGCCTGTCCGACGTCTCCAGCTCCCTGCCCGCACACACCCCGGCCTGGCCTCCCAGCACTCCACGTGAACTGCCCCCAACAAAGCTGCTGACAACCTCACTTACCAGATGAATGCTCAGTCCCCAACTGCTCATTTGATTTGACCTTGAGCCGCATTAACACAGCTGCTCACTGCCTCCTCCTTGAAACGCCTCATTTACGGTCCCCTCAGAGCCAACCGCTCCCCTGTGAACGCCGCATCCTGCGGGCCTGCTCTTCCTAGTCATCCCACCTCGGAATGGTCTCCCCGTGCTTTCGCTGTTCGGCTGAAAACCACGAGTCGTTCCTTACATCTGTCACAATAGCAGTTTGTGGGCTGTCAACATACATGCAGAAGGCAACCTTCCACCCTGATTCCTCCGCCACTGCCTGGGCCCTCACGTCCTCACCGACGTGCCGCAGCAGCCTCCTGACTCTCTGGTCCAGCCCGGGGCAGAAGCTTCCCCCCGGGCACCTGAAAGAGCCTCTGAAAACTCAAGTCGAAGATAGGCTCCACGTGAATCCCTGCAGCTCCTCCCATCTGACCCCGCGGAGAGCGAGGGCCCCGCCGGTGCCCTGGAGGCCCTCGCATACCCCTGACCTCATCTCCTCTGCCTCGCCTCAGTTCAGCCGCTCTGGCTCAGTTGAGCAAGTCACTTCTTGAATGTGCAGTCCTGTCCCCGCCACAGGGCCCTGCATCTGCTGCGGTGCCATCCCAGGGCTCCCAGGCCCGGCCTGCCCAACGGCCCTAACCCTCCTGCACTCCCCAGTTCTTCCTCTCCGAAGGCCCTCCCCACAGCTGACATGACTGCTACTTCCTCCTCTCTTCCCCTGGATGGTAAACTCCACTGGGGCAAAGCCTCGTACCACTGTGTCTCCAGGACTTTCAAAGGTCTCCAGCCCAACAGGAACTCAGTGAAAAAATTCAACACTTGTTGAATGAATAACTATGGAAGGATCTGGTTTAGATACCCGCCTCTGCAGGCATTGCTAATGGTGACAGTCAAGGTTCTAAGAAACAGGCACACATCTGCATCATTGAGGACTAAGTGCAGAACACACCCAGAAAGGGTGGGCGCAGTGCAGCCGTCTGAAGGAATTAGCAGCTGTTAACCGACTCACCTTTTTGATATGAGGGCACATTTTCTTTTAATAGTTTGCTAAGCTGTACTGTATTTAAATGTAAAAATCTCAGTTGTTCTCTCATCGGTTTTCTTTCCACAACTGGGAGTAACAGACTGCCCACACTGGTTTTTGGGATTGGCAGGCCAAGCCCTATCGCCAGAGTCGCAGCCAAGTCGGTCTGCTGAACACGCTGTGGGCGTCTGGTATCACCTAGAAAAGAGAGTGGCTTAAGCGACAGGTTTGAGGGTGAGCATTTGATGGCAGCCTTTCTTGAATTTGACTTTCTACAACTGGTGTGAGTCAAATTACCCACCACTTCACACTGTTCTGTGTGGATTCACTCAAAAAACACCTCACTGTTCCTTTACTTCAGTGAGGTCACCGAGCACCTCATCTGTGTGGAGCACCAGTCACACGTGACACAGGTGCAGGGAACTCAGCGCTGCGTGGAGTGAGCTTGGAGGCGGCAGGTGGCTTCACCAAGGTCACTTTTCCGAGGCCAACGGCCCATCCGAGGAAAGGCAAGGGGGGGGCTCTCCAGCAGCCCTGCCCCTCTAGACTGTGAGCAGCCTGCACAGCCCCATGGGGACACTGACGCAGCCGACTCACCCGGGCCGAGTTCCACATTGGACTCTGACAAGCAAGACATCGCCTACCAAGGGCCTGAGCACCGAAGGCGCTTCAAGCCTCACAGCTGTCGGCCACCCCATCAACTTTGCAAGAACAATGTCAGGACAGTTGGCTCAGGTCCCTGCTCTGCCACCATCCAGTGGGAGGGCTTGGACGAGAAACAGCTTGTTCTCTCATCTGTGAGGAGAGCGCCCAGCCCCCACACTACAGGAGCTACGACGCAAGTCTGCAGGGGGCTGAGGCCGCCAGGCACGTCCACCCAGCAGGGTCCATGTGGGGCTCTTAGATACTCTAGGGTGAGTCTGAAGAGGTTTTACTTTGCAGTAATTTTTACTTGTATAGAAGTTGTCTTTTTAATGTGACCAAATTTATCATTATTTCTTGACCAACCCTCTACTGATGGCTTCTGGGCTATACTAAGAAAGAACTTTTCTGCTCCAATGTTACTATGTGTTTTTTCCTCGTTTGTCCTGCATTAAGTGCTTTGATCTGAAACAAAACTCCCAACAAAAAGCCCATCTTAACCTGCTTTTGGCACAAACACTGGTGGCGAGACTGTTGTGCGTCATTGGGTGAACTCACATCTGGGGTTGCTGGCACCAGGATGCTGAGCTTGGGAGGAAGGCCATGTACGTGAGATCTAAGTTAATTTTACAGTACTGAACGTGAATGGCACCTATCAATAACCCTAATTCAGGATAAATTTTACCTTATAAAGATTCCGTTGCTTTGTCCATAAATGACCAGCCAGTAACCACAAGATCACTAGCTCTAACGCAGTGGTCCTCAAAGACCCCTTTCCACTGAAAGGAAACAGCATCTTGGAGAAGCAGCTGATTCCAGGTCCAGAGAAGGGACTGTTACATGAGAGCTGGGAACACCATCTCAGACCAGACAGCGAGAGAGCTTGCAGAGATACCGAGATAAATAAGTTTGAGAACTTACTTATGGTCAGGACTGAGGACCTAATCTGAAGATGCTCTTGCTCACCAAAGATGGCATAATTTGAATATTAAAAAGAATAGTATCTATAGTGAATGGAAACAAGTAAGATATGCTTAAGTCCATGAGTTCACAACATTACTTAAAAAAAAAAACTGGCCAGAGCTGAAGATGCTAGTGAAATCCTAGCGAACTCAATCACTGATTTAAAACTGGAAGTTTCAAGAAACTTAATTTGAAATTAAGTGGGATGAATAACCCATCATTTATCCTATGACTCTTGAATAAATGGGAGAGCTGGGAAACCAAAAAGTAGATGGGGGAAGAGTCTCTTTATAGAATTATTCTGGCTATTTAATGGGAAAAAGAATTATGGAATTGAAGTATAACTATATAACTATTTGCAACCTTTAGTTAATTACTGGCCCTTGTTGTTTGTCAATGGCTACTGACTTCACGATACCGCAGACAGACAGACTGTGTGCCTCCTGCTAGAAGGCAGGCTTCCTGCTGAACTTTCAGAGCCAACCAAATCCACGGGATCGGAACTGGCTCACATTACCGGGTTAGAAGGGAGTTACAGGACAGACAGAGGACATATTAGCAGACAATGCAGAGAGACTCCACAGGACAAAATGACCAGATTTCTTCAAAAAATAAATCGTAGTAAAATGAAAGAGGGTAGGGATGTGGACCTACAGATTATAAGAAATTTAAAGATACACAGTTTTTTTTGCCCCCTAACTCAAACTAAAGAGAAAGCGACAGAATTGTAAATTTGAACACTGACCACTGATACTAAGAATTCATGCTATATTTTAAATGTGATAATGTATCAAGATTGCATTCAAAAATAAAGAGAGCACATAGCTTTTGGAGTTGTTTCCAAGTAATAAAGGAGGAAGATGGTAAGGATGGTGGGCTGGGCATTTATTACACTACTTTGGCTACTTAAAAAAATTTTTTTATTAAGGTATCATTGATATACACTCATGAAGGTTTCACAAGAAAAACAATGTGATTATTACATTTACCCTTATTATCGAGTCCCTCCCCACCCATTGCAGTCACTGTCCACTAATGTAGTAAGATGCCACAGAGTCCCTGTTTGTCTTTTCTGAGCTACACTATATTCCCTGTGACCCCCCCCACACCATGTGTACCAATCATGATACCCCACAATCCCCTTCTCCCTCCTTCCCCACCCGCCCTCTCCCACCCCTCCCCTTTGGTAACCACTAGTCCCTTCTTGGAGACTGTGAGTCAGCTGCTATTTTGTTCCTTCAGTTTTGCTTCGTTGTTACAGTCCACAAGTGAGGGAAATCATTTGGTATTTGTCTTTCTCTGCCTGACTTATTTCACTGGGCACAATACCCTCCAGCTCCATCCATGTTGTTGCAAATGGTAGGATTTGTTTCTTTCTAATGGCTGAATAGTATTCCATTGTGTATACGTACCACCTCTTCTTTATTCATTCATCTACTGATAGACACTTAGGTTGCTTCCGTTTCTTGGCTATTGTAAATAGTGCTGTGATAAACATAGGGGTGCATATGTCTTTTTGAATCTGAGTTGTTTTCTTTGAGAAAATTCCCAGGAGTGGAATTCTGGGTCAAATGGTATTTCTATTTTTAGTTTTTTGAGGAGCCTCCATATTGCTTTCCACAGTGGTTGAACTAGTTTACATTCCCACCAGCAGTGTAGGAGGGTTCCTCTTTCTCCACAACCTTGCCAGCATTTGTCAGCATTTGTTGTTCCTTGTCTTTTCTATGTCGGCCATCCTAACTGGTGTGAGGTGACATCTCACTGTGGTTTTAATTTGCATTCCCCTGATAATTAGCGATGTGAAGCATCTTTTCATGTGCCTGTCGGCCATCTGAATTTCTTCTTTGGAGAAGTGTCTGTTCATATCCTCTGCCCATTTTTTAATTGGGTTATTTGCTTTTTGGGTGTTGAGGCAGTGAGATCTTGATGTATTTTGAATGTTAACCCCTTGTCGGATATGTCATTTATGAATATATTCTCCCATACTGTAGGATGCCTTTTTGTTCTACTGATGGTGTCCTTTGCTGTACAGAAGCTTTTTAGCTTGATGTAGTCCCATCTGTTCATTTTTTATTTTGTTTCCCTTGCCTGAGGAGATGTGTTCAGGAAAAAGTTGCTCATGTTTATATTCAAGAGATTTTTGCCTATGTTTTCTTCTAAGAGTTTTATGGTTTCATGACTTATATTCAGGTCTTTGATCCATTTTGAGTTTACTTTTTTGTACAGGGTTAGACAGTGATCCAGTTTCATTCTCTTGTATGTAGCTGTCCAGTTTTGCCAACACCAGCTGTGGAACAGGCTGTCATTTCTCCATTGTATATCAATGGCTCCTTTGTTGTATATTAATTGACCATATATGCTTGGGTTTGTATCTGGGCTCTCTGGTCTGTTCCAGTGGTCTATGGGTCTGTTCTTGTGCCCGTACCAAATTGTCTTGATTACTGTGGCTTTGTAGTAGAGCTTGAAGTTGGGGAGCATAATTCCCCCCTGCTTTGTTCTTCCTTCTCAGGATTGCTTTGGCTATTTGGGGTCTTTTGTGGTTCCATATGAATTTCAGAACACTTTAGCTATTTTTATATGTCTGAACATTTCCATAATAAAGAATCTTTAAAAAGAACAAAGTGTTCTGATCTGGGATTTTATATTGGCTTAAAGAATGAGCGAGCTAGTCTTAGCACTTTCCCCAGAAGGTCAGCCCGTGCCCACATCTCTTGTGAGTGCCTTGGCTGTCCTCCACTCATTTGAAACACCTGCTCTGCCACCAAATGCCTATATATACTGGGGTCCACCACTGGCCTCTCGATTTTGTCCCACTGATTACCATGACTAGTTCTTGCCAGCACTATTTTAAGAACTGTAATTTTGTAATACTGACAACACAGGGTAGGTCCAATCTCTACTTTTCTTTCTGTGAGATCAGGACTCTAGGGATGGGCAGCAGAAAGTGGGGGATATTAAAAATCAAATGGTACGCAATCCAAAACTACCTATACTTCAGAATAATAAACACCTTAATGTTTATTGTATTAAATTAAACAACAAAAATTTGCAGGATAAAGTAAGCCTTTAAAGAACTATCAGGAATGGTGGTTTGAGGAGCTCTGCGGACCTGCCCACCAGGGAAACAAGCATTAACTGGTAGAAAGACACAAACGTCCACCACAGAATGCATTCATAGACTCTGGAAACATCATCCAATGAAGAAGTCATTCAGTAACAGCTAATAACCACTTGGTAAGAGCAGAAGAGTCTGGCTGCTGGGGGAAGCGTGACTCAGTTTCCCCCTCCCTTTCCAGCTCAGTGGGACAGAAACTCCACGCTGAGTGGGTGCAGCTGAGACACAGGGCTCCCTCTGCCCCCAGATCCCTGTGGAGGTTTGTGCTTTCCCTAGGAGGGACACTGTTGTCCTCAGCTACGTGGGGAAACCCACCCCGGGACAGCAGCTGGGAGCCCCCATGTTCTGTCCAGCCCACACAGAGTCTCCACCCCAGGCAGAACAGGCCCAAAGTGCCAGGCCCACTCTTTCCCTTACCCAGTCTATTTGCAAGGTGGAGGCTGCCTGTGGGAGAGGCTAGCAGAGAAGACTAAAGGTGACAACACAGAGCCCTGTGTGTAAAGCAGTGTAACATTCCAAGAGAAGGGACCACCATGTCCCACCACTAGCAACTGTGGCTTAGACATTTTTGCGCAGATAGGCAGGCCACAGAACAAAGAAAAGCTCCCCCGCAAAAGTGCTGACCATATCTGAAACAATGGGAATTCAAGCCTAAGAATACTCTTCAAAACGAAGGAGATTTTGGACATATGCAACTAAGAAGAGGCTGGTAACTTCATGAGAGCAAAAAGCTAAACTACAGGCCAGCTAGAAGTTTACCAAAAAGGTAACTTCAGACTGTGGAGCACATTTATTATAAACTGTCAAAAGTAAACGAGCAATCAGCAGGCAGTGAGTGGAGCCTAACAGGTGGGTGTGGCAGCGATAAGAGGCGACAGTGCGGCAGAGCCATCAGGAGAGAGACAAGTGCAGAGCCCCACCAAGACTGTCACCCCAGGGCGGCTCTGCCCTCACAGCAGTAACAGCAAACCACACCGTGGGGGGGGAGACCTCACTGCAACAGTCCAACCAAGTCACTCAGCAAATAAACAAGTAAATGACAATGACAACAGGCCCCAAAGGGAAGGAATCAGTAATCCACAGTTGCAATATCATTTAAAATGTTCAGTTTTTATAAAGCACTATAGCAATTATGCAAAGAAACTGGAAAGTACAAATCAAACCGAAAAAGCAGGAAACAGAACCTCCCTATGAAGGGCCAATGGCAGTGGTAACAGACAAAGTCTTCCAATTAGCTGTTGTAAATGTGCTCAAAATACTACAGGAACTATGCATAAAGAAAGGGATGATGACAAGGTCCTGTCCAATAAATTATTAATAAAGCCATAGAAACTATTAAAAAAGAAACAAATGGGAACTCTGAAAATGAAAAATTTAGTAATTGAAATGAAAACCTTACTCAATAGCATATTTTGAACTGGCATAAGAATCAGCAAATTTAAAGACCGACTGATAAAACTTATACATCTGAAAAACAGAGAAGTTCCCAAATTTGATGAAAGGCTAATCTACACATTCAAGAAGCTCAATAAACTCCAAGTTGGATAAACTCAAAGTACACACACAGATTATAAGAAAACTGATGAAAGACAAAGACAATGAGAAGGGAACACCAATTAGACTTCTTATCAGCTGATTTCTCATCAGACACCATGGCAGTCAGAAGGAAGGAGGATAGCATATTCAAAGTGTTGAAGGAAAACAGCATAGTAAATCAAGAATCTTATACCCAGCAAAACTATCTTTCAAAAAATGAAGGTGAAACAGACACCCCCAGATTAAAAAAAAAAAATTGTTGCTAGAAAACCTGGCTCTGGCTTACAAGAAATACTAAAGGAAGTTATACAGGCTAACAGTAAGGGACTCCACCCAGATGGTAATCTGGATCCATGAAAAAAAGCAAAGAACATCAGTAAAAGTAATTACAGTTATAAAAGACAGCATAAAACATATTCTCTTCTTACCTAATTTGGACAGCAATTACAGAAAACCCACACCTACAAGTGTGTATAATGATACTGCCTGTCTATACGAGGAATGCAATGTATCAGCAGTAAAGCACACAGGGGGTTGGTGGGGCAAAGTTGTACTGGAGAAACTGAATGGCACTGTATGAAAGTACATGTCAACATAAAAACTTGTTCACAGGATTATTTGTAATAGCCAGAAGGTATGAACAACCCAAATATCTATCAGTTGATAAATGGATAAATGCAGTTTCTCCATACAATGGGATATTACTCAGCATATAAAGGAATGAAATGCTACATGCTACAACACGGATGAACCCTGAAATACTACACTAAGAGAAAGAAGCCAGTCACACAGGACCACACATTGCAGGGTACGCTTATATGAAATGTCTAGAAAAGGCAAATCTGTAGAGACAAAGATGCTCAGTGGTTGCTGAGGGTTGGGGGAATTACTGGGTTGGGGGTACAAGCGGGTGCTCATGAGGTGATGAGCTGTCCTAAAACCGATTATTGTGGTTGGCTGCCCAACTCTGAATGAACTAACAGGAGAGCAGTCCTGGACATAAAATGAACAGAATGGCAATACAGAATGTAACTACTTGTACAGCAAACAAGCACAACAACAAATACCCAGATCCCACTGTTGGCACTGGTCAGTTACCTGAGCAGCCCTTGCAAGAGTCTGCACATGTAATCACCCTGGCCTTTCCTGGGGTGCAGGCCACCCAGGGAGAAGATTCTTAAATACCCATTGTAGAGATGAAACATTAGCACTTCCGTCAGACAATAACCCTAATACTGTCATGATAAAAACCACCAGCTCAACTGTTTCTTTTCCTCTCCAGACTGCAAGGTCCCTGAAGGTGAAGGCTACCCATAGTCGAGCAAAGTGTCTGGCCTACGACAGGTGCTCAGTAGGCCTCTGTGGGCCGGGGGGATGGACGAAAGGGTGTTTCTGATGTGGCGCTCTCACTGGGGTAGGTGGGCCACAGGGGACCCGGCTTGGCTATGCAGTGTGGGTAGGCTGGGTGTAGAGACTACTGTTCTGATGGGTGCTGTGCACACTCACTGGAAGGCAGGCTCCAGCCAGGCACGTAGGAAAGGCTCTGGTCATGAGGTATCTTAGGGGGCCAGATGTCCAAGAGGAAGAGCTGTTAACAAGACAGAAGGAAATGGGTGGAGATTCTTCCCCAACCAACCCTTGCTAAGGGCAAGATTCATTCATTTAAGAAATATTTTTTGGCACCTGTCACACGCCAGGCAACGTTTAGGCCCAAGGCATATAGTGACGAAGAAACCAGACCCGGCCCTGCCCAACACTAGCTCAAGGTGGAGCGAGGAGGCAGGCTCTGCACAAGTCACGCAGGTAAGTGCGTAGCTACAACCGGCGCCAAGAATCATGGCAGGGGGCACAGGGTGCTGCGAAAGACCAGCCGGGGGAAGGCAGCTTGGCTTCGTGGCTGAGGATGACAGAGCTGGGGGACATGAGGAAGAGCCTGTCACGTGGTAGGACCTACAGGCAGGGCAGAGGCCAAGACGTGGGGAGCAGTGGGGCTGCGGCTCAAGACGAGGCTGCAAGGTGGGAAAGCCCCACGCAGGATTTTTACTTCATCTGAAGCTCAGGCACTGAAGTTTTAGTACGGGAGATCGGGAGATCGGGAGATCGGGGGGTGGGTGATCAAGGAGGCTGTCCAGGTTTCTGGCTTGAAGAGCTACACGATGGTGCCCTCTGCTGACAAGGAAGTAAGGGAGGACAGACTGGATGTGAAGTTGTCACGCTTGCTCCGTGTGTGGAAGATCCACACTTCAGGCAGTTGAGTAGATGGTCAGGAGGTTGGAGAAGAGACAGCTAGAGGGATAAATCTGACATGTGTGAGTGCACTTAAAACCACAGAAGTGATAAGATCATCTCAGGAATGAATAAAGACTGACATGAGCCACTCCAGACAAAAAGGCCAAGGCAAGGAAGCTAAGCCAGCAAAGAGGAGGCAGAAAAGTGAGAGGCAGGAGGAAAACCAGACAAAGGGGAGGGCCCAGACCTAGGGGTCAGCGTACCACTTGGCCAGCCAAACGGTACACGTCACAGAGCCCAACAGGGGAGCAACCAGGGAGAAAAGCGTGTTCCAAAGGGAGGGGACAGAGGCCAGGCTCCAATGGAAGGGGAGGCAGAGACGACGGGCAGATGGCCGGGAGGCTGGCAGGGATCAGGGGTGGTGGTGGTGGTGGTGTGTGTGTGTCTCTGGGGTGAAGAGTGAGGGTGTGTCTTGACACTGACAGATGGGCCTCAGTCCACCTGCTCTGACAGGTCCATGGTTCTTGCTGACATTGCTATTCAATATGTAGCTTCAAATGATTTAAAAAATGATTTTTAAAAGGGTTATTTATGTTTCTTTCAGTTCATATATGCAAATACCAACTCTAAACTATGACTATCCCTTGTCCCATTAACTGTCATTCTCACAACACTCAGGATGTTACAAACGTACACAAGCTTCCAAAAAATGGTTTTTAAAATTATAATCAGACTACAGAAAAAAGAGAAATGAAATAGTTTCAAAATGTTGAATATTCCTAAATTCTCACCTGGTTTCCTTTCAAATGCAGAACTGATTAAGATCAGAGGGGTGTTAACCTCCTCCATGGATGAGGCCCCGTGACTTCCTGTTTCAGACATGCCATGATCACTACAAAGAACCAGCAAACTGGGTAAAAGAGCCTCTCTCTCCTATAATGCAAAGGAAAAAAATTTCAATTGCATTCAGACTGAGAACACATGATCTTGTTAAGGAAGTAAATTTAGATTTTACTTTATAAATAGAAGCTCTTTCTAAAGGAGTAGATTTTTTAATCTATGAGCTTATAGGCCAGATCAAAAAGTCAAGGTCAAACAGTGTCATAAGACAATCAGAACTGCAGGCAGGTCAAAGAATAGGCAGGTTGAGTTTAGGGCCCCAGGGCAGGGCATTTGGGTTTGTTTTCTGTCTTTGCTGCTTCCAAAGTCTTCCAAGTGAGAGCCTCAGTCGTGACACCTGTGAAACGGAGCCACCCCTCTGCCTGTGGAGCTCCAGCCAGTGGCCTCCGCTGCCCCTGGCCATGTCTGGCAGGCTCTGCCTAGTCCTTGCTGCTTCTTTCCCGGGAAGGCACCTTTGAAGATGGCACAAACTGTTAAAATCATAGATCTGACGCTGTTCCTCCTCCTCCCCTACATGTTCCTATAGCACCAATCACTTTCTAGAGCACCTATTACTCATCATTTCCCATCTGTCCTCTTAGAGTATAAGCTCCACAAATGCCTGAAAAGAACAGTGTCCCAGAAGGCGCGCAGGAGGCATCGGCCGGGGCACAGGGGAGATGCTGAGCGCCATCGGTCTACATGGCCTCTGGGAGACCGAGTCCATGCGGGTAAGCACAGGACAGTGTGTGGCATGCCGTGCGCACTGCTCATGAAGGCTGCAACAGTGATGGCCCGTGGCATTCAGGTTTAGTCACCCGAACTCCCTTGACTTCTCGGGAACGCCAGCACCGTGGTGCTCCAGCACGCCACGATGCACCACAGCATGCCTCACCTCCGACAGCAGCGAGGTGTGGATCTTCCTTAGAACGCTGTCCATCTCGCTAAGCTTGCGCCCAATCAGGGGGCTGCTGGGCCCTGAAATATGGCCTATGTGGTCCAGCCCGAGGTAATGGAGGACCAGCACTTCCCAATCCCCTCTTCTTAACACTTTGTCCAAATGCCGTGTCACGTTATCATCCACCTTTAAAGGAAAGCACACATGAACAGTTCTCCTGATCTCCCTTTAGCTTTAACTCCCCAAGGAAAAGTGACCTCGTTATTTTTAAATCTAGGGGTTTATTATAGGTGACAGGAGTTGTGGGAGTTTGAAAAGATCAAACAAACAAACCTCAAATACGTGTCATAAAGAAAAATTAAGCAAACATTAGCACTGGATTAAACTTTCACTAACATTGTTTCTGTGTCTCTAGGTTACAGCCAGAATGTGTTTCACAGATAATTTAAATGAGGAAGAGCTGTTCTGGGGGTTCACTACTGGGGCTCAACTAAAGCTGAGCCGATGACCAAATTAAACAGGTACCAAGGGCAGTTAGTGAAGGCAGGGCAGTGCTGAGCTTGAGCAGCAGCGGAGGGAAGCTGAGGGCACTTATGGGTGCCCTGTTGGGGGCTGTTCTGGGAGGAAGGGACAGGGCACTCAGTGGCCATCAGCTGAGCAGCCCCCACCAGAGCGATCAGCCTGGCTGGCCCCAGCCTGCCCCCCACCGCAGAACTGTTTTGTGACACAGGATAGGGAAATGCAGGCATCAAGGGACAGGAACTGCTGCCTGCACAGGCCACCTTGGGTGAAGGTGTCAACAAAGCAGGTGCTCTCCCCAGCCCAGCACACGTGGGGAGGTGAGGGCAAGGCCACAGGTGCTCCTCTGCCCTGTGGGGCCCCCCACAGGGTCTCTGTGGGTCTAATCACTCCCTTTCCCTTGTTGGAGACCATCCTGCCAGCACGGGGACCCCTTAGGGTCCCTTGACCCCCAAGGACCAGGCTCTGCTCAGCTCATCTGCCCTTATGCCTCCCCACGTGGGATGCCACCCCACTCACAGGAGTGCCAAGAGCCTTGAGGGTACCAGGCAGCCCATGGAGTCCTCAGGCTCTGCCTCGTACAGATGCTGCTACCACATCATCCTCTCCACCACGGAGGCCCCCAGGCACCCATCAAAACTCAGCTTAAACGGCCCTGCTGGGAAGCCCTTCCTGACCCCCGTCATCCTGTCAACAGGTGCTCAGCTGTTCTAGGCTTTGGGTTTCAGTGACCTCTGCTCACATCTGCATCAGGGCTTATGTCCTTGTGCTGTAAATGATTATGTGAATGAATAATTTTTATAATCTCTCCATGGCACTCCCAGTATATTAATAAAAGCCACAAACAAAACAACATTCCTCTAAGTAAAAGGGCACTGGCTTTACCTAGGGTGACCTATTTTTCCTATATAAAAACTGACCTCTGTATAATCTGACACAAAAAAGGAAGTTGTTCCATCATACTCCACAAAATGGTTGGGGAATAATTTTATCCATGTTTCATCTCCATAAAAGATGATTCTCTTTCCAGAGGCTTTTGCCTGTGTGACCACATTGTCTTCCAGCAGTGCGGGAGAATTGAGGTTCCTGATGACATCGATGAAGCCGGGAAGGCTCCCTGTCACCAATGCCTGTGGGAGGAAACTCGAGAATTAGACCATGAGCTCCAAAGTGTAAAACGGGAAGGGGTGCTGAAGATCATTTTATGGATAGAAAAGGCAAGCATAAAACTGGGGTGTCCTCAATCCTGGAGAACAGGTCAGTGTTAGGACAAAGTGGGAAAAGTTACACAGATTTTGCAGAAAACCAGCAAACTCAGTAGGGAAGATCTGACCATACTTCAGGCAATAAGAGGACACAGAGGAGCTTGGGGGCCACACAGGCTGCTGGAAATGAGAAGTTAAGCAAATGGCAAAGTGTGGGATGCACTGAAAACACGAACCTATGCATTCACACCCTGCCAGGTCCTCCTCTAACCTTCCTATCTGCTCTGAGACAGGCAACTCCATAGACTGTTCTTACAACCCAGCAACTCTAATGCCTTTCTGATACAGAATTAAGTTTACAATATCCCTCATTGTAGCACTAGTCTAAGAGGCCATAATGATGGGTATGGGTCTCTGCAGTGTGGAGTTACTGACAGCCCATGACACTGGCATCCAGGGACTTGTGCAAGAGGATAAACAGGAACCTGGGCAATGCCAGCAGGTATGATTATTTTGCCAAGAACTGTGTTAACAGCAAATACACGCAATACATAAATCAAGAAAATTTCTGGAATGTCAGAATGAGGAGCTGGGCAAAACTCTTTCCTAAGAGCAATAGTAAAACTGGATAGAACTGTCAAAAACAACCACTTTAGGACTTTGAAAACTCACAAGGATATACAACAAATTGAGAAGCTCTTATGCAAGACGAAGTACTGACTCTCTAAGAGCTGTGCGTGCCCACGGTGTGAGCATGGGCTGCTCCCTATACCCCCAGCTCTGTGATGCAGTGGCCTGGGGCACTGGAGGGCCCATCTCATTTGGAGCTCCATGGAGAGTCCCGAGCCAGAGACATCAAAACAGGGAAGGACGATATCACAGTTGCCTGAGCTTCATTGCCAGCTGTGGTGAGACTAGCTCAACATTTAAAAGGGGGATTTGGGGAACGAGACAGCTGTAGAAGACTTCTGTAAGCTCCCACGTGTCCCTGGATTCTGGAAGGCTGTGTGTACACGCGAGGTGGAGTGCACCCAGGAGAGACCAGAGAGGGCCTAGTTACTGGTCTCTTCCAGCTGAACACGAGGCACTGGTCAAACAGAAAGGAAGAGTCAGGGCAGACTTAGAAACTGCCCGGACAACGAGTGTGTGGCCCCAGCCGCACAAACATCCCCTGCAAGGGTAGAAGCCATCGCTGGCTACCACTAAGCTCCGCTGACCGAGTGACCCTTAGGAAGACAGGCTCCCTCCCTCCTCCTCCCTGGGAAGGAGCTTGGGTTCCTGGGAACCTTCTCAGGAGGACATGTACTTCTTGGTATCCCCTTCATCACAGGAAGCATGTAGGCGATACCTGGGTTGCAGCTGGGAGTCCTAGGAAGTCTCCATGAGAGCTCAAGAGTGTCGCCTCCATGGAGGTTTTCTTGTGATTGCTGTGGCCTTGAGAACAGTTGTTTCCTCCTTTCTGAGAACTGAGGAGAGCCCTGCCGAGACTACTGAGAGAGGGTCTGACCTGATCACCCTGTTCTTCAGTCCTGCCATATAACATGGTGTGACATGGTCTGAGGCTTTGGAACCAGACCAACAAAGGCTCACGCTCAGTTTCTGATGCCAGCTATGTGATTTTACCATTTCAAGCCCATTTCCTCACCTGGAAAATGGAGACTATGGCAGTGCTCACCTCCCGGAGCCTAGCTCGTGGGCTGTTGTGAGAGTGCACGATGTGATGCCTGTATTGCATGCTCACTGCAGCCAGTGGTCAGTATGACAACTGTAAGTTCCCAGAAGAAAGGAAAGGCATTCAAAAATAAGTTACATAACTTCAGAAGACGCTACTACAGGATCTTAACATGTGAAAGTGCTACTGGAGACATTCGTCTTGAGATGTTAAGATCCATGTTTCACCACAACTGTGTCACCACCCAAGTCCCCTCCCTAACTGGAGGCAAGGCAGGGGACATACTCCTTAGGCAACACTACCCAATCCTACGAAACTCCAGAGCTGTGTAGCCTCGCCTCCAGTATGGACTTCCTGGCTTAGCTCCTCCCCGATGGGGAAGAGGAGCAAAAACTTGGAGAAGACGGAAAATTAAACAGAACAAAATGTGAAAAATGGGTTTTGTGAAATGAAACAAATGGGCTGGAGGTGGGAGGCCCTAAAAACCACATTAGTGAAAGTGCGGTGGGGCCTGGGCATGAGCCTCACTTCCACATTTTCCTATGAACCTGCCCAGATTCTTAATAACCCTTTCTTACCAGAACAGAGGAAGAACAGGTTCCTTTCACAATGCTGACAAAACAGAAAAAGAAACCAATGCTCCTGATGGTCTGAGTTGGAATGCTTTCCTTCAGCTTTCACAGGACTGGTGTCAGCAGGATGACCACTTCTCAGAGGTGGTCCCTGAGCACCCGGACTGTCCCCCTCCCCAGTCCCTATCATGATCTGTCATTTTCTCCTTGATTCTTTCCACAGAATTTATCACTTTCTGAAATTATATAGATTACTTATTTATACACCTACATATTTTATGTCCCCTCAATTAGAAAGTAAGCTCCATGAGGGCAGGACAGTTGCTGCCTTTATCTCCACTGAATCCCTCTTACAACAGTGTGTGGTACACAGTAGATGCTCAATAAATATTGCTCAACCAGGGATATAATGCATCCAAAAGTGGTAGACGGAGGGGAAAACTCAAGAAAAAGGTCAGTAAATCAATCCCAGATTGTTTTATTCATCCAATAAACATTCACTGAGTCCCTGTCCCCAACCTTTAAATCAAGAAGTGACTCCTCCTCAATAGATTTCACATGATCAGCCACAATGTAAGGTTCAGCTGGAGATTTTCATACTGTACTAGCATGCAACATATTCACAAAACGTTTAAGCTCCCCTGTCCCTTTCTGCACCCACAATTTACTCATCCTTCCAGTCTAAGCTTGAATCTAATTATCTCAAGCTTCTCCAACCCCCCAGTCTAAGCTGAGCCCCACCTAGCAGTGAGCATCACATCCTGTTCTTTTTTTATCATGAACTAATCACACTTTATAACTGCACACTTATTTCTATGTTCCTTTCTGTAATGGTTATATCTCTCATTAAAGACTAATAGTTCCATAAAGACAGATACTGTTTTCCCTCAACTGTATATGCATTACAGTATTAACATGTGGTAGTTGCTTAATAAATAGTTTGAGCCAATGAATAAAGTTTTACTCTTTTCTTTACCCACGGTTCTTGGATCAAGCACTATGTACTTCAAAGCCTGAAGGTGGTTAATAGTAAAAACAGAGATAACTAATGAGGCCACATCACGTTGTTTCGGTCACCACGCATACTCCAATTTTGAACACGTTACACTTCCCACGCAGCACGACCTTGAGCTACTTGACAAGGGGTGCAAATCTTGGATCTTAGTCCCATCCTACCTAGGGGTTCTTCCACACTCAGTTGCCCCAGCCAGGCTGACAGCGCCAAACTAACTCCCA
This sequence comes from Manis javanica, assembly GCF_040802235.1. NCBI lineage: Eukaryota > Metazoa > Chordata > Mammalia > Pholidota > Manidae > Manis > Manis javanica. The sequence goes on along the minus strand of NC_133160.1, from coordinate 169,477,269 downwards.
CTTAGTTAAAGTTGGGATTCCAAGTAAAATACTACAGCGAGCCCCTCTAAATCTCCAAAAGAGCTAAATTATTATTTATAAAATATTAAGTCAAACTGCTTACCTTGATTCGAGGCATAGTAACTGTAGGTGGCTTTGCTTCGGCCACAAAACTGTGAGATGATCCTTTTTCCACGAGGTAAGTTGTGTAGGGCATAAATTTCACACCCTTTGAGCCAAACACAAAATCGTCTCTTAAGGCATCGATTAGCATAATAACAACTTTCCTGAAGAGAGGTGGTGGGAGCTTGGTCCAGTTGGAACTGGCTCCTAGGAGTTTAAGAAAAAAAAGGAAATTGAATTTTAAATTTTATTTAGCGTGCGTACACATCATCATCTAGTTTCTGCCTACTTTTCCAGCACATAACCTGTTACATCTACATATCCCAACGTAAAGGAGGCGGCCTGATTTTGGGAGAAAGTTGGTGGGTGGAGGGGGGACGGGGCGGTGGCAATGCGTAAGTTCAGGGAGCCCTAGTATTTAGCGGCGAATTGCCTTTAGCATGGTGAAGAGTACAGGAACAGGGGAGTTCCTTTGTGAGGGTCCTGGAATGACACGTTTAGAGAAATTGATCTGAAACACAGCGCTGCAGGTAGGGGGTGGGCAAATATTTACAACCTGTGTTTACATGGTCAATGGCTGTTATTGTGTGAACCTGGTCCAAAAGGAGGCCTGAACTACTGGGAAATAACGGGTCTTGGAGACATGCCATGTAAGAAACTGCAAGGGTCAGCAGGAATCTTACCTGTTGTGCCTTACTGAGCAAAAATGGTGCCCAGAACAGGGAGCGACCCCAGCGGCCTGCTCAGAGAAAGGGGTGGGTGTGTCATTGGGTGAGTAGAGCTGGGGAAAGGAGGGAGCCCGGGTGTGGAGAGCTTACTTTGCGGTGAACCGGGAGGAGGGTCGAGGTAAGACTGGTAGTGGTGATTGCCACAACGTTGCAGAATACATTAAAAGTGGCTGGAGCTGTAGGAAGGAGGCTCCCGGGGGTGGAGACAAGAACGGAAGAAGAGACCACCCGGGAGCCCGGGAAGTGGCCCACAAGGCGGGGTTCGAAAGGAAGGACCTCTAGGTAGAGGAGGGCCCGGGAACAGAGACGTCCGGGGAAGGTCCGTACCAGCCGAGGGTTCAGCTGGGGGCTCTGCCTGGTGCTCCGTCCTGGAAGAGGAGCGAACGGGAGTCGGGAAGAATCCCCGAAGGAAGAGCGCGACTCCGAGCACCTCGATCACTATGCAGCAGGCGGCGAAGGTCCCAGAGCCCAGCCGCATCGTGCCCACCAGCCGGGATCCGGGGTCCCTGATCGCACTCCAAGTCTCGCCCAGCAGCAGGGGCAGCCCCTGGGCAAGTGCGAACTGGCGGGCCTGAGAGGGGCGGGCTCCCGGTGTCGTCACGTCCGCCGGCGCGCCGGAAATACGCACTGCGGAGCGGGCGCTTCTGCGAGCCGGATGACCTCGGAGTTCCGGGGCCCTTGTGCGTATTTCCGTCGCGCCCACCCGGACCGGGACCCACCCTTGCGGAGCCCCGCTCCCCGCGCCGTGGCACCCTAGCGAGGCCGTGCGTGTACCGCGTGGAGGCCCTGCTGCGTGAAGTGCTTCCCGCTCGGCGCTGTGGCGCAGGTGGCTTCCTTCCTCCCCAGTCGGCCGGCCGGGACGGGCCACCGGCCGCAGAACCTTCACGGTTCTTGGGCGGGTTGGTGCAGAGGACGCCGGCTCTGACCTGGCTTCAAGCTGGGCCGCAGCCATCACCGCTCCGTGCCTGTAGAAGGTCAGGCTGCCTGCCCGGGTCTGCGCGTCCGTGTGCGCCACTGACTGCCGACGTCGGCCGCTTCCAGACCCCTTTGCCGGCCGGTGCCCCTGGCCGACGGCTCACAGCCGCCCCCTCACAGAATCGCCCGTGGTTGCAGGTAACCCACCCGTGACACACACACCTGGAGCCGATGACTGACTGAGGTCGCAGTGTAAAGGCTCAAAGGGGGTGGACTCTGATGTCGGTGCTCGGAGCTCTCCTGGAGCTGAGCTGAAGCTAGCGCCAGCTGAGGCCACAGCCCTGCTGCCCTCCCGTTTCCCTCACACCCTCTCTCCCCGAGCCTGCCCTCCCCTGGACCTAGGTTCCAGCCCGGGGCTGGGGGGCATCTGAGCACCACCCTCCACCCCAGGCTCTGCTTCAGGAAACCTGGCCGAGGCAAACATCAAGGTGTGTCTTTAGTCCTTAAGTGTGCTGAGTCTCTAACACGTCTGTTGCCCCAAGTCCTGATGACCGTATTCTAGACTTCTGCCGCCTTTCACCAGTGCGTGCTCACCACAGTGTTGATAATAATGCTGAACAGCCGAGGTTTACCCACTCTGTCAGCTGCCAGGCACTAGCTCAAGCTCTTTAAATGAATTACTTTATTTAGTCATCACAACAACCCTTTGAAGTGGATAGTCTTATACTGTATAGCAGACAAGGAAACGATGTCAGAGAGTAAAACAGCGTGTCTAAAGTGACAGCTAACAGTTTTGGAGCCAAGATTCAGAGTCCTCAGTCTGACCCTGAGCCTGTGCTTTGAATCTCTGCATTTTGCTGACGTCTTAGAAAAACACCACCTTTTCCCTTCCAAGGACCCTGTTATGGGCTGAATTGTGTCTTCCCCAAAATTCATATGTTGAAGTTCTAACCCCCAGTACCTCAGAATATGATCGTATTTGGGAATAGGCCTTTTTAAGGACATGTTAAAATGAGGTCATTAGGGTAGGCCCTAATCCAGTTTGACTCGTGCCCATGAAAAGGAGATTAGGACACAGGCACAGAGGGAAGACCACGGGAAGGGAACGCAGCACGAAGGTGGCCATCCTTGAGCTACAGAGAGAGGCCTAAGGAGAGATCTTCAGGAATGAAAGAAAAAAAATTCCTGTAGCTGAGACTGTCCAGTCTGTGCTTTGTTATGCAGCCCTAGCAAGCAAATTGAGTTGTGTATTAGTTTTGCATTTCTTTATAACAAAATCCCAAACTTAGTGGCTTAAAACAATCCACATGTATGATCTCACAGTATCTGTGAGTCAGGGGTCTGACATGGCTCAGTGAGTCCTCTGCAGGGGTGAAATCAAGGTGCTGGCAGGGTTGGGTTCTCATCTGAGGCCTCAACAGGAAGGATCCAGTCCTCTCATCTTGTTGACAGAATTCATTTCCTTGCATTCAATTCTAGAGGCCCTGGCTTTCTCATAGCCACTAGTGGGAGGCTGCCCTCATCTCCTGACCGTGTAGGCCTTCCAACAGGGCTGCCCGCTTCTTGAAAGCCAGCAAGAGTCTAGAGAAAAGGCTGCTAGGAGGATGGGCTCTGATGTAACAACAATCATGGAAGTGACGTATCATCACCTGTGCCATATTCTGTTGCCTAGAAGCCGATCACAGAGCCCGCTGATCGGATCTGGGGGTCTTTGGCAGTCACCTTAGAGACTGCTTGCTGCAGCCCCTTCCCTTTGGTTACAATCACTGATGTCCCTCCTGCATGCATGTTACATTCATCCTTTCCCAAGGCTCCCAGAGTCTCATCCTGTTACAATCAGCTCAAGATCCAAACTCTTGCCGTCTGAGTCAGGTACAGGAGCAGATGAGGATAAAGCCAAGCTTCTGGGCACACCTCCTCTGCCCCCGGGCCCCTGTGAAACCAGGGACAGGTTCTCTTCCCTGCCACACCCAGCATACGGTAGTGGGATGGGTGTAGAATGCCAGCACATTTTTATTCAAAGGGGAAGATGGAGAACAAGGAATCCTCAATTCATGGTTCTGAAATCCCAGCAGGAAAATGTCGGGTTTTCCTTGAGTATGTTTCAAGGCCAGGCAATGATTCTTGGCTCTTGGCTCTGCACTCTGCACTCTTGATTCAAACTTTTGTCCCATCCTTTCTTTTCCATACAAGGTGGAACATGTTTCACTGACACCCTGGTATTCTCATCTTTCTGGAGGTTTTGGCAAAGTGCTGTGCTGTTATACTCTCCACTCCATGCTGTGCTGTCAGGCCGCTTGTTAACTTTAGCATCTTTTGCCATGTGGAGAAACAAACTTTTCAAAATCATTCAAGTCCTATTTTCTTTGGTTTGACAGTATTTCTCTCAATTCATCTTGGAACTCCAGATTTGCCAGAAGCACGTTCAGCACTTCATTTGGGAATCTCCTTGGCTAAATAACCAAGTCCATCATTTACAAATTCTGCCTTTCACGTAACTGCAGGGGATAATCTCATTAGGTTCTCTGACATCCCATCTCCATGTGGTTTCTAGTAACATGTTTCTGACTCCTCTGGAGCCCTCCCTGGCAGCACCCCAAATACCTGGAGTTTGACTGGTGGTTCAAGGCAGTCTAGGCTGCTTCTCATGCTCCTCCAGTTCGTCTGGCCATTGTGCACTGACTGGCTCTAAAGCCACCCCTACATTTTAGGTATCTGTCACAGCACCCCATTTTCTGGTATCAAAATCTGATCTGTACCATTCAGGGTTCATTCAGAGAAGCAGGGATGTCTCTGCATCTAATTATGGAGTCTAGGTCTACTGGCTGACACGAAGTGGCACTGCTCCCAGAAAACAGTGATGCCTGACAGTTCCCCGGTGTTTTTGCATGCCTAGAAATGGCTGGCCACATAGGACCTCTGTCCCCTTACATATTCCATGATGAGACCTGCCTCTTGTTGATGTCTCTGTAAAACCCCAGGTCCCCAATCTTTTTTTTTAACATTCCTATTAGTGAACATTCTTCCTGTTGCGATAGCCTCAATAAAATCATTTCCGTAATTGTCTTTCACAGAGGGAAGACCAGAAGCAGGCTGGAACCCAGGTCCGGTGGGCAGCAGTCAGGAAGGGGGCACTGCTTCATGACAAGGAGGCAGATAAGCAAATCAGCCACAATGTGTGCCCACCAGAGACTGCACTGGGTTAGGGTCACTTCTAGGTGTGAGTGAAGGTGAGGATGAGGGTGAGGGGTGAGGATTAGGGGTCAGGCGTAGGGTTAGGGTTAGGGATAAGGTGAGCATTAGGTGTAGGGTGAGGATGTGGTTATGGTTAGAGTTAGGTTTAGGGTAGAGTGCTAGGGTTAGGTTTAGGGATAGGGTCACCATTAGGTGTGAGTGAAGGCTGCTACCCCTTTCTACCCCAACTCCTGCTAGAGAATCACCCTCGTAACACACTGAAGCATAGTTCTGGTCACTGGAGTCCAGTCTAGCTAAGCTGATGCATCGCTAAGCCACGGGCAGCTCAAATGCAACAAGTTCACACTCTTGTGTCCCTGCCCCAGCCAGTGGCACCTCCACCCGCCCCTTCACACTCACCAGCAGCCTGGAGACGCCCTCCTTGCTCTAGATGATCTTCTCTCAAATAGTTCCTGTGGCTGTTGCCTGTATCCCATCCCTTTCCGGGTGTCCCTCTCCCAGTGCATCATTGTCTGGACAGAATCATAAAATGCTTAATACCACAAATGGCAGAAAACAAGTAAAATACAAAAAAAAAGGAACAAAGAACAATGGTACCAGATACAAAAAGTAACAAGTATGATAGGTATGATCTACTCTGTCAATAAATGATTCAAATGCCAGTGGTCTAAATACACCAATTAAAAGAGAGAGATTTGTCAGACGGGTTCGAAAAACAAGACCCACCCAACTAGATACAAGACATCTCCCTTAAATATGAAAATACACATGGATTAAAGTGATGGAGAAGGATATACCATGTTAATACTAGTCAAAAGACAGTTTGAGTAGCTATATTAATTTCAGGCAGAGCAGACTTCAGAGCAAGGAAAATTACCAAGTACAAAGAAGGTCAATACACAATGATAAAGGGGCCAGTTTGCCAAGAAGACATTATAATTGATAATGTGATGTGCCTACTAACAAAGCATCAAAATTCTTGAGCCAAAAGCCGATAGGACTGCAAGGAGAAAGGGATGAATCCACTATCACAACCAGAGATTTCTTTTTTTTATTTATTCATTTTTTATATGCTCATTTATTTTGGGATCATCAATATACAATTACATGAGCAACATTGTGTTTACTAGATTCCCCCCATTAGCAAGTCCCCACCACATATCACATTACAGTCACTGTCCATCAGCGTAGTAAGATGCCATAGAATCACTACTTGTCTTCTCTGGGCTCTACTGCATTATATGTTCTATTCATAATGCCCCTTTCTACCCCTTCTCCCTCCCTTCCCACCCATCCTCCCCTGTCCCTTTCCCTTTGATAACTGTGCCTCCTTTCTTAGATTCTGTGAGTCTGCTTCTGTTTTGTTTCTTCATTTTTTTCCTTGTTCTTATGTTCCACAGATGAGTGAAATCATTTGGTACTTGTCTTTCTCTGCCTGGCTTATTTCACTGAGCTCCGTCCATGTTGTTGCAAATGGTAGGATTTGTTTTCTTCTTATGGCTGAATAATACTCCATTGTGTATATGTACCACATCTTCTTTATCCATTCAGCTACTGATAAACACTTAGGTTGTTTCCATTTCTTGGCTATTGTAAATAGTGCTGCAATAAACATAGGGGTGCACATGTCTTTTTGAAACTGGGCTCCTGCATTCTTAGGGTCAATTCCTAGGAGTGGAATTCCTGGGTCAAATGGTATTTCTATTTTGAGTTTTTGGAACCTCCATACTGCTTTCCACAATGGTTGAACTGATTGACATTCCCACCCCTTTCTCCACATCCTCACCAATATTTGTTGTTATTTGTCTTTTGATGTTAGCCATCCTAACTGGTATGAGGTGATATCTCATTGTGGTTTTAATGTGCATTTCTCTGATAATTTGCAATGTGGAGCATCTTTTCATGTGCCTGTTGGCCATCTGAATTTCTTCTTTGAAGAAGTGTCTGTTCAGATCCTCTGCCCATTTTTCAATTGGATTACTTGCTTTTTGTTTGTTGAGGTATGTGAGCTCTTTATATATTTTGGATGTTAACCCATTGTCGGATCTGTCATTTACAAATATATTCTCCCATAGTGTAGGATGCCTTTTTGTTCTGCTGATGGTGTCCTTTGCTGTACAGAAGCTGTTTAGCATCATGTTGTCCCATTGGTTCATTTTTAATTTTGTTCCCCTTGCCCAAGGAGATGCATTCAGGAAAAAGTTGCTCGTGTTTATATTCAAGAGATTTTTGCCTATGTTGTCCTCTAAGAGTTTTACGGTTTCATGACTTACATTCAGGTCTTTGATCCATTTTGAGTTTACTTTTGTGTATGGGGTTAGACAAGAATCCAGTTTCATTCTCTTGCACGTAACTGTCCAGTTTTGCCAACACCGGCTGTTGAAGAGGCTGTCATTTCCCCATTGTATGTCCATGGCTCCTTTATCGTATATTAATTACCATATATGGTTGGGTTTATATCTGGGCTCTAGTCTATTCCATTAGTCTATGGATCTGTTCTTGTGGCAGTACCAAATTGTCTTGTGGCTTTGTAGTATAGCTTGAAGTTGGGCTAGTTGTACCTACTTCTGATTGTTTGCCTTTGGGAATATTGCAGTCCTTGGTGAATTAGATAAGTACTAAAATTATTAAAACTGGAGATCCCAATTTGTTATTGTGTCTATATTCATTCAGTTCATGTATTCCATATTTACTGACTGCCTCTACTATGCTAGGTATAGTGGTAAATAACATGGAAATGGTGTCTTCCCTCATGAAGCCTGATTTTAACAATTTATCGATTATCTTCAATAGAAAAACCATAGTGATAAAATAGGTTAGATTAATATTTGAGGAATTTACTGCAAAGATTGATTTTTTAAAACTTTTTCTCCTTTATAAAAATTTTAGTGGCAACATCAGTAAAATATGACAGATTAAATACATATACCATTGCTTGCTTACTAACCCTCACTACAAGTAAAAGTAAAGGAGTGAAATAGGCATGCATTCAGAGGGGAGAGAAGAAAATTGCAACCCGAGTTTGGAGATGGGCAGCAGAAATACTAGTTGTAACTGATGAAGCATCTCTGATCACAGCTGAATCCTAAGCCAGAGTAGTAAAGTGGGAAGTCTGAAAGTGGGCTGATTTGTACCTCTGGCCCCCAGAAAGGCTCAGGGACCAAGGCACAAATATCCTTCACAATAGGAGTGCAAGGGATACAGGACCCAGGCTGGAAATCTTTCTAAGAAACAGGTGAGCCCCACAGCCCATGTCTCCCTGTTCACTTGGACAACTGTGCCCTTCTTACCCTAGTGCAGACCGAAGAGGCTGAACAGAAAGCCTGTGGCTTGGGGGACAGCGGGCACAGCTGAGGGTGATGACACCACATGGGAACTAGTGGGTGACATGAAAACTGACTCACTGTGCTGGGAACTTCTCTGGCCTCTTCTGCCACTTCCCTCTGAGAACAGGGGCATCCTAGACAGGAATTTGAAGGATTCCTATCTGAGAAACTGAACAAAAAGCCTGCAGATGTTGTCATTTGGGGGTGTTGCCAGTGAATTGGCCCAGCCAGTCTTCCATACAGCGATGCCTGTGACTTGACAAGCCCAGCTTATGCCATAGAGGCATGTTTTATCTCAATATATTTTAATATAACTAGTTTCCTCTGTCTGTATTCAATATAATTAGTTTCCCCTGTCATACTGTGTATTTAAAAATACTCTTAGAACGGGTCTGTCAGCTTCAACAGACTGCCAAAGGGTCCTTGGCATGTAAGGGACCCCCTGCAGAGAGACTTGGTGATCACCTTTTCCTCTGTCCTTGGAACCATCTGGACATTTGCTCATTCACTCCCTAAGCATTTGTTGACAGTCTTCTATGTGCTTGATATTAGGCTAGGTTCTGGGAACACAACAATGAAAATAATCACATAGTGAATTCTTTATTTTTGGGCATGTGTAGCTGGTCATTTGGCAGACTTTGGCCCTGGGCAACTTCTAATTTGGTTATAAACCAAAACAAAAATAAACAAAAGTCAAACATGGATCTGAGTTGTTTGGAGTTAGTCAGAAATGCTGTTCTTCTAAGCCAGCTAGGTCACTCCTCACAAGAGACCTGTGTTTTCTAATAGCCATCGCTACTCTTCAACGGAGTGTATGGAGTTTTCAGTGGGTGCTGTGATTTTTGGGTTTTTTTGCAGGCAATGAGGGACATTTTATTTTTTGGTTACACCATTGACTGAGTTGCCCTGAAGCAGTACATGTAGGGAAGAAGATTAAAACAACGACAACAACAACAAAGCAAAAAGCTTCAGTAGTTTCAGAAGGGCAACTGGTGGAGAGAATATCCTTAGCTGGAGAGAAAGGAACATCTCTTGAAATAGCTTTAAACTCTGAGTCCTTGATGTACATAGCTCAGGGGTCTTAGCGACAGAAGACATATAGGAAAAGGTGGAAAGCAAGGTTCTAAAATATACAACTTTGTTCTTGGCATGAAACAATGGCAAATTCTGAAGAACTTAATAAGGAAACTAAATTAATTTTTATATACAGAGAGCAAATTTCATACAGGAAATACGAAATATTTTACTAACTTTAATTCTGGTGAGATATTGGGGAGATAAGAATTGTATTCACTAGGTTTACAAAAAGATATACCTAGCTTGAGATGATCATTTACTTTTTTTTTTTAGTATCATTAATCTACACTCACATGAGCAACATTATGGTTACTAGACTCCCCCCAATCATCAAGTCCCCACCCATACTCCATCAGAGCAGTAAGATGCTATAGAATCTCTATTTGTCTTCTCTGTATGGTACAGCCCTCCCTGTGCCCCCCCCCCCCATATTATGTCTGCTAATCGCAATGCCCCTTTTCCCCCCTTGTCCCTCCCTTCCTACCCACCCTCCCCAGTCCCTTTCCCTTTCATAACTGTTAGCCCATTCTTGGGTTCTGTGAGTCTGCTGCTGTTTTGTTCCTTCAGTTTTTTTCTTTGTTCTAATACTCCACATATGAGTGAAATCATTTGATACTTACCTTTTTCTGCCTGGCTCATTTCACTGAGCATAATACCTTCTAGCTCCATCCATGTTGTTGCAAATGGTAGGATTTATTTTCTTCTTATGGCTGAATGATATTCCATTGTGTATATGTACCACATCTTCTTTATCCATTTTCTGATAGACACTTAGGTTGCTTCCATTTCCTGGCTACTGTAAATAGTGCTGTGATAAACATAGGGGTGCATATGTCTTTTTCAAACTGGGCTGCTGTATTCTTAGGGTAAATTCCTACGAGTGGAATTCCTGGGTCAAATGGTATTTCTATTTTGAGCTTTTTGAGGAACCTCCATACTGCTTTCCACAATGGTTGAACTAGCTTACATTCCCACCAGCAGTGTAGGAGGATTCCCCTTTCTCCACATCCTCACCAGCATTTGTTGTTGTTTGTCCATTGGATGTTGGCCATCCTTACTGGTGTAAGGTGATAGCTTATTGTGGTTTTAATGTGCATTTATTGCTCTGATGATTAGTGATGTGGAGCATCTTTTCATGTGCCTCTTGGCCATCTGAATTTCTTCTTTGGAGAACTGTCTGTTCAGCTCCTCTGTCCATTTTTTAATTGGATTACTTCCTTTTTGTTTGTTGAGGTGTGTGAGCTCTTTATATATTTTGGATATCAACCCTTTATCGATTATGTCATTTATGAATATATTCCCCCACTCTGGAGGATGTCTTTTTGTTCTATTGATGTTGTCCTTTGCTGTACAGAAGCTTTTCAGCTTTATATAGTCCCACTTGTTCATTTTTGCTTTTGTTTCCCTGGCCTAGGGAGGTATGTTCATGAAGAAGTTGCTCATATTTATGTCCAAGAGATTTTTGCCTATGTTTTTTTCTAAGAGTTTTACAGTTTCATGACTTACATTCAGGTCTTTGATCCATTTTTAATTTACTTTTGTGTATGGGGTTAGACAATGATCCAGTTTCATTCTCTTACATGTAGCTGTCCAGTTGTGCCAACACCAGCTGTTGAAGAGGCTGTCATTTCCCCATTGTACATCCATGGCTCCTTTAGCATATATTAATTGACCATATATGGGTTAATCTCTGGACTCTCTATTCTGTTCCACTGGTCTGTGGTTCTGTTCTTGTGCCGGTACCAAATTGTCTTGATTACTGTGGCTTTGTAGTAGAGCTTAAAGTTGGGAAGTGAGATCCCCCTGCTTTATTCTTCCTCCTCAGGATTGCTTTGGCTATTCAGGGTCTTTTGTGGTTCCATATGTATTTTTAGAACTTTTTGTGGCAGTTCGTTGAAGAGTTCGTTGAAGAATGCTGTTTTTATTTTGATAGGGATTGTGTTGAATCTGTAGATTGCTTTAGGCAGGATGGCCATTTTGACAATGTTCTTCCTAGCCAAGAGCATGGGATGAGCTTCTATTTGTTAATGTCCTTTTTAACTTCTTTTAAGGGTGTCTTGTAGTTTTCAGGGTATAGGTCTTTCACTTCTTTGGTTAGGTTTATTCCTAGGTATTTTTTTATTTTTCATGCAGCTGTGAATGGAATTATTTTCCTGTTTTCTCTTTCTGCTAGTTCATCGTTAGTGTATAGGAAGGCAACAGATTTCTGTGTATTCATTTTCTATCCTGCAACTTTGCTAATTCAGATATTCTAGTAGTTTTGGAGTGGATTCTTTAGGGTTTTTTATGTACAATATCATGTCCTCTCCGAATAGTGACAGTTTGACTTCTTCTTTACCCATCTGGATGCCTTGTATTTTTTTGTTTTGTCTGATTGCCGTGGTTAGGACCTCCAGAACTATGTTGAACCAGGCATCCCTGTCTTGTTCCGGGGCTTTTATTTTTGAGACCAATGGCTGCCCGTCCCGGACTGATTGTCCTCGCGGCCAATGAGCGCGGGGCGCCGCGGAGCAGCCGGCTACTGGACCCGCGCGCAGAGCACGTAAGTCCGGCGGCTGCGTAGTAGCTGCAGGCGCCGCCGCCGCCGTATTCAACAGTCAATAGCGTCCCGAGCGCCACCGAGAGAAGCAGTTCCCGCCGCCCTGTTTGTGCTTCGGTCCGCCGGCCCGGCAAGGAGGGCCCCGCGCCGTGCTCGGCGGCACCGACCTCGCCCCTATCCTTGGATCGCCTCTTCGCGCCCGCTGGGCTCCCGGCGCCGCACTCGCCCCTTCTCGGCTCTCCCGCGAGGGCGGAGGGCGGCGATCGGCCCGGACTTGGAGCGCTGGCCCGGCCGCTCTTCAGAGACCTCGGCCTAGAAGCGGCTCCCGTTGCCGCGGAACTGTGGTGGAGGGTCCAGAGCGGGCCCCGCTTCAGGGGTGAAGGCGACAGCGACGGCTCTGCAGGCCGGAAGGTACGTGGCCGCGGGGCGCGGCGGACGGAGCGCGGCGACCCCTGCCTCCGCCTGAGGGCGCGGGGGAGCGCGACGTGGGCGCGGCCGTGCGAGTGGCTCGGCGGGCAGCGCGTGGCCCGCGGGGCCCCGCCGGGGGACGGGAGTCCACGCGCTCCGCCGGAGGGGCTGCCCGGGAAGGGAGGGAGCGGAGCGGGTGCGCCCGGAGCGGACGTCCGAGCGGCCGGCGAAGTTCGCCGGGGCTGGGTTCGAGGTCCCGGCCCGGGTGGTGAGCGCGGCTTTTCTCCGCCCCGCGGCTCGCGTCCGCCCGGCCCGGGGCCGCGCCGCTGACCTGCTCCGGCCGCCTGGGACGGGGCCGCAGACGGGGAGGCCGGTGGGCGTTGTGCCGTGTGTGGGTTTATTTCGGCGGGGGCCTCGAGGGCGAGGGCCGGGCCGCGGCGGGGCGGCGGGGGAGAGGCCGCCTGGAGGCAGCGCCTTTTAAAAAACATTTTTTCATGGGTACCTCTCGTATTTTTTATTTGGGAATGAAGTTTCTTTACTTTGATCTGGGAACTGACAGAGCATATTCTTGTATTTAGAAATTCACATCTTTCTGTCTTTTCGGTTTGTAATCTGCAGCTGAGTAATTCATAACTAGCCACAGAGATTCTGAGACAGGGACCGTGCGTGTAGTCAGAGTAGGGTGGGGGCCTCTGGTAAAAGACCCCTACCAAAACTCCCTATTAAACACTTCAGCAAAGTCAGTCACATTAATTCTCTAAAGTAGAATATCAAAGTGGGAGTATAAGCATTCTTCAGTGAAGATTAGTTAAAACTAAAAAACCAGGAGTAACCAGGCCGGGAATGTTTGAACCTCCCCCAGATAAGAACATACCTCAGCATAGCCCATGTCTGCATTGTGTCAATTGAATGAGGCTATTGTAAAATTTACTTTAGTCTAAAAGGCCCAGTTTATCTTTAACTTTGCCCAGATGCTGCTCTTCCTCCTCCAGCTCCTAATCAAGCCTGGGCAATTAATACGGCAATAAGCCCATCCCCAAACAATATAGTAAAAGGCAGAAAGGATCCCGCCTTAAAGATAAGATTGCATTTTAACACCAAGGACGTTAAGTAAGATTCTTAACTTACTCTTTAGCAAACAGACAAGACCTCAGCCCACCTTGGGAGAACCGTCCAGAGAGGTGGAGGAGGAGGGGGAGAGGGGTAGGTGGGGTGGGGGCTGAGCAGCGTTCAGAGGGGTCACGCGACCAGGGTTTGGAAGGCTGGGTGCTGTCTTTACAGGTGCCTCCTGCTAGGGCAGCCCGTGTGTGTGTCAGTCCCTCAGTCCCAGGACTGAGTCACCTCCTGTGTGCAACACCAGTTTTCAAACTGGAGTCTTTATTTTGTAAAAGAATCCCCTACAGGATCCCTGAGAATGGCGAGCTCCTCCCACCCCATTCCCCTCAGTAAGGGTTAAATAAGGTTGACAGGTTGTACACCCAAACACCCCGACTTAGAGCACCCACTGTACGCCCGTGAGAAGCCCCAGGAGGATGAAGTTCGCAGTTATGTAAGGCATTGGGAGCATGGGGGCAGTGTACGCGTGGGTGTCGGCCCTCAGGTGTCTGAGCCCTGCTGGATTCCCGACAGGCTGTGTGGCCTTAGCTCAGTCCCTTTTCTTCTTTGACTTAGTGATTAAGTTGGACTAGATGGTCCCTGCAGCCCCTGCCTGCCCTGACTCTTTCAGAAGTGTGTTTGATAGAAATTTCACAGAAGTGGTGAGGGCTTGCAGAAATTGGAATTGACATGAGGAAAGAGTTCAGTCTTCCTTGGGGCCCATGGTCTAGAAAAGGCCTAGACAGATCAAAGGGCATGTGTCTGTAAAGAAATGGGAGGCAGATCTAAGGCTGGGAATCAGCGCCCACCTCTGAGAGCCAGACAGATAGCAGGTGTGAATGTACTTGTGAGTGGTTGAGTGCTGTGCCAACATTACTGAAGCATTGTTGCTGTTGTGAAAGCCCCTCCCCCTCCCTACAATAATTTTACACCTTTCTTCCATCTGCCTCTCTGCTGTGCTGAGGCCCCCAGGAAGGAAACACGCACTGACCGGGGATGTGGAAGCTACAGGAGGGCTGGTGACACGTGTGAGCACATGAGCAGGTTTTGGCATAAGCTCCCCTGCACTCCTAGTACAGGCAAAGCCAGGCGGCAGGAGTTCTGTAGGGAACCCCTGGCTTCCAGTCCAATATGATGGAGACAACCTCTCCACCCACCCCATCCCAACAAAATACTGCAGACACCTCCTCCTCTCAGGGCCTGGAAGGCAGGCAGGAAATGGATGGGGCTTCTGGTTGGCTCTTTGGGCACTCAGACTGTGATCTGTAGAGCAGTTCTCACCTGTTAACTGACTCCTGGTCAATTTTGCAAAGTGCATACACGCTCCCTAGGGAAGAAAAACAGGAAGAGGAAGGAGGCACCTCGAATGCCCCTCAGGCCTGCGTTCCCACCTCCCGCATCATGCATCCAAGGCAAAGAGCGCTGCCCCCAAGTGCATCACCTCCCTGAAAGTTTTCAAATATCACCCTGTCTGGTCCCCAGTATAAAAATCCATACCTAACCTTCCCAGACTTGTGGAAACAATGTCCTCCTTAGACAAACCAAGGGTGACAATAACCGAACTTTAAAAGCGTGGTAACTGACACCTCACTTCAGGAGGCTGCCTCCAGAGCATTCTTAGGAATCTGGACTTCCCAGGAATCTGTTGGTACTCAGAATGTTCTAGGGCTCTTACCATCTCCCCTGCTGCTGCAGGCTTTCCTAGCATTCTTCCTTCACAGCTCTTGTCATGATGTGCCGTAACTCTTAACAGTTAGTTATTGGGCTGTGTGTTTGGTGTCCACCTGCCTGCCTGCCTGCAAGCTTCTGGAAGGCCGGGAGTGGATCTGTGTGGTCGCTCCTCTGGCCACATAGTAGAAGCTCACTAACAGCCGTTGGTTCAGTTAGTTAATTAGTAATGTGAAACTCACCTTATGGTTCCCCCCAAATTAATTAATTGCAATGTTTTTTAAAAAAGAATCTACTAAATCCTCACATCAGGACAGTTCTTTGTGACTTGCAATGGCCTTCTTAAAATTTGAATGAAGTGGTCATGTGGCTGAGGCACACAAGACCAAGTTATCTATCTAGATCATAAGTTGTCTCCCTGATAAATTACAGCAAACATCTTATAAATTAAAGCAAACACGAGTATATATGAATTAGAGTGCAAGATGCATATGTGTTTTTAAGATAAAACATGAGACTTCAAAAATCATTCCAGTAGACCTTTCTTGTCACACCCCTGTCCCCAGGTGGCTGTGTGCACTCTCTCCTGTTAGACTGTTGTCACGGAAGGAAGACTTAAGAAACACAGGTCTCATTGCAGCCCCATAACTACTGTGCAGGAAGTAGGACTGTCATGTCCTGGATACTGGGGAAGAAACTACGTTTCAGTATTAATAATATAACTGAAAATCATCAGGCTCTTACTGTGCACAAGGCACTACCCTCAGCTTTTTACATGGCCTTTCTTAGAACACAGGAGCAGACAGGGGCTATGAGCATGTATTATCATTAATCCCCACCTTGTAGAAAAAGCAGGCTTGGCAGGTTTATTAATCGTCTAGAGCTGCCATCACAAAATACCAGAGACTGGGTGGTTCAAACAACAGATTTATCTTCTCACTGTTCAGGAGGCTAGAAGGCCAAGATCAAAGTGCCATTCAGGTTGATTGTCAGTGAGGCCTGCCTCTCTTCTGGGCTTGTAAGTGGCTGCCTTCTCCCTATGTCTTCACATGACCTCTTCTCTGTGCCTGTATGGAGAGATAGATCTCTAATTTATCTTCCTCTTCTTAGAAAGGCATCAGTTATATTGGATGAGGCTTTATGCTTATAACCTCATTTAACCTAAGGACCTCCCTTTAGGCCCAAACTCCAGTTATAGTCACATTGGGGGTTAAGGCTTCAACTTATGAATTGGGGGGGATACAGTCCAGCCCATAGCAATGGGGTTGGGTTGCTGACATAAACTTGTACAGTCATTCACCATCTGTGAGGCAGAACTGACCATGAACCCAAGTCCTGATCTAATCTTGCTGCTGACTGTTTCCATGGTGGCAGGTGACCTGTCCAAGCCCGAGGGCAGGCCCTGTATGCCAAGTCTTCCTGCTCCAGATCCACTGTGCCTCAGCTGCACTGTTCAGATCCCCAGGAACAATCACAGCATAGAAGCTCAGCATCAAAGTCAACTGACTCAAGAATGAGAACAAACCTGGGAAGCAGGATTTCTCTTCTAATAGGATATGTGTCTCCCCACGAGTAAAGCAGGGTCCATATGATGCAGTAACAGACCCAGAAACCACTGTAATGAAATTCCTTCGTAGGATTTCACGATTCCTGAATATCACACAAAGAGAATCAGCCTTTGGTGAAGGTAACACTTTCACTTATAGTAATGACTATAGACCACCTTCTACAAGACAAGTTGATCAACTCTCTATCCTCATATGAGGATAAAATGTGGATATTAATAATACCTAGTTTTGGGGTTATTGTAAATATTCAATGCATGGAAAATAAACTTCAAACAATGCCTAGCATGTGGGACCCACTCAATAAATGATGGCTATTGTAATAATGACACTATCTTTTCATCAGACTCAACACAGTAAAATTGATTTATAGAATTTCACTTGGTTCTTCCACAAGCTGATCTGAACACTTTTTGAGTCCTTACTCTGTTTTAAGTACTGGAGAGACAATTTTGTATACAACTCAGAGCTAGGAATCATATCATATTCTTCTCTGTGTTCCAGAGCTCCCTCATGGTGCCTGGCCCTTGGGAATCCATCTCTGATCTTCAATAACTGGACCACTATACAACTGCCATTTCTGAGTGACTGATAAAATACTAATACATATGCCAACATGTCCATTTTCTCCTTATTCTGTTTATTTGTGCCTATTGATTGTGGTTGTGTCTTCACAATTTTGCTTTTGTGAAGTTTTTGGTCTACTCAAGCTGTCCTCTCTTTACAGTCTTTGATCTAAATCTTCTCTGCTTTTTAATATGCCTCCTTAATGTCCAGGTTTGTGTCTGATCTGCCTGGCTCATGTGAAGTAACTCATTTCTCCAAAGTTCCTTTCCTTCCACTTCACAACTAGTTCTTTTTTAAGTAGCTGAATTCAGCCCAAGATGGGATTTTCTTTTTGCCGTCTGTATTGTTTGGGAGATCGTATTATCTACTGGGAAACTCAAGAAATAATCTGAAGCTCTGCTATTTAAGTACATGAGATTTTTACTGCTCAGGAGATGGTAGAAGAAACTATTCTGTCTTGCCTCTATTAGACCAGCTTTGAGATCCATGTTAGGAAAGCCACATCTTCCCTTTCCACAGTGTTCCAGGGCCAGGAACCTGTAACCTGTAGCTTCTCCTATGATGAGCTCCTGTCCAGTGACTCACCACCCAACCTCTGTCCCCAAGGCTATGAATCCCCACTCAGATACACCTCTCCCCAGACATCCCCAGTTCGCTCTCTACTGCCGCTGTTGGGTACTGACTCTCAGAAAGGAATTCTTACTGATATTCATCTTTTCCATCCAGATGTGTTCCCTGAGGTCACCTCTGCCAGCCTGAAGGCTCAGTAGGGCTGATGGTTCAGGAAATGGACAAACTTGGTTTGAGTTTCAACTGCACTTTCTGGTTGTGTGAAGCTGTATGAATTGAGTAAATTAACTTAATTTCTCTGAACTTCAGTTTCATTTCATTTGAATGCCATGTGGAAAGGTGATACATGTAGGCTTACACTTAGGAAACATTCAGTAGTAATAGATGTTGTATTTATCAAATACGGTTATTTGAGTTTTGGCCATTCTCTGTGATAGCCATCACAGAGTCATATGGGGCCATGAGATTTACCCCTACTCTCTCCTGTAGAGGCTTCCAGGCTGCTTCACTGGCCGTGCTTCCATTTCCTTATCTCTTCAGTCTCCACAGCATTTGGCTCCTCTTTTTCAGTCAAGGTTTTTCCTGCCTCTCCCTCAAATATCAGTTTCAAACCTGCCTTTCTCACCTGGGTGAGCGCCCTGCCAAACAAGTTCCTCCCTCCTCACCCTCTGCCAGGAGCCTGTGATCATTCCATTCTGATCTTTGATCAGGAAAACAATCCTGTTTTTGGATACTATCAATTTCTCATACCCTTCTTACTCTTCCAAAGAAACTTATACAACTGAACAAAAAAGTAAAGCCCCCACCACACACCCACTGCCCCTAAGCATTTTCCTCCTTTCTTTCCTGGCCACTCTTCTCAAGCACATGATCGGTGCTTTCAGGCTCTTGTCCCTTCCCGCATGCCCCCCGCCCGTCTCATTCCCAGTCACATGGTCTGCAGAAGCCCACCTTCAGGGTCACAGTGGCTCCATTCTGTCTGATTTTTTGCCTCTTCCGGGCCCCATCTCTTGGACCTCTTTGTAGTTCTGTGCTCTGCTGACCTCCTCCTCCTTTCTAGACATATTCTAATTTGCGGGGCTAGAGAAAGCATGGATTTGGGAATCAAGTCAGTGCAGGGTAGACGACCTCTGCTCCATCCCCCCAGGAAGCCTTTCTGCCCCTCCTTGGCCCCCAGCCCCACTGTTACAGATGGTCATAGCCGCCGGGCTTCTCCTGCCCTAAGACAAGTCACCCAGCCGAGTCTTGTCCCCTCTGTCTGTAAAGCAGGAGGAATGACACCCAGAGATGGGAGACGGGAATGAGGTAGCGTTTGCCTGGTGCCCAGTGCCTGGCGTCTCGTAGATATTTACTGTTATTTCCCATCGTCCCCCCGCCCCCGGCTCACTTGCTTTTTCTTCTTTGATGGTTCTTGCCCCTCTCCTCACCACCACAGCCCTCTTTCTACACTCACTCCTATAGTAAGTATATCAAGCCCTCTGTAAGGGTAACTGCCAATGTCCATCTTCAGGGTGAGTTGGGCTCCACTCCTGCACTGCCTCCTGCTGGGGTACGTTTCCATTTGGAGGTCAACTCAACCTCCGAGTGACTGAATTTTGAACTCATCTTATTCACCACTAAATCAGATCATCACCCTTCCTGTTTCCCTTTTTCTGCTAACAGCAACCATGTGAGGAGCTATGGTAGGAAATGGGGCTGTTTGTGAACAAGAGTGAATTTAAAAGGGGGACATGGGATCAGTCCTGTAGAAGAGGTAATAGAAAAACTCTCCAGAAGGCTGCACAAGAGGTTAAACAGAGGCCAATTTGGGCTTGATCTAGGCAAAGCATACGAATGAAAAGAGCTATTCAATAATAGAAGTGTAGTTCCCAAGGATATAATGAAGCAGAAGTTGAATGTCTGCACATAGGGAAGCCACAGAATTGCTCCTTTGGGGACCACAATAATATAAACATGAAGAACAACTGTCGCTTAATATTCAAGAGGTTTCCATAGGCATGACTTATGCAAACTACAGAAACCAGGACTTCTAGGAGTGTATATTTCAACCAAAGCATTTATCTTTTATTTAAACGTACACTCATAAATCATAACTTTTAATGGGCCTTAGGAATTGTCTGTGCTTAAGGATAGAATTGGGAAAGAAGAGGTCCTGATGCAGTTAAAGCCAGTAACTTAAAAGTATAGATCTGATCATACCACCTCCCCCTTAAATCCTTTTGGTTACGCTAGACATCAAATTCTGGGCATATTTGGCAAAATCCTTAAGCTACAGCACTTGTTGCTGAGAATAAAGCAAGTTAATGTCGTGTATTGTACTAAGACAGTTTGAAAGCAGCCACAGGCAGAAAAGACCATCATGTTTGGAACCACCCAGAGCAGTGCCTGAGTCCCTGCCACTTCCTGTGTCCTTAGCCAGATCCGTCACCACTTTGAACCTTAGTTTCCTCATCTTAGAACGGAGAGTTAAAGACTTACCTGGTCTGGGTTGTGAGGAGGATCAAAGGAGCTAATGAATCCCAGGACTGGGCACAGAGCCTGATGCTTTAGTAGGCAAGCCGTTCATTCTATTCATTCATTCATTCATTCATTCCATAAATAATGAGTACTTGCTATGTGCTAGTTACCATTTTGGGCACTGGGGATATACCAGTGAACAAAACAGAACTGATAAACATCCCCTCCTTAGGAAGCACACATTCCAGTGGGGAAGGGGCAGGGAGACAGATAAATCAAATCGAATTAGATTTACAGGATGTGAGATAGTGGTTAGTGGAGCAAAGGAATAAAGAGGGGAGGAGAGACAGTGCTTTGGGAGTGTGGTGGTGTGGGGGTACAGGACTACTGGTTTAAATAGGGTGGCCAGGTAGGGCCTCACTAGGAGGGCAGCATCTGAGGAAGTAACACCTTAGGTGATGGAGAAGTGTGTTCCAGGGAGGGGGCCTCAAGGGCAGAGGCCTGATGAGGGCAGAGGGGTGGCAGGGCCAGATCACGTGGGGCCTCAAAGGTCATGGTCAAGTCTTTGGCTCTTCTGTGAGTGAGGTGGGAGCCATGGGAGGGTTCTGAGCAGAGGAAGCACTCAGTCCCCATGCTGCTGCCTGCCGTGGGCCTCCCCCTCAGCAACCTTTGGTTCCTACGGGAAGGGAGTCTGGCAGCTTCTCCCCACGAGGGCTCTAAATAGCGGACACTCTCAGAGCGTGCTGCTCCAGCCTGACTCCTCGGAGATAAGCAGGTTTAGACAGTTTTGCCAAGAGGTGAACAAGGAAGAAAAGGGCAAATGCCAAGCTGAAAACAGAACCCAGAAATGCCTTCTCAGCCTCAAACCTCCCCATGGTCACCACTTTAATCACTTCATCTCAGAAAAACAAAATGAGTGGCAGCTTTATGCCAGGCCCTGATGAGTTCCAGCAAGAGTGTCATCACACAAGTTAAGGGGGGGGGGGTGGGAAATCTTAAAACGATTTCTGGATGTACCTTATAGTCTTCCCTCAAGACTAGGTCCCAGCTGCCCTCTTTCCCCAGAATGTCACCCTCCAGCCTCCCAATGGCGAGATTCGTTGCCCTTTGAGAAGCTGTATTACTTTATTTGGACCCTGCCTGTAGCTTGGCTGGGTGACCTTGAGCCTGTCACTTGACCCGTCAGAGCCTGTGTTTCCACGTGGGTACCATAGGGTTAGTAATCCTCTTCCTCTAGGGTGGCTGTGAGGATGCAATGGGTTGATAATAGGTAAACCTTGGTACATGCAAATACTGGCGTTCACTTCCTTCCACTGACTCGCCGTAACCCCAGGCAAGGCAGGCCAAGTCCTGGATGTCACCTGGCTGGGAGGAGGACCTGGCTAGAAGTGACACACCTGAACTCAGGCCTCCCCCATCCTTCAGTAACAGAAGCAGGCATCTTGGAGGCCCAAGCCAGCCCTGACAGCCAGCCGCTCCCTTCTGAGGCAGTGTCTGCTTCTCTTTGCCTTTGCCCATCTGTTAATCTTCTTACAGGAGCTCAGTTAGTGAGCTCACTGAGAGCAACTAGGCCCCAAATGGTAGTTTGTCCTTTAAGGGATCATTGCCCTTCTGATTAGGTATGATTATGAGACCCTTTAGTAACCTCTTGGTGATGGGTAGGTGGGGAAATGGTGCCTGGAACAAAGAATATTTCTAGGGCAAAGTTTGGTTACAAAATGCATTTACATCATTGAGTGGGAGTTAAGTTCTTGCATTTGCAAATAGCTGATATTCCCTAAGGCATTGTTGCCAGCTCTGGGGCTTCTCCTCCTGGGGGCAGGCTGGGCTCCTGGACCACTCTCTGGTCTCACTAAGGCCTCTGGAGCCTTCCCAAAGAGGGTAGAGTTAATGGTGGACTGGGGGGCTGCCCACTGGCCTGAAGGGGCTTCTTTGGAAACAGCCTGAGAGTCTGCAGGGCTGAGAAGGTGGCACTGTTGTTTAGAATGGCTTCTAGACATTCCTGGACTGCTACAGACTCCTGGGAGTCATACTGCCCCCAGTGAGACCTTGGTGACCCTCCATTCTGGCCTACCCAGGGCAGCTGTCCTGCTCTTACTCTGTCCTGTTGTCCTCTGAAGGACGTCTTTGTGGCAGACCATATGGTCTGATTTTTGGAATCGCAAGATTCACTTATTTGACAATAGCATATTGATGGGCTAAGCTTTGGGGCTCTTGGTTGCTATAGTGAGAACAGAAGGACTGTGAATTTGTGGTTGTACACAGTGGGGCCGGGACTGCCCAGCTTGTCCCCTGGCCTCCTGTTTGGAGGAATTCCAGGCTCTTGGTGTCATCCCTAGGGGGACTGTGTGGGGCCCTGCCCTCCTGGGCTGAGTGGCTGATGTATTGCTATTTGGGCTGACTGAATGCCTGTGACCTTCTCTCCCCATGTCTTTTGTGCACTGCGAGGTGGACCCTTGTTGAGCGGCCTTTCCCAGGGGCGTTCTGGGCCTCCTATGTTCTGCTGGCCACTCCTGTCCTGCTCTCCTCACATATGGGTGGCTCAGCCGCTTTGCTGTGCGGCCTGCTCCCTGAGACCTGCCCTTGCTGGCCCTCGCAGGATCCAGCCTAACAGGAAGCACTGTTTTCTGTCAGGGCAGCTGGGTGTCGGGGGACCCTCCAGCTCAGTAAGGTGACAGTGCTGGTGGTGCCAAGCCAGGGGTCTACAGTAAATACCACTCCCTTCCTGTTGTCCACTGGGCCAAGGGAGTCCGCTCTTGGGCTTGGAGGCCTCTGAAAGTGGGTCCCTCAGTCCCTTCACAGCTGCCCACATCCTATGGTAGCCTCCACCCCTTCCCCACCACCCACACCACTTGTGTCCAGGCTCCCTTCTGCCTGGAGTCTCACTTGGAGAAATTCCTTAAGCCCGGCTCAGACCTCACTTCCTTCTGACACCCTTCTGAGTCTCCTGGTGGCCTGTCCACACCACCAGGCCAGGACTTGTTGAGACTTCTCTCCCTGTAGATCGTACTTTCTGAGGGCAGGGACTGAACCGGGGTTTGGAGTCTTCAAGAGATGCTTGCTGACTCGTGTGGGTGTCTGTTTGCCTTTTCTGAGAGGAGCTGGCTTCCTGAGAGAGCTGTTCCCACGCCTTCTGAGGTGGCTTGATGACATCCCCCCGCCCTGTCGGAGCCACGTCCTGCCTTGCTGAGCTCTGGGGACGGGCCAAACCAACTCCAAGCCAACGGCGTTTAAGTTACCTTTCCTTTTCGTTGACTAGGTTTTCGTAGGGGAAGCGAAGTGTGTGTGTGTCCAGAATACTTGTCTATTCCGCCAGCTCAGTGTGAGTACTGTCCTCTGTTCCCGTATTTTACCCTCCCACCCTGTCCTTCCAGCTTCTCCATGTGTATAGACATGGTGAGGAGGCTTTGGCATGAAGCCTGGACTCCAGCTACCAAGATTTTCCCAGAATATTGTTTCTGCTAAGTTAGTTTGAGCTCCTAAATTTTTGTTATATGCTCTATTTTTTAATTTTGGTATCATTAATCTACAATTAGATGAGGAACATTGTTTACTAGACTACCCGCATCACCAAGTCCCCCCACATACCCCATTACAGTCACTGTCCATCGGCATCGTAAGATACTATAGAATCACTACTTGTCTTCTGTGTTGTACAGCCCTCCCTGTGCCCCACCCACATTATGTCTGCTAATAGTAATGCCCCCCCCTTTTTTTCCCTTATCCCTCCCTTCCCACCCGTCCTCCCCAGTCCCTTTCCCTTTGGTAACTGGTAGTCCATTCTTGGGTTCTGTGAGTACCATCTTTTATTTTACATGGATGCTGTGCAGAAACAGGTGTGTGGGATTGATGCGCGCGCACTCTGCCGTTGGTGGCAGTGCCCGAGGGGGCCAGGTCAGCCCGCAACCGACGCCGGGCACGCTTGTCCACCGGCCAGCACCGCCCACTTCCGGTGCCTGCAGCGCCTGATCGCCCCGCCGGCGCCGCCTACTTCCGGTGCCCGCCAGGTGTTTTTTTAACTGCGCAGTTACCCGCCGCAGAGAAGGAAGCTTCCTGCCTGAGCCCCGCACCCCCCTCCGCTGTATCGCATGTGCCTCCCGCTCACACCGTCCCCGCTGGCTGCTGATGTCGCGGTCGCCCGCCAAAGCCCTGCGCCGCCGGCCGGAGCCCTCCAACAGCAGCCACCTCCCGCCGGCTCCAGGGGCCCACCTCGCCAGGGACCCTGCGCCCTCTTCTTCACGCAGGCCTGTCCTCGCAGCAGCAGCTCACCTCACCGTAAGCAGCCACCCCCAGGGGGCAGGCCGCGTCGTCTTGGGGAGGGATCGGGCGGAGGAGTCTGCTGCGGGGAGCTGCGGGCTGGGGGGCCTCGGCGGCGGGTCTGTGTTTGGGGGCGGAGTCCAGCCTGCCGTCTGCGGGTGCGCCGTGAGAGGCGGCAGAGGCAGTGGCGGGCGGCGGGGAGCGCAGTCTGCAGTGGGCGGCAGCGTGTATGGGCTGCGCTCCATGGTGGGCCGTGGCGTCCGCAGTGGCGGGAGGCGCGGGTGTCTGCCCGAGGCGGACCTCCGAGGCTTCCGTCGGCAGGTGCACAGCCAGAGGCGAGGGCAAGGCGGTGGCAGCGGTGGCGTTCGCAGTGGGAGGGCAGCCTCCATGGCTGGTGATGGCGTCGGTTGAGGGCCGCAACTGGTGGTGGTGAGCGACAGTTGGCAGCGGCTGGCTGTGTCGGTTGGTGTCGGTTGGTGTCGGTTGCGGGGACGGAGGGGCAGCAGCGTAAGGGGCTGGACTCTGCCTGCAGCCGACGCCCAGCATGCTCCCCCCACCAGGCAAAGCCAACGGCCTCCGACGCCCTTGCTTTCCACCAAAGCACAGCCACTTGACCGGAGCCTGCCTCTCTCCTGTCCCTGCCCGCCGCTGCCTCCCACTGACACCTGCCCAAGACGCCGGCCACCACCGCCGCCCTCCAGTGCCTTCTCCCGCTGATGCCGACGTCGCTGCCTTCGCCAATGCTCATGGCCCTCGACTGCCAGATGCCATCTGACTCATACCACCGCCAACAAGGACCCCCTTGCCAGGGACCCCCTTGCCAGGGACCCACCAGCTCCCTTGTTCCCACACAGGCCTCGCCACCTTGCAGCAGCCTCAGGCATAGTAAGTAGCCGCCTCCTTTCCTCCACTGGGAAGCCCAGGGGGTCAGGTGAAATTTTTGTTTTTCCTGTAAGGTCTCCAGGAAACAACTTCATCTCTCTGAAGTCATCTCATGAAAGTTCTACTTGATCCATTTCTGCAAACATCTGTTCCCTACCTCCAGGGTCACATGAGGCAGGTAGGTAATGCCTTTTAGCATCCTTAGCAAGCCACCATTCAGTGCCCTTCCCCATCCCGTAGCGTGACAGACGGCACAGCTGTTCTCTGAGAAACCTCCCTCCTGCTTCGCACGGTGGCTGCACCAACTAGGAGCCGTTGTCCCACCAGCATTCCGTTGTCTTCACATCCTTGCCGACACCTGTCATTTTTTTGTCTCTTGGATTTTGGACATTCTGACTAATGTGACGTGACATCTCATAGGGTTCAGTCTTGCATTTCCCTGATGATGAAAGATATTGAGCATCTTTCTATGTCTTTTGGCCGTCTGTATGCCTCCTTGGCAAAAATGTCTTTGAAGTAGGTGAGGGGTGAGAAAATGAGAATATTTCATATCTTGGTCTAGGCAATGGGTATGTGTGTACATATGTCAGAATTCATTCAGCTTTACGATTTGTGCATTTTATTGTATGTATTTTAGTGTAAAGTTTTTTTCTTATATTGTTAATGTACAATTACTTGAACATTATGGTTACTAGACTCCCCCTATTATCAAGTCTCCCCCCCCACCACGTACCCCATTACAGTCACTGTCCATCAGCATAGTAAGATGCTATAGAATCATGACTTATCTTCTCTGTGTATACTGCCTTTCCCGTGCCCCCCACCCCTGCTACATTATATGTGCTAATTGTATTGCCCCCTTTTCCCCCTTATCCCTCCCTTCCCACCCATCCTCCCCGGTCCTTTTCCCTTTGGTAATGTTAGTCCATTCTTGGGTGAGTCTGCTGCTGTTTTGTTCCTTCAGTGTTATCTTTGTTGTTATGCTCCATAGATGAGTGAAATCATTTGGTATTTGTCTTTCTCCACCTGACTTATTTCACTGAGCATAATATCCTCCAGCTCCATCCATGTTGTTGCAAATGGGAGGGTTTGTTTTCTTCTTATGGCTGAATAATACTCCATTGTGTATATGTACCACCTCTTCTTTATCCATCCGTCTACTGATAGACACTTAGGTTGCTTCCATTTCTTGGCTCTTGTAAATAGTGCTGCGATAAACAGGGGTTCATATGTCTCTTTCAAACTGGGCTCCTGCATTCTTAAGGTAAATTCCTAGGAGTGGAATTCCTGGGTCAAATGGTATTTCTATTTTGAGTTTTTTTTGGAACCTCCATACTGCTTTCCACAATGGTTGAACTGATTGACATTCCCACCAGCAATGACATACAAAGAACTGTTTCAGGACTGTTAATCTGTCAGCCTTCTGGCTCCACCAAGGTTGGAGTCTGTGTGCTCATTGTCAGGAGATGGCATGTCTGGTGGGGCCTAAATTCCTGCAAAACAAGTCAAGGATACATGAGTCAAGAGTCTGTCTGTGGCCTTGAGGGGGAAATCAGAGTCCTGGGCCATTTTAGTTTGCTTTACCTTGGTTTGCAAACTCCCATTTTCTTTAATCTCGATTTATGCATTCTGTTCCCAGATTGTGGGTCATAATTGATGGACCCAGTCTTCTGTATCAGTGAGATGTCTGAGGGCCTTTATCAGACAGGGAATGCCTGTGCAGTTACAAAACATCTTTAGGACTGAAATCACCATAATGCTTAAGAGGCAGAACATTGGCTGCTTTTTCTAAATGAGATGCATTTATGGAAAACAGATTTTCTCAAGTTCCAAGTAGAAAATCTGAAGGTACTTTAATTTTGTGTGTCTCGGTTTCTGAGATGACAGTGAGATGTTTCTAATTTCCTTCCTTTTTTATGTGCTTCTTTCTTGCAATAATGCAAAATTCAAGTTTCTCTTTAGCATGCTCATTCCTTTACTTTTTTGGTCTATTTTGAGCTTCAGAAAAAAATGTACATAAACCTTGCTTTAGCGTTATGTTCCTCTAATATATTTTCTATCTAATATTCTTCATTGGAAGCTAGGCGACAGGCATTCTAATAAGCATGAGGAATTGCATATTGTCCTGGTTTTTCACTAGAGCTGTTTTTTAACCGTTTTCTTATGATTCATATGATCATCTCATCATGATCAGTTGCATTAAATTTGAGAGTCTGTGCCAGTGTGCTTCTGAGTTTAGCACTGTGTCTTTTATGTGTTGCAACTCCTGAGAAAGTTTTCTTAATTAGTTAAGGAATCTAAAATTTTCTGGACTTATTAACATGTGTTTTGTTTTAGTTTCTCATTAACTATTGTATAGAATCTTATTTTACAAGGGTGTCTATTTTGGTGAAGAAATAGCATGCTGTAGGTTTTACTTCTGAATTGTTTCCATGAAGGAAGCCCGACACAGATTTACACATAGGGGAAGTAGGTGTACATTCAGGGGATTGTCTGCTTGAATTGTGGACAGTATCTGACTGTGGAATTCAGATGCTTTTTACCAGTGCTTCTATTAATTCTCATAATGGTTGATATCCTATGACATTGGAATAATTGAAATTCTCTTAAATATTTAAAGAGTGGATGTATTATATCTCACAATGTAATTTTCAAGTTTACATATTTGTACTAAAGCCAGATACATTTCCAATTTACTGTTTTTGATTTTCAAATTCATAAAGTATATCCATGTGCCTTATTAAAGTTTTACATTCATACAACATACTTCTAAATTTATATCCTCTCATTGTTTTTTAAAAATGAGTGAACTAATAATCATACTGCTTGATTAAATTTTCAGTTTTCAGCAGAGTCTTAAAATTGTCAGGAGAGACCTTAAATTTATTTCCAGTCACTCAAAATATCATTCGATGGTGCTAATTTGCATACAATTCTATATATATATAATGATTTTTTATCAAGATTTGAATTCAGCATAGTGTATATTTTCCTTTGATATTCCATATATTAACTTTTGAGTCATGTTAACCTGTGTCAAAGTGCACTGATTACATGTAGTCCCCTACGGCAGCACAAAGGGGATAGTCTTCATCCCATAGCCCACGTACCTCTGCACCATAAATTCCCCGCAAGGTCACGTCGCTCCTTCCTGCCGCTTACCCGGTAATTTGTCCTAAGAGAATCCCACCTGAACAGAGCCAGAGTGGTGATCATTCTCTCTCTCCAGTCCCCTCTCTTCATGTTGCAGGGTCATACCTTTAGGGACAGACTCAGAGCAGCACCACGCAAGAGGCCAAGTGACAGCTGAGACCCCAGCTTCTGTCCTCTGTCAGCCTCGTGGAGAGGACAGGGTGCAGTGGTTCGGGGGGTGGGGCACGGGCCTTAATGGGAGGAGCGGTGGTAAGAGGGAATGCCCTTGTCCCTTTCCTGTGCCCTGTGGCCAGGGTTAGAGAGTGTTCATAGTAGCCAGGCGAGGAAAGGCATCATGAAAGAAAAAGGGATTTAAAGTTCTGTATTTCCTCAGGCTCCACAAATTATCCATCACACTGGAGGTACAGTAACGTTAATACAGTGCTCATGTACTGCCTTGTAAATGTTCAGCTTCTTACAGGGTTGACTAGCTTTAGCTTTACAGCTTGTTTCATCTGGGGTAAGTCAAGCTCTTCTTCGTCTAACATTTTGTGGTCAGATTGGCTTAATGGCATAGTATGAACACAGTCATTTAGAAGAGTGTTTTCAGATAATTTCAGACTTACAGAAAACCTGCAATATCCCTGATATTCCTTCATTCAGATTTTCCAGTGGTCAGTGCACCACTACAGTTGCTCCATGATAGAAAATTGTCCACTGTATTTTTCCAATTAGAGGCACAATTTACCACAGAAATACTACATGACCCACATTAGGAAACTAAAATTGTTGATAATTCTTACCTGCAGACCAGCTTTAAATATCAGCAAGTGCATCAACTATGAGAAAAACATGTCTGCATTCTGGGCCATAGACTTCCTGTCATTTTCATGACCTCAGTTGGGTTAGAGTCCAAAGTTCTCCAACATCATTATGTGCAGGCTCAAGAGTCCTTGTCTTCTTGACCTTAGAGGGGAAGCTTTCAACGTTTCACCGCTGAGTATAATGTTAACTATAGGTTTGTTATATATGGACATTACCATGCTGAAGATGTTCCTTCTCTGCTCCGTTTCTTGCGGGTTTTTATGGTAAAAGTATATTGTATTTTGTAACATGCTTTTTATGACTCTACTGAGATGATAATATGATTTTTTTTCATTTATTTCTACTAATCTTGTATGATTTGCATATTGAACAATCCTTGCCTCTTTGGGATAAGTGTAGCTGGTTATGTGGGAAATCCCTTTAATGTGACCTTGTATTTGGTTTACTAATATTTTTAGAAAATCCACATTTATTTTTATTTTTTTTATTAAGGTATCATTAATATATAATCTTATGAATGTTTCACATGAGCAACAGTGTGGCTACTACATTACCCCTTATTATAAGTCCCCAACACATACCCCATTACAGGCACTGTCCATCAGCATAGTAAGAATTTTGCATCTATTTTCAACAAAAATATTAGTCTGCAGTTGTGTATTCTCATGGAGTCCTTATCCAGATTGATAACAGGGTAATGGCCTCATAGAGTGAGCTTGAAAGTGTTCTGTACTCTTCAATATTTTGGAAGATTTTGAGAAAGGTTGACATTAATTCTTCTTTAAGAGTTTGGTAAAATTCTCCAGTGAAGCTGTCCGATTCTGGAATCACTTGTACAGCAAGTGTTCTCTGTCTGTTTTTTTTTCATTCATCAAACATACATACATACATTTATTTATGTATGTATGTATGTATGTATTTATTAATATAAATCACATGAGTAAGATTGTGCGTACTAGATTTCCCCCCATTATCACGTCCCCATTACAGTCACTGTCCATCACCGTAGTAAGATGCTATAGAGTCACTACTTTTCTTCTCTGTGCTATACTGTCTTCCCCGTTCCCCCTCCTACGTTTTGTGTGCTGATCGTAATGCCCCTTTTCCCTTGTTCCCTCCCTTCCCACCCACCCTCTCCAGTCCTTTTCCCTTTGGTAACTGTTAGTCCATTCTTGGGTTCTGTGATTCTGCTGCTGTTTTGTTCCTTCAATTTTTGCTTGGTTGGTATGCTCCACAGGTGAGTGAAATCATTTGGTACTTGTCTTTCTCCACCTGGCTTATTTCACTGAGCATAATACCCTCTAGCTCCATCCATGTTGTTGCAAATGGTAGGATCTGTTTTTTTCTTATGGCTGAATAATATTCCATTGTGTATATGTACCACCTCTTCTTTATCCATTCATCTGCTGATGGACACTTAGGTTGCTTCCATTTCTTGGCTATAGTAAATAGTGCTACAATAAACATGGGGGTGTGTGCAATATGTCTTTTTAAACCTGAGAATTTGTTTTCTTTGGGTAAATTCCCACATCAAAATGGTATTTCTATTATGAGTTTTTTGAGGAACCTCCATACTACTTTCCAAAATGGTTGAACTAATTTATATTCCCATCAGCAGTGTAGGAGGGTTCCCCTACTCCCCATCCTCGCCAGCATTTGTTCCTAATATTTTTGATGTTGGCCATCCTAAATGGTGTGAGATGATACTTCACTGTGGTTTTAATTTGCATTTCCCTGATAATTAGCAATGTGGAGCATCTCTTCATGTGTCTATTGGCCATCTGAATTTCTTCTTTGGAGAAGTGTCTGTTCATATCCTCCACCTATTTTTTAAAAGGGTTATTTGCTTTTTGGGTGTTGAGGTGTGTGAGTTCTTTATATATTTTGGATGTTAACCCCTTGTCAGATAATGTCATTTACAAATATATTCTCCCATAATGTAGGATGCCTTTTTGTTCTGCTGATGGTGTCCTTTGCTGTACAGAAGCTGTTTAGCATCATGTTGTCCCATTGGTTCATTTTTTATTTTGTTTCCTATGCCCAAGGAGATGTGTTCAGGAAAAAGTTGCTCGTGTTTATATTCAAGAGATTTTTGCCTGTGTTTTCTTCTAAGAGTTTTATGGTTTCATAACTTACTTCAGGTCTTTGATCCTTTTTGAGTTCATTTTGTGTGGGGTTACACGGTAATCCAGTTTCATTCTCTTGCATGTAGCTGTCCAGTTTTGCCAACACCAGTTGTTGAAGAGGCTGTCATTTCCCCATTGTATTTCCATGGCTCTTTTATCATATATTAATTGACCATATATGCTTGGGTTTATATCAGGGCTCTCTGGTCTGTTCCATTGGTCTGTGGGTCTGTTCTTGTGCCAGTACCACATTCTCTTGATTACTGTGGCTTTGTAGTAGAGCTTAAAGTTGTGGAGCATAATCTCCCCAGCTTTATTCTTCCTTCTTAGGATTGCTTAGACTATTCGGGGTCTTTTGTGGTTCCATATGAATTTTATAATTATTTTCTCTAATTTGTTGAAGAATGCTGCTGGTATTTTGACAGGGATTGCATTGAATCTGTAGATTGCTTTAGTCAGGGTGGCCATTTTGACAGTATTAGTTCTTCCTATCCATGAGCACAGGATGTGTTTCCATTTATTGGTATCTTCTTAAATTTCTCTGAGTGCCCTGGAGTTTTCAGAGCATATGTCTTTTACTTCCTTGGCTAGGTTTATTCCTAGGTATTTTATTCTTTTTGATATAATTGTGAATGGAATTCTTTTCCTGATTTTTATTTCTGCCAGTTTATCATTAGTGTATAGGAATGCAACAGATTTCTGTGTATTAATTTTGTATCCTGCAACTTTGCTGAATTCAGATATTAGATCCAGCAGTTTTGGAGTGGATTATATAGGATCTTTTATGTACAATGTCATGTCATCTGCAAACAGTGAGAGTTTAACTTATTCCTTACCAATCTGGATGCCCTTTATTTCTTTGTGTTGTCTGATTGCTGTGGCTAGGACCTCCACAAGTATGTTGAATAAAAGTGGGGAGAGTGGAAATCCTTGTCTTGTTCCCAATTTTAAAAGGAAAAGCTTTCAGCTTCTCGCTGTAAAGTATGATGTTGGCTGTGGGTTTTCGTATATGGCCTTTATTATGTTGAGGTACTTGCCCTCTCTACCCATTTTGTTGAGACTTTTTATCATGAATGGATGCTGAATTTTGTCATACTTTATCAGCATCTTATGGACATTATCATGTAATTTTTGTCCTTTTTGTTGTAGATGATGTTGATGGATTTTCTAATATTGTACCATCCTTGCCTCCCTGGAATAAGACCTACTTGATCATGGTGGATGATCTTTTTGATATAGTTTTGAATTCGGTTTGCTAATATTTTCTTAAGTATTTTTGCATCTGTGTTCATCAGGGATATTGGTGTGTAATAATTTCTTTTTTTGTGGTGTCTTTGCTTATTAGAGTGATGCTGGACTCAGACTGAGCTTGGAAGTATTCCCTCGTCTTCTACAAAATTTGGGAAAACTTTAAGGAGGACAGGTGTTAGGTTTTCTCTAAATATTTGATAGAATTCAGTGGATTAGGCATCCGATCTGGGTGTTTTGTTCTTAGGTAATTTTTTGATTACCAATTTAATTTTATTGCTGGTAATTGGTCTGTTCAGGTTTTCTGTTTTTTCTTGAGTCAGTCTTGGAAGGTTGTGTTTTTCTGGAAAGTTGTCCAATTCTTCTAGGTTATCTCATTTGTTAGCATATAATTTTTCATAGTATTCTCTAATAATTCTTTGTATTTCTGTGGTGTCCATAGTGATTTTTCATTTCTCATTTCTGATTCTGTTTTTTGTGTGTAGACTCTTCTTTTTATCTTGTTAAGTCTGGCTAGGGGCTTATCTATTTTGTATATTGTTCTCTAAGCACAGCTCCTGCTTTCATTGATTCTGTTGTTCATCTCGATTTTATTTGTGCTCTAATCTTATGTTCCTCCTTCTGCTGAATTTGGGCCTCATTTGTTCTTCTTTTTCTAGTTTCACTGTGAGTTTAGACTGTTTATATGGGATTGTTCCTCTTTCCTGAGGTAGGCCTTTATTGCAGTATGCTTGCCTCTTAGGATGGCCTTGGCTGCGTCCCACAGATTTTTGCGGTGTTGAGTCGTTGTCATTTGTGTCCATGTATTGCTTGATCTCTTGTCTTTATTTGGTCATTGATCCTTTGAATATTTAGGAGCATGTTATTAAGCCTCCATGTGTTTGTAGGCTTTTTTTGTTTTCTTTGTGTAATTTATTTCTAATTTCATACCTTTGTGATCTGAGAAGCTGGTTGGTAAAATTTCAGTCTTTTTGAATTTACTGAGGATCTTTTTGTGGGCTAGTACATGATCTGTTGAAAACATTCCATTTACACACAGAGAGACGCCTCTATGATTTGCATTTGTAGCTACTGTAGGGTGGGCCATCCTCTCGCTGGCCAGGCGCAAAGGTGGGAGCATTGAGTTTGCACACTGGTGTCTGGGGGGAGGAAGGTGCAGCAGGTTGTGTATCATGGTGGGGAGCCTCAGAGTTGGGTAGCCAGCCAGGGGGGTGGATCACCTGAAGCTCCTAAAAGTTCCCTATCTGCTGAGCAGAGTGCACCTAGACAATTTTGTCCACCTTTCCTTTCTCCAGAGAAGCAAGGTGTGTGCAATCATTGCTCCTTTAGCAGCTCTCTCGCTGTTAGGGAGTCTCTCTCAGACTGCCCACCTTTCTTTTGTTGCAGAGCAGCCGTATGTGAATCCCTGTGTTCCGCATGTGGCTGGAATCTCAGTCTTCCGAAGTATTAACGCCTGTCTTAGCTTTCCCACTCCACTGATCTCCAGAGCACCAGGTAAAGTAGGTTCGTGCTCCCAGAGCATATCTCCTGGGTTGGGTGTTCAGTAGTCCCTAGTTCTCCAGCTCCTTCCCAGTCCGGTGAGCTCGGGTGGGGGAAGGGCTCAGGTCCCCCTGGATCACGACTTTGGTACATCAGTCACCCTTCTCCTTGAGGTCTGCTGGTCTCCCCAAGTGTAGACAGTCTGCCGAAGCTTTCTTTCCTATTGCTCTTCCAGGATTTGGTGTAGTTGTTATATTTTCATATTATATGTATGTGGTTTAGGGAGAGGTTTCTGCCTCACCTCTCATACCGCCATCTTTAATCCCATCAAACCATCTTTTCTTTTTTCAGTTTCACTTGTGTAGGATAACTTTTCCCATACCCCTTCAACTTGTAGTTTGTTTCTGTCCTTGTATCTCAAGTGAGTCTCTTGTAGGGAGTATGTAGATGGTCTTGAGTTTTCATCCATTCATTCATCCTGTGTCTTTTGATTGGAGCATTTTAAGTCTTTGCATTTACTGTGATAATTGATAGCTGTGTCCTTATTGCACTTTTTAAACTTGATTTCTTCCTCCTTTTTGTTTGTAGTTCCTCTCTGTGCTTTCATCGTTGCTCTCCTGGTTATGAGCGATAGCTTTGTTTACTGTTAGGCTTTCCTCTTTATGTTTTTGTGTGTATCCATCAAGATTTTTGGTTTGTGGTTATCATGAGGTTAACTTCTAATATCCTAAGTGTACAGTGGTCTATAAGAAATGAATGACCATCCAAGTTCCATACATTCTAATGGCACTAATGGTTGCAGCCTCTCGCCATGTTTTCTGCATTCGACTGCATGCTTTTCAGGATGATTCCCTTGCCAATTTGTTACACAACATGGATTTCCTAGTTTTGTCTTTGAACCTTTCTAGTAGTAAGTTTTTCCTGTCGAGGAAACGATTCATCTGTTCTTCAACTCTGGGTAAGCTTGCTGGGTAGAGGGTTCTTGACTGGAGCTCCTTTGCTCCCAGGACTGTGAATATATCCTTCTGCTGCCTTCTGGCCCATAGAGGTTTTTGCTGAACAGTCATCTTGACAGAATGATGCGGTTTCTCCAGCATTGTTCCTTTGCTGTCTTTACGGTTCTCTATCTTGAGCCTTGCAAATACTCAACGTTAATGGGTCTTGGTGTGGTCTCCTTGGTTTCCTCCTGTTTGGAGTTCTTTGTGACTCCTGGGCTCAGGTATCTGTTTTGTTTCAAGGATTGGGAAAGTTTCAAGCTATTCCTTCTCCAGATGAGTTTACACAAAATTCTGTCCCTTCTCCTTCCAGGGCTCCTGTCGTGCAAATGTCTGTGTGCTTGATGTTCTGGTAGACGTCGCTTAGACCATCCTCATGCTTGACAAGTACTCTTTCTGTTTGCTGTCAGCTAGGGTGTCCCCGTCAGCCCGTCGTCCGGGCGATGGGTCCATTCTGCATCCTCTCATCTGACATGGGATCCCATGAGGGTATTTTTCTTTTCAGTTGTTCTGTACTTAAGCTTGCTTTGATTGGTCTTTTGTTACGGTTCCTCTCCCTCTGTTGATGTCCTCACCATGTTCACCTGTTCTTTCTCTCAGGTTTGGTGAGTACATGTGTAACCATAATCTTGAACTGCATATCAAGGTAGATTCCTTTACTCAATTTCATCTGCTCTTTTACTCAGTTTTGTCACTAAGCGCACATTCATTCCTCTGTCCTTCTCAGTCTTGATTCCTTGTGTCTGTTACTGTGAGTTAGCTGTGTGTTTGGGTCCTGAGAGGAGTGGCTTTGGGTGGGAACATCTCCTGGGTAGGTGGCATGCGTCTGCTGGGTATGGATGGTGTAGTTGGCGGGCTGGACTCTTGAACCTGTGTGGGTTGGTGCCCTCTGGCTGCTCTGCCCAGGGGCCGGTCCTGCTGGGGCGGCTGCGTGAGCTGCGGGGTGTATCCGAGGCCCCATGCAGGGAGCACCCTGGCTGGCCTGCGGGGGGCTGAGGCAGGTGCATGCCCAGTAGTAGGTCTTTGTGCCTGTGCGCCAATGTCACCTTGGTGGCCCATCTCCAGAGAGCATGCGTGTAGTCACTGGTTAAGGGAACTACCTTTTGGTGACACGCGGGGCTGTTGTGGGCCGGTGGCCCGTGGGCTTGCTGAGGCGGCAGGCCAGCTAGCTTGTGGGGAAACTGCTCCCCTCTGCTGTCAAGGTGGAGGTGGAGTTTAAGTGCATTTAGGCATTTAGATGTGAGTGAGGTCTATCTGAAATGGAATAGTAGCGTTGAGAGCTATGTTTAATGTTCGTATGAAAAGGGTGCTGAGCATAAAGAGTTGGTTGGGTGATGGTGGCAGGAATTCTAGGAATGTTTATGTCCCTGCATTTATTTATTTTCTGTTAAGGGAAGTGATTCTGAAGTAACTTTCTAGTCACGGATGAAGGTGGTTCATAAGGTCATCCCACGTCAGCCATGGTGAGATGAAGTGATGTAGTAGAATTAAAGCCTGTACACCTTGGCCTGATACATAGGAGACACACCGTGGGTGCTCTTTGCTGCTCTCCTGTCTTGGCTTATTTAACTAACTTGATGGTTCAGAGTGGTCCCAGCAACATTTCCAGCAAAATCTTTCTAAAATTACATAGAAATACTTGGCAAAGATATCCCCAGAGGCTAGTGGAAAATTTTACTCTTTCTGGTCACAGTTTGCAAGATGTTTGCTCTACCCTGCGTTCCTTAGTTACTTTTGCATCTCCTGTGATTGTAGACCGATAGGGACAGTGGTGTACACACACGCACACACAGACACAGACACACACACAGAGACACACACACACACACAGACTCATACACACACACATGGCTGAGACTTAACAGAGACCCCAGTTATCAGCAACTGCAGCACACACTTCAAAAAAAAAACGTGCGTAAGTTGTGCTCCTGGTGTTCCCCCATAGGGAGTGGACTTCAAATTGCAGAGGTGGATGGGCACAGATACCTATGCAGGCACCTAAGCACAAATATGTATGCGTAGGCTCTCTCCATCCATCGTCTAAGTGCTTCTCTGTTTACCTACATATCTGTGTTCGTCTACTCAAGCTGATAACCAGCCTGTCATTGAATGGGGGCTGAATCCATAGACACCGATTTCTCGCCATTCTGGAAGCAGAAGTCTAAGACCAAGGCAGGTTCAGGTCCTGGTGAGGTCTCTTCCTCTCGCTTGCATACGGCTGCATCCCTGCTGTGTCCTCACAGGGTCGAGGGAGAAAGCTCGGTCCTCTGTTCCTCTACTAGCACTGATTGCGTAATGGCAGCTCCACTCACACCCTCATATCTTCCAAACCTAATTACCTCCAAAGGCCCCACCTCCCAATACCATGACAGCAGGGGTTAGGGCTTCAACCCTGACTCAATTCAAATATGAATTTGTGTGTGTGTGTGTGTGTGGTGGGGGGTTAGGAGGAGTGGGAGATGGTGAGGTGAGGGCCCAAAAATTCAGTCCATAACTGTATCATCTATGTAATCTATTAATATCTATCATCTATCTATCTAATCTGTATCATCTATCTGTATCATCTATCCTATCTAGTCTATCATCTGTCATCTATAAATATCTATCATATCTGTAAATCTTTATCTAATCTATGAATATCTAGCATCTATCTAATGTATCTATATCTAATCTATCACCTGTCATCTATCTATCATCATCTTTTTGTCTACCCATCTATCCTTATGTACAGAACAGTTAACATGGCTATCTATCTATCATCTGTTCTGTCTATACCTATCATCTATCCATCTATCTATCTATCTATCTATCAGTCAATCATCATCTTTTTGTCTGCCCATCTATCCTTCTGTACAGAACAGTTAACAAGATGGCTTATATGTCACTTCCCTACTTAGGTTTCCAAAAACTTGCAAGGTAAATAGCTGTAGAGGCAGCACTGGGTTCACTGAGACATTTGCACATGACATTTGCACGTCGAGTTAACAGCGTGTGATTACAAAACTAGTAAATGGTGGTGCAGGGACTTCAACCCATATCTCTGTCCCCGGTCTTCTCCTTGCTGACAGTATTCTAGCCGCATTCATTGACTAACTGCTCCCTGAAGACCACAAGTTTCCTTCCTCTGGGCTTTTTCAGTATTTTATCCCATTGTATGGAATGCTTTTCCCTCAGATACCTGGTTCAGTCACCTCCTTCTAGACTGTTCACGTCCCACCTCCCTGGCGAGGCTTACCCTGTCCACTGTTCATTTTGAAAGCCCTGCTTTTCTCTGCCTATAATCTCAGTCCTCCATATCCTGCTTTTTATTCTTCATAGTGTTTGTTACCGGCTAAGCTACCGGAAAACTTACAGATATGTTCATTGTCTCTTTCCTCCCCTCCAACTAGAATGTGGTCTCCACAAGTTAGGAATTCTGCGTGTATTAAGTCTGGTGGAGACCCTGCAGACTCTAGGGTCAGCGAGAAGCGGGCACAGTTGTAACTCAATGTGGTTTGACATTTTAGCAGTTTAGGTTAGAGTCAGGCCAGCCAGTCATTAAAGAGGGCATTTTCTGATATTACTACGCTACTTGATAAATTCTAAGTAAGCTTAAATTTTCAGTAATCATACAGCAGGCAGAAGCGCTTCCTTCTGTTGTTCCTCCAGCCTCGAGGACCTGGATGCCAAATCCGTTCTCTCGTGGGGAAGAGGGAATGTGTGAGGATGATCGGCCAAAGTCTTAAGTTACACGGGACACACACATACAGAATTACACACATATAAAAACCAAAGTGAGAAGAGTGGTTTCCTGTGTCACAGCAGGGATTCCCTAGCCTCCGGTGAGCTCAGGGCAGTGGGAGAGGAGACGGAAGGGGCCACACAAGCCAACCCGGTCTCCTTCCTCTGGACTGCCTCCCCCTGGGTAGTCATCCATTAAACGCTCAGCCTGCAGACCTTGTGGTGAGCACGCACAGTCATAAAACGCGGCTATTTCCACATCCCAGTCAGTCACTGGGGCGTGGAACATGTTGCATAGTTAAGTGTGGCTCAGAACATTATCACTCATGTATGTGTGTTCTTCCTGTCACTGAGTCAAAAGAGTAAACAGCAAAGGCATACTAGCAAGAACAGGGTTTAGTATGAATATATAATATACACACATTCTGGGAAAGATTTTGTTACATGGATAGGGGGATGTGAAGCCCCTATAAATGGACATAGGCCTTGTCTGGAGCTGTGGGAGACGTGTGGGTGCTGTTGGCGAGCCCTGTGGCGTGTCCGCCGGCTCGGAGTCAGAGTTAGGGGGAGGGCCAAGGCCGTCGGCTGTGCCTCTGATGGCATCGTATGGGGCCAGGGAGACCAGATGATGACCACCCGCGCGGTGGGCATCTGAGGTGCACAGGAGGCCCACGGTGGTGCCGCCCATGGCCTCGTGTGTGGCTGTGAGGACCGGAAGATGGCGGCCAGCGATGGTGGTGTCATGTCCATCGG
Source organism: Manis javanica (assembly GCF_040802235.1). Taxonomy (NCBI): domain Eukaryota; kingdom Metazoa; phylum Chordata; class Mammalia; order Pholidota; family Manidae; genus Manis; species Manis javanica. The sequence continues at coordinate 169,437,640 of NC_133160.1, read as the reverse complement.
CTCGTCTTGAGCGTCAGCGTCGGCTTTTGGTCTGGTGCTTGTGCTGCCCACGGCCTTGTCTGGGGCTTGGGGAAGTTGTAGCTGTCTTTCCCAAGGGCAGTGGTGTGCCCATTGGGTCCTAGTCCGATTTGCGGGTAGGTCCAAGGCCGTTGTCTGTGCCTCCCATGGCGTCATGTGGGGCCAGGGGCGACAGGACGATGACCGCCCGTGAGGTGGGTGTCTGAGGTGTGCATGAGGCCAGCAGTGGTGCTGCCCACGGCCTCGCGTGGGGCCCAGTGGGGACTGGAAGATGATGGCCAGCGACGGTGGTGTTTCCATCGGCTCATCTTGAGCATCAGAGTGACCCTTCGGGCTGGCGCTTGTTCTCCACACGGCGTCGTCTGGGGCCCAGGGAGCAGTTGTAGTTGCCTTTCTCTAGGGCTATGGCATGCCCATCGGGTTCTAGTCCCACTTGCGTGTAGGTCCGAGGCCGTTGTCTGTGCCTCCCGTGGCGTCATGTGGGGCCAGGGGCGACAGGACAATGACCGCCCGTGTGGTGGGTGTCTGAGGTGTGCATAAGGCCAGCGGGGGTGCTGCCCATGGCCTCGTGTGGGACCCAGGGGAACTCATAGGTGCCCTTCCCGAGGGCGGTGTCGTGCCCATCAGGTTCCAGGCCTACTTGTGCGGGTAGGGCCGAGGCCGTTGTCTGTGCCTCCCACGGCATCATGTGGGTCCAGGGGAGACAGGACGATGACTGCCCGCGCGGTGGGTGTCTGAGGTGTGGAGGAGGCCGGCGGTGGTGCTGCCCATGGCCTTGCGTGGGGCCCGGTGGGGACTGAAAGATGATGTCCAGCGATGGTGGCGTGTCCATCGGCTCATCTTGAGGGTCAGAGTGAGCTTTCGGGCTGGCGCTTGTGCTGCCCACGGCATCGTCTGGGTCCCGGGGGGCAGTTGTAGGTGCCTTTCCCGAAGGCAGTTGTGTGTCCATCAGGTCCCAGGCCTACTTGTGCGTAGGGCCGAGGCCGTTGTCTGTGCCTCCCACGGCATCGTGTGGGTCCAGGGGAGACCAGACGATGACGGCCCGCGCGGTGGGTGTCTGAGGTGCGCAGGAAGCCGGTGGTGGTGCTGCCCACGGCCTCGTGTACGGGTGGGGGGTCCGGAAGATGGCGGCCAGCGATGGTGGTGTCGTGTCCATCGGCTCGTCTTTAGCGTCAGCATCAGCTTTCAGTCCAGTGCTTGTGCTGCCCACGGCCTTGTCTGGGGCTTGGGGAAGTTGTAGGTGTCTTTCCCAAGGGCGGTGGCATGCCCATCGGGTTCTAGTCCGACTTGCGGGTAGGTCCAAGGCCGTTGTCTGTGCCTCCTACAGCATCATGTGGGGCCAGGGGCGACAGGACGATGACCACCCGTGAGGTGGGTGTCTGAGGTGTGCATGAGGCCAGCGGTGGTGCCGCCCATGGCCTCGCGTGGGGCCCGGTGGGGACTGGAAGATGATGGCCAGCGACAGTGGTGTGTCCATCGGCTCATCTTGAGCGTCAGAGTGAGCCTTCGGGCCGGTGCTTGTGCTCCGCACGGCGTCGTCTGGGGCCCAGGGAACAGTTGTAGTTGCCTTTCTCTAGGGCTGTGGCATGCCCATCGGGTTCTAGTCCCACTTGCGTGTAGGTCCGAGGCCGTTCTCTGTGCCTCCCGTGGCGTCATGTGGGGCCAGGGGCGACAGGACGATGACCGCCCGCGCAGTGGGTGTCTGAGGTGTGTATGAGGTCAGCGGTGGTGCTGCCCACGGCCTCGTGTGGTGCCCAGTGGGGACTGGAAGATGATGGCCAGTGACGGTGGTGTGTCCATCGGCTCATCTTGAGCGTCAGAGTGAGCCTTCAGGCCGGCGCTTGTGCTCCGCACGGCGTCGTCTGGGGCCCGGGGAGCAGTTGTAGTTGCCTTTCCCTAGGGCAGTGGTGTGCCCATCGGGTCCTAGTCCGACTTGCGGGTAGGTCTGAGGCCGTTGTCTGTGCCTTCCACAGCATCGTGTGGGTCCAGGGGAGACAGGACGATGACCACCCGCGCGGTGGGTGTCTGAGGTGTGCAGGAGACCGGCGGTGGTGCTGCTCACGGCCTTGTGTGGGGCTGAGGGGGACCAGAAGATGACGGCTAGCAACGGTGGTGTCATGTCCGTTGGCTTGTCTTGAGTGTCGTCAGCCTTCGGGCTGGTGGTGCTGCTGCCCTCAGCCTTGTCTGGGGCTGGGGGGCAGTTGTAGGTGCCTTTCCCGAGGGCGGTGGCGTGCCCATCGGGTCCTAGGCCGAGTTGCGGGTAGGGCCGAGGCCTTCGTCTGTGTCTCTCACGGCATTGTATGGGTCCAGGGGAGACCAGACTATGACCGCCTGCGCGGTGGGTGTCTGAGGTGCGCTGGAGGCCAGAGGTGGTGCTGCCCACAGCCTCGTGTGGGACGGCGGGGGCCCGGAAGATGACAGCCAGCAAGGGTGGTGTCGTGTCCATCAGCTCATCTTGAGCATCAGAGTCAGTCTTCGGGCTGGTGCTTGTGCTGCCCATGACCTCGTGTGGGGCCTGGGGGGTACCGGAAGATTACGGCCAGCCAGGGTGGCATCGTGTCCATCGGCTCGTCCTCAGCGTCAGTGTCGGCTTTCAGTCTGGTGCTTGTGCTGCCCACGGCCTTGTCTGGGGCCGGGGAGCAGTTGTAGGTGGCTTTCCCAAGGGCAGTGGTGTGCCCATTGGGTCGTCGTCCGACTTGGGGGTAGGGCCGAGGCCGTCGTCTGTGCCTCCTACAGCATCATGTGGGTCCAGGGGAGACAGGACAATGCCTGCCTGCGTGGTGGGTGTCTGAGGTGCGGAGGAGGCCGGCGGTGGTGCTGCCCACGGCCTCGCATGGGGCCCGGTGGGGACTGGAAGATGATGGCCAGCGACGGTGGTGTGTCCATCGGCTCATCTTGAGCATCAGAGTGAGCCTTCGGGCCGGTGCTTGTGCTCCGCACGGCGTCGTCTGGAGCCCAGGGAACAGCTGTAGTTGCCTTTCTCTAGGGCTGTGGCGTGCCCATCGGGTTCTAGTCCCACTTGCGGGTAGGTCCGAGGCCGTTGTCTGTGCCTTCCACAGCATCGTGTGGGTCCAGGGGAGACAGGACGATGACCACCCGCGCGGTGGGTGTCTGAGGTGCGCAGGAGGCCGGCAGTGGTGCTGCTCACGGCCTTGTGTGGGGCTGAGGGGGACCAGAAGATGACGGCTAGCAACGGTGGTGTCATGTCCGTTGGCTTGTCTTGAGTGTCGTCAGCCTTCGGGCCGGCGGTGCTGCTGCCCTCAGCCTTGTCTGGGGTTGGGGGACAGTTGTAGGTGCCTTTTCCGAGGGCGGTGGCGTGCCCATCGGGTCCTAGGCCGAGTTGCGGGTAGGGCCGAGGCCTTCGTCTGTGTCTCTCACGGTATTGTATGGGTCCAGGGGAGACCAGACTATGACCGCCTGCGCGGTGGGTGTCTGAGGTGCGCAGGAGGCCGGCGGTGGTGCTGCTCATGGCCTTGTGTGGGGCTGAGGGGGACCAGAAGATGACGGCTAGCAACGGTGGTGTCATGTCCGTTGGCTTGTCTTGAGTGTCGTCAGCCTTCGGGCCGGCGGTGCTGCTGCCCTCAGCCTTGTCTGGGGCTGGGGGACAGTTGTAGGTGCCTTTCCCGAGGGCGGTGGCGTGCCCATCGGGTCCTAGGCCGAGTTGCGGGTAGGGCCGAGGCCTTCGTCTGTGTCTCTCATGGCATTGTATGGGTCCAGGGGAGACCAGACTATGACCGCCTGCGCGGTGGGTGTCTGAGGTGCGCTGGAGGCCAGAGGTGGTGCTGCCCACAGCCTCGTGTGGGACGGCGGGGGCCCGGAAGATGACAGCCAGCAAGGGTGGTGTCGTGTCCATCAGCTCATCTTGAGCATCAGAGTCAGTCTTCGGGCTGGTGCTTGTGCTGCCCATGACCTCGTGTGGGGCCTGGGGGGTACCGGAAGATTACGGCCAGCCAGGGTGGCATCGTGTCCATCGGCTCGTCCTCAGCGTCAGTGTCGGCTTTCAGTCTGGTGCTTGTGCTGCCCACGGCCTTGTCTGGGGCCGGGGAGCAGTTGTAGGTGGCTTTCCCAAGGGCAGTGGTGTGCCCATTGGGTCGTCGTCCGACTTGGGGGTAGGGCCGAGGCCGTCGTCTGTGCCTCCTACAGCATCATGTGGGTCCAGGGGAGACAGGACAATGCCTGCCTGCGTGGTGGGTGTCTGAGGTGCGGAGGAGGCCGGCGGTGGTGCTGCCCACGGCCTCGCATGGGGCCCGGTGGGGACTGGAAGATGACGTCCAGTGATGGTGGCGTATCCATCGGTTCGTCTTGAGAGTCAGAGTGAGCTTTCGGGCCGCCGCTTGTGCTGCCCACAGCATCGTCTGGGGCCCGGGGGGAAGGTGTAGATGCCTTTCCCGAGGGCAGTGGCGTGTCCATCGGGTCATAGGCCGACTTGCGGGTAGGTCCGAGGCCGTTGTCTGTGCCTCCCACGGCATTGTGTGGGGCCAGGGGCGACAGGACGATGACCGCCCATGTGGTGGGTGTCTGAGATGTGCATGAGGCCAGCGGTGGTGCTGCCCACGGCGTTGTCTGGGGCCCGAGGGGCAGTTGTAGGGTGCCTTTCCTGAGGGCGGTGGCGTGCCCATCGGGTCCCAGGCCTACTTGTGTGGGTAGGGCCGAGGCCGTTGTCTGTGCCTCCCATGGCATCGTGTGGGTCCAGGGGAGATCAGATGATGACCGCCCACGCGGTGGGTGTCTGAGGTGCGCAGGAGGCCGGCGGTGGTGGTGCCCACGGCCTCGTGTAGGGCTGGGGAGGACCGGAAGATGGTGGCCAGCGACGGTGATGTCGTGTCCATCGGCTCATCTTGAGCGTCAGAGTCAACCTTCGGGCCGGTGGTGGTGCTGCCCACGCCTCGTGTGGGGCCCAGGGGGGACTGGAAGATGACGGCCAGCCAGGGTGGCATCGTGTCCATTTTTTCATCTTTGGATTCGGAGTCGGAGTCAGCATTCAGGCTGGCGGTTGTGCTGCCCACGGCCTTGTCTGTGGCCAGGGGAGACTTGTAGGTGCAGTCCGCAAGGACAATGAAATGTCCATCAGATTGAAGTCCAAGTTTGGTGTAGGGCCGAGGCCATTTGTGCCTAACACGGCATTGTATAGGGTCAAGGGGCTGCGTGGTGGCTGTCTGAGGTTCTGACTCAGAGTCCGTCTTCAGGCCGGTGTTTGTGCTGCCCACGGCTTTGTCTGGGACTTTGGCGGACCGGAAGATGACAGCCAGCGAGGGTGGCGTCATGTCCATTGGTTCGGAGTCGGAGTTAGCCTTCAGGCCGGAGGCTGTGCTGCCCATGGTTTTGTCTGGGGCCAGGGGTGCCGGGAGATGATGGCCGGGGAGGTTGGCGGCGTATCCATTGGTTCAGAGTCGGAGTCATCCTTCAGTCCTGCGGTTGTGCTGCCCATGGCTTTGTCTCGGGCGGGAGGGACTGGGAGATGACGGCCAGCGAGGGTGTCGTTGTGTCCATTGGTTTGTTTGTTTTCATAGATGGAGTCGGAGTCAATCTTCAGGTCGGCGGTTGTGCAGCCCACAGCTTTGTCTGGGGCCAGGTGGGGCCAGGAGACATCGTCGAGGGTGGTGTTGTGTCCATTGTTTCGGAGTCGGAGTCAGCCTTCAGGGCGGAGGTTGTGCTGCCCATGTCCTTGTCTGCGGCCAGGTGATACTTGTAGGTGCTGTCTGTGAGTGCAGTGGCACGTCCATTGTGTCCTAGTCCGACTTGGGTGTAGGGCTGAGGCCGTTTGACCCTCCCACGGCATCGTATGGGGTCAGGGGAGACCAGACGATGATGGCCCGCATGGTGGGCGGCTGAGGTGCGCAGGAGGCTGGCAGTTGTGCAGCCCAGGGCTTTGTCTGGCACCTGGGGGTACCGGGAGATGACGGCCAGCGAAGGTGGTGACGTGTCTATTGGTTCGGAGTCGGTGTCAGCCTTCAGGCCGGAGGTTGTGCTGCCCACGGCTTCGTCTGGGGCAGTGGGGGACCAGGAGATGATGGCCAGTGAGGGTGGCGTCATGTCCATTGTTTATTCTTCTGGATTGGAGTCAGCCTTCACGCCGAAGGTTGTGGTGCCCTTGCCTTTGTCTGGGCCTGTGGGGTCTGTGAGATGATGGCCAGTGAGGGTGGCGTTGTATCCATTGGTTTGTCTTCAGAGTCGGACTAGGAGTCAGCATTCAGGTCGGCGGTTGTGCTGCCCACGACCTTGTCTGTGGCCAGGGGAGACTTGTAGGTGCCGTCCGTGAGGGCAGTGGCATGTCCGTCGGGTCGTAGTCCGAGTTGCATGTAGGTCCGAGGCCGTTTGTGCCTCCCACAGCATCATATGTGGCCAGGGGAGACTGGACGTTGACGGCCCGCGCGGTGGGTGTCTGAGCAAGAGGCCTGTGGTTGTGTCTGAGTCAGCCTGAAGGCTGGCAGTTGTGCTGCCCATGGCCTCATGTGGGACTGGTGGGATTAGAGGCCTGGCAGACAGGCCATCCATGTTGGCATCGGTAGCAGGTATCTTTAAGTTGTGACCGGTCGAGTTCAGGGAGCCTGCATCCTCCGGGGCAGGTGGAGAGAAGGAAGCAGCCGGTTGAGGAGCCCTTCCGTCGGCCATGACCTCCTGGGCGGTATTTCTCCATCAGAGTTAGTGCTGTCCTTCCCGGTGCCCGGGTCTTTGGCAGCGGCTAGGCAGGCACATTTCCAAGGCAGGGGGCAGCTCGCCGTGATCCCACGGTGCTCGAGGTGGCCATGGCAATGGCAGCGTCGGAGGCATGGGTGTTTTCCTTTTGCGGGGCCTCCCCTGGGTAGGTCCCGGTGAGGGGCTCCTTGGGGTATCAGAAGTCTCTGTGCCCTGCATCCTCTTCCCAGGCACTGGTGGGTCTGCAGCACTTGGCCTATGACCTTCACGCTGCCCGCACTCTGTTGACCTTGACCTCCCTGGCAGCCGGAAGCAGCTTGGAGTTGGGTTAGAGGCACTGCTGCCTCTGGATGGCAGTTTTGCGAGGCAGGCTGTTGTGGTGCCTGTGTGCCCTGCAGAGGAGGAGCTTGTCTGGGTGGTCTCTCTTGAGCCCTCTGCAGGGAGCCTAGGATAGTCCAGATGCCCAGGACTGCTCTCCAGGGAAGTGGGAACTCTGCTGGTGTCTAGGGGCTTAGATGTTGATTATGTTCCCCAACTGCCGCAGGGGCCCCTGGTCTCACCATGCTGCCTTTTGGTCTCCATGTGATCATCCTCCTCCTCCACCCATTTGGGACCTCTGCTCCCGGGCATAGAAGTGGCAGGTCCCTAGCTTGTGCTGACCTCTTAGCCTTGATTGACTACCTGCTCGGTTGGTAGAGCACGTTTTCGCCCCGAAGGAGCTGTTTGTGTGGTTCTCAGGTGTCCAGACATCTAGAATTAGGTCAAATCGCGTCCCCCCCCCCCCCGCCAGAGACTGTTAGGAGGCATGGGGAGTCCAGGACAACTCAGAGCACTACGTCAGTTTGGGTAGGGGATTCCCGATGGGTGTGGCTATGGAGGCGACTGCGTGCCGCGTGGAGCATCTGATGGTTGTGACTCCTGGTGGCAGTGACCTCGTGAGGCTGTGACTCCTTAAGTAATTCGTGGTTGCAGTGATTCCTGGTTGCAGTAACCCCTGTAGGAAATTATTCCTGGTGGCAGTGACCCTTGGAGCTGGTAACTCCTGAGGTGGTGACCCCACGATGTATTGACCCCGTGAGGTGTGGTGATCCCCGTGGCACTGACCTGTTGGCAGCATTCCTAAGACCCCTGCAGAGGGCCATCAGCCGACCGTCTTCTGTTCGCCATTTTCAGTGGAACAGCTGCTGGGGTCTGGCTCGGTCCCTGGGTTTTGATGGGGAAGAGGGAGGCCCTAAAACTAATCCACAGGAGGGAATCCTCTTAGGGTGCCAGAGAGGCTGGGGCTCGTCCTCTAGGTGGCATATACCCGTCGGTCAGGGACCAGTGTCTGCTCTCTCAGAGTGTGGAATCATGGGCTAGGGGCAGAAGGGCCCACTTGTGACGCCCAAGCATGCGCCCCTGCCTGGGCCGCTCAGCTCTTACCTGCCACCACATTGCACACCTCCTCACCAAGACATGGCATTTACCCACACTTCAGGCCCTTCTCCACCCTGGCTTCCCCACACTTCTGCTTGTCAAAGGCCTGTGTCACATAGGACCCTGCAGCCGAGAAGACTACTGTTGTGGCTGGAGTTTGGAGTCATGACGAAGTCCAAACCCAAGTTTTGCCCCAGCTGGCTGTATGCAGTGTCAGGCCAGACATTGTCTCTGTAGAACAGTTGCGTGTGGACAGGTCCAAAGTGGTCTCTGCAGGAGCACCTGATATTGCAAGGGCTAGAAAGAGGCTACCCAGGAAAACCTGTATGCCTACAGGCTACAAGTGGTCTCTGGGGGAAGACACGAATGCAAGTGCCAGAAAAGGTCTTATCCATAAAAATCTGTATGCTGATAGGCTAGAAATGTCCTGTGCAGAAACACATGCACAGATGGTCAAGGAGAGGCCTATGTAGGAGCAACTCTATGCAGACACTGCTTTTCTTTACTTCGTGTCAGAATGGCAGCCACCCCATTGCAGTGTTCTGAAGGTCACTTAAGACAGTTGCCAGTCAAGACGTGCCATGAGGAGAAGGCGGAGGTTGTGTGACATGGGAGACTGCATCATGCGGTGCATCACCATCAGCCAGCACAGCCAGCACATTTATTCAAAACTCTTGTAGATTAAGAACTCCTATTCCCACTGACCCTAGGTGACGAACGTTCTGCCCCAGTTCCCCTTCTCTGTCCTGCAGGGGGCAGGGTCTGCAGGGAACATCCCCCCTTCCAAGGGAAGAGACGTTTCCCGGGTGGCAAAAGCTTCCAGAAATCCCTGTACTTCACTGTAGAAGATCTCCATTGTGTATATTTGGGTGTTCTGCCGGCACAACTGCTTGGCTTCTTCCTGTAAGGCCGTCACCTCCTACTCCAGGTGGGAATTCCTGTCCTGAAATGAACAAGGTGGAACTCGGCCAGGGACCCCTGTGTGCTCAGGGCTGGGGTCTCCTCTGGAGCCAGCTGGCAGCCCCCTTCCTCCTCTGCAGCATCTAGCGAGGCCTGGGCCTCAGGTGAATTCTTCCATTCATGTCCTTTACAGGACACCAAGTTTAGAAAGATTTTTCGTACTTCAGTTTTGTCCTTCAGATGTCATGAGCAAATCCTTCAGCTCAAAGAGAACTTAATTTTCTCCACTTCTATTAAAGTTTGTTTTCATTAAGGTAGCCTTTCCCTCTAATTGGGCTTAAGCTTTGTCTGGGACTGTCCTTGCCAGAGACAGCTTTTCAACCTCAAACTCATGTCTATTTTGGAGGCCTGGCATCCTTTTCTACCTTTGAAGAGATGCTCCCAGAAGACGAAAGCTCCCCAGATCAAATGCCCCCAGAATATTTGACTGAAGCTTATCCCAAACCAGAAATCTTCAGGCCGTGGGCCTGGCAGCATTTTGGCACAGTGATCCATCAGGGTTATGGCTCTCCAAATGGCTCCCAGCACTGGCCAGACCTTGGCATGAACTATGACACAGTGACATTTTGGAGCATGGTTGGGACAGAGGTGGCAAACTCTGCCTTCACAGACACTCCCAAGCCTGGCCCCTCCTTGGGAAGATGGAGGTCACCCTGGGCTGGCATCTTCACTCTTGTATCTGGGACAAGATGGTCCATGTTGGGTTCATGTTGGTCTTCCTGCCCCGTCTCCTGGTCTTCTGCATTTCTTACAGAGTCGCTGGATCCTGGTAGGGCAGAAGGGGTCCCCGGGGCCAGTGTATCACTTTCCGTCTGTTGCAGGCACCACCTGAGCCCAGAGTTGAGACTGGAATCTAGACTGCTGGGTGGTGACATGTCTCTGAGACCACTGTCCCCATTCTCTGCATCTGTCAGACTCATTGATTTGGAAGGTACCTTGGTGACAGGACTCATGAGGGCAGGTGTGAGGAACTTCTCCTCTACCAGGTAGCAGCCTCTTCCAGCCACTTCCCCTAGGCCTGGCAGAGGACCTGATGGCCACAGGCAGATGAGAACTTGAGTATCAGCAGAAAATGAAGCAAAGGGCTCCAGTGTGCACGAGTAAGGGGTCCAGAGGGAGATAGATGGGGATGGGGACTTCCCATGTGCCTGGTGTCCTGGGGACTCAATGGTCCTGTGGTGCCCTGGGCCAGGGGCTTCTGGTTCCCCAATTAATCTGGGAACCCACTGTCTCTCTAGTGTCCTCAGCTGGGGGGGCTTCTGGAAGGCAAGGTGTTCTGGTGTCCTCCAGATCACTGTCCCTTTTGTGCGTTTGGTTGGGTGGCTTCTGGTCAGCCTACTGTTCAGGTACTTGATGGCCCTCTGATGCCTTGGGTTAGGAGGCTTCTGGTCACCCTGGTGTCCTGGGGACTCAATGGCCCTATGGTGCCTGGGTCAGAGGGCTCCTGGTCAGCCTGGTGTCCTAGGGATCTGTTTGGCTTGCAGTGACCTGGGATGGGGTGCGTCCTGTTGCCTGGTGTCCTGGGGACTCAATGGTCCTGTGGTGCCCTGTGTCAGGGGCCTTCTGTTCGGCCTGGTGTCCCAGGATTTGTTCCCCTGTGGTGCCCCAGGTCGTGGGACTTCCAGTTGGCCTGTTGTCCTGGATACTTGTTGTTCCTGTGGTGCCCTGAGTTGGATAACTTCTGTTCGACCCAGTATCCTGGGGAATTGTGCCACCTGTGGTGCTGTGGTGTGGTGGCTTCTGGTCAGTCAGTGTCCTGGGGACTTGCTCCCCCTGTGGTGCCCTGTGTCAGTGGGCTTGTGGGTAGACCTGGTATCCTGGAGGTTTGTTTGCCCTTTGGTTCGCCCAGAGGTAGGCTGGGTATCTGGGGAACTGGCTGGCCACGTGGGGAGTTGGGAGAGTGGGCTCCAGTCTGACCCCTGGTTCAGGGTCCTTAGCAGGTTGGGTGGGCTCCTCTTGAGCCCGAGATGGGCGGCGCCCTCTGTGTGCACCCTGCCTGGCCCAGTGCTGGACTGCGGCAGGGTGCCGCGGGTCTGGCAGGTAACTGGCAGTTCATCAGGTAGCACCAGTTCACCCCAGGGCTCTCTCCCCACTCACCGACATTCCACTCAAGGGGTCTCCCCAGTGGTGAGGGGGTCCAGTGTGCTCTGATTCCTAGCCACCCACCTCCAGCTGCGGATCGCGGATATGAGATTAAGTGACTTGACTGGAGGACCCAGACCCAGGAGTTGCTGGGTGTGGGTGCACAGGCTGATGGGGCTGCAAAGAGGCGTGATGGTGGATGCCAATGTAACCTTGTTGTGTAGGGTGTGGACAAGGGGCCCCGGGCAGGCGTAATGGGGCATTGGCATGAGCGTCATTTTGGGATGCACCGCAGAGTGCAGTGAGCAACATGAGGAATAGTGAGAATGCTACGCCTCTCCTTGGGCTGGCTCTTGGCATTTGGTTTTTATATCCACCTGGTGTGTTGCAAAGCCTCTTTGTGACGTCACCTCCAGGCTCTGGCCAATCAGCTGGTGGCTCTTATCTTAGTCTGCCCATTCAGCCAATAGCTGGGCTGCTCTCACTGTGGCCTAAGGTCACTTCTGGTGGCCTTCACGCATCCCCACTGACGTCACCTGTTCCCCTGCCAGTGCCTGCTTGCATCAGGGAGCCTTGGTTTCACAGGGGACACCATTGATCCTCCACCCATGGGAACCTGAGAGTTGGCAGGTGGCTAGAAGTTCATCAGGTGGCACTGATCCACTCTGGGGTCCTTATGAGCATTACACCCAAGGGTTTCCATGGTGATTCTAAGCGGGGTGGGGGTGGTAGGGGGGTGGGAGGTAGGAGGGGTTGGGGGGATATGGGGGGGAGGTAGCCAGGATGCTGACCCTGCATCTACTTCCTTTGCTGCCCCAGTGGCTCCCATGTCATAGCCGGTTCTGAGGGCCGAATGTTAGGGAAAGGGGAATGGAGTGTGGGGTGGGCTGCAGGTGGCCTGGGCGATCACAGATGAGGCGATACTTCAGAAGGAAGGGTCTTCACACCGCGGGTCCCGGACAACAGAGGGCTGCTCATCCGAGCAAGTGGAGGTACCGCTCCTAGGCAGCACCCCTCACCCCTCCCGTGCAGTAGGCTGCCCCTTCCCCGTTGCTGCCTCCTCAGCAAAGCCTTTAGCCCCATTGGCTGCTGACCAATCAGTATGCCCTGGTGGGCATATTCAGTGACCTCTGCATTCACAGTGATAGTCCATCCCACACATGGCCTCTGGGTCCCTGTCCTCCTTTTAGTTATTTAAACACCTTTAAGACCACTGTTTTAAAGTTTCTGTCTAGAAGATATCCATCTTAGGTCTTTTTTTCATTCAGTTTCTGTTTATTTTCTTTTTCCCTTAGAAAGGACCATATTTTCCTGTGTGTATGTTTGCCTTGCGATATTTTGTTACCTGACGTGGGTAAAATTATAACATTTCCAGATTATCTCGCCTGGCTTTAGTGCATTTGCATATCCTCAAAGAGTTCATAGGGGAGAGTTCATCTCCATGTCAGTTGGTAAACCTGGGCAGCCAATGGCCTGTCTGCACCTGAGAGTTTAAGGGGAGGGGCTGCTTGCTTCCTTCTGGAGCAGAGAAGAGAGAGAGCCCCGGACTGCAGTCTGTAAGCAATAAACAGGTTTTAAGCTTTATTTCTCCCTTCGACTGATATCAGTTTTTAGAGGTATTTTGCTGCAGGATTTCCTCTCCCCGGACTTATATCTGGCGTAGTCAGCAGGATGCCTCTGAACCTGAAATCTGTCATAATGGGTATGACCTTTGGGAGGGCTGCTCCTGTGGATGGTGGGGAGGCCCCAAAGGCTGCAGCAGCAGAGGGTGCTCATTCACCTGTTACCCCCCAGCTGTGGGACTTCCAAGTTGGGAACCCCTAGTGGGGAAGTGGTCTAGGGTAAAGTACCTCTTAGAGGGGTGGGGCCTTACCCAGAACTGGGGAAGGGTGGAAACACCGGAAGCTGCAGAATTAGTCCTCTGTGAGTTAGAAGACTGATTGGAGACCTTAGGGGGTTGTGTAGCGACTGGTACTGTAGGGTCTCTTTTCATCCAGATAGTGGGAAATGTTATATAGGAGAAAGGATTATTGAGCCGGTTAGTGATGAGAGAGAGGGACTTCAACATCACTTCAAGGAGCTGGGCGATAAATCTATGGGATGCTGTTAAAGAAGAGAGACAGTTACTGGAAAGACAGGTCACCCTCCTAGAAGATTCCTTAGCGGCAAGAGGGGAGGCAGCAGAAAAAGCCATGTTGCAGGAGGCCGTAGGGGATGGGGAGGAAAGAGTGGTGCCTTCAGCCCTGAAAATGGTGGAGGAGGAGCCATTGGTGGAGGGAGAAGCCTGAGGGAGAAGAGGAGGAGGCGGGGCCATTGGCGGTTCCACTACCCAGGCCACCGCCCAGAGGTACCATCTTTTCCTGTTTCAGAGACCTGCCCAGCTGTAATTAAGAAAATTACAAAACAACCGCGGGCTCCTCGGGGAGGAGCAGCCCCCTCCCCAGGTTGTGGAGCCCTCCATGCTCCGCCCCTACACCCATGATGAGCTGGTGGACATGAATGTCCGGTATAGGCAGAGGCCATTGGAATCTCTGCCTACATGGCTTTTACGTCTCTGGGATATGGGGGTGGAAAACGTTGTTGTGTCAGGTACTGAGATGAGTAGAACGACTTCCCTGATGACTCACTGTTCCCTCTGGCAGCAGTTCCAAAATGCCCATCACTCCTGGAATGGCTGACAGCTGCTATCAGGATAGTTTGGCCTAATCAGGGTGATTTAACATTCTCCCAGTAGTTGAAAAACGTATGCAGAGCTCCAACAGGTACTGTGGGAATTGGGCATGAAAAACATCATCTATAATATGGACCCCCAGGACCCTGATGAGGAGGTGTTCTCTATAGGAATGAGAAACCTGGTGCTGCATACAGCTCCCCCATCTCTCTTTGGGTCCCTAGTGAATACTCTTGTCCCCCACCTGGGGCAACCTTAAGTGAGGGTACTCATACTTTAGCAGATCCAGGTTGAAATAATAAGGGCACGGAGGGAAGTATGCGCCACAACTGAGAGGAGACTTGCAAAAGGCCCCCCATGGAGGTCTCCAGGACTCAGATGTGGGTTGATTTGATAAAGGCCTGGGTAGTAAAAGAAAACCTCGATGGGCAGCCCAATAGAATATTGTCAGAACTGTGGCACCAATTAAAGCCAGAGCTGCAGTTCCAACCACTGAGGTCCAGGACACAGAAACCAGAGTCAAGGCCTCATGCCCGGCCTATGTCCCTTCAAAACTTCATGGGAGACAGTACTCAGGATTCTCCTGGCCCTCACCCCCACAGGAGGATGATTGGGCATTGCGGTTCGACTGAGGGGAGGGTCAAAGTCCCCATCTTGGGGGACATGGTGGGGACGGGAGGCCACATGTAGAATTAGCAATTCATTGGTCCTCTGTTAATGTACATGTCCTGAGGCTGGTGGACACAGGCGCTGAATATTCTCTGATTCATGCCAACCCTGAGTGTTTTCCTGGGCCCCCTGCTGTGATAGGTGGCTATGGGGGAAAGGCAGTTAGAGTGAAGAAAGCCCAGATCCCATTGGGGATAGGGCGTTTACCCCCAAAGGCGTATACCATGTACATTTTTCCCATCTCTGAATATATTTTGGGGGTAGATATCCTGCAGAGCCTGTGGTTATAGACCACTGCAGGTGAGTTCAGACTGAGGGTATGTGTGGTAAAGGCAGTTCTGAGGGGACATGCTAAGTACCCACCTATAGCTCTGCCTGTACCTCGGTGGGTGACAAATAATAAGCAGTATAAATTGCCTGGGGGTCACAAGGAAACTGGAGAAACTCTCCAGGAGTTGGAGAGGGTGGGCATCATAAAGCCCGCTCATAGTCCCTTTAATTCCCCAGTGTGGCCAGTGAGAAAGCCAGACGGCTCCTGGCGTATGACTGTAGAGTACAGGGAATTGAATAAAGTCACACCCCCTTTGCACGCTGCCGTCCCCTCTACAGCAGACATTCTGGACACCCTCAGCCATGAGCTGGGAGCGTATCATTATGTAGTAGGCCTCGCTAATGCTTTCTTCTCCATTGACATAGCACAGGAAAGCCAGGAACAGTTTGCTTTCACGTGGGAAGGCCGGCAGTGGACATTCACTGTCCTTCCACAGGGACATCTCCACGATCCCACCATCTGTCATGGACTTGCAGCCCAGGACTTGGCCACGTGGAAGAAACCGCAAACAGTGCTGTCTTATCACTACATTGATGATATTTTGCTCACATGTGATTCTCTTTCAGATTTAGAAGGGGCAGTTCCTAGACTGCTGCAACATCTACAGGAAAAAGGACGGGCTGTGAACAGCACCAAGCTTCAGGGACCCTGTTTGTCTGTGAAATTCTTGGGGGTTGTCTGGTCGGGTAAAACTAAAGTTCCTGAAACAGTCATAGACAAGGTCCAGGCTTTCCCCACCCCTACCACTGTGGCAGTATTACAAGAGTTTTGGGTCTTTTGGGGTACTGGAGAGTGTTTATCCTGCACTTGGCACAAATTCTGAAGCCCTTATACCGGTTGGTACGAAAGGGCATCAGGTGGGACTGGGATGAGACATGTGCAGCTGCCTTTACTGCTGCCAAGTGGACAAAGCTATCTAGGCCTTGAATGTAATGGATTCATCAAGGCCCTGTAAACATACGTTCACATAACTGAAGATAGTTACAGATGGGGCCGTTGGCAGTGGCTTGAATGGACACAGCAACCTCCTGGTTTCTGGTCACAACTATGGAAAGGAGCAGAGATCCGGTACACCTTGATAGAGAAGCAACTGGCTGCTGTGTACCAGGCCTTGCTGGCTATGGAGCCCATCACAGGAACAGCTCCGACCAAGGTAATAACCACCTATCCCATCACGGGGTGGGTGCGCGACTGGACCCAAAGGCCATGGAGTGCCGTGGCACAGACACCTACACTGGCCAAATGGGGCACATATTTACAGCAGCACAGTGCCTTCTCTACTAGCCCCTTAAGTGGAGGACTCCAGTGCTTATTGGGGCCGGTGACCTACACCAGTGGAAAGCAGGAAGAACTTGCTTTTCAGCCCTTGGTAGCCGAGACTCCTTATCAGGACAGAAAAGCCCCTATACCTGAAGATGCTTGGTACACAGACAGCTCCAGTCATGGGCAGCCCCAAAGTTGAGGGCTCTTGCTCTGCATCCTAAGACTGAGACAGTATAGAAGTTGGATGGAGAGGGGAAGAGCAGTCAGTGGGCTGAGTTGCGGGCAGTATGGCTCATGATCACACAGGAGCCTTCCCACATAACTGCACTAACAGCTGGGCATTCTATTGGGCTTGACCGTGTGGCTACCGACATGGTATCATGCCAACTGATGGTTGGTCACTGGCCCCTTTAGGGGCAAGAGTTGTGGCAAGACCTATGGGCCTCTGGTCAGACTTAAGACAGTTACTGTATATCATGTGACTGGCCATTTGCCTTTGGCGTCCCCAGGGAGTGAAGAGGCAGACACGTTGGCCCAGGTGCGCTGGGTAGAAGGAAAGCCTGCCTCTGAGGTGGCCCAGGGGCTACACCAGCGTTTGTTGCACGTTGCATAAAAGACAACGTGGGCTTTAGTCCTTAGATGTGGCTTGCCATTGACCTTTGAAGAAGTCAGCAGAACCTGGAAGGGGAGTGCCTTGTGCGCTCTAAGAGGGACTTACACTGAGTCCCACAGCAACATGGGACAATAGGAAGGCCAATACCCCTTGTCAGCTGGCAAATAGACTATATTGGGCCTCTGCCCATATCAGAAGTATGTCTGTATGCCATACCTTGTGTGAACATGTCTACTGGAGTAGTGGATCAGCAAACCACCAAGAGGGGCCTGGAGCGTCTCTGTACAGCATATGGCCGGCCACAGGTGATTGAAAGCCATCAAGGCACCCACTTTACTGGACATGGGTTACAAGAATGGGTGCAGCAGTTAGGAATAAAATGGAAATTTCATGTACCATATAATCCTACTGGGGCAGGCATGATAGAGAGGTACAGCGGTTTGTTGAAATCTGGCCTGAAGTCGGACACCAATAGTCTACGGGGTTGGTCAGGTCGCCTGTGGACACTGCTGTGGCATTCGAATGAGAAGCCCCGTGAAGGAGCTCCGAGCCCTGTGGATGCGCTCACGCACCGGGCCGCCTCTCCCGTACAGCTGTACGTCCAAACCAAACAAGAGCTAGTGAAGCCAGGATACGGCCAGCAGAGCAACATCCTGCTGCCAGCCCCAACTGCATTAAGCCCTGGAGACACTGTTGAGTGGACCTGGCCGTGGACATTTCGATACACAGAGCAGTGATGGCTGGCCCTTCTGGCACCTTGGGGGAAAGGCCTGGAAGCTGGCCTCCTGTGTATTCCTGGAATATCAGCTGAATGGCCCCCAAAGGTCACGGCCTCCTGTGTATTCCTGGAATATCAGCTGAATGGCCCCCAAAGGTCACGGTAGTGTATCCGAAACGTCCAGGAGGTCAGAGCATCTTGCGGGGAAGTTTTGTTTTATCTTTACAGCCAGTGCATGCACCTCCCGTAGCCCTGTGTATCGACCCATCTGTAACTCCCACGGGGAGGGGGGTGAAAGTCTGGTAACTAGGCCAGGACGAGATCCCGTTCCTGCCACTGTCCTATCACAGGACCCCTCTCCTGCATGTATCCTACCTGATGGACAAGATTTGCCTATGCTGGTGTCTTTAAAACATGTATCTTATCACTGTAAGATAAATAGTAGCCAAAATAAGCACGCGACGAGAGGCAACAAAGGGCCAGGCAGTTTATTTAAGCGCAATTCCCCGGGTGATTTTCCCAGGTCTGGCTATCACAGGCCGGGGAAGTCACGCCCAGGAGGGGAGGTGGGGATTTTTTAAGAGAACAGGGAAGGGGGGAAGTGGGCTGTGCTAGGGGTAGGTGGGGAATTTTTATTGGCTCGGGGTTGGGTGATGGACAGCCGGAAGTCTCCTTCCAGATGGAGGGGATCTGCATCCAGGGTTTGTGGCAAGTCATGGGACTGGCATCCAGGAAGAACTGTTCGTTCCTTCCCCATACGGCTCAGAGCTACTTGGCGCTGTCTCTGCTCTGCCTGCACGGTCTTCACCCTCTCCTCCAGTGCCTCCGGCCTTACAGTCGCCCTTAAGGTTATTTTCCCCTACAGTCCTTGTGGCCTGAATGCGCCCCCAGGCTGCAGCTGCTGTGTGATGATTGCTCTGCACCCTCAGCCACTGCCTGTGTATGGAGTAGACGGGCTATGGACTGAATCTGCATAAGTCTTTGAATCTAGCTGAATCATCTGGTTTGAGGATTGTCATAAATTTATTGCTGTTGCTATTGTTATGTCATTAGTCTGGACACAGTTCTCCAGTTTTCTCACCCAGGGACCATTGCGGAAGAAGGGAACGAGTAGATTGTAAAGCGAGATTTCCGGAGGGGTGGCCTGTGGATAAAATTGTAACATTTCCAGATTATTTTGCCTGGCCTCTGTGCATTTGTGTATCCTTAAGGGTGGTGAGAGGTTCATCTCCATGTCAATGGGTGATACCTGAGCAACAGAGGGTGTGTCTGAACCTAAGAGTTAAAGGGGAGGGGCTGGCTTTCTTCCTTAGGTAGCAGAGGAGACAGATGGCCCTGGACTGCAGTCTGTAAGCAGTAAGTGGGTTTTAAACTTTATTTCTCCCTTTGACTGATCTCTGTTTTTAGAGGTATTTTGCCCCGGGGTTTCCTCTCCCTGGAGTTACACCTGGACATTTGGATCTGATTATGTGGGAACTCTGGAAACCAGATGCTCCCTCTTCTCAGGGTTTGCTGTTCTTGTGTGTGAACTGGTTTTGTTTTCCTGTGCTTGTTGGAGGCTGTCTCTGGGCAAGGATCAGCCTCACGTGGAATGTAAAGTCTTTTCAAGTCTGTCTGAGTCAGAGCCCCTCCCTGGGCATGTGTGAGGGAGTTGTAAATTCTCCCTTGGATGTAGCTGCCTTTGAGTGTCCTATTTTGAATGTCCTAGTCTTTAATGTCTAGCTCCCAAAACGGGAAAAAGAGAGCAGGAGAGGAAGAGCACCAGCCCTGAATGTCACTCTAGCTGGAGGGGGGTGTCTTGCAACAGTAGGGGACAACAATGGCTGCCACCTCTGTGTCTGCACCTTTGTGATCTGCAGCAGCAATCTGCAAAGTGCACATCCCCGATATTTGGATGGGGGTCTTTTGTGCCCACCTTGGCTCCTGAAAACTGAGTGCAAGTTCCTCCAGGACACGTGCCTGCTGCGTGGCTGGGGGTGGGTAGCTGCTGCTGTGCTAGGAGCTGAAACTGAATGAAATACCCCCCAGTTTTCTGCCCAGTGCTTCCTCCTGGAAGTTGTTATGGAAAATCCCGAAAAAAAGCCTGGACTGGATCACCGACGGAAAAACCAAGCAGCACTCAGAGGTCTCAGAGTGTTGAGGCTTTATTTCACACCAGCGGGCTCAGAGGGAGTCATCTCCCAGAAAGTCTGAGCCCCAAACGAAGGCAAAGGGAGCATATATATCTTTCTGCTTCCTTATCTGTAACATTCCTAAGTGCCCAGCAGGTGAGCAGGCAAGGGGGAGGAAGTTTAGGAGTGAACGTGGGGAACCGGTGCTCTGCGGGAACCAAGGGAGTGTTTTTTGTTTGTGTTGAGGATGGCGAGGCAGAGGGGAGCCAGCTCGTAAATTACTGTCCTTGTAGTGTTCATCCAACATGGTTACATCAGTCAGATTTGCCACTCACCTGTTGCCCAGATGGGGAGACTGGATCTCCCTTCACAGTGCTTACTATTCAGCCATCTTCCTAGAATCCCCTCTACAAAAAAGTGTTTCTTTTAAACACCCTGTAGATAAAGTGACTACCCACTAAAATGCGGGATAGTTCAACTCTATCAGTGTGGTGTATCTTTTTGTTAAAGCAGAGCTTATAGGAACTTACTGATCATACAGTAGTAACAAGAATACCAGACAATGATATACACAGTCTCAATAAGTGTGAAAATATACATATTAAAAGCTAGACATGTGGACAGATGAATGCAGTAGAAGGAGTAGGTGCTGGGAGATTGGGGATCGAGAGACCATGTGCAATCACAAGGTGCAAGACAATGACTTAAAAGAAACACATATTTGGTCATTCAGATGACAAAATATATATTTCCCAGGTATATTTGCTCTTCATCCTCAGTTCCTGAAAACACTTCAGAGCCTTTAAGGTGAAATGGGTGTCTTGTCATGTTCATGAGGCTCTTGGACCCCACCCCAAGGGCAGGGACTGGAGGTTAAATCAGCCAGTGGCCAATGACTATGCCTTGAAGCCCTCACAAAACCCCATGTGGAGCATACAGGTTTCTTGCATCTTGCTTCTCTGGGAAGGAGCTTCCACCTTGGGAAACCTTAAAGTTTCTACATGCCATGGAGCCAGGCCCCCGGGTCCATGAGGATAGAAGCTCCTTTATTTGGGACCTTGCCCTATGGATCTCTTCATCTTGTATCCTTTACAGTATCCTTTAGTAAACTGGTAAGTATTAAGTGTTTTCCTGAGTTCTGTGAGCCACTCTAGCAAATTAATTGAACCTAAGGGAAGATTGTGGGATGGGAACCTCCAATCTGTAGCCGGTAGGTCAGAAGCACAGGGTAACTGCCTGGGGGTCTTGCGACCTCTGGGTCTGGAGGTTGGAGGGCAGTCTTGGAGGATGGAGCCCTCGGGAATCGGGCTGTGTCGGAGACCCTTCCAGTGTTACAGAATTGCTTGGTGTTGTGTGTGGGAAGACCCCCTGTCATGCACACGCACATTGGAGTCAGGTCTGGAATCCCAAAGGTGTACAGTTGCTGTGTGTAAGAAAACACACACATGGCTTTTGCCCTCCATTCCAGTAAATAACCTCCACTAACACAGGTATCCCACACACATCTAAATGTGTAGGCGTAAATTGTGACCTCTACACAGACGGTCCAAGGTGGTCTCACTGTGACCTTTCTGTGACAATGAATAGCAAACCCATGAAGGTGGCAGTATCCATTGTCCTAGTTAACCCTTGAAGATGTTCCATTTGACATTAATACCTGTAAAGAGCCTATGTCTCCTTTTTCTAGACTCCCTGCATGATTGACATGCTCTTCCAGGGTGGGGAATATTGAAGGTGGTTTGATCTAATAGTGATTCCTGAAATGCTCTTACAAACACAATTACTTGAACATATTTTAGCTGCACAGCATAAAACGTGGCTCACCTGTCACTTTAGGACAGCTGTGGAGGGAGTGGACCTGGATGTCAGCCCCTTGGTCTCAGCATTCTGTGGTTCCCACCACTGTCCCAAGGAACGAGATGGACACAACGCCTTGTGTCCCTATCCCAGCCGGCACCTGTGTGAGCTCTTTTAGCAGAGAAAGTCCAAAACAGAAGATGTCACTGATCATTTCTCAGGGCCTTCTAACAAATTAGACCAAAAATAATTTATAATTTCAGGCAGTGGTATTTTTCAGCATGTGTCAGTCTAGAGAACAAGGCCAACCAAGAACGTCTTTCCCTCTGAGGGTGTTTGGGTTCTCTTCTCTCAGAAATGGGGTCTTGGGCAGCAGGGCAGTTTTCTTACACACCCCCACTCACCCTTTTTGCCAGTTATTGCGGCTGGTACATTTTGGGGGTCATGTGCAACAACTTAGGGTTAAAGATCCTCTTATGGAGAGTCCTGTAGTTGAGAAGAATCTTCCTACTAAAAAAGTGGACATGATTTGAAGCTATATTATGCTATAGTGATTCAAACAGTATGGTACTGCACAAAAATAGAGACATGGGCCAGTGGAACAGAATAGAGAGTCCAGAATTAAACCCCTACATACAGGGTCAAGTAATAATTGATAAGGGAGTCAGGAACATCCATTGGGGAAAGGACAGTCTCTTCAACAAATGGTGCCGGGAAAACTGGATCACCACACACAGGAAAATGAAATTGCACCCTTCTCTTACACCACTCATAAAAATCAAGATGTATTAGACTTAAACATAAGACCTAAAACCCTAAAATTCCTAGAAGAAAACAGGGAAGAAGCTGGTTGACATTGATATCTTGGCTTGTTTTTTATTTGTTTTTGGATATGACACAAAAAAAAATGAGTGGGATTAAATCAGATTTAATTAAAAGCTTATGCACAAAAAAATCAAATTGAATGACAGAAACAAAGAGAATGGCAACCTACAGAATGGTAGAAAAACTTTGCAAGCCATATGTTGGATAAGGAGTTAATAACCAAAAATCTATAAAGAATTCATACAGTAACAACAACAAAAAAAACCCAAACCAAACAATCTGATTTAAAAATGTGCATAGAAACTAAAAAGGCATTATTCCAGAGAAGACATTCTAATGATCAACAGGCATTGACAAGGAGCTCAGCATCACTCTACCAGGGAGATGCAAATCAAGGGCATGACAAGATGTCGTGTCACCTGTCAGGATGGCTGTCAACAAGGATACGAGATAAGTGCTGGGAGAATGTGGAGGAAAGGGAAGCCTCGTGCACTGCTGGTGGGAAGGCACATGGGTCACCCACTATGGAAACCAGTATGGAGGGTTCTCAGCACAGTGAAGATGAGAAATGCCACATGACCAGCAATCCTACTTGTGAGTGTACATCCGAAGGAAATGAGGACAGAGGACCAACATGATCTGCACTCCCTCGTTTACTGCAGAATGATTCACGAGAGGCAAGATATGGAAACAACCTAAGTGTCCATGGGTAAATGGATATAGATGTGGCATAGATAGATATGTAGACATTAGAATACTATTCAGCCATGAGAATAAAAAGGTTGTCATTTGCAACAACATGGATGGAACTTGAGGTCATTATACTTAGTGATAAAAAAAGTTAGAGAAAGACAACTAGTGTATGATATCTCATATGGAATATAAGAAACTGGAATCATAAAAGCAGAGTATAATGGTTGTTACCAGTGGCTGGGGGTGGGGTGCAGGAAGAATGAGGGGGATGTCTAAGGGCACATACTTGCGGCTAGTAGATAAGTAAGTCTGAGACCTAATACCCAGCACAGTGATTAAAGACAACTAAGTTGTTATGAACATTAAACTTACTGAGTGACTAGACCTTAATTGTTCCTGACACTAGAAGTGATGATTATGTTTCTGACCCTACAGAGGTGTTAGCTAATGCTACAAGGGTAATCATACTCTTGTATAAACAAACATATCAAAATCGTACACTGCACACCTTAAACTCACTTGAGGTGTTGGCTGTCCAATATATCTTAATTTTTTTGAAAGAGTTGGAAGGTTCTGTGAACCTAGAGGAGGAGACTTAACCTTTCCCTGAATACAAGTTCCTATTGGGAAAAAAGCACTAAAATAGAGAATCTATTTGATTGACAACTTGGAATGCAACCTATTTCACTTTTAAACTTATAAATTTGGAAACAGGACAGCTTTGTTAAATAATACAGTTTTCCAAAGCTGCAGGTGCTCACTGCAAACTTAGTTTTTCTCCTTGAAATACAAAAACAACTTTCTAGACCTCCGAGACGGGAACACTACTGTCCTGATGATTTGTGATGAGCAGAAATGACCAATCTTGGTAACTTTTTCTTATTGGTAAGGGTTTTTAAAATTCTAGAACAGAATTTTTCTAGTCCAACATTGGGGATTTCACACCAAATGTCTCCTGAGAGGTGGATGCTGCACCCAGGAACCCACCCTCATGCATCTCACTGTACACACTTCAGAGACAGGTGTGGACACTCTCAGGGTGCTGTGTCCACTCACCATGGGAAGAAGGTTTGATTGGCCTTCTGATGACCTGAATGAAATCGCTCCTGTGGACGTGATCGGATGCAAGGAGCTTGGTTTTGCCCAGGACAGGAAGCTGCGTCTAACCCTTGTGCGGTTATCCCAGGTATTTTGCTAGGATGCTGCACAGCGCGGGAGGCCTGGGCAGAGGGTCCTGGCAGCTCCTACTTAGGCAACAGTGGCTTCCCTGTCTTGCCTTATGTATGTATTTTCCTAAACACTAAACATTTTCTTAAATACTGAAAAAAATATAAAATGTGAAACGAGATGCTTTCATCTGTAAGTCTTCTAATTACTTTCATTTCTATTTTAAAATGGGAAAAAGTCTAGTTCCATATGAAAGGGTAAGAATGGGACATAGTTGAAATGGAGCTAGAGCAGCACTGGAGGCCAGGACCAAGGGCAAAGAGGGCGCCCGGTCCCTGGCCACGGTTGGGGAGCTTCCCTTCTGTGGATTAGTTTCAAGCCATTCCCTCCCCCACACCCCCACCCCTTGCGCTTTGAAACCCAAGGCTCCCGCCAAACCCCAGCAGCTCCTCTGAAGTGGGCCAAAGGCAGGCAGTGAGCTGACGGCACGTGGCCTGCGGGGGTCTGGGAGACGCTGCCACGGGAAATCGCTGCTTCACGGGGTCACTGCCTGGAGTCACTGTCACCGGGGGTCGCTGGTGGGAGGGATTGCTACCATGAGGGGCCACCCGAAGACGGACCACTGCCTCCAAGTGCTCCCGCCCGACAGCCACACCCGCAATGTTCCCCACCCACATCCCCACCGCCACCTCTGGGCGGCCCATGCCTCGTAACAGTTTATTTGGGGACCCGAAGGCAACTGGGGAAAGGCCTCGCCGCCCAGCGGGCTTCCCACTGGTTGGCTGAACGGGAGAAAGGCCGGCGGTAATTGGTCTGGCCGGACGCCTCGGGAGCGCACGCCTCGCGCCCAGCCTTTCCGCCAGGGGCCGGTGGGTCGACACGATTGGTGCAGACGCGTAGGCCCGCCGCTGACGGCGCCGTGGCGTCGTGCCCGGCCCGGCCCGCGTTGCTTCCTCTCCCCACGTGATGTTCTGGCCTGAGTCAAGATGGCGGTGCAGAAGTCCGCCAACCAGCTGCCCATGACCCTGGAGGTGCAGGAGTACCCGACACTTAAGGTGGGGTCTGCGGGGCAGGGCCGCAGTGCCTGGCGGCGCTCGCCAGCCTCGGGTACCCGGGACACCGGAAGAGGAGGGGCAGCGTGGGAGCTGGAGCGCGGCCTGGGGGTCCGGACAGGGTTGGGCGTTCGTCCCGCTCTGCCGCTGGTTCTCCTGGGCACGTCGGCTGCCCCTGTCCGCCCCCGTCACCCCGCTCCGGGCTTGTGGTCACCCTTAGGGGCACACAGTGGCACTCCACGCACGACCCTCAGTGATGTGTGTCAGCTTCCTGAGCAGCAGCCAGGTGGCGGCCGGTCCAGGCAGCCGCACCGTTGCCCTCTCCCCCTGCCCTGGACACTGCCCGCCTGGTGTCTGGGCCGGGCTCCCAAGCTGCGCGTCAGCCTCCAGCCAGCTCACGGCCTGCAATCCGCACCGGCTCAGTTTGCTAAGCTGTAAATAGGGGTAATTTCTGCCTGCCAGGATTTCTACCAGCGTTCCATGAGGTCAGGGAATGTCAACCGCCCTCTGAAGTCCCCATCTAACAAAAGTCTCCTTGGCTGCCCCCACGTTGCACCATCACTGCATGATCTGAGGCGTCACGCTGCTCTGACTCCTACAGGCAGAGGAGAGAGTGGTTGCTGCTCTGGGCGTCCACTATCTACACCCTTCTTGTGTGGGTAGGCCACTGCCTTAGGAAGCCGTGCTCACCTCCCACGGTAGCAATGGGGTAGGAGGTGCTGGGTACTGGTTTCACAGACCCCTTACGGCCAGGGCGCGGGCTGATGACCTGGATTCTGCCGGTCCCGTGCACTACCTTGGACTTGGACTAAGAAGACAGCAAGGTAACAAACCTCACTGGGGATAGGGATAGGGCCGGGGGTGGAGGTTGGGGGAGGCGAGGTTTCCCAGTGGTGGAGGCCCCGTAGTCCGCACTGTGGATTTAGTTGGTGCTTTCCCTTCCCAACCTCAGAGGTGCAGAGGTCGGGGTCCTAAAGTGGTGTGTCTGCAAGCAAAGTGGTATGATTACTGGACCTGCATTTGTGTTCTCAAAGGAACAGCAAGGGGGCCGTAGCCCCCAAGAGCTCGGGGACCCATAATGTGTTTCTCCTGCTATCAGAATTCCAGGACCAAGGACAGCAGCTGCCTTGCACCATCGCGCCCTCTGGTGGCCACTATTGGAAAGAGCAAGACATTGTCTGGGGCCCTTCCAGCTGGTGAGCCGGGTCTTAGCAAAGGGTGGGCTCCAAAGGAAGATTGGGAGAGAAGGGCAGCGAAGGAGAGGTGCGTGTGGCAGTGGCAAAGACCCCAACCTAGACAGAAACGCTCACTCCGAATGTTCCCAACTGCCTCAGTTTACTTGATTGCGTGACAGGTGGTGGGCCCAGCATCATGTGGAACCGTATTTACTCACTCAAACCAGGGGGTCACTGGGATTCAACACGATCCATATTTCACCACACTGACGTCACCCCTTCCCTTTTCCTCTTGCTCATATTCCTTTCCTGGAGATTTTACGTTGAAATATCCCTTTCATCACAGCGTGCATCGTCCCTACACACAGTATCTTGTTCTCATCAGCAAAGCAACAGTAACTCCTTGGACTCATCTGGCAGCGTCCCCGATCGAATGTCCCCTCACTCTGCAGCCCCTTCCCCTACCTTACCTCATAGCCTACCTCCACCCGGATGTGATCCTGTACGCTTGTGTGTGTCCCTCCATCCCTGCCACCCGTGGGGTGCTCAGGGTTGGTTGAATGGATGCTTTGGTCCTCGTCCGCATCTCCTCAGCTCCGCCCCGGTCTAGCCGCCGAAGTTGTCTGTCCTCACCCCAACACCATAAATTCTTGACTCATCGCCTGTCGTGCAGCTAGTGGCTGGAGCTTGGACTGGGTAACGAATTTGGTGAGCCAGCCAGGAGCTGCTGCTCATAGTCTCTAGCAGCTGCCAGGACTGTTTGTTCTGGGCTCTCCTCTGATCCGCCTGAACAGGCCCCAGCACCTGCCTAATGGAGCAAGGGGTCAAGACTCGACATTTCAAGTAGGGTTAGTCGCTCTTGTGTGTATGACTGGAAACCCCCTTCCCTCCATTGGGGCTTTTTTTTCCTGTAGAAAAGTTGTTTTGTGTTTGATGGGGTGACCCATTGGAGAAGGGAACAGTTGTTAGAATTGTAGGGGAATTGTGAACCGGTTCATTTGCATTTGTTTTTGGCTATTGGCATTTGTTTTGGGCCCATTTGCATTTATTTCTGGTTTTTTAAACATTTCTTTCTGGTTTATCTGTATTGCTGATTTCTGTGTTCTCTGTACTGTTACTTTCAAGAATGGGGAATGCACCTTCTGTCCCCATGGGAAGCCCATTAGGACATATTGAATAGAAAGTCAGATAACAGCTTGAACATATAATTAAGAAGGGGTTATCTTATTGTAACACTCCACATTCCTAATACATATTTGAATCAGGAGAATGATGGCCTTTAAACAGCTCACTAAACTACTGTACTGTTTTATAATTGGAATTGTTTTGTGTGAAAACAGGGAAAGATGATAAAATTCCTTATATACAGGTGCTCATAGTGTTGCAGCATGATAAAAGGAAATGGGATGATTGCCACCTTATAGTGTAAACACCTGTGAAGCAACCACAGAAAAAGCCTGTTTTGCAGGGGGGAGAAACGGGGGACAGAGAGGAGGGAGCATTAGCCCAAACTCTGAGTCCACCCCCAGTTTGCCATGGTATCCTTGCCTTTACTGCCCCCCCACCTCCATACTAGGGCCACCGTCAGTGCCTCCGCCACCACCACTGCTGCCCCGACACTTAGGATCGGGGAGCAAGAAGCATCCACAAAAAGGCAGGAGCCTCCCGGGTGGTAGAAAGGGAGTAAAATTCACAGGGCATATGAAGGGGTTCAGGAGCTCCCCTGGATTAAGATATGTGACTCAAATTTCCCCACAGGAGCCCCAGGGAAAATTTACAGTGGGGAACAGATGATTGACTTTTTAGCATATGCCCCCCCAAACAGGAAAAGCTTCTGAAATGGCTAAAGCCCTTCTGAAAAGCAAAGGCTTTAAAATGCCTTTCTATGCTTTAAAATGTCTATTCTAAAACTTTCCAAAATGTGAAAACTAACCCAAATGTTTTTCAAGTTCATGTGATCTCGGAAAATGTTTAAAAAAAGTATTAAAGCTAATGTTTATTGGCTTATTTAAAATAGACATGCCTTTAGAGTTAGTAGCAGTAGAATGAAAATCTTATTCTGCCTGGGTTTACTTAAAAGGCATATAAGTTGCTGTTATCTGCTAAATATTAAAAAAAGGAGTTTGGGAGAATGGTTGACTTTGTCTCATGAAGTTTTTATGGATAACACATAATTATTAAGAACAAGTAAATTAAGTGTGAGTGAAGTTTTAGGTGAACTTTTTAATAATTATGTGTTATAATATGCATACCTGAAATAGCTTGAAAATCTTTTTGGTAGCCTGAAACCTTAAAGTTTCTGTAAGCTAATTAAATTAAGCCAAGACAAAATAATGAAACATTAAGTACTGAACTTATATAAGGCTTATATACTTTTGGCTTCCTTGTTACAGAGAAACGAAAGATAAATTTTGGTCTGCTAACAAATATGTTTTATACTTTATTGGAAGATTGTACTATGAAGAAGCACATGTTCTAAAAATTATGAAATGTCTTCATAAATTTGCCAATCTAAAGAGTGCTGCTGTGATAGTTCACAATTACTTAGTTTTAACTAGGAATAAAGTTTCCAAGGATTAACTGTTCAATAAGAAGACATCACCGTGTGCAAGAAAAAGGATTGTATTGTCAGTAAAAGAAGATGTAAGAAATGGAGATGCCTTTTTGTTAAATGAGAGAAAGAACTTTTAATATAAAAAATTAGAATTTGGTTTTCTTCTTGTTAAAAGGATCAAGTTTTCTGGAACTACTGGTCTGCTCTTGATGTTAGGAGATTATGAAAGGTTTTTCTTTGCCTTAAAGTAATTGTTGTAGCAGAATAATTTCTTGTGCTTCATGTTGTCTTAATCAGGTCTTTGATCACTTAAGGAAGCTGAATCTTCTCAATACTAAGAGCTAATTCTGCTAGCAACTATGTAACCTGCATTTGCCTTTAAAATATTTTATTGTCATGTTGATTAAAATGAGTGGCTAGATTTTGTTTCATAATTGTCTGTGATCCCATTTGAACAAACTTAAAACTTATTTCAGAGTTTTCAGCAAATTTCCCAGGGTCAGTTCTGAATGGAGTGCCTTACCTCTGGGTGGCTCTGAAATCTTTTTCAGAGAACACTGGGACATGTCAGGATTTTCTCCTCATGGAAGGGTGATACTAAACTGATAAAACTTACCTATTGAGTACATTGATTTATATGACGAACATTGTTAGGTAAGTAATGCTAAGCCTTTTTTGATTAAAATCATATAAAATATGTTGTTAAAAGAAATGTTCTGGAAGTTATATAAAACTCATAGAAATCTGGTATGTCCTGATGTTATCACTTGTAATTATAGTTATTGAGATGTTATACATCACAAAGATAGCCACATTTCTTTGTCGGCTGCATTATAATGAACTTCCGTCAGATGCGTAATTGTGGCCATTTTTCAGTCTTTTTACAGGCAGTGGTTGTTTTACTAAGATGCTCCTACAAAAGGGTCCCCACAAAGGAGCTTCATCTTCGAGGAGATTCATGAAAAGGGCTTTTGAAAAATATGGGTTTCTGATAACCTTAAGATAATAAAAATGAATGGGGTAAGTGTTTCCAGAACTAATGGAAAAACTGGACTGAAACAGGACAAAAAATTAACAATGGGACTGAATGAATTGAGGGAAGTGACTATGATTGTTGTGGCTCTTGCTTAAAACATTGCTGGCTTTCTAATGTTTGCTTTTTCAGACTGAAGAAAACTGTTTCTCAAGCCTTATATGATTTACCACAATTTGGGAAATTATTCACTTGTAAACAAAACGTGAAATGTTTTTCTTCCTGAACCCTCCAGAATTCCGAAGCTCTCAGTGGGTATCCTAACTTTTATGGCCTATACCCACCCTGCCACCAGGGGCTGACCGGTCTGCCAGCATGGTGCGCCATTCCCAAGGCCACTGTCGTTCCCTGGTGTTGCGGACCCGGCCCTCAGCCGTGGCAGTGGCCAGCTCGGCCCTGGTGAGTTGAAGTCCACATTTTGGGCCCCTATCTCCATCTCTGTTGCCTGTGTGTGGGGCCCAGGAGCAGCTCGGTGGTGGCTGGAGAAGAGGATGATGGGGATCCTAGGCAGGGGTCACATCTGTCCGATGGCTGAGCCCTCTGGGCAGGGAGGGCAGCAAGGGAGGCCGCAGAGCTCCAGCCCCTGAGCACCCAGTGCGTGACTGCCAGACCCAGGACTGGAGTTAGTTTTTCTAGAAGCAACCAAGCTGGTGGCATTTGCTTATAGGCAAATGAAAAAACAATCTGTGTATCTGCTGGCACAGTGAGCTCCAAGCCCTCAGTGAGCAGCTGTGGAGCAGTGACACTGACTGCACGCTTTGGAGCAGGAGGAAGGCAATCTGCCATTTGCTTGCTGTTTGACTCAGGCAGGTCACTTAACCTCTCTGTGCCTCAGTAAAAAGCAGGCTACAGGAGCACCTATTTCATGGGATGCTGGGATGACAGCAGTTAATGCAGGGAGAGCCCTTGGAGAGCACCTGCCCCACCCCGCCCCAGCCAGTGCCTCCATACAGCCGGGGTTCTGCAGACTGGTGCCACTGCTTGGTTCAGATGAGCACCTGCACTTACCCCCTTGGGAAGGAAATGGCCTGGGGCTGCACCTGCTCAAGGGTCAGGCTGGTGCAGCCCCAGGGGGCCCAGGCTCAGAGGCAGCCTGTGCTTGGGGTTAAGCGCTCTGAGTCAGACTTGGACTTTCTAATCATTTTATCCTTGTGTTTTGTACGGAAGTCTAATAGAACAACTGAGCGCATGCCGGGGGCTTGGAGCCTTGCCTCGTGTGGCCCGACTCCGGTTCTCAGCTGCCTCCACCCCCGTTGGCCCCAGGCACCCGGGGCCCCGCCTTCCCTTGTCCACTTGGCTTTTTGTCTCAGTGACCCCGACCATGGCCACTGTCCACCCCTGGTGGGGCCTGGGAATGGGGGCGGGGGCTGGGAGAGTTGAGGTGGCCTCATGCACCCCAGGGCACCTTGTAGTGGGGCCCGGCAGTGGCCACCCCGGCCTGGGCGGGCAGCACCCCAGCAGGCTTCTCATCTGGGAAACCCATGTGTGCTGTTGGGTGGCAGTACCTGTGGTGGCCTCTCTGCTGTGGAAGGGGAGATGCCTGGTACCTTCCCTAGTCCTGGCTGGGCACAGCAGCCTGCTGGCAGGAGGGAGGGACACTGGCAGCTTGTATCCACAGAGGCCTCCAGCTGCCGGGAGAGTCTGCCCACCCCATGCCATTATCTCTGTGCCCAGGGGAACAGAACATTAAATAGCAAGTAAGACACCATGAGGTCAGAAGTGATAGCATGGAAGTGAGGGAGCTTTATGTTGCGGATTTTCAACCTCACATTCCCTGATTTTGAGCAGAGAGCTCTGGGTCTTACACTGAGCCCCCAAATTATGTAGCTGGTCCTGGGTTGGAAGAAGGTAGGAGAGGACTTAGACCTTTCACTCCAACTGTTTTCATATGGCATAGTGTTTTTCCAACATGCTGCAGGCATGTATTCATCACACACACACCCCCTGGGGTTTGGAGCCCAGTGTCTGACTCCCAGGCCAGCCACCTGTCAGGAGCCGTCCTGAAGCTGGCCTGCCCCCCTTTTAAGGAGTGCCCAGCAGGACAGCGGTCCACCTGTCCTTTCACTCACTCACACACCCAGTCAAAGAAATTCACCAGCAGTTCCACTTGGACATTACAGCCAGTGCCTCCATACAGCCGGGGTCACGCAGACGGGAGGGGTGATGGGCCACAAGGCTTTCTCAAGGTAGGGGCACTGACACTGAGCAGGGGAGGCAGCGTCCCAGGTGGGAGGAGTCCCCCACACCACGGCAGAGATGAGAGTCAGGCACACAGGTCAGGGACCGGGACGGGGTGCTGAGTGAGCAGGACGGGATCGGCGGCATGGGACGCTGAGGCTGGGGGCGCAGCAGGCCGGTCTGGGCTCTGAAGGGCAGCCTCAGGTGCCCACCCGGGCTGCGCCAAGCCCTGCTCTCTGCAACACTTGGCCCCACCTTGCTGGCTGCGTCCCGAGCAACACATGAGCAGAGGAGGCCTGTCCTGGGAGGAGCCCGGCCCCGGGGCTCTGCCGTGGACAGCTGTGGCCTCGGGCAGTGTCTTGCCAATGGGCAAGCCCCGGGCAAGTTCGCTAGGGATTCAATGTGACCAAAGAAATTGATAGCAAAACGTTCTTGGGGTGAAAGAGTTATACCCAACTTTATTTCCAGGTGGCAGGTCAGTCACTAGAATCCGGTTCACTCAGAGCGAGTCTGCATGTAGCAAGCCGGGCTTTGCCTCTGGGCCCCTCTTTCTGCACAGCCGTCACACACAGCCGTCCTCTGGGCCTCTGTCATAGGCGCTGCCACTGCTCCAGCCTCTGCTCTGCTCTCCTGCAGCCTTGCAGCCCTGCCACCGTGTCGCGCCCAGAGCGCTGGGAGGAGCTCTTTATATAGAGTCAACAGCCATGTACTGCCCACAGGTGTGCAGGGAGCTAGCCGACCAGGGCCAGGTGAGAATCCTGGCCACAGGAACCCTCACTTTATCCACACTCCACCCCTCCAGGATCCTCTCCTCTCCATCTATGTGCCCTCAGTCCTCTGCAATGGTCCCTGTGCAAGGAAGCTGGAACATTGTTCTCCAGCCTCTCCAGCAAAAAGTCTGGCAGACACACAGGCCGGACTCGTGGCTCTGTCTCTGGCCTCTGCCTCTTTGGTCTTCATCGCTGGAACTGCTGCTCTGGTTTCAGTTGTTGCCACAGCTCCAGTAAGATCCTATTTGGCTTCCTGTCTAATTTCCTTCCATCTGCTCCTGCCCCTATCAAATCAACCCACATCTGGGTCCTCATAACCCTCACGAGCCCCCTCAAATTCCTCCTGTGAGTAACAGGTCTCATTTCTTTCCGGGTTCTCATTGCTCCAGCTACCATAAGTGTCACCTCGCATTTTGTAATCGCTGCCTCAAGGCAGCTGCACTGTCAGGGAAGACAGCGTTCCCACCTCTGATCCCCACAGAACAATTCCATCCGCCCCTAAGTCCCACAGCCCCCGGCTCAGCCTGAGGACAGGGGCGGAGCATAGGGTGCTCCATGGCCTGGGGAGGGGCTGCTCCTCTCCTTGGGGAACTTCCAGCTGCTGGTCTGTATTTGCTTTACAAGCATGGGACATGCTTTCAATACAGGAGGCGTCAGTGCCTCTGGCACCACCCCTTCATCCTTCCCCAGCACCTCCATTTCCGGGGCTGATGGCACCTCTCTCTTCCCTCCCCCAAGTGCTTCCTCTGCTACAACCTTTACCTTTTCTACTGTGCCTCACAGCAATGCCAGCTCAGTCTTGAGAAGCTCTCTTACCTTCAGCTCAATGCTGCACAGCTGACGTTCTCATGCCACCTCCACCTGTGCTTCCATCAGGAGTTCGTCCTTTTCCTTGATGGCCTCTTCCTCCTCCAGAGTGCCTGGCAGCGCTGCGGTCTCGTCTCCAATGGCACCTTGCTGCCAGCACTCTCTGCTGCCTCCTCCCGCATCAAGGCCATCTACCTCAGGGCATCCACAGAGGTTTGCAGCTCGTATTCTCGTGCCGCCATTTCTCGGGTCTCCTCTGTGGACCTGTTTAAGACTGTGAGAAGCAGCCAGCCCACAGCCCCCGCTGCCTCCCGGGCGCTCTGCTTCTCAGAGGATCTGCTCACTGTATCAAGGGCCACCCCTGCGGCCTCAGGTGCCACCTCCACTTGCCTCCAGTCCTGGGGTGGGGCCTCTAGGAGGCAAGCCACCTCGGACCACATACCCACTGGGGGACGATCCACTGTCTCCCCATTCATGGGGGCAGCCGGCTGAAGCACCCCTCCCGTAAGGGCAGCCTGTCTTTCCTTGGTCAACAATGAACCCTGCCGACTCATGCCAGTTATCTTGCCGATGGGTTTCAGTCTCGGGCAAGTTCTCTACGGATTCAGTGTGACCAAAGAAATTGACAGCAAAACGTTCTTGGGGTGAAAGGGTTATACCCAAGTTTATTTCCAGGTGGCCTGTCAGTCACTGGAATCCCATTCACTCAGAGTGAGTCTGCA
Source organism: Manis javanica (assembly GCF_040802235.1). Classification (NCBI taxonomy): domain Eukaryota; kingdom Metazoa; phylum Chordata; class Mammalia; order Pholidota; family Manidae; genus Manis; species Manis javanica. The sequence goes on along the minus strand of NC_133160.1, from coordinate 169,403,379 downwards.
GGCAGCAAGCCAGTCTCTGCCTCCGGGCCCCTCTGTCCGCACAGCTGTTTTCTGGGCCCCTCTGCACAGCTGTCCCGCACAGCCATCCTCTGGGCCTCTCTGCCTGCACAGTCGTCCCACACAGCCGTCCTCTGGGTCTCTGTCCTCGGCGCTGCCACCACTCCAGCCTCTGCTCTGCTCTCCTGCAGCCTTGCAGCCCTGCCACCGTGTTGCGCCCAGAGCACTGGGTGGAACTCTTTTATATGGAGTCAACAGCCATGTACTGCCCACAGATGTGCAGTGAGCTAGCCGACCAGGGCCAAGTGAGAATCCTGGCCACAGGAACTCTTATTCTATCCACAGGCAGCTACTTACCTTCCTAGTGCCTCAGTTTCTTCTTCTGTGAAGGGATCACCAATAGCAGGTATGGGGAGCGGCTGAACACACAAGACGCTGCCTCGTGGTTGCTCCTTACGGTGACAGAGCCTCCCCCCACCTCTGCCCTGTCCCTGCGTCCTCTGTACTCGGGCACCACCTCACTAGGCCACCTGAGAGAGGAGGATGGGAGAGCAGGGGTAAGATCCCTGGCACTCACCATGGGCCTGGCGGGGGAGCCTTCCATCTGGGCAGTGCTGCCCCGCTGAGCAGGATGACCAGAGGCCTGGAGTGGCGGGCCTAAGGCCACGTGGCCAGTCAGGGAACACGCAGGATTCAGTCTCGCCGCTGCTCCTGTTCCAGCCAGAAAGAGACCCATCAGCGGCTCAAACCGCACAGAGGCCCTGGTCCAGGGGAACCTGAGCAGAAAAGCCGTGCCTGGGCTCACGGCCCCAGACACCCGAGGCAGGAAGTGCAGATCCAACTGCCCATCGCTCCACTGGGTGCTCCTGCAGGCCCCTCGTGTGTGGCACTGTCACAAGGCTGTCACTTGGCAGCGTGGCTTCTCCCAGGAGGGGCAGCGGCAGATCTGACCCCGGCCCCTCACAGCTGGCCTTCTGCAGGAGGCCGGTCAGGGAGCCCACCTGCACTAGTTCACCTCATTAGCTTCCAGCCGTAGCTGCACCTGGCACCAGCACCCGCAGTCAAGCAGAGGCGGGCCCCCGTGCCTGTTTCGGGATGAGACACGCTCAGAGATGGGGAGGGATTTACCCAGGTTCTCAGAGAGGCCAGGGTCCCACCTGGTTCACTGAGGTCACTCCAGATTCTTTATTTCTGAACCCGGCAGATAAGCCTGAGGCTTGTCTGCCTGAGGCCTTGCACAGGCCTCGCCCTGCTCTCGGAGTCCTGCTTCTGGCCTGCGTAAATGTGCCCTCCCTTCCTGTGGCCTGCCTACACCCAGGGCTCTCTGCAGAACAGATGTAGCCTGGAGGCTCGAGGGGCTGAGGGGTGAGCACAGGGTGGGGCCGGGCTGGGCACCCTGTAGCCCAGCACTGACCTTCAGGAGTGTGGAGGCTGGTGGGCCCACTGTGTGCACATAGGCACCAGGTGGCTCTGTCTGGGGTGGGGAGAGCAGGGCAGAGACGGCTGGGTTACGGTGGCGGGCTAGGGCATGGCGATCCAGGGACCCCACTTTCTGAGGCTGCCTGGAGACGATAGGCACCGGGCCTGGCAGCCGCCCCTTCCTGCCCCTACATGCTGCTGCTGGGCTACCTACGGGCAGGCGGAGCAGCAGCTCTTAGGAGAGGGTATGGGCGCACGTGGGGCACGGGGTGCAGACATGGTGAGGGTGCTGTGTGCGGGGTGTACGGGGCAGGGTTCAGGTGCTGAGATGAGGCCTGCAAGGGCTGCCCTGCCCTGCTCTGCTGCACCCTCCCCACAGTTACCTGCTCTGTGCCCAGTCCCCAGTGGGGACCCCTGCCTTGTGTATCCCACGATACTGAGAAGAAACCAGGGCTTGCAGAGCGGAAGCGTTTGAGGCAGAGAGCTCAGCCACACTGGGACTCAAACTCGACTGTTGGACGCTGGCCTGACACCATTCTGTGTCCTGCTATTTTATTCCCCAAACCCTGCCTGCCGGGAGCTGAGGCCGCTGCTCTCCCCTGCCCACAGGAGCCTGGACATCCTGTGGGTGACACTAGAAGCCAGTCCTAAGGAGGGAGGGCAGAGGGTGCCCCCGGGAGTGAGTCTGTTGGACGGCCCGCCTGGAGGGCCAACCCTCTCTGGGTCCGGCTGCCTCACTAGAGGTGGGCAAAAGCTGCCCCCCCAGGACGCCACTGTTCCTGAGGCGCAGTGGGGGTAAGTGTGGCTAAGCCCTGCCCTCCTCCCAGCCGCCCCAGGACAGGCGGCAGATGGGGTGACCTGGGCCGGGGGCCACTAGCGGGGGGGGTGAAGGGAGAGTGGGGGACTCTGCGGCAGCTGCTGTGCTGGCCCTCCCACCGCACCGTGGCCCTGGCCCGGGTGGCCTGCCAGCCGTCTCCCAGCACGCTGGCCCCTTCCACACCCTCCCAGGACCCTGCACAATTCTGTTACCCCCAAGCCAGGCCACTGACCCTCCCTATTCCTGGCGTTCGAGTTCCAGCTCCTTCACCCCCTCCTCCAGGAAAGTCTCCCAGGAGCTCTCAGAGCCCCACAGAGCTCTCCCGTGAGCCGTCCCCGCCAGGGCCATGGCCTGTCTGCACGAGAGCATGCCAGGAGTAGTGCCGGGAGCAGTACCTGCTCCCCGTGGGCTCAGGGTATCCCCAGGCCCGCACAGGGAGCTGCGGAAAGACCAGGCCGACTGAGGTCAGGCCATGGCCGCACACCCTCGCCCCACCTACCCGGCCTGGGCAGAAAGAGAGGAGGGCCCCTTGGGAGCACCGTACAGAGTGGATGTGGTGGGTCAAGTCAACTCCTTGGCTCCCGGGTCTGGTCACTAGATGATCAGCAGGGATGGGCAGGCCCCAAGCGTGTCTGGGCTTCTGCTCCCTGGGAACAATTACAGAAAGTCACACACTGCCCAGGGTGCTCTGTTCAGGAACCTGCCCAGCCTGGGAAGCAGGGTAGGCTGGGCACAGGGACCCAGTGGGAGGGCTGTGCAGCAGGAGGGGGCCTTGAGTGGGGCCAGGAGTTACAGGCCCACAGTGCGTTAGGAGAGACTCGGAGGCTTGGAAATCACACCTCTTTGTTCATAAACTCACTTGCCCCATTCGTCCCAGACTGTTCCCTGCCCCCCAGGTTGGCTCAGGGACCATGCTGCCCCATGGGGAGGGCAGGCCCCAGGAAGTGAGAGCGGCCACTGTCGCAGATGGTGGCGGGCTGTTTACACCCTGCTCTACCATAACCAGCCTCAGCCTCCTCACCAGTACTGTACAGTGGCAGCCCCTCCTGCCCCACTGGCACGTGGTGCTGCCCAGGGACTGTTGGCTGCCCTGTGGCTGCGGGCTGTGGCGGGAGAACGGGCGATGCTGCAGGGGAAGGACATTAATAACAGCAACGGCTGGTCCTGAGGGAGTGTGTACCTCGGGCCAGGTCCGATTAAAGTGCTTCGTGTCTGTGAAGTCAGATAAACTCAGGCAGAGGTGGGGAATCTCGAGGGCTACGGCTCGGTCGGGTTCCGCAGACAGAAGCAGTGCCGCCCCCCTAGTTTCTTCTCCCTCCGACTTCCTGGTGACGGAGACCAGCCACAGACTCTCGGAATCTCAGTGTCCACACTTGCAAAATGGGGATGGTTTACACTCAGACACTGACCATAATAACAGCCCCTAACGGGTAGGGAGCTTCTGTCCCACATCAACTTCATATGATCCCTGAGCAGTAGTTACTCATACTTGCCATTTGACAGAGGAGAGAGAGATGGCTGGGGAGGCTAAGGAATCCCTCTGGGCTTGCCCAGCTGCCGAGTTGCCAGCCTGGCTTCGGATCCCCATGGTTTGCTCTAGGGCTCCTGTTGGGGCGAGGTCAGATGAGTTTCGTTCTCACACGGTGCCTGCCGCACAGGGCAGGTGCCTGGCAGTGGTCCTTGCGGGCAGGCTGCCCTGGGAAAGGTCAGTCCTGCCACTGACCCAGAGGCCCCACCCACCTGACAGGTGAGCTACCTGTATGGCCTTAGAGGGAGGAGGGCAGGTATCCACATCGGGTCTCTGTCCTGCCACCAGGGACGGTGGGGTGGTGATGGCCACATGCCGTTATTTCTGGGAGTGGGGGTGAGGGCGCTGGTGGGATGCCAACTGCAGCAGGTCCTTTTAAAGAAAATTGTGCCTTATCTACAAGAGCCCCTGACATGTACTGACTTCCTGGTGCTTCTGGGACACTAGGTAAGTAGCACCCTGCCCATGCACGGCTTGCCTGACCAGTGGAAGAGAGTTTGGGGCCAGCTAGGGCAGGATTTCATGAACCAGAGAGATCTCCCCACAGAAACTCAAGGGCCAGCATGGTTGCCAGCTGTTTGCTTTGCAAAGAAAGGAGTTCTAAAAACAGGATCACTCTATCACCATCATGTCCTAAAAGAAGTACTGAGTTAATGCCAAAAAAAGAGAACAATCTCAGAAAGAAAAGTAGGCTGGTAAATCGAATACCTTTTTCTTTAATGGAAAAGTCACAGCAAGGTCCCTGCTCTCCTAATTCTTCCAGAGTCTTATGAAAACAGCGATGAACAGGGCCTAGCAATGGGGACATCTAGAGCCTGAGGTTCTGAGGTGCTGCCCACACTTTGGGGGAGGTGGACAGACAGACGGACTGGGATCAGGAGGCTGGGCATTGTGCTGGGTCCTGCAGATTCAGGATGAAAAGGACAACCAGCCCCTCTTTGAGACGTAGCTTGCTTATCTGCAAATAGGGGTCACCTCCTTCCAGGGTGGCACTCAGCATAAAATGGGGCAGCAGATATGAATGTGCTGCAGCTCTGCTGCCCATACAAGAAGTCCTAGTTGTCATCTTCTTTGCAGGCTGTGCTGCCTGGATGGTCCTACAGCCTGGAGCCCCTGGGGCTGGATTATGGGGATGTGTTGGGGGTGGTGGGCAGCTGGGAGCACAGTGAGCCTCGTGGGAGGGTCCTGAGGACACCTGCCAGAAGAACCAAAATGCAAGCTGTGTCCCCCCAGAATATACGTTGAAGGCTTAACCCCCAGGACTTCACTGCTTTGAAATAGTCATTCAGATGTAATTAAGGTAGTCATACTGGATTCGGGTGGGCGCTAAATGCCAGGAGCGTCACCCCTGCAGGAAGAGATCCCCAGATCAGTGCCATGTGACGACAGAGGCAAGCTGAAGTGCTGAAGCCACAGATCACCAGCAAGTACCAGCTGGGGAGGTAAGGCGGGCGCCCCCTGTGGGTGTCAGGGAGCATGACCCTCCTGACACCTTGATCTCAGACTTCTGGCCTCCACGAATGTGAGATGATACGACTTGTTTTGAATCCCCAGTTCGCAGCACTCTCACGCAGCCCCAGGAAACGAATGCACACCCAGCTTTGCCACAAACTGACCTGCACTGATCCCGCTGTAACGTTCTTCCGGCATATTCTAGAACTCAACCAACTGAACTGCCCCAGTGTAATAGTTGAGATGCCTTGAAAGTTCTCCCCTGCAGGTTACATCTGTGTACGCAGGGCAGACGGGGGCCGTTCTGGGGAAATCCGGGGCTCTCCAGTCAGCCTGTTGTGAGGTAAGTGCTCTTCTGTGTCACCAGTGCCGAGACCTTGGCCCAATCAGGCAACACTTTTGGCCCCAAATAGTTTCTTCCATGAACGTGGCCACAACTGTACTGCCTGAAGAGATGTGCGGATTTGGTGGACAGCACAAGCACCTGGGCAGTACCTGATAACGTCAATAAATGCTTGAACTAAATAAAAATAACAAATCCCCCAGTTGGTTGGTTCATTCAGTAAATGAAATCATATTTCTGTCAGTATCATAGGTTCACATCACTGAAGAGATTATTTATTTGCATCTGTTATTTAGATATGTAGGGAGAGAATAACTCAGTTACACCAGGTTTTGTACTTTCTGGAGAGAAAAAGTCAAAGGGATGTAAGTTATTTTTTTCTTATGTAAAATTAATTTGGTGCTCATGAACATGATTCTACTTTTGTATTCTTTAGCTTCGTAAATGTAAGAGGCCCAATTTATACACCCCATCTGTATTTGGACGTTTTTAGACTGCCTCAAAATTAGTGTTGATTTCATTTATTTTCACCACAGATTTGCAAAATATTTTCCTAAGTTATTTTGAGCTGTAGATGATTCATTAAGGGAGAGAATGAGTTGTCGGCAGAGTGGGTGCTTCCCCACGTAGACAGCTGAGCCAGGCCGGGAAGGGTGAGGGCTTGCAGGGGACCTTCCCTAGCCTTCCCCCCAGCTGCTCCACTCCCACCCCTTCCGGGGTGTTCTGTGTGCAGCCTTTTTCTGGGAGTCTGCACTGCTGGAAGAAGGAAGCTGAAGCCTCTCATCTTGATTCAGAGCCCTTTCTGGACTGGCCTGGCCTTTCCCACCCTCACACCTGCGCCTGAGCCTTCACCCTTGTCTCTCTCACTCAGAGATCCCTCCAGCTCCTCATGGAGAGGGACAGAGCGCGTGAAGAGGCGTAGGCTGCATGGCCAGGCTGGTTGTCATAGGCCTCTGGTCAGATTCCTGCAAGCTTCTCACTTCCTAGGAAGCCTCTTTTGCTCCCTACAAACCCTCCTTCCCACCCCAGCGGGGACCCTCCACTGGGTGCCCCTCAACCTCCTTGCCCCCTGCCTGCACACCAGCTACACGAAGGTAAAACTCACTTCTGTCCCCGCTCTTTGGACAGGTCCCACCTCATCCTGGGGCCTGTTCATGACACTGAATTGAAACAAAGCCTCCAGTAATGCAATTTATGCATTAATATCTGAGGTTCTCAAAACTGGACATGTTCATAGAGTAAATGCTTACTAAATATTTGTGAATCGATGATGAGTGAGTGAGTGAGTGAGTCAATCAGACATTCTCCTTTGGAAAATTTTCTAGCTCTAAGATGTAATCAAATTATATTAACTGCAGCATTAAAAAAAAACCCTCACACTTAGAACAAAATTATTTATATTATTTGAAAAAGTCCCCAAGATGTAATAAAGTGCAGTGACACCCTTCTACAATCTTGATAGGACCAGCTAACACTGTTAATCAGAATCTTTTAAAGTGTGGCTTTATCAGGTCTGATTTCACTGGGTTTCATCATAAGATGACATATTTACCTTTGAACTGAACTGAACTGAACTGAAACCTACAGTTCTTAGGCACTCACCGTATGTCAAGCCCTGCCTCAGGTACTTTTATGTATGTGACATCATTGCACAGAGCCCTGGACCCAGGCCGTGCCTCATCCTCAGCCTTTTCCTCACCACTAATCACTCACCATCACCAGCAACACCATTAACCTTCTTTACCGCCATCATCCCCACCACCACCAGAACAACTAGTGTTTATCAAGCCCTAACTCCATGTGAGACATTGGTCTAAGCATTTACCATATTTTTCTCATGTAAACCTCACACACACCACAGGAAACTATTATTATTTTCTCTATTTTTACAGATAAGGAAACTGAGATTAGGATAAACCCAGGGACTTTCTTGAATACACAGCTAATGAGTGTCAGAGCTGGAAATCAAGTCAGATGCTTGGTCTCATTCATTCATTTGACAGATATTTTCTGAGATGATGTCCTGTGTGTCAGACGCTATTCCAGGGATTAAGGGGTACAGAACTAATAAGACACAGGCCAGAGGTTTCCATCCCAGAGTGCATGTGTGTGTGTGTGTGTGTGCAAATATGCATACATGTGTACACACCTGCATGTGCATATGTACCTATATGTTTGTGCATGTGTGCAAGCAACCGTGTGTGCATGGACATGGGTGTGGCAGGGACACAAACAATGAAGAAGTAAACAAAGATAATTTCAGAGAGATACAAGTGCTGTTATGGGCCCAGGGTAGTGAGACAAGGGGATGGGTGGAGCTTTGTGTCTAAGCAGGTGATACTGACTATGGACTGGAAAGACAAGAAGGGGGAGATCTCAGGGTGGTGTATCAGGCAGACGGGACAGCAAGTGCTGGAGTCATGCCAATCACGATCCAGCCATGTTCTAGGAGCAAATTATGTTCAGCAGTTATGTTTAACACTCCCTTTTGATAGGTGAGAAAACTGGATTCCAACCAAGGAAAGTAATGTGCCAGACAGTGAGAGTTGATGATGAGAAGAACCGGTTTAGGGTAGGAACTGCGGAGCTTGTAGATGGGTCTCCCTTAGTTTATCAGTTAACTATCACTGTGTAAAAGATCACCCCAACGTCTAGTGGTATAAAACTGCAATCCTGGATTTCCCCTAATTCTGCATCTGTGCCGGGCTCAGCTGACTCGCTCTGCCGCTGGCCAACCTGCAGTTACTCAGTGGCCTCCAACAGTCGTCTGGATGCTGGCTGGGCCTGGGCGGCCCAATGTGCACCCCACCAGATGGTTAGAACAGCTGGAGCCTGGCTGAGCCTCTCTCTGCCTCCACATGGGGAGTCCTGCAGGGTAGCTAGCCTTCTTTGCCTGGCAACTCAGAGATGAAAATGGGCAAGAGGGGAAGCTTCAAGGCCTCTGAAGTCACCCAGGGGCACTTCTGCCTCTTTCTATTGCACTAGGCAAGTTATGGTCCAACCCGGATTCTATAGGAGTGGAAATAGACTCTGTCTCTTGTTGGAAGGAGTGGCCAAGCCACAGGACAAATGGGCTGCAGAATGGGAGGGGTCCTTGTGAGGGCATTCAGTTCAGATCTGCAGGGTCTGGCACCTTGTGAGGGCCAGGTCTCAGGGACTGTCTGCTGAAGTGTATTAATTGCTCACCCATGAGCAGCTCAAGTGGCTTGAACCCAAGGTGGATGGACTCCAGGGACTCCTTGCCGCTCGTTCAGGGCTCTGCAAACACCTCATGGGCCTTAGATCAGACTGACTCTCCCTGACAGGCAGTGCCATGACATCATGTGAGTGGGGACTGCAGCATCCCCCTTACCAGCTGCGTGACCTTGAGCGGGTTAATCAACCTCTGCCAGCCTCTACATCCTCATATGTCTCCTGAGGATACTGCATCTACTTCAAGGTTTGTTCTTAAGGTAAGAGGTATAAGAATGTACGGCACCAGCCCATGACAATGCAACAAATGACAGCGATGATCGGCAGTATCATCAGTGGAATTATTAGAGTTTTGGTATCAGAAGGACAAAGTAATAGCAGCCGATATGTGTTGAATGCTTACTATGTCCCAGACTCAGTGACGAGTACTTCAGTTGGGTTGTTTCATTAAATCCTCAGTAATCTAATAACCTCGGTACTTTTATTGACTCATATGTCGATATGAAGAATCTGAGGGTCAGAGTAGGTAGATACGTGGTAGGCCATCAGCACAGAGCAGTTTTTCAGCCTGACCACTCACATCCGAGGCCTGGACTCTTAAGAGCCACATATATTTGGCCACATTATTTAAGCATGCTGAGCTTCTGCTCCTCCAAGTGGGGCGGATAACATGGGGCCTGTAGGTCTGTTAGCGGTCTTCCCAGACACGACTGTGAACACTTGATACATTGCCTTGGTGGATCCCCGCCTCTGTGACTGGCCCGCAGCTGGGACACCAGCTAGATGAGCTGGGAGAAAGGGGAAGGCTTTCTCTCCACGCTCTTTGCCTCTCCCAGATGGGAGGGGCTGTTTGAAGTTTCAAGCCAAGGACAGCTGCCGGACTAATGGTTTTCATGTTTCATGATTTATTGCCTCTTCTTGCCTGGATGCGGGCAGCACTCAGTGGATAACTTTGGGAGAACATCGCCAAAATGACCTTGTGATTCTCAGGATACAGCCCTACATGAACCCAGAGCTCCATCAGATTCTCTGTGTCAAAATGAGCAGGTAGCTGGACGGGTTGGTCCCACACGGTGCTAGCTTAGGGGACGACACATGGTCCAGCCTCTAGCAGCACAATGTCCAGCTCTCTCTGAAAACTCTACGGCATCAGACTTATGCCCCAGACCTTGATGGCCCCAAAGAGTACATGTTCAGAGATAGAAAGGTCCCCAGATCACCCAGGCTGGCCCTTAAGGTATAGCTGAGGACACCGGGGCCAGGCCTTGTCCCTGAGCTCCTGTGCTTCCGTCCTCATCTGCAGCCTGATACCACCTTCCATGTCTCCATCACGTGTCTCAACTTAACCTGACCAAAGTGGAGCTTGTGTTCTTCCCGGCCTTCTCCCTCCGTGGGGCGCCCAAGCTCCTGGCTGGTCTGTTCCATTAGTGCCATGGGCCCCAAACCTAGGAGGCAGCTGGCTCCTCAGGCGACCTCGCTCAGTACCCGTCCTCCAGCCGCGGCAGCGTGGCCCCGTCCACCTGCTCCTCCTGCTCGTTGTCACCTGCTTCTCTCCTATGACAAGTTCAAAGTCCTCCGAATTAGTCTCCCGGCTCCCACCACCACCCTCTATGATCCGTGGTCCGCAGAAGGCCAGCGTGACCTGGTACAGGGGGGAATCTGACCTTGCGTAAGGCTTAGCATTCAGTCAACTCCTTGCCGCCGTCTACCTGCCCCACCCGCCCCGACCCCACCACCCCTCCCCTAGGTGCATTTCCCCCCAGGGCCTCCCGCGCGCACTGACCCGGGGACCCCTGGCCCCCTCCCTCCTCCGCAGGTCTCCGGCTCGCTCCTGTCTGGTAGAGTCCCCACGAGGCCACTGTGGGCTCTCAGCTCCCTGTCTGCCTGGATGTGGTGCTGCCCTCACATTCCGGCGGAGCCTGGCTTCCCTCTCCAGGAAGCGGGGCTGGCCGCGCATCCTTCGGCACCAGTTGAATGTAGCGGCAGCAGTGTTCTGGGGCTTCTGCGGCTGCGTCGTAGGAAGCATGCAGCTTCTGTCTGCGTCTTTCAAGTTTGCTCTTGAGACACTTGGACTGCAGAAAGCCAGCCGCCATGCTGTGAGAACCCCAGGCCACATGCAGAGGCCACACGTGGGTGCTCTTGTTAATGGACCCAGCTGAGCTCTCAGTTGGCAGCCAGCATCAACCTCCAGCCACGTGAAAGAGCCACCAGATGTCTGGCCTGGCCAAGCCTTCGGATGATGGCACCCCCAGCCATGGGGGCCTGGAGGGGGCATAGCCGCAGTGTGGGCCCCGAGGGCCTGGCTGCATGGAGTGGCTGAGGGAGGGGGATGGTGAGTCCCAGAAGTACTGGCAGAGCTCACCCGCAGGGGCACAGGCTGCAAGCGTCAGGGTGAGGTCTGGGGTTTCCTCCAGGTGGGACGGGAAGCCGGGAGACTGGGAGAGGAGAGGTGCCCTGGCTCCCAGAGGAGCGCGGAGCCGGTGGGGGTGGGGGGAGAGAGTGGGGAAGGTCTGAGGACACAGGGCAGGCGGGGTGCTCCGTGGCAGCAGGAAGGTGGCTGGTGTGGCCCACCTGGGATTCGTCTTGAAGGCAGAGCCAGCAGGGAGTGCCCGCCGGCTGGGTGCGGAGAGAGGCGTGCAAGGTGACTCCAGGTTTCTGGCCTGAGTGACAAAGCCTTGGGTGTAGGAGGGTCATGTAACGCCGAGTGTGACCTAGTGCAGTGGTGGGCTAGGTCACCCGACCCTGTTGCCCTGCCTGGGAGTCCCCGGAGAACCCTGAAATAATTTTCTGTGTTTGTTTATTGTCTTTGCACCCCCCTGGCGGGAACTCCAGTGCCCTGCACAGGTTCAGGCAGGTGTAGGAACCCTGTGAATATTATGGAGTGAAAGGGAGGAAGCAGGGGAGGGGATGGGGGTCAGGACTCCCCCAGGGCCAAGGCCGCAGGGTCACCCTCCTTCCGGCTCTCAGCCAGGGTGTGTTGTCCTTGGTCCCACTGTGCATCACAGACCAGAGTGCAGATTTACTGTTTCTCTTAAAGGGATGCTCCCCGAGGACGTCCCCGGTGGGTAGGGGCACCGTGGATATTGAGGCTTAGGATCTGGCTGCCCATGGCTCCCCGGTTCCCGCGTTCCTGTGCGGAGCAGCTCTGATGCAGGCGTGTTCATTCTTACACGGATAAGACGCACGCATCCCGCCTGTCCTGTGCCCCCAGAAACCCACCCTCCCTACCCCACTCCTTCCCCCGTCCGGCAGCCCTCCAGACCCTCTGAGGACAGAGACAGACTCTCTCTTTTCCAGACCAAATCTTTCTCGACTCCCAAGTCTTCATTTCTTCACTTGGCAAGTGATTTCTGAGCAACAGCTCCATGCCAGCCCTGTGGTGGGCTCCAGGGCTGGAGTGACAAGACACCCCAGTCACCCCCCCAGTGGACCCACTGCAGGAAGGCCAGGACCAGGTGTGCCGCATCTACTCCGCAGGCTGGCGCCCCGGGGCTCAGGAGCGGACATTCAGGCATGTGGCCCTGGGGCATGGTAGAAGTGACCCCGCAGCTCCCAGGCCCCCCAAGCCTTGGCTTCCTCTTCTGGGAAGTGGGCTGAAGACCAAGCCTTCCTCACAGGGACCAGGACACACGTCCTGCCCCCACCACCCCTGCCTCTCAGGGTTCTTCCCCCGACTCCACCTGCTGAATGAGTGAGTGACTCAGTGTCAGGAGGGTGAATGGCCCTAATATACGTGATCCTGTACGATCCACTGTGTGCTCCATGTGATTCCCCTGGGGGGGGATGTCAGGAGGATGGTCAGACCCCTGGCCTCCCTAGCCAGTCCCAAGAGTTGATCATGGCAGCCCCAGGGGTCTCCATCAGCATTTCCTGGCCTGGAGGGGGCCCAGATTCCAGCCCCATGCCTGTAGCTCAAAGGCCCAGTTGGCAATCATTTGTGTTTCCAGAACATTCCGGCCAGTTACATTTTGTAGCAGCAGCTGGGTTGCATGCAGGGCGACAACACCAGGGGAAGCAGCACTTGGGTTTCTCTGGGTCAGAAAATAGCATCTCAGATCACTGAATAACTTACACATAATCATGCATATAAAAAAGCCTGGGACCAGAATGGTTCCTTCACCCCCTCAAGTTGCAAAGGTGCCACATGCTCTGCGTTAGCAGCTTAGCCTGGCCTTGGCTAAAGTGGGCATGTGGTGTCTGATGGCTTCATGTGATGGTTAATGTGTCTCTCTACCTGTAGAATTCGGGTGATCCCTAAATTAAAGCAATCTGTCCTCGTGTTAGGGCTTTTGAACCATCAGGTTTGGGGTGCTAGAGTGTGTGCACCCTGCAGGGCCCTTGAGCCATTGCTGGCAGTGGTGGAGAGGCCCCAGCACAGCCTGGAACTCGGTTCAGATGACCCTTCCCTTCCCGTCCCAGTTACACGGAACCTTGGGACTGAGTTCCAGGGTCCCCTTCTGGGGCTGGCTGGGGCCAGGATGAAGGGCCCCAAGGCCAGAGTTCCCCCGGGAGCATGGGCCCCTTCTAAGCGCTGTGGGTCCCTGGCTGACTGCCCTGGGCCTGGGGTGGCTCCCGTCCTCCTGTCTTCATTCTCCGTCACAAAAATCATAGAACACGTCTATCTAGTCAGCTTTAACGCCTTGAGAAAATGTTGATCAAGGACCACGAGGGCCTCAGGACAGTTGCAGCCTGAGGATATAGTGGTGGAAAAAAGCAGTTTTCTCCTCTGAGAGGCTCACATCTGGCAGCAGGACACAGATAGTTGGAGAGAAGGATGGACCGTGGAAGGCCTTCCACCTGGTGCAGGGAGGTCAGGAGAAGGTGGCCTGTGAGCAGAGACCTGCATGAAACCAGGAGGGGGCCTCCCCGACAGGAGACAGCAGGAACTTGGCCCTGGGACTGGGGCTGGCGTGAGAGTGACCTGGGAACACAGCCTGGCTGCAGCAGAGGCCGGGGCCCCAGGCTAGAGGGGCCGCAGAGCCTACGGGAGGCGGGGCACTGACTCTGGGCCCGCGGCGCTCTCTGCGTGTACCTCAGGCCGTCTGGTGTTCCAGGAGTCGGGCTTTTGTGGGATCCGGAAATGAGTGAGTCAGTTCTTCCCTGAGCCACTCCTGGCTGGTTGTTTTTGGTTTTTTGATTCATTTCCCACTTCAGGGACCCAGAACACCAGGTTCTATGGCTGTTCTGGGATTTTGTGGATGTGCCTTGAAGTGTCAAGAGAGAGAGAGACAGAGTGGGAAAGAAGGAAGGAAAGAGATGGGGAGAGAAAGAGAGTGAGAGACGTGGAGGGAGAGAGAGGGAGGGAGGGGGAGAGAGGAGGGGGAGAGGCTGCATAGCTACTTTACCATCACCCCAAAGACCAGCCCATTACGGGATACAAATTTAGGGACACTGTTTCAATACTGGCCCCACTAAGGAGCACAGGGAGGTCCCCCCAAGGACGGGGAGGGGTGACAGGTAGCCCAGGAGAGGCTTGGGGCAGGGCCCTTTCCCTGGGGGCGGCCGTTTGAATCACCTGCCCCAGGCTGGCGCTCACACTGGGAGCTCCCTGGGCTGTGCATGCTCGTCCCACTGGGTGGGAACGGCTGTCCCACCGCCCCATTCCCCGGGCTCTGTGCCTGGGGGGTTACCTGCCATGCCGTGGCCCCCTCTGCCAACTGCTGTCTCTCATGAACATATCCCACAGCACACCCAGTGAATCGTCCCTGAGTCGCCTCTTGTCTGAGTCCTGAGCACCTTAAGTTTCTATATCTCTGCTTAAAATTATGAAATAGTTGATGCATACAGAACAATACAGGGCCACGCTTGTGGGCTCGGGGAGCACGGCGAGGAGCAAGGCCCCTGTGCGGGCTGCGTGGTTCAGCCTGCGCGCTCCTTCCTGCCCTGCACGCCCATCGCCGCCGTGTTTCTGTGGTCTCGCCACAGAGCCAGAGCCCGGGACCACCCAGTGCTTACCTGCGCATGGCCTTGGAACCCGACATGAGCAGGACAATGTGGGTGTGCTCCTCAGAAACCCATGGCCCCACTTGGCGATTCGGGTGGAGGAGTGCAGTGGTTCTATGTTTTCTTTGCTGCCGGGTGCCGCCCCCCTGCGATGCGCCTCAGTTACCCCTCCCTCGAACGGCCGTCTGGGCTGATGCCCATGGCCAGTCCTGTGGCTGTCTCCCAGCGTGTGGGCTGTTGGAGTCTCTCCAGGTGTTTACCCGAGAGAAACCGTTGGGTTCTGGGTGTGCACAACGGCACGGCGACAATTCGTACTTGGAATCCACAGTGCCGGTTGACCGCCCCGGCCGCCTAAGACCTCCCCGCCTTCACAGACTCCCCAGGGTTTGCTAAGTGTCGCTTGGTCTTTCATGTGACTTTGACTCTATTTCTCTAGTGATCTTATTTGGATATCGGGTCTTTGCAGATTAATTCAGGATGAGGCTATCCTGGATTTAGGGTGGTGCTGTTTCAAAGCCTTTCACAGCCTCTCTTGAGCTGATGCCGCCACAGCCTTGGGCTCAGGGACCTGTCACCTCCACTTCCCAGGAAGAGGACGTATCCTCAACCACACCTCAACTCAGCGCTGCTTTCCTTCCGAGTCACTGCCAGAGCCTGGGGAGGTTGGCCCCTGTGCCTGTCCCCTCCCTGCAAGGACACAGTGGGCCGGCAGCCTTCCCGGGACCAGCCATCTCCCAGCACCACGCCCCGGCATCCTGGGGCCTGGCCCAGCCTTCTTGCTGGCTGGTGTATTCACTGTGCTGAGGCTGAGGCGACTTGCTGGCACTCAGGGGGCTCAGGCGTGGCAGGCGCACCGGCGGTAGCAGGATCTGGCCGCGGGTGGGCTGTCATAGCCTCTGGGCTCTCCCACCTGTACTCAGAGCTGCTGGCTGGCTTGCAGCGCCGTAGCTCTTGTCTTCTGCTGAGGACTTTCATTCCGGCTCTGCAGGCTGCTAGGCAGGGAGGGCTGACCAGCCACATGGTCAGGGCTCTGGGCCAGCAGGAGTTGGTCGTAGCCAGCTCCTCTATCTTTCTGGTGCACCTGCTCTCCTCTGAGGGCAGCTTCTCCTTCCCGTGGGCAGCCCCTCACCCACTTGGCCTTGCACCTGTCCGGCTAGAGTCTATGGTCAGCCCCTGATTCTCCAGCCTTGCTGGATGGTGGGCAGCCAGGAAGGGGCCAAGTGCTCTGTGCACCCAGGTGCTGTGCCTGGAGCCCTAGCTGACACCTTCCCACTGCTTCAGACTCAGTGCAGGCAGCCCCTTCTCCATGAGGGCTCTCTGGCCTGGCCTGCCCAGCCGCATGGCTCTCCTTTGCCAGCTCTGTGCATTCTGTGTGCATATAAGGATGGTGCCCCCTGCCACCTGCCAACACTCAGCCTTCACTGTGGGCTCTCAACATCTCGAGTTTGGGACTGGATTTATTTTGCTGTCTCTTTAGCGTGAATGTCAGTTGCTTTTTGTGTTGCTGTGTTCTGGTCAGTTCCCCAGCAGTGCAACGCCCGCTCCTAGAGGGCAGGGTCCAGGCTTTATTCCTTTCTGCCTGTGAGGGCTGGCACAAAGGAAGTGCTCTGTGCCTGTGTGTTGAATGACTGAATGATTGATCAAATGAATGAGTGAAGCAGGACAGGCTCCAGTGTGAGAGCCCCCGGGGCAGGGACTTCACATCCACATTGACCCACCCAGGGGCTATGCTGATGGGCTGTCTGGCGACGTGTGGTGAGGGCTAAGGTCCCCTGTGTGTGCAGACACCCTGCGGGGCCAGCCCAGGGCCCTGGCTGTAGTGCTGAAACAGAAGCAGAGACCTGGTCCTGCTCTTGGGCACCAAGAAAGCACAGACGACTAGTGCTGAGAAGTCAGACAGGCCTTAAAATTGTACAACCCCAGGTGTTGTGTAAAGCCAGGTGGTGGAAAGGTGGGTGTGGGTGGGGCACGGGGGCAAATAAGCATGTTTGGGTTAAAAAATGCCAAAGCGTCTAACATCTAGGGAGGCTGCTTGAACATTCCAGTGTGTTCTGGTGATTTATGGCTGTTGCTAGGTAACAGAGTACACTGAGGCGGGTGTGATTGTAAAGCTAGGGCTCCCAACCAGAGAGTGGGTAGAAAGAGAAAACCATTAACCGGGCTGGGGGGCTGGGGGAGGGGTGGGGGTGCGTAAATGCAGCCCAGAGGACCTGGAACTGGTAGAAGCAATTAGAGCGAAGCCAAGGGAACCCACCGCCTCTGTATTTACAGTCCTGCACGGGTGTATTCAGCTGTGAGCGTGGAGAGTCAGCTGCTGCCATGGGCTTTTCTTTCAAAAAGACACCAGCATAAATTTGTCTTTTATTTTGCAGTAAATCGATTTAGTACGTGTCAGATTTCTAACATAACACTGCTAGTACATGAAATGCATCAAGTGTGTAATCTTGATGGTCAGGATTAATTGTCTTCATTTTACGATACAAATGCCTCCTGCCTCTCAACAGCACCATTCATTTGCTGAACACATACTGACACCTACTGTGTGCCTTCCTGGGACTTAAGAAGGAACAAGACTAAAGTTCCCCTGCCCATTGTGAAGCTGACATTCGAATTGTGGGAGACAGAAAAAAATTCTAATGTTGTCATGATTAACCAGCAAATTATATCTTATGTCAAAAAGAAAAAAGGAAAAGCAAAGCTGAGTAGAGGGGACCAGGAGTACGGGTGTGTGTGGGGGGGGACTGGGGGCTGGTGGTACGTATAGTTGGGGGTGTCCTGGTTGACCTCACTGAGGTGACATATGAGCAAAGTCTTGAAGGAAGTGAGGGTCTGAGCCCTGGCGATATCCAAGGGAAGAAAAATCAGATGGAGGGAACACCCAGCAGGTGCTAAGGTCCTGAGGCAGGAACATGCTTTCTGTGTTGGAGAAATAGCAGGGAGGCCAGGTTGACAGGAGTGGAGTGAACAGGGGAGGGGGGAAAGGGAAGCTGATTGTGTGGGGACCTCAGACCACTGGGAAGATGTCATGGCAGGACAGGCAGGGCACTCAGTGGGACTTGGTGAACAGGGGGAGCCACAGTTCACCGGACAGCTCCGTGCCAGGGGCTGCGCTGCGGTGCTGTGCACTGGACAGGTGTGTGGCTCATTTATCTCGCTTACGGACAAGCCGGCTGAGGCCCCTGGGGGGAGGGGCTGGCATGAGGTCCGACAGCTGCTGTGTGGCTGAGCCTGGATTCAGGCCTTAACCTGCTGCTCCATTTTCAGCCCAGGGAGAGGTTCAGAGACCAGCCCTGGAGCCAGGCTGCCTGGATTTGAGTCGCATCCACTGCGCATGTGTGACCTAACAGAGATGGTTCAACCCGTTCAGGGCTGTTTTCCCATCTGTGAAATGGAGATGCTGATCTTCCCCACCCGTCAGAGCTTTGGAGGGGGAATGAAATACCCCATTCAGGGAGCTTGCACTGTGCGTGGCTTGGAAGTGACTCCCAACCTTAGTTTTGCCTCATGGCAAATATTTCTTCTAGGGCCTGAGATGTGTGGACCCCTCATCCTCGGCATCTCGCCGTGTCCTCTCTCCCTGGCATGCTGAGCTCGGGAGATGCAGGGAAAGCAAACCCCATGCTCAAGGCTCAGCCGCAGCGTGGTCTCTGGTCACTTGGATGGTTCCCTGTCCATCTGTCCCTTGGGACTATGGTTCCTGGAGGCCTTAGGGGCAGGAATGTGTATTATTCATTGGTTTCTGCTTCCACGTCTACTACTGTGGGCCAGACACTTAATGGGTGATCAATAATTTCCAATTAAATTAGTGAATGGTGAATTAATGCTGTAAGGACTTAGTGATGACTCAACACTGACGCAATCAAGAAGACTCCCTGGAAGAAGTGTCAAGAGAGGAGGGCTCTAGAACTGCTAGTAAGAAAGAAGAAAACCATCTCACTGGTATAGACTGGGTAGATTTCTGTTCTCTGCAGTCCCCCCTTTATAGACGAAGAATGTGTTTATATGAGAGTTTAGCTCTGCTGTGCTACCGAAGTCCTAGGAGCCTGGACTCAGGAAGCTTGAAGCCTTCTTTTCCCGACATCGCCAGACCCAGGTAGGAAGGGGGCATGAGCATCAGGCCTTCCGGGCCCTCTTGCAAGGGCTGTGCTGGCTGGTCGGAGAGATGGATGAGTGGAGGGGGCACCCTTGACTGACAGTACTGTGAATTATTGATCACCAGGGAGTAATAGGCAGGCAAGGTCATTTCCCTCTTAGGCCAAACTGCTTGATCAGGCTTAATGGTCTGTCTTCCAGATTTCTCTAGGGTTACCTTAAGGAAGGGATTTGCTCTGTGCCCATTTATTTTGCTTGAATCCAGTCTTTGGGGTAAAAAGAGTTGCCATCCATTTCTCTTTGGCACTGAGTTAGAAGACTGTGGGTGGGACACATTTAGGTGCTAAAGCGGTGCTCCTGTCTCACTGGGCATTGCCAGGAGGTGTCGCTCCATGCAGCCCATTCCTCTAGGACTTGACGTGTTTGAGGTGTGGGTGGCAGAATCTGAGAGACGAGGGGCAGCATGTCCTCAGAGTCCCTGTGATGCACAAGGTTCTAGGTATATCATCTCTTTTAATTCTCACTGAGACACCCAAGAAAAGTAAATATAACACACCCTAGGAGGGTATGAAAGAGTAGGGAGGTGGTAATGAAAGGGGGTAGTGGGGACTGTCCCCCCGGAGTGGGCTGAGCTGAGGATGCTTCCCTTGCCCAGAAGCAGGAGGAGGAGGTGCCTGTCCCTTCTCTGAAGCCAAGTATGGATTCATAACTTAAAGCTGCAAATGTAGCTGCTGGGCTTCCAGCCAACACAGAATAACAGGGACCAGATTTATCTTCCCACCCAAAACTAACAAAGCAGGACTGGTTTTTTAAGAGACTGGACATCAAGCACTGAAGGACAGTGATCACTGAGAAATAGAAACAAGGCGAGCTCAAGGACTGCTCAAGGCCTCAAAAGTTTCCTGGCCACGTTGCAGGGACAGGTTGTCAAGCTGAGCCTGGTGGCATCTCTAAGCTGAGGACACTGGTCTGGGGAAGCCAGGGCGGCTGGAGTCACAGGCAGAACAATGGAGAGGAGAGCGTGCTCCGGGGATGTGGGGAGGTGTGAGCTGAGCTCTCGGCCGAGTACTGAGCAGCACGTGCATGTGAGAGATTACTCAAAGCCGGGGAAAGAGCCTCCTGGGAAGGGCCAGAGGAACAGCTTTGAATGGAGTCTGGAACACAGCCTGTTCCCACCGGCCAGACTAGAAAGACTCAACTCACGGGACGTTCAGTAGCCTTCTCAGCAGAGTTGTGCCTCAATAGCGGAGACTAGTTTTAAGATTGAAAACTGCACCAGACCTGCTCAGCAAATCAGCAAAGCAAGATTGGAAAGTCTCAAACTGTTTCTCAGTGATTTCACTACATCCCAGAACAAAGCTCAAGAATATTCATAAGGAATACAAACATTTTCACCATGCTGCAAGGTAAAAGTCATAATGCCTGGAATTCAATAAAAAATTACCAGCCATACAAAGCAGCAGGAAGATACAACCCACAACGAGGAGAAAAGTCAGCCGATTGAAGCAGATCCAGAATTGACACGGATGTCACAATTAGCTGATGAGGATGCGAAGTCAGTTATTATAACCATATTCCATATGTTCAGAAAGTTACAGAAAAGACTGAACATACCGTGGACGTGGAAGATGTAAAAAAGACTTAAATGAAACCAGTGCAGATGAAAACTGCAACATCTAAAATGAAAATGCACTTGGTGGGAGTAACAGTAGAATAGACACTGCAGAAGAACAGATTAGTTAACTGGAAGTCAGCAATAGAAACTATCCAAAAAGAAACGCAGTGAAAAGACAATAATAGTAATGATTTAAAAGAGGGCCAGGGCCTTGGTGAGCTGGGAGACGTTGTTAAGGGGTCTAATCCATGTGTAATTGAAGTCTGAAAAAAGGGAGGGGGAAGAACAGAATAATATCCAAAGAAATAAGGGCTGAAATTTTTCTAAATTTGAAGAAAACTATACACCCACAGACACAAGGCTCTCAATGAACCCAAAGCACAACAAAAGTAAAGAAAACCTATTAAGGCATATTGTAATTAATTACTTGAAATCACTAATAGATAGAAAATCTCAAAAGTAGCCAGAAGGGGATGGGGAGGAAGACATATTACATACAGAGGAGCAAAGATAAGGATTGCAGCAGATTTCTTGTAGAAAATAAATAATGCAAGTGAAAAGGCACTGCAGCAACAACTTTGAAAGTACTGCTTTTAAAAAAAAGATGTCAATCTAGAATTCACATCCAGAAAAAATGTCATTCAAGAATAAAAGCAAAATGGAGACTACTCACACATAGAAAAACTAAACAAATTCACATCTAAGTATAAAATGATCCAAAATATAAGCAATGTTAAAAGATGTCCCTCAACCAGAAGAAAATGATCCTAGGTGGAAATATGGATCAACACAAAGGAATGAAGAACATTCCCATCAGACATGGTAACTGCACAGGTAAATATATGGTATTTTCTCTTATTCTTTTAGTTTCTTTAAAATGCAATTGGTTGTTGAAAAAAAAACTAATAACGTTGTAGTGTGAGGTATGATATATATAAAAGTGGAATATATGACAGCAATAGTAAAAATGCTGGCAGGCGAGAATGGAAGTATGTTGTTGAAAGTAGGTATAAGTATCTTAAACTATAATGTGAAGGGGTGTAATATCCCTTGAAGGTAGCCTGTGTTAGGTTAAAGATGTATGCTATAAATCTTAAAGCAATGATTAAATTAATAAGAGCTTTAGCTAATACACCAAAAAGAAGATAAAATGGAATTATTTAAAATAAAGAGCTCAATTAATCCCCAAAAAGGCAGAAAAAGAGCAAGAAGGGAACAAATGGGAGACATATATCAAGATGGCAGATTTAAACCCAGCCACATCAATGATCACATTAATTGGCAATGACCTAAATATATACCAATTAAGAAACACAAATGGTCAGATTGGCTGGAAAAGTAAGGCAGAAACATGGACAGTCCACTTTAAATATAAAGAGAGAAATAGATTAAATGCAAAACAATGAAAAAGATAAACTATGCTAACACTAATCAAATGACAGTGGTAATGGCTACATTAATCTCAGTGTGGATTTTGCAGTAAAAAATAATACCATTTAAAAAAATATTATTGAAATTTAAAACATTCTTTAAAATATTATTAAAATATTACTACAGAATATATATTTTATCCAGTAGAAATATGGTGAAAGTCATTTCATAATTAAGACTGTGACAGAGGATGTAACAGTCTCAATGTTTATGTACCTAATAACATATCTTTGAAATACATGAAGAAAAACCTGACAGAAATAGAAGGAGAAATAGATGAATCCATAATTATAGTTGGAGGATTCAGTAATCCTCTTTTAATAATTGATAAAACAAACATGTGTAAGGAAATAAAAGACATGAACAACTCTATCAGCCAATTAGAACATTCCACCCAGCAAGAGCAGAATACATACATTCTCCTCAAGTATACACCCCAGAATGTTTGCCACAATAGACCATATCCTGGGCCACAAAATAAGGTTCAACAAATGCAAAGGGATTCAAGTAACAAAAAGTGTGTTCTCTGCTACAGTGGAATTAAATTAGAAGTCAATAATAGAAAGAGCTCTGGAAAATCTCCAAATGCCTTGGAAACTGTGTAGCATCCTTCCATATAATGCATACATCCAAGAAGAAATTAGAAAGAATTTTTACTTGATGAAATGCAAACAAGATATATTACAATCTGTGAGCTGTTATTAAAATACTATGTAGAGGGGACTTTATAGCACTAAACATATATATTGGAAAAAAAGAAAGTTATCAAATCAATTTTCCTAGATTCCACTTTAAAAAACTTCACACTTTAAAAAAAAGAAAAGCAAATTAAATCTAAAATAATAAGAAGAAAGGAAGTAATAGGATCAGAGCAATAATTAACAAAATATACAACAGATATAATAGAGAAAACCAATGAAGCCAAAAGTTGATTCTTTGAGCTTTCTTTTTTTTTTGGTATCATTAATGTACAATTACATGAGCAACATTATGGTTACCAGACTCCCCCTATTATCAGGTCCCCCCCACAAACCCCATTACAGTCACTGTCCATCAGCACAGTAAGATGCTATAGAATCACTAGTTGTCTTCTCTGAGCTATACTGCCTTCCCTGTGGCCCCCACTACATTATGTGTGCTAATCATAATGTCCCATTTTCCTTTTTCCCTCCCTTCCCACCCACCCTCCCCAGTCCCTTTCCCATTGGCAACTGTTAGTCCATTCTTGGGTTCTGTGATTCTGCTGCTCTTTTGTTCCTTCAGTTTTTGCTTTGTTCTTATGCTCCACAGATGAGTGAAATCATTTGATACTTGTTTTTCTCTGCTTGGCTTATTTCACTGAGCATAATACCCTCTAGCTCCATCCATGTTATTGCAAATGGTAGGATTTGTTTCTTTATTATGGCTGAATAGTATCCCATAGTGTATATGTACCACCTCTTCTTTATCCATTCATCTCCTGATGGACACTTAGGTTGCTTCCATTTCTTGGGTATTGTAAATAGTGCTGCAATCAACATAGAGGGGCATCTGTCTCTTTCAAACTGGACTCCTGCATTCTTAGGGTAAATTTCTAGGAGTGGAATTCCTGCATCAAATGGTATTTCTATTTTTAATTTTTTGAGGAACCTCCATACTGCTTTCCACAATGGTTGAACTAGTTTACATTCCCACCAGCAGTGTAGGAGGGTTCCCCTTTCTCCACATCCTCACCAACATTTGTTGTTGTTTGTCTTTAGGATGGTGGCCATTCTAACTGGTGTGAGGTGATATCTCATTGTGGTTTTAATTTGTATTTCTCTGATGACTAGTGATGTGGAGCATCTTTTCATGTGCCTGTTGGCCATCTGAATTTCTTCTTTGGAGAAGTGTCTGTTCAGCTCCTTTGCCCATTTTTTAATTGGCTAATTTGCTTTTTGTTTGTTGAGGTGTGTGATGAGCTTTTGATAAATAAAACTGATAAATGTCTTGACCCACTGAGAGGAAAAGAGAGAAGACAAGATTACAAATATCAAGAATGAGAGGGTGACATCACTATAGATCCTATGGATATAAAAAGAATAATAAAGGAATATTATGAACATTGTTTTGCTAATAAATTAGATGGAATGGGTAAATTCCTTGAAAGACACAAACTACTGAAGCTTATTGAAGAAGAAATAAGTATCCTGAGTAGTCATATACCTATTTAAGAAATTGAATTTATAATTTAAAACCTTCCACAAAGGAAACTTCAGGACCAGATGGCTTCACTGATGATATCTACCAAACATTTAAGGAATAGTACCATTTCTACATAAATTCTTCCAGAAAATTGAAGAAGAAGGAATACTTCCCAAATCATCCTGTGAGGCAGCATTACTCTAACACAAAAATTAGATAAAGACACTGAGGAGAGAAAACTACATACCAATACCATATCTCTCATGAACATCAATACAAAGATCTTAACAAATATAATGCAAGAATATATAGAAAAGGATAATATATGACAAAAAGAGTGTTTAATCCCAGGAATGCAAGGTAGGCTTCACATTTGAAAATTGGTCAATGTAATTCACCATATGAGCAATCTAAAAAAACAAACAAATTGGATATTCTTTCAATAGACACACAGAAAACAGATGATGAATCCTAATCTCTATTCCTGATAAAGTCTCTCAGCAAACTAGGAATAGATGTGAATTTCTTTGACTTGGTAAAGAATGTCTGGGAGAAAGCTACAGACTTACTGGCGAGAGACTGAATGCTTTCCCTCTGAGACGGGGACAAGGCGGGGACGGTCCCTCTCACCGCATCTATTCAGTACTGCCCTGCAGGTTATAGACAGTGCAATGCAACAGGATGGAGAGTAGTGTCAAATAAGACGTTCAGATTAAAAAGGAAGAAGTAAAGCTCATCTTTATTCATAGATGAGATGACTCTCTAGGTAGAAATCCAATGGGACCCATAAAAAAGCTACCAAAATCAATGAATTCAGCAAGTTTGCAGGATGTAAGATAAGTCAATCAAAAAAATTTAAAAACCACTTGTTTTAGGCTCACAGACATTATGGTCTCTGCTGTGACCACACAATGCTGCCATTGCAGTGAGAAAGTGGCCATAGAAAATACATAAATGAATGGGTGTGGCTGTGTTCCAGTAAAACTTTACATATAAAAACAGGCAGCTGGTCTTCAGGCCATAGATCGTTGACTCCTGTTATAGAAGAAAACATAGGACAAAAATCTTTGTGGCCCCGAGTCAAAGATTTCTTAGCTACAACACCAAAGCAGGATTTATAGAAGACAAAAATTCATAAATTGGACTTCATCAAAATGAAAAATGTCTCCTCTTTGGAAGACACTACTGAGAGAATGAAAGACAAGCTCTAGCCTGTGAAAAAATCTTTGCAAAACAGGCATCTGATAAACAACTTACATCTAGAATATATTAAGAATCTTTAAACCTCAATAATAATAAAACAACCTTAATAATAAATGAGGACACATCTGAAGATACTTCACCAAAAGTGATACAGATGCCAGCACATGAATAGATAAGCAACATTAGTCACTAGGGCGATGCAAACTAAAAACCACAATGAGATACGATGATAAATGGCTAATATATAAAAGGCTGACTATACCAAATCTGGTGAGGATGCGGAGGAATTGGAACTCTTAAACACCACTGACGGAAATGTAGGATGCTATTAACCACTTTGGAAACAATTTGGAATATGGTGTCTATCATATATAAAGGATTCCATAAAAACTTAAAAAGGCCAAGTTCTTTATTTTATGATGTTAGTATAAATTATGATATTAATATTAAACTGCAAGAGAAAATTATTAGCCAATCTCACTTTTAAACATAGATGCTAGAACAAAAATATTAGCAAAACAAATTTGGCAATACATATATATATGTATTATATATGTATATCTTATAACTATGTAGGGTCCACCTTGGGAAATCAAGAATAGTTTAAAGGTAAAATTGTTAATTTAACTCACCCCCCCTTAATAGATTAAAGGCAAAATCTCATATTATCATATCATATTCAGCAAAACCAGGCCATTAACCAAACAAAAAACACCCACATTAGATAGCTTTCAACACTCCTTCTTGATAAAGTCTCTCAGAAAACTAGAGTGGATGAATATCTATCAAAACCTAACAGCAAATATCACTTTTCATGGTGAAACTTTAAAGACATTGCTAGGCTTAAGACAAAGATGCCTTCTATTATTACCGCTATTCAGTTCTACTTTGTATTGGAACCATGGGAGCAGATTGAAATGGGTGAAGAATGGCAACAAAAAGCCAACATTGTCTTTAATTGCAGGTATGATTGTCTGCATAAAAAATCCAGGAGAATCTGATCTCAAGCCACATGGCAATTCAATAAAACTACTGGATACGACATACTAAAACCCATAGCATTCCTCCTGAACAGCAATACCAATTAGAACATGTAAGACAGGGCAAACCCTATTCACAAAGGCAATAAAATCTATAAGGTACTTAGATTAAGTCTAAGAAAAGGTAGGATAGCAGAATGGTTCAGAAAAGAGTTTCAAACTCAGAATGCCTGTTTCACATTACAGCCTTACTGCCTACTGGCTTGGGTAAATTACTTGATCACTCCATGCCTCAGTTTCCTTATTTATAAAAGGGAGACGATGATATCTACTTCACAGGGAAGTTGGGAAGGTTAATTGAGTTCAATGCAAAGTCTTTAGAACAGTAGCTGCACATATAAATATATAAATATTTCCTATTACTGTTATGAAGAAAATGACAAAATTTAATTGAAGGACAAGGAAGAACATCTGAATAAATCTAGAGATAGACCATGTCCATGGATGGGACAATTCAGTAGCAGAAAGATATAAATGTTTTTCCTGGTTAATTTGTATGTTCTTGGCAGTTTCAATGAAAATGCCAACAGGACTTTTAATGGGATCTGAAAAACTGAAATTTATATAGGAAAGGAAAGGTCCAAGAATAGTCGAAACAATTTTGAAGAAAAGCAATGACTGTGCCATTTGATCTACTTGGTATTGACTCATTGTAAAACTTTACTAACGCAGGGTAGTACTGGCACTTGGGCCAGATAAGAAGACCAGTGGAGCAGAATAGAGAGCCCGTAAATAGACCTACACGTATATGGAAACTTGGTATAGAAAAGAAGCAACGGTATAAATCAGTGGGAGAAGAAGGGACTATTCAAAAATAATTTGGATATTAGGTTTTTCATATGAAAGAAGTATGTAATTAAACCCCACCTCACCCCAAACAGAACAGTATCCTCTGGAGGAGCTGAAATATAGATGTAAAAGAAGGGCGTTCTGTAGCCCACCCGGACGGCTCAGGAGTTAGGGAAGTATTTATCAGACAGGATGCAAAAGGCAAAATGCCTAACAGAAAATGGCAAATTATACTATATCAAAATGAGCAACTTCTGTAGGAAAAGAGTACCATGAACAAAGTTAAAAGGAAAGTAACAACTTAGAAGAGAATGTTTGCAACGCTCAGCCTGATAGAGGATCGGCAGTAAAATGATATGAAAGTCCCCGGTCATCAGTCAGAAAAAATTCAAGTAACCCAGTGGAGAAATGAGCAAAGAGAAAGAACAGGCTTTTCACTGAAGAGAAAACTCCAATGGCCAAATGGAAAGATTCTCAACCTCACATGTAATCAAGAAATGCAAATCACACAATCATCATGTGTCAGTAAGCTGATATGCATTTAGGCCAATTCCAAGTGTTAAAGAGAATATGATACAGCGTATACATTGTTTCTAGATTTGAAATATGTACAGACACCAAAACCCAGTACTCTCTGCCTCCAGAGAAAACGTTACACTTGAGTATGAGGAACCAGGCAAAAGGATATCACTGCGCCATTGTTTGAAACCCCCAAAAAGCTGGAAACAACCTAACTATCTACCAAGGTGGGTGGAGGGGTGGGGAAATTATAAATGAATATTATAATCACTGTTATGCTAGTAAATGTTTAACAACCTACTTACTGTCTGGGGAAAAAAAGCCTGACATTGTACCATTTGCTAATACATAAACATATTGGCTCTAAATACTCCCAGCAGGGCTGATTTCTTAGCTTCCATGGGGGCATCACCCAACACAGAGTTGGGAGGTGCGCACAGAGACTGCAAGAAGATTCTTGGGGTGGGCTCCAGCACACCACGGATCATTTCATTCCAGCGTTCAAGATGAATGAAGACATGAGGTAGAGCTGAAAAAGTAATGCTTAGAAGAAAAGCAGTTTGCAGTATGATATAATCAATATGATAATGCTTATGTAAATTTAAAAATTACACAGGTGATATATTGCATGTATATGTGTTAAAAAAGAGAACATGGATGGGAAGAAAACACAAATTTGGGGATAGTGTTTGCCTTTGAAAGAGAAAAGGAGGATTAGGACCAGGAAGGGACACAGGAACTTCATTATATCTCTGTGGTTTTATTTCTTAAGAGAGCTGAAGCAAATATGTCCAAATGTTAATATTGATCCTTTTGAATCAATAATCAAAAGGTGGGGAATTTGGTCTGTTTATTTGAAATATTTCATTAAAATAAATAAAGTACGATCATGACTATGTAAAAACAAAACTCTACCTTGGTGGGACCTGGAAGGTCACACTCCAAAAGGTTTTTCGTAGTTATGTCTGGTTTCTGGGCAATGGCTTTTCTGTTTTCCTTTATCTCCACATTTTCTGTCATGAGTAGGTGTCACTTTTGCAGTGGTAGAAAGTCACTAAGCTTGTGAGGCCAGATATTGTTCCTGGGCCCTTGCACACTGACATCTCTACTTGCTGGACTGTAGCACATCTCAGAATTCTTACACATGCTCAATCCAGAGAAGCCTAGACTGGGGTGAGTGGGAGGTTTTTGTCTAGCATTTCCCTGAAGAAAACATCCATCCAGGCACGGTTTCACGCAGGCTCTCTTTGTTGAAACAGACAATCCAAGAGGTGGAGAGACGACAACCTGTCTTGAATCTCCATCCTGGAAGCTGGGAGGTCACAGAGGGGAAAAGTGGCAGAGAAATAGTTACATTAGTGCGCTAGAATGGGTTGGCTGTGCAAGCTTTGGAGTCACATGGATGTGGGTAAATCTCACCTCTGCCACTTAGTAGCTGGGTGACGTGGGTGACTCTGTTCCCAGGTTTGTTTGTTTTTTTCACTTGTAGAAATGAATACTGTAGTAGATTGTATTATGGTGAAAATGTTTCTGGCCCCTGCGTGGGGGAGGATCGTACTTGTGTGCTCCCCTGGGGTAGTGTGGCCATGTGTCCCTCCCTGCCCTGTTGAACTTACGAGGGGAGGTTACATGGAGCTCATGGCTCCCATCCCTCTCTCTCTCTCTTGCCTGTGCCCAGGGGCCCAGGATGGTCAAATTTAGGGCTGCCTCATCAGCCTGGTCCCCAGAGTAACAATGGCAAGGGTCAGACCTGCAGCCAACTTGTAATGGGCACATGCATGAGAAATAGGTCCCGTAAGCTACTGAGCTCTGAGGGGCCATCCATTGCTGCTATACAACCTAGTCCACTGCGGCTGAGCAGGGTCCTCATGGTTTGAGGACAGAATGAGATGACATATGTGAAGTGCAGAGACACCACTTGGCATCAGGGATGTAGCAGTCAGGGCAGGTGAGTGTAGGCTGCAGTAACAAACACCCCCCAAATCTTGGTGACCAAACATACCACACGTTTACTTCTCACTCACACACATCTGAGAGGGGTGCCTGATATTCGTAGCCATTCAGGGACCTGGCTGGTGGAGACTCTATCTTGATGGGTGCTTTTTCAAGACCCTGACTCAGGAAAAAAATAAAAGCATCTGGCAAACCATACTCAGGCTCTTAAAGCACCAACTCAGAGGAGACACCAGTCTCTTCCCTCACTTTTCAGCACCCATAGCAAGTCTCGGGACTATGCCTAGTGTCAAAAAGGATGGGAAGTGTCAATCTACCCTGCACAGAGGATGAGAAACAGGATGTGATGTCAGCAGTAAGACCTCTCTGGCCATTGGATGAATGATAGCTGTTGCTAGGGTTACTGTTCGTGACATTGAGCTGATTCCACAGAGAGAAAATTGGGATGTGGGAACAGCATTCTAGGCAGGGGACAAGAATGTGCAAATGCACGGTCTTGGCACCTTGCCCAGGGAATTGCCTTTGTTCAGGGAAGAATAGACGCTGCACACAGGGACTTGGCTAAAGATGCAGTTTGGGGCCATATTGTGAAGACCTTGGCCTGGGGAAGCTGGGAGCCTTGAAACATTTTAGCAGCCATGTGAACACTGCCAGCTTTCAGTCCCCAAGCAGGATGAGCCAAGAGCCAAGAGCCCTGTGAGTTCCGAAGGGCAGTGAGGCTGGTGGGAGGAGGGGGAGGGTTCAAGGGCTCTGTCTGTGAGTGAGTCAACAGGGCTGGAGGATTGACAGGCTTGAGGGTGGCTAGTTCATCCTGAATGGGGATGATGATGAGGGTCAGTCTCACTTTTGGAGGAGGATGCCCAGTGCAGGGCTGGAGGTGCCCAATAGCTAAAATCACAAACAATATCTTGCTTGAGGGGGTTTGGGAGCAACAGGAACTCTCTTACACTAACTCTTTGGTGAATTCTTTGACAGCAGTTACTGAAGGTCAGCATGCACCGAGCACACCAGCCTCAACTCCCTGATGAGTGTGTGCACCCAACGTGCATGAGTGCAGTGCACACTGAGACAGAGCTTATTCCTACTGACCTCCAAACTGAAACAAGCTTCGGTGCCCATCAAAAGCAGGTTAAATTGTTGTGAATGCCCATGAAGGAATATTATACAACAATGAAAAATGATTATATTACAGATACATATATACAATGAGTGAGCCTCAGAAATATAATGTTAAACAAAAGAAGCCAGATCCCCAAACATTTATACTCTATGGTTTTATTTACACAAAGCCCCCCAAATGCAAAATCACAGTGTTGGAAATCAAGATGGGGGTTATCTCTGGGGTGAATAGAGTGGGTTGTGCAGGAGTGGGTCGTGCCTCCAGAGGATGGCAATGCCCTCCTTTCCTGACTTAAGTGGTAGTTATTAAGTGCTTACTCCATGACAGTTCATTGAGTTGAACATCTGTCAAGCACTTTTCTGTACACATCCTATGTGTCCATTGAGACATGTGTTGAGGGGAAAGAGAAGTAGATGGAGACACTGGGTTTCAGGGACCACTGGCTGAGAAGCAGAAGGTGGAGTTCCTGAAGCAGAGGGAAAGGCGGTGGGGTGGGACCCCAGAGGCCAGATAAGAGAGGAGGCCAGTGGCTGGGCCACTGCTGACAGGAACAGGAGGGTCTTTCCCAAGCCTGGTGGGACTAGAGTTTCTTCCTGAAGAGGCAGGGCAGGGTGGCGGTAGGAATCCGGGCGGGTGGAGAGCTCTGGCGGTGGCGGGGGGTGAGGAGGGGCTGGTGGCACAGGTAGCCGTGCTCTTTTGGCTCAGGCGGAGGCTGGAAGAGCGCTGCGCTGGCAGCTGGGACAGGGAGTCAGGACTGCATTTCACACGGAAAAGACCCCAGCAGGCTTTGGCTGCCGACAAGCTCCACCTTATCACAGGGCCCTCCCCACTCTCCTCCTATAAAATAGACTCCCTCACCACCTATCTGCACCCCACACCCCACTTTCTCTTTTTTATTTGGCAGGACCTGTGTGTTATATGCTCACTTCATTTTGCCCATCTTGCCCAGCAGCAGGCCAACCCCATGGGAGCAGGACTTTTATCTGCTTTGTTCTCCACTCTACTCCTAGATGCTCAACGAACATAATTGTTGTGGATGAATGGGTGGGAAGTCCGTACAGAGACAGGCTGGGGACAAGGGGACAGAGGGACAGGCTCAGAAACTCAGCTCCGCCCGAAGGGGAGAAGGTTGTATGCAGATGTGGAGGAGGAAGTAGTAGTGCCTGGGACTGAGTGGGGTTGGGGTGGGCAGGAGGTTGAAGGAGGGGCCTTGACTCGGACCGAGGGGAGGCTTCAGGAGAAGGCCAGACCGACCTGAGGGAGCTGGAGGACACTGCGTGGGGAGTACCCAGGGGCTGATGCCTGGCCTTGGGGCCCAGTGGAGCAGACCATCAACTCCAGGGCCCCAGCCTGACTCAGAAGCTGAAAAGGGGGTGGAGTGCTGTGTTGGGCCAGGGCAGGGCGTCTTTCACTGTGGTCCAGGGCATCCAGGAAGATGGGGTGTGTGCTTCGGCAGAACTGACAGGGAGGATGGGGCGAGGGGGTCTCTCTTAGAAAGAAGGGATGAGCATGTGCGGCTCAGCCTGATGACGGTAACGACTGACAGCCTGGAGGTCAGATGAGGCCAGACCTCTGCTAAGCAGGAACCGGCCACACCACCCCCATGATCATGTACGATTTACAGGCGACGTTGTGCATGCCCAGGCCCCCTTGCTGTTAGGACTTGAACCCAGCCTGTCTCTTTCAGTGTCTGAGGCTGCAGTCATTTTGCTACACTGTGGAGAGCTGAGGACGGTACAGATAGGATGGGGTGCTGGGTTCTAAATGGGAGGTTTGGGCATTTGAACAGATCAGGTGTGAGGGAAGGAGCAGAATAGGCTAACCCGGCAGGTGAGAGAGGATGTAGAGCACATCCTGACCCCACCTGACCTGCATTTGACTGCTCTGCAAGGAGTCTGCACACCTGTGCTCTGAGGCGGGGCTGTGGAGAAGGGCGGGGCAGGTGGGGGACTGGGTCCTCTCACTCAGCAAGGAGGTGGGGGTGCTGGCAGAGCCCCCAGGGCTCTCAGGTCCTTCCCTTTCTATTACTCCCAGAATGGTGCAGGGATGAGGGGCTTTCACCTCCTCCTAGGTCCGTTCTGGACATTTCTATGAAAACCCAGGTCCTGCTGTGAGAACTCCCACTCCTCAGCAAGAAACCGGAGGTGGCATCTACCTCCCCATCTCTACCTCTGATCGCCTCCCCCTACCCTTCAGGGTTCTCCTGTCCCCACGCAGTTTGGAGAGCTGCTGGGAGTCCCAGAAAAGAAGCAGGTGAGAGGAGCAGAGGGCACCACAGGACTGGGGGACTGGGGAACCAGCTCCACCTCCCAGCTGGGCCTTGAGCACCCTCATCTCAGCCTGAGGGCCCCTACAGCCGTAGTTACCCTGCCACAGGCCGTCTGAACTTCCCCTCCCTCCCTTTCCAAAAAGGTTTTGCTAAGCACCTAGGAAGGTAGCACCCAGGAGGGTGCCCTGCTGTGGGGGCTGAACCCCACCACCTCTGAAGCCCCCACTGGGGCCTGTGCTCCGTGCAGGGGCCTGATTCCTCAGGCCCGGGATCAGCTTGGAGGGATGGCAGCTGGACAAAAGACGGAGTATACTTTTGGGGGGCTTGCTCTGTGCCAGGTGCTGTGTAGGATGTGAGGGTGCACTGGTGTCTATGGGGGAGGGTCCTGTGGTGACAGAAACCCTGGGTTTGGAGCCGAGGCGCACTTTCCAGCCTGTTATTGGAGTGCCCCCCAGCGCAGTAGGTAAAGAGGTGAGCATGAAGAGACATCAGGGAGTGCTGCCTGGAGGAGGCCACCTATCCCCAGCCATCTCATCCAGGAGTTTGCCTTGGAGAGTGCTGAGTCTCCCTGCCCCACTGCCACACATCCAGTTTCTTCCCAGGGGTCCCAGGGGTGCTCCGGGGGGATCTCAACTTGTCTGACTTACCCTCTTCTACCAACTAATGGGACGCTGTCCTCTCCTCTCTTCCCCTTTCTGAAGTCATTCATTCCCCAAAGGCAACACCTTCAGCTGCCCTCAACTCCCCCCCCTGTCCTTTTTGTGCTGCCGGCCCTTCCCCCCGCCGCCCCTCTAAGCTCCCCACGCACTGGCCATGTCTTCCCGTTTTGGAGCACCTGGGCACCCAAGGTGCCCCCGAAGTTCAGCTGCCCTGCGCCCCCCAGCTGCCCAGCTCCTTCCTCCCTCCCCCGCTGGCACACGCAGGCACCCAGGGTGCCCACCGCGAGGCCGGGCTCCGAGGGGCCGCGTCAGCGGGGCGCGGCTCCACCCGCAGGGCGCGCGGGGCCGGCGCGGGCCGCGGGGGCGGAGGCGCGGGCGGCGCGAGGGAGGGGCCTGTGGCGGCGGCGGCGGCGGCCCCAGCCCGCGCAGCCCGCCCCGGTCCCCGCTCGCTCGGCGCAGCGCCGCGCGCGTCCCCTCCCGCCGCCGCCGCCGCCGCCGCAGCCAGGCGCTCCGGCTCCAGGCCGCCGCCGCCGGGCGCACGGACGCAGCGCGCACCGCCGGCCGGGATGCGCGCCCGGGCCCCGGCCCGCCCCCACCCGCGGCCGCTGCCCGCCCGCCGCGCGCTCGCCTGACCGCGGCGCCCGCCCCGGCCGCCCCCGCCCGTCCCCGGCCGCCCCGGGCCTCCGCGATGCCCGCCCCCCGGGGCCCCGGCGGCCCGCGCTCCTGCTAGGCTGCGGCGGCATGGCCCGCGCGCCCGGCGCGACCTCTGCGGATTGCATCGGTGTGCGGCGGCGGGGCATGCCCAGGGCACCGGGCACGGCCTTCAATGGGCGAGGACACGGACACGCGGAAAATTAACCACAGCTTCCTGCGGGACCACAGCTATGTGACTGAAGGTAACGTACGTGTTGTCTGAGGCCCCCTCCGGCCGGCCGCGGCGTGGGGATGCCGTCGCACCGAGTGCCCTCCGAAGGTTTGGACCGCGCGCTGTGTGTCGTGTCCCCCCGCCCCTCCCCACCCTACCGCACCCCACCGCGCCCCGGGCCCGGGAGGGAGGGAGCCAGAGGGCGCCGGCCTCCGCTGCCCAGCCACCCGGGAGGACAGCGCCCTCCTCCGTGCCGCCCTCCGGCCGGCAGCTTGCCGCCCCCAGGCCTGGCGGCATCCTGAATCCGCCTTGGCCATCGTTTTCAGAAAAGCCGTCCCTGGGACTAATCTGGTCAAGAAATGCCGGGAAAATTTCATGGCCTAGAACCCTGGGTTTGCCATTTCAGCCCGGCCCAAAGCCCGAGGAATTTTCTAGGCTGCTCAATCCCCAGAGATGAAGAGGGACCCAGAAAAAAAATCCTTTCCCCTGGGAGGCACGTGGTTCTCGGCCGGGTTCAGTGCCTCCAGAGGCAGGGTCCTTAGTGGGTGGGAGAAAGCGGCTGATCTGGGGTCGGTCCTTCATTCCTGGTGAGTTATACCGAGACGGGAGCAGCTGGCCCCAAACTGTCAGGATTTCCCCCTGAAAGTGGGCCATGCCACCTCAGATGAGCCCTGCAGTTGAAATCCCCTAGACTGGCCCTACAGGCCCAGGTCCACCCCCGCCCCAGGGCTGGTGGGACCCAGAGGGTCAACACCCTCTCTTATAGGCCAGTAACTTCCAGGGTTTCTCTGCGTCCACCTTGCCCAGGGACCTGTGGGGACAGCTGCCGGAGCTGCAGGCCAGGCGGGAGAGTAAAGCCTCCATTGAGGAGAGGGAGAGGTAGCCGCGGGGCGTCAGCATGCAGCCACCGGGGGACTTGTGTTTGGGGACCTTCCTGGGTTTAGGGACTGTCTGCATCTTCCCTAGGGTCTGCTGGACTGGCTGCAGAAGTGTTTGTGAGCTGTAGCCAGAGGTCCCCTGGTGGGTGTCCCAGCGGGAGGGGCCCTGGGCCTTGCATGGCGTGGGGCTCGTGCGCGTGGGTGCCTGCGTCTGGGAACCTGTGTAGGCTGGAGGCGGTGACGGTGACCCGCCTCTCCGGTGGTGTCCGCTGTGAAGATGCCCCGCTCTGCCGGAAATGAGGCCGAGCTGGTAGCCGGGGCGCTGCAGCGGCCGGTGTGCTGGCTAGCGCGGGGCGGGCTCCCTGGCTCCTGACTTGGGAGAGGAGCGGCTGGTCTTATAAACCGGGCAGAGGGATGCTGAGTGGTGGCGCTCCCGACTCCCGGCGGAGAATGGCTGAGTCATGCTTTGCTGATGGGTGTGTGTCCGGGAGGGAAGGAACCGGGCTGCCTGCGCCGGGTGAGGGCTCTGCTCCAAGCCAGGGCTTCGGGGCCCAGGGAGCTGTAAGGAGCCCTTCGTGGCCTGCCTTGGAGAGGTTGAGGAAGGATCAGCGCGTGTCCCCGGCGGCTCCTTCTGCTGGCAGCCTGCTGAGTGGCAGAGGGTGGAAGAGGCCTCCAGTTGCTGGCAGGTGCCCCAGGGGCCTGGCTCTGGCTGAGAGGGGAACCTCGGCAGGGCATTCTGGCCTGGCATTCTGCAGGAAGCCCACGTTTTCTCATCTCCACACTGAGGACGATGGTTTGGGAGCAGGGCTTTGAGATTAAAAGCGCAAAGCAGGATGCCTGACCCACAGCAGACATGTGCAAACGTCAGTTCCTCCTTCATCCTGTCTCCCTACCCCCACCACCTTTCTTTAAGAAACTTAGTCCTCTTGGCAGGGGAGAGCAAGGGGAAAGCGCATCATAGAAGAAGTAATGTTATAAGTTCTGCATTCAGCACACAGTTACTGAGCACCTACTATGTGCCAGTCCCTGTTTTCACCCTGGGGCCTGGACACGGATCCTGCCCTAGGGCGGCCTATGTTCTAGGCGGGAACCCTGTGATGTTGAGGAGGATCTCTTCTCACCGAGTCTCAGCTTCTCCATCTAAAAAATGGTAGTGAATAAGACTCCTGCCTACAGGTTCTGGGGGTTTCTGTGAGGGTCAGGTGAAATGGCAGGTGACAGGGCCACCAGGGGGTTATACATTGTTACCTGGCAGCTGAAGTATGTTGAGCACCTACTATGTGCCTGGGCCTCACACATGATCTCACATACCCCATGACCCCATTTTATAATGAAGAAACCATGGCTTGGCCTCTGTCCACACCCCAGCCTAAGTGCCGGCTGTGTGTAGGGCATAGGGCTGAAGTGCTGGGGCTGCAGAGGAACACGATCAGAAGTCTCCCCCTTCATGGATGGCAGGGCCTAGTAGAGGAAGCAATTAAAATAATTACTAAAGTTAAATGAGATTTCTGGCCTCCTTATATGAAAACAGACCTTCACACAGTTGCATCTTGCTTGCACTTTGTGCTCAGGGCACAAGGTAAGTCACATGTCTGGATGTCAGGCAGACCTGTATTCAAATGTGACTCTTCACATGCTGTGCAACCTTGGACAAAGTACTAAGCCTTTCTGAGCTTCACTTTCTCCCTTTGTAAACGGAGAAATAATAATGGCTTATTTACAGGGTTGTTGGCATGACCAGTGATTATGCTAATAGAAAAAGCACCCAGCAAAGCTTTGTTTGGTCTGTTGGAAGCATTTAATAAGTGATTCTGTTATGATTTAAAAATCTTATTCCTGGAAGAGTTTCATGAGCAAAGAGTGGATGCTAAAAGTTTGCAAAGGACCCAGGTGTACAAATTCCTGTTGTACCTGGTCATTAGATCCACAAACACTCACTGCACTCCAGTGGCTCTAGTTTATTTCCTGTCCCCTAAGCAGGCCCTTTTCCTTTTTGGCTCAGGGCATTTGTACTGGCTGTGTCCTCTACTGAGAAAACCCATGCTGTTCTCGTGGTTGTTCTCATGGTTGACTTCTTCTCATCTTTTAGCCTCAAGTTAAATGTCATCTTTGTTGGTGGGAGTACTGGCTGCTCCAGTTCCTGAGTCTCTTGTAAAATACCTTGGGAAGGAAGAGTTTAGTCTTGTTAGTTATTCACATCTTGGTCTGAATTAGTCGGAACAGCTTTTATTCCCCCCTTACCTCTTGGCTCAGCTCAGCTGATTGAGGATTGGTGTGATCATTAGGTGTGGGTGCAGGTCATCTGGAGTACAGATAACTTTGCAAGGATGGGTGGGTATTGGGGAGAGCAGTGACGCTGAAGCTCTTGGGACAGTGGAAGGGCCCAGGCCCTGGAGAAAGGGGCCTCAGTGGTTGGAGAATGCCAGCAAGCCTCTATCTGTTCAGACTTTTCGCAAGAGCCATATGTGGCCCCAGGAAGGACTCTTTCTGGCTGCAGTCTCTTGGTGCAGCCCAGGACTGAGCTTTCAGGGAAGTTAAATGGGCGTTTCTAGGCTAGACTGCATCCACAAGGTCCATTCATGCTCCTTCACGTTGCAGAGGTCACCAAGCACATCCTGCTGTGGATCTGGTCCTGGGCAGGCTGTGAGGACAAACCCCGGAGCTCCCTGCCCTGGGGAGGGGGCCAGTGCTGGCGAGGGAGATTATAGCAGGGACTGGGTCTCCTTGGGAAGCACGGTTGCTCCAGACTTTGGGGGGCATGCTTTTCTGGCAGGACCATAGGCCCAGTGCTCCCTCCCTCCAGGGTCTCAGCCATTAAACTGTCATGTGCACGTGCCTTTTTACCCACGGAAAGACATACACCTCTGTTTTCCTACCCCTATAGCCTTACCATCCTGTGTGTTCTGTGTGATTTCAGAAATGTTTATTCCCACAGAGGTGTCCTGAGTCTATAATGGAGGGCTGGGGGCTCTGAGGAGTGAAGTGACTTGCTCAGAAATTGTTAAGATCAGGAGAGGTCCTAGGCCTGCCTGTATCCAGCATTTGGGCAGCTTCCACTGTATGGAGTTGTCTTCAGGGTTTGAACTGGACATGTGATGGATACTGTCAATTTCTGTCCAGGCCTAAGCCACACTGGAGAGGGGAGCTGTTTGTGGGAAAAGCATCATTCAGCCAAATTTGCACCCTGTGGTGGGCATTATGGCCACTCTCCCCAACACCCAGGCCCCTCACCCCACTGAGAACATGTGGTTCCCAGCAAGAGACCCGTGGCTTCAGGCTGGGTCAGCTTGGCTTAAGGGGAAGCTCGGCCCTCTTGCAGGGACCTGCCCCAGAATGGAGGTGGGGGTCAGGTCCGGAGGCTGAGCAGGAGGTAGAGCTGCAGGAAGCTGGTCCCTTATCCCTAATAGAACAGGGAAGCCCCCGTTGTTGCCAGCAGCCCCTTGGCACCATGAAGGGAGTAAGTCTTAAGTCGGCAGCACTGTTGATGGCAGAGCAGAGTGTGAGTGGGAACTGGGGCTGTTGGTGACATCTGCGACTTCCTGGATTAACCAGGCCTGCTTCCCACCCACCTCTGGGCTGCCCGTTCCCAGAGCTGGCACACTTGCTCTTTGTTTTGCTCTTTAAGCCAAGTCTCTGTGACCTGGGGCCAGCAGTGCCCCCTTTACCGGTTATCCGGAATCCCAAGACGCTGCCCTGTCACCCAGGGCTGAGATTCAAGGTGCATAAAACCAAGAGGGAGCTACCTATGTCTTCTGGGGCCTGGGGCGCCGTCTGCACCTGATGAAGGTCCACAGGTGATGATGTCTGTTCTTTAGGGGTCAGAGTCAGCCTGCCTCTTGGAGCTCCCATCGCCCTGGCTGGCCTGGCTCTATCCCTGCTCTGCAGGAAACTGAGGCTGAGGTGGGGAGATGGCTGGGGCAAAGCCACCCTAGGGGGAGGGTAGGGGGTGCCAGCCTTTGATTTTTTGAAAGTTAAGACGTAGACTGCTTACATCTTTGTCTCTTTTGCTTTCATTTAGGAATGTCATTTCCACCAACTTTCCTGGGGCCTCACACACCCACATTGTCTCTGCCTCAGGGGTGGGGGCTGGGAAGGGGGCTGTGATAGCACTCCATTGGGTGTTTTCCCTTAAAGCACAGCCTCAGCTTCCCTGCACTGCTTCCTGCCCTGGGTTGTCAAAAGGCTCTTAGGAGTGCAAGCCACATGGACTGCCAATGTCTGCCCACGTGAAAGGGCTATTTTGTTACCAGTTTCCCCAAACAGTCCGTGGTCCAGCCCCCACCCCCCACTGTAAGCAATGCGCTTGCTTATTTTTAATCAATCCGAACATAAAGGTTGCTGCAGTTGGTGGACAGGGTGTTTCTCATTTTCTTTCTGCAAGAGGGAAATAAAATTCTAATAAAAGTTTACACATCATCTCCTGGCTGTTTTAACTTGCTGCAGCTTTTGTTTTTTATCCCTCAAGCCAGCAGAGCTAAGGGCTGTTCTTGTGAGAGGCCTTTTAGGTCTGGAGACCTGGAAGCTGGGCTGTGTGAGATCCTGGGCTTGGTGCCGTCGGTGGCAGAGGAACAGCGCAGATGCGGACCAAGGGACAGCCTCCGGGCGCCCACGCAAGATAGATGTCGTTAGCGGGACTGGATCTCTGCTTTTATAAAAGGTTTAATCTCTCTGTATAAGCCACATTGAAGGCTGCTTTTGTAATTAAGCACAAGAGTAAGAAGTTCCTGGTGCTTCGCCACAGGGCTAGCTTCAGGGGTGCGCCATCTGTGCAGTCCCACCCGGAGCCCCACACTCAGAAGGACCCCGTGTTTGGTTGGATGTCCTGCTGTCACCGTCTTGAAATTTTTAATAATTTTACCTTTGATTCCATGTGTCGTGAGTGATGTCTGATGGGACAGGGGTGTGTGCCTGTGAGCAGGGGCGACACACCCAACAGGCATTTCCACTCTTCTTTGCACGGCTTCCATGACACCCTGACCTGGTGTTCACTTTGCATGTCGCTGAGCTCTTGCGTGTTGTAGGGCCACCACAACTCTTAGTTTGTGCCCCAGAGTGGCGTGCCCATGACTGCGGAAGTGGGGGCGCCGGCAGCCTGGAGAGACTGTGCTCTCCGTTTGAGCCAGGACTTGTGAGTGCAGAAAGGACACAGTGACATTCTAAGAAGCACGAAGGACCAAGGATGTCCAAGGTGTCTGTCCTGTCCCTCCTGATGCATGTTACCTGCCTGTGTTAGCAAATTCCTGCTGCTGAAATGGTGACACAGAAGGAAGAGGAAAGAGAAAACCGTAGCTCCTTCTTCCTTCAGCCCCTATTCACCATCGGTCTGAGGGCAGAGATGTGCACGTAGAACGTGCAAGCGCCAAAATGAGTTTTCCTGCGGGGTTTCCACTGAGCTGGTAAGAACAGCATACATAGGCATGTGGAGCTACCAGATCTGAGCTATTTTGGTGATTCTGCATTCCAGGTAAACGCTCTTACATTTGCATTTAAAACTGGAATTGCATAATAGAATGATGGGTGGCAAAATTCATGTTAATGATTTACACTTTTAGTCTTTTCTTGATTCCAATCGGCATTAAATAGCAAATAAATAACACTATAAGTCCTGGGGAGAAATGCAAAAGCTTTATGTCTCAGCACTTAACGGCACCTCCTCCCTTTTGAACACGGTGTTTTGCATTTTGCATTTTGCACGGGGCCCCCACAAAATGTATAACTGGCCCTCCTTTGCTGTAGGGGGAAGGCTAGACTTCCTGGGAGGGTGGAGTCCTTGGCCTGTCTTCCACCCCCTTGGCTTTTGTGATTGGTAGAAATGGTGAGAGCAGGTCACCCATTGGGCAGCTTTTCCCATTGGGCAGAGTTAGGGTATTAAAGTCCCTGCTCCTTCCTCACCCAGTGGCCCCCCATCCCATGGGCTGCCCCATGAAGAACAGCTCCCTCATTTCAGAGCCCTCTCTCCGCACAGGCCCATTGGGAGGGGCAGGGAGGTAGGGGTCCCAAGCTCATCCCATCCCAAAGTTTGCCATTAATAAAGCAGATTTTTAAAAATTTCCCTCTCGTGCTCCGCCTTCCCCGTGTACTCTGAAGTCCCAGCAGTGACGAGGACCCCCTCACTGGTCATTCCACTGCTGCCCCCAAATGCCATCAGTTTAAGGGCTGCATGCTATACTGGTGTAGATGTGTCATAGTTCAATCGATCACCCCCAATTGTTGGCTAATTTTTTTCTTTGCTTTTATAACTAACGCTGAGTGAATGAACACAATTTGTGTATGAAGATACCCTACTCCCATCTCTCCCCTTAACTTTGGAACCATTTTCTTCAAAGACAGTCCTGTACATGCAATTTTATGTAAAAATTATGAACGTGTTTCATGTTTTTGATGCATATTGCTGAATTATTCTCCAGGAAGTTTCTCTAGTTTACCGCATGCTGATCAGTATTAGGTATTCTAATTTGTTTGACCTCTGCAGATATCATAGATGAAAAATATTTGTTTTAATTCATGTCTGAATACCAATGAGGTTGAACATTGTTTTCCCTTTTGTTCAACAGACATGTAATGATCCCGCCTATATGTCAGAGGGATGTTAGATGCTGGACATGCAACACTGAAGAGCAGGGTCACTTGCTCATTCATTCACTTTTTCATTCATTCATTGGATGGATGTTTCTGGAGTGCCCTCTCTGCGCTAAGCACAGAAAAAGCCCGTGTTGCTGGGGCAGGGAGAGGCAGGCTGAGGGTGAGAGCCCCAAGGCTCACCAACATCTAAGGGCCAGAGGGTGAGAAATCTGACACGGCGGGGGTGGTCCCCAGGTAGGGAGAAAATAGGAGGGCCGTTTTCCCAGTAGGGAGGGAGGGTGGGAAGGCAGGAAGGATGGGTGACCAGTATTAAATGCTGCCAAGTGGCAGGTAGGACCTCACTGGACAGTGTCACTTGGGCTGCCATTCGGGTGCCCATGCCCACCTGGTGCCGGGGCCCTTGGGCTCTGCTTTGGTGCTGCTGCTTCCCCCGAGCCTCTGTCATCTGCACTCCTCCTGGTCTCCCCAACCCACTGCTCCCCATTGGCACGCAGAATCGCAGAATCCTTGGCTCTGTGTTCTCCGCTCTCTGGGACGGCTCCTCACCCACCCCCACTCCTGCTGGGGCTTAATGCTTCTGGGACAAACGTTCCAAGTCCCAGAAGGCACATTTTGAGAGCGTTGGGCTCCTGGTTTCATTTTGTGGACACAGCCCAGCTGGCATCCTTCTTGAAGCATGGGCCTGCCTCTCCCAGGGTCTTGGATGCCAGTGGGAGGATAGGACCTGGAGTCGCTGGAGGACTCTGCCAGCTCCACAGCACTCCGGGTAGTCCTTCTAGTTAAGCTGGGCCCTACAAGAGAGACACCCTGCCAGTCAGCCTGCCTGCAAAGTGGCTCATGTGGACTTCAGTACTAATGATTACAGAACAAACATAATAACCATTGTCATGACTAGCCATTTACTGAGTACTTGCTATGTGCCAGAAGTGATGCTAAGTGCATCATTTTATTGTACCCTAATAAAACCCAATGTGTGTGTTTTGTGTCTTTTAAAAATCCCCATTTTACAGAGGAAAAAACTGAGGCTTGGGTACTTACCTAGAGTCACATGCTTAAGGAGCAGGGCTGGGGATTGAACACAGGCCATCTCCCTGCAGTACCCACACTCCTGACCTCCAGGTTGCATGGTAGGACCAATAGGGCAGAGTCAGTTCAGTTCTGGTCAGGCACTTAACTTAGATGGGTCTTGGGATTTGAACCCAGGCCTACCTGGCATGGTGCTCATGCTGGGTGTGCAGCAGTACATCTGTTAGAGCCACATGTGCACTTAAAAGCAATTGAGGTGGGTCTGTAGGAGAAGGGATGTCCTCTACTGCATAGGTAGGTAGCGGGCGGGGCATAGCTCCACAGAGGGCAGGTGCTTTGGCACTGGAGGGAGGGGCATCCCTGGGTCTGGGAGTGATGGCATGTGGGGACGTGGCATTCCAGTGCATGTCAGGCACATGGGTAAAGTGACCTGCCCATTCTCTGACAGTGCCTGGGCTCCTCTGTCTGAGCCCAGGAGGCAACTCCCAGCCCGCCTGGGGAACAGGGCCCACCCGGGAGTCTCTGTGCCGCTCAGGATGGGCACT
This sequence comes from Manis javanica, assembly GCF_040802235.1. Classification (NCBI taxonomy): domain Eukaryota; kingdom Metazoa; phylum Chordata; class Mammalia; order Pholidota; family Manidae; genus Manis; species Manis javanica. The sequence goes on along the minus strand of NC_133160.1, from coordinate 169,359,939 downwards.
GCCTCCTTGCACAGTGGGAGCCATTGTCCTCCAGGCCCGGGCTGAATGGCCCATTGAGGCAGAACAAAGGCCGCTCAGAGGTCCCAGCTGCCCCAAGCAGGGTGGCATCTCTAACTGCAGGCCCAGAGCCTCCTCTGGGCCAGCCTGGCCTCCTGCATTCCCCCGCCCCGTGGAGCGTGCAGCCCTGACTCCCGGAGACGCCACTGCGGGAGGCCAGGACCTGGGACCCCAGGCCCGTGCTCGGTCCTGGCCCAGCTGTGAGCCTCTGGCAGGTTCTTCCGCCTTGGAGCTGGTTACCCATCTACAAAGCAGAGGGAGAATGACCAGCCACCTGGGCTTCTCGTGAGGATTATGTGAAATTATGCACCTACTATACTCATTTCACTGGAAGGGAGCTACTTGTGTTACCATTGTCAGGTTTTGGATTTTTTTTTTTTTACAATTTCAAAAAAAAGTTCTGCTGTAAACTTTCAGATGTGCACACAAGTAGAGAAAATAGCATGTGGCGTTGCCCTCTCTCCAGTCCCCCACTGCAGCTGCCCCCAGGACCTTGCCGTCCTCCCTCAGTTACTTCTCCCTGTTTTTGGCCAAAGAATTTTAAAGCAGATTCAGGACTGTGGTCATTTCAGCCCACGGACAGCAGACATCTCTGAAAGGTCAGGGTATTTCTTGCATAACCCGGTACTGCCACCCCACCCAACGGGAGCACTGAGTCCCTAACTCCTTCCCTAATTCCAGCTCATTGCAGCGATGATCTCAGTTGTCTCAAACCCGTCTTTTGATAGCTGCTTGGTTGGAAGCAGGGTCCCAAGCCCTGTGCCTGCAGTAGGTCATTCTGTCTTTTCAGACGGATGCCAGGCCTCCACCCCATTTCCAGGCCACCCACAGCTGAGGACGTTTGTTACTCTTTCGTAAGGATTATGGCTTCACCCTCCCTGTCCCTAGTCCGGGTCTGGATGCCGGTTGCTAATGGCTCTGGAAGGCTGACGGGTGGTCACTTGGGTCCTGGGAATCAGCCCCGGGGGGTGCCCCCCTTTCCCTCCAGGGTCTCTGCTCACCCCTCATCAGCTGAGAGATCCTGGGCAATTTGTTCAGCTGGTGGACTCATAAGCAAAACGCATGGTTTCTGTTTTAAGTGATTAAGTGTTGAAGTGATTTGTTACACAGCAATAGGTACCCAGCATAGTCACGGATTCCTGGAATTGAATTCCTAGTTCTCCAGCTCTTTCTGAGGTCCCTTGTGCCGCCACTATGCTCTCTCCTTGATTTTGTGACCCCTTCAAGCCTTCTGGTAACTTCCATCTTGCTTCTGTTAGCCTATGTCAATTTCTATTGCTTCTAACTAAAGGACCTCAATCTCCAGTCCCAGCCAGGAGGGGTGACTCAGCTCAGACCATAAGACAGGACGGGAGCTTAGGCCTTCCTGAAACAAAGGGCCCGGAGTCCTGCCCACACATCAGATGTGTTTGCCTCCTTGGCACACAGCTCAGCACCTGGTGCCCATAAGTGACACTTCTTCAGATCTGACCTCACAGCAGTCCAGATTCTCTCTTTTTTTTTTATTTCTTAAATTTTTTATTAAGATATCATTGATACACAATCTTATGAAGGTTTCACATGAAAAACACTGTGGTTACTACATTCACCCATATTATCAAGTCCTCCCCACACCCCATTGCAGTCACTGCCCATCAGCACACTAAGATGCTATAGAGTCACTACCTGTCTTCTCTGTGCTCTACTGCCTTCCCCGTGCCCCCCCTTTACATTATGTGTGTTAATAGTAATGCCCCTCTTTCCCCTTATCCCTCCCTTCCCACCCACCCTCCCCAGTCCCTTTCCCTTTGGTGACTGTTAGTCCATTCTTGGGTTCTGTGATTCTGCTGCTGTTTTGTTCCTTCAGTTTTTGCTTTGTTCTTATGCTCCACAGATGAGTGAAATCATTTGGTACTTGTCTTTCTCTGCCTGGCTTATTTCACTGAGCCTAATACCCTCTAGCTCCATCCATGTTGTTGCAAAAGTAGGATTTGTTTTCTTCTTAATGGCTACATAATATTCCATTGTGTATATGTACCACATCTTCTTTATCCATTCATCTACTGATGGACACTTAGGTTGCTTCCATTTCTTGGCTATTGTAAATAGTGCTGCGATAAACATAGGGGTGCATCTATCTTTTTCAAACTGGGCTTCTGCATTCTTAGGGTAAATTCTTAGGAGTGGAATTCCTGGATCAAATGGTATTTCTATTTTGAGTTTTTTGAGAAACCTCCATACTGTTTTCCACAATGGTTGAACTAATTTACATTCCCAACAGCTGTGCAGGAGGGTTCCCCTGTCTCCGCATCCTTGCCAGCATTTGTTGTTGTTTGTCTTTTGGATGGTGGCCATCCTAACTGGTGTGAGGTGATATCTCACTGTGGTTTTAATTTGCATTTCTCTGATGACTAGCGATGTGGAGCATCTTTTCATGTGTCTGTTGGCCATCTGAATTTCTTCTTTGGAGAAGTGTCTGTTCAGATCCTCTGCCCATTTTTTAATTAGATTATTTGCTTTTTGTTTGTTGAGGTGCATGAGTTCTTTATATAATTTGGATGTCAATTCCTTATCGGATATGTCATTTATGAATATATTCTCCTATACTGTAGGATGCCTTTTTGTTCTGCTGATGATGTCCTTTGCTGTACAGAAGCTTTTTAGTTTGATGCAGTCTCATTTGTTCATTTTTGCTTTTGTTTCCCTTGCCTGGGGAGATATGTTCATGAAGAAGTTGCTCATGTTTATTTCGAGAGAGTTTTGCCAATGTTTTCCTCCAAGAGTTTTATGGTTTCATGATTTACATTCAGGTCTTTGATCCATTTTGAGTTTACTTTTCTGTATGGAGTTAGACAGTAATCCAGTTTCATTCTCTTGCATGTAGCTGTCTAGTTGTGCCAACGCCAGTTGTTGAAGAGGCTGTCATTTCCCCATTGTATATCTATGGCTCCTTTATTGTATATTAATTGACCATATATGCTTGGGTTAATAGCTGGACTCTGTATTCTGTTCCACAGGTCTATGGGTCTGTTCTTATGCCAGTACCAAATTGTCTTGATTACTGTGACTTTGTAGTAGAGCTTGAAATTAGGAAGCGAGATCCCACCTGCTTTATTCTTCCTTCTCAGGATTGCTTTGGCTATTTGGGGTCTTTTGTGGTTCCATATGAATTTTAGAACTATTTGTTCCCGTTCATTGAAGAATGCTGTTGGCATTTTAATAGGGATTGCATTGAATCTGTAGATTGCTTTAGGCAGGATGGCCATTTTGACAATATTAATTCTTCCTACCCAAGAGCATGGGGTGAATTTCCATTTATTAGTGTCCTCTTTAATTTCTCTTAGGAGTGTCTTGTAGTTTTCAGGGTATAGGTCTTTCACTTCTGTGGTTAGGTTTATTTCTAGGTATTTTGTTCTTTTTGATGCAATTGTGAATGGAATTGTTTTCCTGATTTCTCTTTCTGCTAGTTCATCATTAGTGTATAGTAATGCAACAGATTTCTCTGTATTAATTTTGTATCCCACAACTTTGCTGAATTCATATATTTGTTTTAGTAGTTTTGGGGTGGATTCTTTAGGGTTCTTTATGTACAATATCATGTCATCTGCAAACAGGGACAGTTTGGCTTCTTCCTTGCCAATCTGGATGCCTTTTGTTTCTTTGTGTTGCCTGGTTGCCGTGGTTTGGACCTCCAGTACTGTGTTGAATAGAAGTGGGGAGAGTGGGCATCCTTGTCTTGTTCCCAATCTTAGGGGAAAAGCTTTCAGCTTCTCACTGTTAAGTATAGTGTGGGCTGTGGGTTTGTCATATATGGCCTTTATTATGTTGAGGTACTTGCCCTCTCTACCCATTTTGTTGAGAGTTTTTATCATGAATGGATGTTGAGTTTTGTCGAATGCTTTTTCAGCATCTGTAGAGATAGTCATGTGGTTTCTGTCCTTTTTGTTGATGTGGTGGATGATGTTGATGGATTTTCGAATGTTGTACCATCCTTGCATCCCTGGGATGAATCCCACTTGGTCATGGTGTAGGATCCTCTTGATGTATTTTTGAATTCGTTGTGCTAATATTTCGTTGAGTATTTTTGTATCTATGTTCATCAGGGATATTGGTCTGTAGTTTTCTTTTTTTGTGGTATCTTTGCCTGGTTTTGTTATTAGAGTGATGCTGGCTTCATAGAATGAGTTTGGCAGTATTCCATCCTCTTCTATTTTTTGGAAAACTTTAAGGAGAATGGGTATTATGTCTTCTCTAAATGTCTGATAGAATTCAGTGGTGAATCCATCTGGTCCGGGGCTGTTGTTATTGGGTAGTTTTTTGATTACTGATTCAATTTCATTGCTAGTGATTGGTCTGTTCAGATTTTCTGTTTCTTCCTTGGTCAGCCTTGGAAGGTTGTATTTTTCTAGAAAGTTGTCCATTTCTTCTACATTATCCAGTTTGTTAGCATGTAGATTTTCATAGTATTATCTAATAATTCTTTGTATTTTTGTGGTGTCCATCATGATTTTTCCTTTCTCGTTTCTGATTCTGTTTATGTGTGTAGATTCTCTTTTTTTCTTAATAAGTCTGGCTAGGGGTTTATCTATTTTGTTTATTTTCTCAAAGAACCGGCTCTTGGTTTCATTAATTTTTTCTATTGTTTTATTTTTCTCAATTTTATTAATTTCTTCTCTGATCTTTATTATGTCCCTCCTTCTGCTGACTTTGGTCCTCATTTGTTCTTCTTTTTTCCAGTTTCTATAATTGTGAATTTAGACTATTCATTTGGGATTGTTCTTTCTTCTTTAAATAGGCCTGGATTGCTATATACTTTCCTCTTAGAACTGCTTTCTCTGCATCCCACAGAAGTTGGGGCATTGTGCTGTTGTTTTCATTTGTCTCCATATATTGCTTGATTTCTGTTTTAATTTGGTCATTGATCCATTGATTATTTAGGAGCATGTTGTTAAGCATCCATGTGTTTGTGAGCCTTTTTGTTTTCTTTGTATAATTTATTTCTAGTTTTATATGTTTGTGATCTGAGAAGTTGGTTGGTAGAATTTCAGTCTTTTTGAATTTACTGAGGCTCTTTTTGTGGCCTAGTATGTGGTCTATTCTGGAAAATGTTCTGTGTGCACTTGAGAAGAATGTATCCTGCTGCTTTTGCATGTAGAGTTCTGTAGATGTCTGTTAGGTCCATCTGTTCTAGTGTGTTGTTCAGTGCCACTGTGTCCTTACGTATTTTTTGTCTCGTTGATGTTTCCTTTGGAGTGAGTAGTGTGTTGAAGTCTCCTAAAATGAATGCATTGCATTCTATTTCCCCTTTTAATTCTGTTAGTATTTGTTTCACATATGTAGGTGATCCTGTGTTCGGTGCATAGATATTTATAATAGTTATATCCTCTTGTCAGACTGACCCCTTTATCATTATGTAATATCCTTCTTTGTCTCATGTTACTTTCTTTGTTTTGAAGCCTATTTTGTGTGATACAGGTACTGCAACACCTGTTTTTTTCTCCCTATTATATGGATGAAATACCTTTTTCCATTCCTTCACTTTTAGTCTGTGTATGTGTTTGGGTTTGAAGTGAGTCTCCTGTAGGCAGCTTATATTTGGGTCTTGCTTTTTTATCCATTCTATTACTCTGTGTCTTTTGATTAACGCATTCAGTCCATTTACATTTAGGGTGATTATTGATAGATAGGTACTTACTGCCATTGCAGGCTTTGGATTCGTGGTTACCAAAGGTTCAAGGGCAGCTTCTTTACTATCTAACCATCTAACTTAACCCACTTACTATGCTATTATAAACACAGTCTGATGATTCTTTATTTATCTCCCTTCTTTTTCTTCCTCCTCCACTCTTTAAATGTTAGGTGTTTCATTCTGTACTCTTTGTGTTTCCCTTGACTGATTTCATGGATGGCTGATTTTATTTTGCCTTTGTTAGTATTTGATTGGTCCACTTTTTTTGCTGTTGTTTAATTTTCTCTGGTGACAGCTATTTAGCCTTAGGCATATTTTCCTCTAGTGCAGTCCCTTTACAATACATTGTAGAGATGGTTTATGGGAGGTAAATTCCCTCAACTTTTGCTTATCTGGGAATTGTTTAATCCCTCCTTCAAATTTAAATGATAATCTTGCTGGATACAGTATTCTTGATTTGAGGCCCTGCTGTTTCATTGCATTGAATATATCATGTTATTCCCTTCTGGCCTGTAAGGTTTTGCTGAGAAGTCTGATGATAGCCTGACGGGTTTTCCTTTGTATGTGATCTTATTTCTCTCTCTGGCTGCTTTTACTATTCTGTCCTTGTCTTTGATCTTTGCCATTTTAATTATTATATGTCTTGGTGTTGTCCTCCTTGGGTCCCTTGTTTTGGGAAATCTGTGGTCTTCCATGGTCTGAGAGACTATTTCCTTCCCCAACTTAGGGAAGTTTTCATCAATCATTTCTTCAAAGACACTTTGTGTCCTTTTTTTCCGCTCTTCTTCTTCTGATACCCCTATAATCCGAATATTGTTCCATTTGGATTGGTCCCACAGTTCTCTTAATATTCTTTCCTTCCTAGAGATCCTTTGATCTCTCTCTGCCTCAGCTTCTCTGCGTTCCTGTTCTCTGATTTCTATTCCATTAACAGTCTCTTCCACCTCATCCAGTCTACTCTTAAATCCTTCCATTGTTTGTTTCATTTCTGTTATCTCCCTCCTGAATTCATCCCTTGGCTGTTTAATATTTCTCTTTAGCTCCGTCACATGCTTATGACTTTTATTTTGAATTCCTTTTCAGGAAGATTGGTGATTTCAGTCTCACCAGGCCCTTTCTCTGGTGTTTGAGGGATTTTGAACTGAACAAGGTTCTTCTGCCTTTTCATGGCAATGGGAGTGGTTCCCGGTGAGTGGTGCATTTGTCAGCTGGAGAACAAAGTCCCTTCCTGCTTGCTGGTTGCCTTGCCTGTCTCTGCTGTCTGTGCCAGTCAACTGCACACGGAGCAGCCTCTGGGTTAATCCCCTGAGCTGCCATTGGTGGGGCAGCCGTCGGAATGGCCTAGGTCACTGGCGGGGGTCACAGGCAAGCAGCGCATGTTCTGTGAGAACAGAGCCCCTCTCCGCTGTCTGTGCCAGTCAACTACATGCAGGGAGCAGCCTCTGGGTTAATATCCTGAGCTTCCATGGGTGAGGCGGCCCTTGGAATGGCCTAGGGCACTGGCAGGGGTTGCAGGCAAGCGGTGTGTGTTCTGCTGTGAGAATAGAGGCCCTTGGTGCCTTCCGGACTCTGCGTCTGTCTCCACCATCTGCACCAGTCCACTGCGTGGAGGGAGCAGCCTCTGGGTTAATCCCCTAAGCTGCTGTGGGCAGCGTGGCTCTCAGGATGGCCTAAGGCACTGGCAGGGGTTGCAGGTGAGTGGCACACGTTCAGCTGCAAGAACAATGCCCCTTTGTGCCTCCTGGACTCTGCGCTGGTCTCTGTTGTCTGTGCTGGTCAACCACGTGCAGGGAGCAGCCTCTGGGTTAATCTCCTGAGCTGCTGCGGGGCAGCCCTCGGAATGGCCTAGGTCACTGGTGGGGTCTGGTTGGGTCTGGCCCAGTTAGCCGAGTGCAGGGAGAAGCCTCTGTGCTAAGCTGTGTGGTTGCTGTAGGTGGGGCTGCTCCCCAGCTGTTCTGCAACAGTGGTGGGTCAGCCGGTTTGTTTGCAGTGCTGGTGGTGGGGAAGGAACCGCAGGCTGCTTATTGCCATGAGGGGCTTTGGAGCTGTGTTACCCCTCAGGGGATTAGGGCATGAGAAATTCCTTAAAGTTCCCAGCTTGCTGGGGTGAGTGTGTCAGGACAATTTTGTCCACCTGTTAAATCCTGGTCCCTTTAAGACTTTTAAAGTGCCCGCTTTTCTTTAGTCCCAGGGCAGCTGGCTGTGGGAACCTGTTTGCAGTCTCAGTCTCGGACCTTGCTTTTCTGCACCTCCAGTATCCAGTGCACCATGCAATGTGTGTCTGTGCTCCTGGGGCAGAGCACCAGGGCTGGTTATTTAGCAGTCCTGTGCTTCCACTACCTCCCCACTCTGATTCCCTTCCTCCCGCTGGTGAGCTGGGGTGGGGGAGGTGCTCAGGTCTGGCCAGGTCACAGCTTTGTATCCCACCCTTTTCTGGGAGATGTTGGGCTCTTGCAGATGTAGCCTGGCTCGTGTACTGTATCTTCCTGTTGCTTTTTAAGGAATAGTTGTATTTGCTGTATTTTCAAAATATATATGGTTTTGGCAGGAGATTTCCACCACCCTACTCATGCCGCCATCTTGAGAATCCTCCAGGTTCTCTTTTAACCAAATGCCACACCTTCCCCTGGCCAAGTTCCCTGAGTATCAACAGTCCTTGCTTTGCATAGTTCCGGTATGTACAGATTTCAGTCACCCCCGTTCAGTTGAATAACACCAGTCCCCCAACCACACAATTCAGATTTTAGCTACTGCGGTATGGTAAGTGTGAGTGATTGCATACGCATAAACTTTGCTACTACAACTGCAGTCCATAAATCATGAAGTAAATAACAGATGTGCATCATGACCTGTGACCACGTCACTTCTTTCAGCCTCTGTCGCTGGTTGGTCCGTCTGCATTTGTTACCTTGTGCCCAGACAGCAAAGTGTGTGGTGGTGTTACCTCCTGCCTCTCTGTGAGACACCCACCTGACATCGGACAAGGGGAGAATTGGAAGAGGGAGTTGGCCACAAAGATGATGTTCAGCAAGGAAATGAAAAGTGATAATGCTGGAGGTGGAATTTGAATCGAATGTAAATGGAGTTATGGAAGATATCGCGAATCCTGGGGATGTGGAAGCTGCTGCCATTTAGTCTCTTCTGCGCAGCCGGGGAACTGAGAGGAAAGGTGAACTTCACTGGTGTCAGTGAGGAATGTGGCTGTGACCAGAAGGGTGGGGGTGTTGCCCAGAAAGCCCTTCACATTAGAAGCGCTCTTGAAGATATTTCATGATGTTGAAGGTGCAAAGGATAACGTCCTGGAAGATGATCTAAACTCAGACCAATCTCCAAGACACAGAACAGACATTCACCCAGTGTCGTCGTAAGTCGCATCAGAAGCAGAAGAAGCCAGCACTGTTCAGACCAGTCTGTGTATGTTTTCGACGAAGAAATAAAGCACTTGAATTCTCTGTTTCTAATATTTTAAATTACTATGTACTAAATAAATATCAGTTTTACTATTTTTATTTCCCTATTCATTTATAACTGTCAATAAGAGAATTTTAATGTTGTGGAAAAAATTTTTGGAGGTCATTGGACATTTATAATTTCCACATTGGTTAGCAAGATCACTTTGGATGGCTTAGTGTGTGTGATCATTCTTATGGTCTCCGAAGTGAGAATTCCCAGCACTCATTCCAAATGGGCAGTGTCTACACTGCATGGCCATTCCACTGGTCAAGGCCATAGTGTTTTAAACCCTTGCTACCTTATTGAAGCTGACAGCTCAAGAATATTAAATAACTCAAATTCCTTGCTGCAGAAATGGTTAGGCAGCCCATGGATCCGTGTGAAAGGGACACATGCGTTCTGTTGGTTGAGTTCATTGTGCAGACCTCCAGCCAGCCTGTCTGCTTTGGGAACAATCCATTCTGGAATGAACTGGCTGAAGGGGTCAGGGGCTGAATGATAGTGGTCCCTACACTGGCTTTCAGTGCAAAAGATGATAAAAATGACCATGGATGGTCTATTGCCCCAAGGAGAAGTAAGACTCTTTATTGAAGCTCTAAGAGTATTATCCACCATCACAACATGTCAGACCCTGGGAGTTGAGTTGCATGTATGTTGAGATGCTCCTTGTGAGAAGATTTTAATTTTATCTCTCCATTTATTTTATCTCATTATAGAAACATTTGAAAATGCAGAAAGTAGAATAAATAAGGGGCAGGGAATAACATCCTGATTGCACTTCCCCAGTAACAATGTTTGGGTTGTGTTACATTTCCTTCTTTCTGGCCCCTGGTAGATCATAATATGAATATAGTTTTTTATCTTTTAAAATATTTAACACACTGAAACATTTCCCCATATTACCACATACTTTGAGAAAGCCATTTTAATGGCTGCATTATAGTCCATCATGTTATAATTATTCATTCAGTAACTATGTATCGATTCAGTCACCAGATTGGAGCTGACTGCCTGCAGTGGGTGGGGGTGCAGGAAAGGAGGAGGAGGGCACGTCCCCTTCCTTGAGAACCTCTGGAATAGGGGAGACATAAACAGATGACCCTAATGCATTGTGACAGGAGCTAGGATGTGGTGGGACCCTGCAGCAGATGGGCAGAGAAGCTGGGTCTGGAGCAGCGCTCAGCGGGTCCAGCATGGCAGCAGGGGGCAGGGGAGAATGCGTTCCCTGCAGTGGGGACGTTAGGGGCAGGACAGGGAGGTGAGAAACAGCACGGCCGCAGGGTTCCTGGGCAGGCATGGTGGATGAACAGATAGAGCAGGCCACTGGTGGGGAAGGGACCTTGGTAATCGGTCCAGGTGGGCAAGGAAGGGGGAACGAAGAGTGGCCAGAGGTCCCTGGGAGTTTGGAGTGTGCCAGCTTCAGAGGCAGATGTGAGCCCTTCCAGGAGAGGTGAGGAAGCCCCCTGGGAGGTGCTCAGAGCTCAGTGAGCCAGGGGGGGTGAAGGCTGTGGAAGGAGAGGCTGTCAGGGACAGTCAGGGTGGCATGGCGTGGTGCAGGAAGGAATGGCGAGCCTCCTCCCGTGGTCTTTGGCTGGCACTAGGGGGTCCCCAAGGCTGGGTGGTGCAGACGGCAGGGGGTCAAGGGTGGAGGGACCTCCCTACTTTCGGACACCAGTGTCCCAATTTTGTTTTAAATAAGGTGTGATGAGCATCTTTGTGAATGTACATTTTCCTGTATTTCAGGTTATTCCCATCTCTGGATATCTGTGAATGCAATTTTTTGGTAAAAGGATAGGGGTATTTTTAAGGGCTTGAATAAAGATTTGAATATCATGCTGCCTACTAAATCAAATACAAAATTCACCAAAAGTTTTTGGTTGGGTGATCTTTAAAAGAGAAAGTCCACGTGTATAATGCAGCTCTCGCGTGATCTGTAGATCACAGCAAGCCCATTATCAGTCTCTGTCTCTCTTGCTTAAATTAAAAAAAAAAGGATCAGCGGGAGCTCCAGCCCACGGTGACGAGGGCTGTGATTGTCGTCTCTTGACGTGTGGCTGACGGGTGATGGGGCTTGCACTGTGCAGGAGAGGGGTCACGCGGTGAGCTTTTTTCCACATGTATAACTTATCTCGTCTTCGTGGTGAAATGACAATGGTGATGGTGGTGATGAGGGAGCTGCCGCTTCTTTCACTGCTGCAATGTCATGAGACGTATGTTCATGATGTCATTGGAACTCCATACCCATTCTGGAGAGGGCAACGATCCCCTTTTACATAGCAGGAAACAGAGACCCAGAGAGGTGGGGTCCCATGCCCAGAGCCACACGGTGGTGTTATGGTTACTGTTACTATAGAACAAACCACTCTAAATCTTAGTGACTTAAGGTAACAGCTGTCTAACCCTGGGTTCTCTGGGTCAGGAATCTGGGCAGGCTTGCCTGCGCAAAGCTGCTCTACGTGGCCACTGTTGAGTCTCCCTTCTGAGCCGGTGGATGGGCTGGTTGGAGGGTCCGAGATGGTTTCACTCACGTTTCGTGTGTGGTGGGGATGGCTGGGAGACAGGGAGGTGCTGGTCAAAGGGTACAAGCTTCCAGTTCTAAGACGAGTAGGTTCTGGGGGTCTAATGGACAGCAGAGTGATTATAGTTAGTAAGACTTTTATATATTTGCAAGTTGCTAAGAGAAAATCTTAAATATTCTCAGCACAAAAAAGAAATGGTAATTATTTGACATGGTAATTTTGTTACGTGATGGAGGTGTTTGCTAATGCTGTGTTGGTGATAATTTTGCAATAGATATGTGTATCAAATCCACACGTCTTACATCTTAAACTTATTCAATGTTTTATGTCAACTGTGTCTCAATAAAACTGGGAAAAAATAAGTGCAGCAAACAAGAGGCAAATAAAAGCTTTCTTTCGGGGTGGACTGGGTACCCCACAGACCCGCCTCCCTGTGTGTGTGCCAGGCAGAAGTTATCAGTACAGTCCCCCCACCACCCCCCGGGCGGGTAGGCCGTGCGGCACCCACCCTGCAGTGGCCTTGGTGGACCTGTGCCTGCCTTCTCGCCATGGCCCCGCAGTGGGGGAGGACGGCAGAAGGCAGACAGGTGAGCTGGCTGGTTTTTCTGCTTGGCTTGATTCTAAGGACACACTGACCTTCTGGGTCATCTCATGTGCTCAGCTTCATGGAAGCAGCTTTCTTGGGGACCATCACAGCCCGGTGGCCTGCTCGCAGACACGGTGTGCATGGCGTCTGCCCACTGGGCGAGTGTGATGGATGGAAGGGGGGCCGCCCCGCTGTTAGTGAGAGTACCGCGGGCCTGCCCTGTTCAGGGGTGCAGTGTCCAGGTGTTGTCCTGGAGGCAGAGGCTGTCATTGTCCCCATTCAACAGATGGGGAGCCAAGAGCCTGGGGAGGAGAAGGGCCTGCCAGGTCCCATGGAAGACTCTCCCGAACCTGCCTGCCACCCACCTGTCTAACTGCCCCGCCCCACCAGGCTGCACCCTTGCCAAAAAGAGAGACACCTTCAGGTTTCGTTCCAAATGAGCGGTGAGCTCTAGAGCCATCCTGGAATCGCCACCACAGACCCAGCAGTGCCCTCTCCCTGCAGGCCCTTCCCTGGAGAGGGGGATCCGGCCGCCTTAGGGGCCCCCTCCAGGCTCTGGCCTCAGACTGGGTGTGGGGGGTCCGTTGCCTCCAGGTATCAGCAAAGCTAATGGGAGAATCTCTGTCCACCAGGGTGTGGCTCATGGGACAGGCCGATGCCCTGGGTGTGGTCAGCACGGATGGGCTCAGCCTGCCCCTCTGTAACCCTGGCTAGCCCGAGGCCCCAGCAGCCGGTATTTACACTTTTAATTTAAAGAAAAAACAACAAAACAGCTTTACTCAGATATAATTCACATACCATGCGATTCTCTCATTTAGAGTATACAACTCAAGGGTTGAGGGATATATAACAAATTTTTTAAAAAATTGAGGTAAAAATGTATAGAACATAAAATTTGCCATTTTAAGGATAAATTGGTGGGACTAATTACATTCACAATGTTGTGCAACCATCACTACCATCTGTTTCTAAAATGCTTTATTATTGCAAACAGAAGCTCTGTTAAACAATGACCCCTTTCCCTCCAGGCCCCGGGAGCCTCTCAGCTACTTTCTGTCTCGAGCATTTGTCCCCTCAGGGGCCTCCTCCTGTTTGTCTTTGGTGGCCGGCTTGTTTCACTAGTTCGGTGTCTTCTGGATTCGTCGGTGTGGCAGCAGTCGGGAAGCAGTTCGAAAGCCTGAGGTTCACAGGGGCCGGAGCTGAGACCCAGGGGTGGTCCCGGTGCTCTGTGAGAGGGAGGGGGTGGTGGTGGGGGAGCTGCAGTCCCTCACCCACCCACCTCTGCCTGAATGACAGTGATGCCCTTGTCTCCCCAGCCGGGGAGCGTGCTGCGGGCAAATCCGCCGTCTGCCTCCTGCCAACCACCACCTCATCTTTTCGCACCTCATCTCTCTGAATCGTGAGCCACCCTAGCAATGGGGCTGGTGCTCCCCATTTTGCAGATGAGGAAACTGAGGTTCCTAGACGCTCAGATTGCCTCCAGCCAGGAGTAGGCAGAGCTGGGGTACAGGGGCTGGTACCCAATGCTGTGGGCACTTCCAATGACTTCTGACTCCTCTCCTTCCCCTTTGGGCCCCCTCCCCATGCCAGAGGGACCCAGGTACCCTGGGACAAGCATTCCTCGGTATTTCCTGCCCCTCGTGCAGTTGACCGCTGCAGCCCCCCGGGGTGGCTCTGTAGTTTCAGCTCTAGGTTGGGACCAAGAAGAATGTACTTTGGGGTCTCTCCAAGGGCAGACTGAGATGACATGTCAGGTGTAACCGATACTTAGGAAGGTCCTATCAGATGCTCTTCTTTCTGCGAGCAGCAGAACTGCGCTAGCAGGGAGCCACACCCGGCCCTGTACTCTGGTCAGCATCCTGGGGGAGGCGCTGCAGGATGGCCCTGGGGTCCTTGTGCCTTGGCTCTGACCACCCCCCACCCTCACCCACCCCAGTCCAGCCCTTCATGAGGAGCTGGAGCCAGGGATGGGGGCCACCCACCCAGGCAGGGGCGCACTGTGGCCTGCCAGCCCTGGGGTTTCCTGTGGCGCCCGTAGTGTTCCTGGGAGGGTCCTGATCTCTGCTGAGCCAGAGGGTCGCGGTATCTCCAGGAGAGGTCAGCTGGAGGGGCAGAGCTGGGCCCCTAGGACCCACCCCGGCTTTGTGCCAGGGGCTCAGTTGATGACTTTGCTTCCAGGCAGCTCCTGCGTCCCAGGCCCAGGAGCCTTTGGGGTAGAGCTGGGAGTCCCATGGTCAACCCCGGAAACCTCAGGCGTGCCTTGTTGATGATACCGTCACTGTAGGTGACCCAATTTCCCAAACCCAAACTGGGATGCTTGTCTGGCTACATATGCATGTCCATATGGGGACAGTGGGATGGCAGGTGATACTTGTAGCAGTGACTGAAAACCTGGGGCCCGGGACTACCGTAGCTCCATCCTCGTAAGGGGCCATGTGGCCCAGTGGGAGGTGATGGTGGGCATAGTGACCCTGCATGCACCCAGGCTCTGCTGGTGACTGGCTGCCTGGCCCTGGGGGAGCCACACAGGCTCCCTGGGCCTCAGTTGCCTCATTTGTGAAACGAAGACTCTGTCTTGGGGACACAAACACCAGTGTGTTCTCTGAAGATGGCACCTGCAGGGGGAAGCAGCGTGTGGGTATGGGGCCCGTGCCCAGGAGCAGGATCCCATGGCAACCCAGGGGAGCAACCCAGGAGGACTCAGATGGGTTGAGCATGAAATGGGTGTGGCCGGGAACCGGGAAGTGAGGAAGGCCCTGCACTCTGAAAGTTAAACTCCCGTGTTCAGTATTTGTGAAGACTCATTCTGACGGACAGGTGGTCCTCAGGCTGGCAGGAGGCGGCGGGACCCTTTTCTGCATCCAAGGCACAAGTCTGCCTTCTCAGCAATCCCAGCAAGCAGTGTGGGGCCTGGCCCCTCCGTGCCCTGTGCCGGTTGTTGGGTCCTGCTCCCCAGTCCTCCTGGGAGTGGGGGGTACCCTCCTTACCCTCCCCACCTGGCGCAGGGCTCCAGGGGTCCTGGGTGTGCTCTGCTCTTATTTGTGGGTTTGGGACAAGTTGCACCATAGGGGACAGGCCTGGGGCAGGGGCAGGCACGGGTGAGGTCCTGTCTGGGTTCTGGGAGAATAAGTCCCGCTGGTGGTAGTGTTTACACCGCAGAGACCCTCCGCCTTTCTCAGGAGCCAGGTTCTGCCAAGCCCGACTCTATGTACCTAACAAATCTCTCTCTTCCTTGGGGGGTTTCAGCCTTGGACAGGAACAGGGTGCCGTGTTTTTGGCCTTCAGACACCCCGACCAGGTCCGTTGGAGGACTGAGGCTCAGAGGGGACGAGGGGCAGAGGTGACGGTACTTTGCACATAGTGCAAAGGAGCCATAAAAAGGGGGGGTTTCCCTTCTCCCACCTCCTCCCTGGCCACCCCAAAACCCAGCTCCACAGGACAGCTGGCACTGCAGGGAGGTGGCTAAGAATAAATTATGCCCCGGCTTTGTAAACAGGCAGCTATAAAAGCCTCTCAGCAGTGCAGCACCTTCCCCATAAAACAGGCGCTGGGCTGATTTATAAGCCGAGGCCGCTGCGGGGCGGCTCCTGGAGAGAAACAGTGCGGCCCGGCCGGCGCCCGTCCCCACTGGGCACAGAAGCACAGGGGGCAGAGGAGAGGCACACTTGCTGTTAGTGTTTTAGGTGGAAGTTGTCACAGTAAGAAGGGGGGTTCAGTTTCGGAGTATGGGATGTTTAGGAGAGGAAGGAGCCAGAGAGAGGAATACGAAAGCTTGTTTCTCGTGCTGAGAAGCCTGAGCGCACAGGAGCAGAGCGCGATGGCCGTAAGGCGCTGTGCAGGCAGTCGGCGGTGGGGGGAGCGCGTCTTCGTGTATTTCACTCACCAATGGCCTACAGTTTATTGAGCACATATTTTATATTAGGTACTGTGCTGGGAGTGGGGAATAAGGCCTTGGATATGATTGACGAGGTCCGTTTCCCTAGGAGTCCTCATAATGGACTCAGGTGGACAAGGGCTCAGTCCTCACACTGACCCAAGTGGATGAGGGGTCAGTGCTAGGATGGTGGCAGGGAGGAGCTTGGGGCTGGGCTGCCCAGACGAGGGTCTGTGCTGTGGGAAGTCAGGGAGGGCTTCCTGGAGGAGGTGAATTCATTCAGCATGTATTTATTGGGGCTATGTGTAGACATTGAGGTTGGTTTTGGAGATATAGGGGATATAGAACTGAACAAGTTCTAGGATCTAAGGAGGAACAGGAGTCTGGGTAGAGGGGAAAAGAGTTCCAGAAGGAGCTGGCAGTGTGGAGGGGGAGGAAGGGGCAAGCCTGGCTCCAGACTCCCCATGGGGTATGAGACTGTCCAATTGATAGGCAAGGAAATGGAGGAGGGGGCTTCATAGCTCCTGAGTGGGCTGCCGTTTGAACTCAGGCCTGCAGATGCCAAACCCAGCCCTTGCACAGGTGTGCATGGACCCCCTTGCAGCCTGGGGCTCCAGGATGGGACTGTGCCCAGGATAGTGCATGGGTTCCTTGGCCAGCACCCCTGTGGCCTACCTTCATTATTGGCTTTGAGCAGCGTGGAAGGGCCAGAATCCCCCAAGCTGACCCACTGTGCACATCATCTGGTGTTTTCCTTCAAGCACATGGCAAGCTTTAAGAGTGTGGCTGAACCATTGCTTGATTCTTCTCTGACCCAGATGGAGAACTGCATGGCCGTTCGCCCAGTAAAGTGAGAGGCAGACCCTATGTTCAGTTAAACACGGTTCAGTTACAAGTTGGGGTGTTGAAGGCAGATGAGGAAGCCAGTATTTCTGGAATAGAAACTGGAGACTGGCGAGAGGCCTCTCAGTCCTTATCTCAGTGGCTGCCTGCAGTTGGTTCTGATGCCTCCCCACCCACCCCCATAGATGAGAAATCTGAGGCTCAGAGAGGTCAGGGTCCTTGCCCAGAGTTGCACAGCCAGAAGGTGGTGGAATTAGGATTGCACCCAGCCTTGCCTGACTCCAAAGCAAATGCTATTTCTACCACTCCTGGTGTCTCCCAGAGCTAATTTTGCTGCTGTGGAAACTCCACCTGCCAAAGCAATATAGGACAGAGCGTGCTGAAGGAGAGTTAGGAGGGAACCCTACAAAAACAGGGTGTGGCAGCTCTCGTGGGGCCTCCGCCAGCAGTCCTCTTTGGCCCATGGAAGACCTGCTCCTGTGTCCAGGATGGGCCATTTCTCTGCAAATCATAGCGAACCAGCGTTTGGCTTCTGGTGAAAGGAGATCAGATTCTGGCCTCTCAGAGCAGGGCCAGTGGGGGAGCGGGGTGCTCTGGGACTCCCAGGCATGCGCTGGAGGGGGCCTGCGCCTGCTGCCCAGGACTCAGAGATTGTTCCCATGCTGATGTATTTCTCAGCTGTCTGCTTTGTGCAGTACACCCTGCCGTGCATGGGGGTGCGTACAGCCCGCACAGGAGTCCTCCCCACAGAGGCTGGGCTGGAGCCGGCAGAGGGGCACGGGGCTGTCTGATGGCTGGGGGCTGCCAGGTCACTATGCCTTCCATCTGTACAGCTCTCTATTTTCCTTTTTCTCAGGCACATCTTTAGTGGAATTTTATTAGCAGTTGCTTTTACAGTCATTAAAATAATCAAATTCATTTTATCATTAAAAATTTAAGTCATATATTCACATGGTAAAAAATATTCAGAGCACGAAGAGGTATACTGTGAAAATGCAAGTCTTTCTGAATCATCGCAGGGCTCTGCTTGTTCTCTTTGAAGGCGGCAGGGGTATCCTTGTTGGGACAGAGCGGACTGGTGAAGCCCACTGCCTATGCGGAGATGGGGGATCGTGTCTGGTTTTGTTTTTTCCATATTTCACATGGTGCTGCTAGTTAACACCCATGCCCTATACTTGAGGATTAATTCCCACAAGTGGATATTGGAGGGTCAAAGGGCATATGTTTCCTTATTTTGATCAGTGGAGCCAAATTTGTGGCGTCTGTCCCCCATCCTCACCAACACCGGGCTGTATGGATTTTCCCCCTTTGCAAAGCCTTGCCTTCTAAAACAGTCTCAAGGCCTCCTCAGTGCCCCCCTCCATGCCCCCTCCTCAGCACCCCTGCTGCCGAGGTGGGAGGACCCTGAGCAGTGTGCCCAGTCCCCACCTTCAGGTGGTCTTAGTCACTAGACCTGGCCAAGGTCCTGCAGGGACACTCTAGGGGATAGAGATTGGCTGGCTGGTTACTAAGGCCAACAATGGGCAGATCTCTGGGGGCCTGAGGGCCTCTCTGCTGGAAATGCCCCCAGCAGGGATATTTCTGCTGCCTGCTGGGGTCACATGGCTCCCCTACCCCCAGGGACCACAGCTAAGCTGATGCAGGTGCCCCCTGCAGCACATCCCTTGGGCGTTAGATGTCCGGCTTATGGCTCTTTTGCTTTTCTGGGGCAAGGGGGACAGCAAGGCACAGATGAAAGAGGCTGGCAGATGGCAGTTCCTGCCTGCTCCTTGGCTCCTTGGAGATGGAAGCTCCTGGCTGAATGCCCTGGGGAGGGTCGCTTGGCTTCCACAGCCCCAGCTTGCCTGCCTTCAAGGACCTGAGCACCTGGTGGTTCTGGCTAGGGCCCCCATTCAGCCCTGGTAGCCTTGGTGATGGGAGAGAGGAGGGGTCCCTAGGACTAGAGGGAGGGGTGGAGGGACAGCAACTCGGAGTAGCAGGCTGAGTGGGCCTCACCCTGGCCCTCAGGGCTGGTTTGCAACCTGAGCCTGAGCCTTCAGCAGGCCGCAGCTTGGAGCCTGATGGGAGGTCTGGCCCAGCTAGGGCAGGGGGGCCCAGAGTGGCCTGGTAAGAGGGCTGTGTGTGAGCAGCAGGACCCCTGGGCCTGCCTGGCCGGGCCTCTCCATGTGCCTCCCTGGCGCCTCCGTGTTCCCATCAGCAGAGCTGGGGTCGTCCTTCTCGAATCAGAGCCCCCCTGAGAACTTCCTGGGAAGTGGGTGGAGAGGCTTCGAGCACGTCTGGGCAGAGGAAGTACCTGGTGAGCATCGACAGGAAGCATGCTTCTTGCTGGTCAGGTGCTGCTTTGGAAACTCACTTGCCAGCTGCTGGTGTGGCTGTTGCACCCCATGGGGGAATGTACGGGAGCCTCCAGTCCCCCCGCCCCAGCAGGGGCTCCACAAAGACTTTCTGCGAGAGGTGATGACTGGGCGAGCACGTATGGCTCCCTGCTGCAGGGGCAGGGAGCTGGTGATTTCAGAGCTGCAGATGTGTGGGCACCCCTGCATCCCGCGGCCCCTACCTGAGGCATTGGAGAAGATGGGGCCTTTATGTTTAGGGGTTTATCCAGCTCACGCTAGATAGACCCCCCCGGGTCACGTTCCTGCGAGCCTGGGCCCTCTTGGGCTGGCACTCAGCCACCTCAAAGGGAGACTCGATGGATGTCACTTCAGATGCAATGGCTAATTTCATCCTTGTCATTCAATTGCCAAGGAAACGGTCTTGTTGCCCCATAAAGGCAGGAGTGAAGGTGACACCTGCTGCAGCCCTGGCTGTCTCTGCTCATGACGGGGCTTGGCATTTCCAGAGCCTGGGTGCCGGTGAGTGCCTGCTGCCTGCCCTCCACACCCCCCATCGCATGGATCTGAGCTCTTCCTCTGCAGGCAAGTGCAGCAGCCTGTTCTGGGGTTATTTCAAGGGGATTCCCATGGAAACGGAGAGTGGGCGGCTTCTCTCAGCACTTGTGTAGTGGGAGTCACTGCAGTGGCTGCCTGTCTTGAGTGCAGGGTGAGAAGGCCTCTGTGGGACGTGTGGGCCTCAGGCCGGGAGTCATGGCCAAGAGAGGCCTTTCCTCTGCCAGCAAGTGTGAGCCGCCCGGCACTACTTGCCAAGCCCCCAGGCTCCTCCATTTGAGACCCAGGATGGCTCCCCAGGGACCGTGCCTGCAGCCCTCTTCAGCCCCACAGGGCTTGGCTCCCCGGGTCCTGCTGGCGGGGCCTCTGTGCCCGGAGCCCGCTGTCAGCCGTGGCCCAGCTACGTCCCTGCACCCCTTAGTTCTCTCTCATGTCCTCTTTCGCTCCTCCGCCACCTACAATCCAGCAGATCTGTTCTCTTCAAGCCAAGCCCTTTGTTTGATGAGAGGATGCTGGGGAGGACGGCACAAGCTCCAAGCCTCACCTTTCTCGTCTGGGCTGTGGGGAGGGGACAGTGTGCGGGCTCCAGTGTGCGCACGGCCGCGGGGCAGGCGCAGCGGACCAGCTCCTCAGGCTGCAGGAGGGCCTCAGGCCGTGAGACTCAGCAACTCGCCCAGCCACAGACACAGCGAGCTTCCCGGTGTGGCTTCACTGCCCCTCTCGCCAGTCTGTGAAGTGGGCAATGTTAATTCCCATCTTACAGACGAGGAAACTGAGGCCCAGGGAGGCAGCCCGATCTTCGCCGTTGCCCAGGATGAGGCAGGGCGGGGACCCTCAGGCCAGAGTCCGCTCGCCTCCTGCTGGCCCGGTCTCCACGTCTGGGCTTGAAGAGTAATGTCCGGTGCCGGCTCTTCCAAGTAAGGCTGGACTCAGCAGGTGTTGGGGTTGGGTGGGGTGGGAGGTCGGAGATGCTGTGGGGACCCCTCTGTGTTCTGGAGCCTCAGGGTAACAGCGGATTCTTTTCTGGGCACTTCCTATGGGTCAGTCTCTGGTCTTAGCCCCTTCATCTTCCACATGACCCTGTAGGAGGCGTACCATTGTCCCTGGCTTTTCACAGGTGAGGAATTCACGCTCAGGGTGGTTAGGTAATGTGCCTGGAGTCCCTCAGCCAGGAGGGGGTGGAGCCCACACCTAGGAAGCCCTGGCTCTCAGGGCCCTTGCAGAGCGTCCAGTTTGGTCCCCTCAGGTGGGCTTGGGGACACATGGCCACAGGTGTAGAGGCCTACTGCTGCTTCTGGTCCCGGGATTCGTGGAGGCCCAGGGTGGGGGGCCTAGAGCTTCCCCCAGAACATCACATTAGCATGGGAGTGTCTGGAGCAAGCAGGCACCTTGGTGCTTAGAAGGGCCTCTTGAGCCACTGGAATTAGTGAAAGTTACACATCAGAACTCTGTGTTTCTTAAGATTTGACTATCTCACCAGCCTACTTATGATGCTATGCTTTTGTGTAAGATGAGAACCGTCACCCTCACTTGTTCTTTGAATATTTGATTAACAGATGAACAGGCTGAGCTTCCTCTGACAGTCCTTCCTTTTGCAAACTTAGTTAATTAACTTCTCCTAAATTGGTTCCCGTTGGATTAATTAAATGCACAGTTGCTGATGAAGAAGTGCAAACGATCTCAGCATGTGATGTCTTACCTGGGTGATGAATACAAAAACCTGGAATATTCTTTTGCTGGTGCAGAGAGTTTACCAGGAGTCACCCTGAAAAGGCTTGGGGTTCTAGAATCCTTTTGATGGGCAGTAGATGTGAAAGTGCCACACAGAAATGAGAAACAACCCTTGGACGCATGTCTGGTCTCTGTAGGATTGTTGTGCTGTGTCCTAGTAAAGGCTGCTGTGTGCAGCTGACCAGCTGGTCATTGCTCAGAAACGTGGACACATTTTGTCTTTTTGTGCCATGATTCTCCTGCATGTAGCTTTCTGTGTTCAAAGAAATTAAGAAACTAAGACATACCCCCTCCCACCCTCTCATGCCTTAGTAGCCTCTGAAATGCAGAATCGCTTTCTTTGGAGCAACGGGCAGGGAGAAGAGGAGAGAAGGCATGTGATAACTTTTAGAAACCTGGAGGAAAGTTGCAACCCCTGAGAGTGGCTAAGTGCATTCGGAATTTCCAGTGGTCCCGCTACTATCCAGGAGGCCTGGGGCAAATTGTGTGAGCTTGTTAAGACTGTGCCTTCTCATCTGTAAAATGGGAGGAGTACCAGATGGACTTTGGAGGTGTCAGAAGAGTTGAGTAAGAAAGTGGGTGGGAACACGGCTGACCCAGCACCCAAACCTCCCTTCCTCCCTTGCCCATGTCCTCCCTCCCTCTAGTCCCCACGCAGACCTCCTGTAGTAGTTTTATCAGGCTGATTTCTATCCCTGGGGAGACATCTCTAGTCTGCATTGAGCACTTGGCAGGCACCTGTACTGTCTATCTTCCTCCATTATTGGTTCTGGGTTGTAGTTTTACTAATCTGCCAGCTCTTTCCTAATCAGATGTTTGGACCTCAGTTAGATTCCAAGCTTGATCATCTGCAGAGGGCTGCAGGCTGTCCAAATCTGTGACCTTGTGCTGCTGCTGTGTTGGGCCGGCCCACCACCGGCCTCATTGTGCTGCTTGCAAGCCCACGTGTGCCGAACGAGGCAGCCGGATAAGATGCACCCAGGAGCCATCTGTTTGCAGCCCTTGGACCAGATGGTCTGCAAGGACTT
Organism: Manis javanica; assembly: GCF_040802235.1. NCBI lineage: Eukaryota > Metazoa > Chordata > Mammalia > Pholidota > Manidae > Manis > Manis javanica. The sequence goes on along the minus strand of NC_133160.1, from coordinate 169,337,292 downwards.
CTGGGGGGCGGAGTGGGAAAGGAAGACAGTGCCGAGCACCCAGCATCTTCCAGAGCCTCTCTGCAGCCCCGCAGACTGAGCACAGCCATCACAAGGCTCAGACCAGAGTGTTTGAGTCACTGGTGAAGGTCACACAGAGAAGGTTGCTGAGTGGGATTTGAACTCAGGGCTTCCTGGCTTCTCAGCTTTTGTTCTTTCCAGCAGGCTGCTGAGGGTCACAATTGTCATTCCAGCTGATGCCATGGCAGCCACTTCTGGGAACTATCCATAAACAGGGGGTGACTCATGCTGGAGCAGGCTGGCTCCTCTCCTGGAGCCTGCCGACCCCAGGTCCTGGGGCTTCTGCGTGCCAGGATGGCCTGCTTCCAGCAGCAATACTGCACAGCCAAGAGGGAAGGTTTGGTCTGGAGGGCACCCTGGGCGTGTCTTAAGCTACACCTATAAACGCCTTTCTAAGGAAATCAGTGGAAGATAGAGGGGACGCTTCTGGTTTTTGAGAGAGGGCACTGATCCCATTCAGGCTGCTCAGGCCAGAGCTGCCCGGCGCTGCCAGGGGGGCTGGCTGGGGTCCACAAGAGCAGGGCAGGAGGAGAGAAGGAAGGGGCCTCGTCTCTTCTGGAAGTTTTAAATATTGGGGACACTGCAGGGCTTTGTTCTCCAGTGTGTCTAGGCTGGAAAATAGGGTTTCCCACAATGTGCAGAAGTGGGTGATGGGTGGTGGCAGTCAAGAAGGGGTGTGGCTGCGAATAGTGCTTCAGGATGTGGACTCCAGGTCAAGTCCTCTGTGTGGCCCTGGGCAAGTCATGCAGGTTCGCTGGGCCTCTGTCTCCTTGCTGTGGTAAGCGGAATGCAGGTGCCTCCCTTGGGTTAACTCTGGGCACCCAGAACTCGTGACAGGGTGCCGGGCCCAGCCTTGCAGCCCGCAGGTGCTCCACGCTGAAGCGGTGGTGACAGTGTTGGCTCTGGAGTCAGATGCTGGGTGTTCAAAGCCCAGTGCCTCCTATTAGCTGTGTGGCCTGGGGTTTGTTGTTTAACTAGTCTGTGCTTCAGTTTCTTCATCTGTAAAAGGAAGACAAAACTGTACTTGTGCCCCAGGGTTTTGGAAGCTTCAGAGTTCATCTGTATAAGACATCTAGTAAAGTGACTGGGCCCCAGCAAGGTCTCCGTTCATGTCGGATGTTCAGGACCCCTCTGATTGCCGTTGTAGTCACCGTCTCCGTGTCCTCTCCCCAGCCCACCAGGGCCACACGGGTGGCATGCAGCAGGGCCTCATGTCACCCAAACTAAGCTGAACTGAATGGTCAGCAGAGCATCACGATCAGGGATTGGTGGCCCCAGGGGCTGAAGCAGGTGGCTGAGGGTGGTTCTTGCTTCCCTGTGTGGGTTCTGGAGTTTTTTTAGTAGTTTTGTCCTGAGTTCGGACCTCTGTCCATTCATCCACCTTCCTGCCAAGAGCAGGCAGAAGGTGCCACTCCCCCGAGGCAGGAGAATCATCTGCAGCCTGGGGCTCAGAGGGGACTGCAGGCCTTGTGCTGGCTGGGACGGCTGGCTCAGAGCAGCAGGCCAGGTGCTGGGAACCCACGTGGGAGACAGCGCACGCGGCAGTCTGGTGGCCTCCTCGCCTGGGCCCACCCAGGCTGCTGGCCGTTTCATTGCATGCCAAGACGTCACATGTCACCGCCCTCTGAGTCACAACCGAATGTGACAGCCCAGGCTTAGCCGCTCAAGGAACAGGATGAACCTGAGCGTGGGTGGTCATCTTGGCCAGCTGGCTTCTCCCACCCATGGTCAGTGCTTGGCTCCCATGGGCTGTGTGCTGGATCTGACCCAGGTGGTCAGGTGGCTTCTGCCGTGGCCTATGAGATGGGCAGGGAGGGAGCAGGGTGGAGAAGGAAGAGCTCTGTTTGGCTGCGAGCTGCCAGGCACTGGGCCTTTAATTCTGAGACAAAGCTAAGAGGAGAGTCTGTGATCCCAGGAGTCACAGCTACTGACCCTCAGGTGCTGGGGTCCTCGCACAGAGACACACGGCACCAGGCGGAGTCATCAGCTTGCAAGGATGTGGGGGGCCCCATTCCCTCCCTTTCCACCACCCCTCTATTACTCATCCAGTTCACTTCCAAGGTCCCTTCGCTCCTTCCTGGGATGATAGTGGGAGCAGCGGAGGCCTGGCCTGAGGAAAGGAGGCCTAAAAATGGGTGAGGGCAGGGACCCAGGTTTGCTGAGTGGGTAACACAGACAGATGCAGAAGGTGATGCCTGAGCCATTAGCCAGGTGGGCAGGCCTGGGAGGGCTCTCCAGGAGGAGGCCGCAGCCTGAGCAGGGGGAGGCAGGGAGAAGTGCGCGCTGGGCTGCAGGCCACTCGGTAAGGCAGGACGCTAAAATGCAGAGTGGGAGTCGGGCGACTGCAGGCTGCGGAGGCCTGTGAGACAGGCTGTGGGGGCTGGAGTTCCCTGGAGCTCGCGGGGCCAGGAAGGGCTTTGAGCTGAGGAGGGAGAGACCAGAGCTGGGTTGAGAAGGGCCACTGAAGCATCAGGGTGGAGAGGGGCTTGCGGCGAGGAGGTTGGGGCTAGGGGCTGTGGCTGCTGTCAGGCCTCTGCCCACGTCCCCTCAGACCCCCGTACTTGTTTCATGCGTGAGGTCCCTGGAAGTGCTTTTTCTTCCAAGAGCCTGTACCCGGGTCCGCCTCAGGCCACTGGGGCTCTTCCGCTGGTGCAGTGGGGGCTGGAAGTTCCCGGGAATCTATGTCCTCTGAGGGGTAGCCCTCCCCCAGTGACTGACAGGTACGGTGGGGCAGATACCCCAGACCCCTCACCCCTGATTGGGACACTCCAAGGGGGGACCTGCGCTGCCCCCAGAGCTCCCCACAGAACTGGGCCAGAGTTGCCCCCTCGGGCCTTTCCTGGGTCTCACTCCCCTCTTGGCCTCTTTGTTGTCCTGCTTCCGCTCCCCACACCCTTTCTGATTTTTCCTGGGGACACTTGCATGAGGGTCCACTCTGGACCGAACCTAGCACTGGGCAGCAAGGAGACCAAGACACTCACTCCAAAGTTCCAGGGAAGGGCAGTGAGACAGGATGCAGGCAGTAGCTTACCCAGCCGTGCCTGAGGCTCTGAGGCTGTGCCTGATGGGGAGGGAGGGACGCGCTGAGTCCACAGGCCAAGTGGAGGGTGGGAGTCAGCACCACGGTCTCCCCAGGGGCCCTGCCCCAGGGGCCACAGTGGGCTTTACAGAATCGTTCATTTTACTTCCAGCCTGTTTCTCCACCATGGGAGCTGTCATCTCTTTGGATTTGAACCTGTCAGTGCCATGGTTCTCCAGGGGCTTGGGCCTCCCTCTGGAGCCACTGATCCATCCTCTTCACCCACCCTTGGCCCAGGAGCATAGGAACTGATAGGACTTAGGGTTTCCCTGTTTCTGCTTTTCCTGCTCATGGGGTTGGGATACTTGGCTTGAGCTCACCAGAACCCAGGATTCATGGTTCAGGCATAAACTCTAATGATAGATACCTTCCCCTGGGAAGTTCGAAAATGAATCTGGGGAACACTTGCTCATCAGTCGTCTGTCCGCACATGTAACATGTTTGCTTTCCAGTTGTTTGTTGACCCCATGCTAGGCACTGGGGACCTGGAGCTGACGAGGGCCCCACAGTTGTGCCCTTGGGGAGTAGCCGTGGGAGAAGGGCGAGCTGGACAGAGAGACACCTACACTGTAACTTGACAAGTTCTAGGAAAGAGGGGCCCACGAGGGCTGTGAGAGCTTTGTGTGGTTGTGGAGAGATGGGGAACTGGTGCGGGGTTCTTGTTCGCAGAGTTGAAGAATGAATTTCGCCAACACTCAAGGTAGGAGAGCCAGGGAGAGGCTTTTATTGAGAGATACAGAGAGAGGACAGAGCTTCCGGCTCCCGCCAGGAGGAGACAAGAGAGCCTGTAGTGGTGCGTTGTCGAGGGGATTTATAGGCAGTTGAGGATTAGGGGTGTGGACTTGTTAGGGGGGCCCTGAATATTTAGAATTATTAACTTCCTGCCCTGATGATTTCTCCCTGAGATACCGGGGCCTTGGTCTGGGAGCATACCAAACAAGGCCACCTGCCCAGTCCCCAAGGTGGACTGAGGTATTGTTTGCTAAAGAATCAGTTAAGAATCTTACTTCTTAACTTCCTGGGTGTTAATGTGCAATCTTATCTTTAAGGTGGAATCCTTCCTGCCTTTCACTGTGTTGTTTATGGCAGGGCTTACTTGCCATTATTAATTGTCCAGATTGCAAGTCACCTCACCAGGTCTGAAGGAGGAAAGACAGCACACAGGCCTGGGCCTTGAGCATGCCTAAGTGAATCTTACACATGATTACAAACGATTAGCATAATAAAAACACGTGCTACTCTTCTTTATCTGGGGAATATTAACTGATCTCACTGAAGAATGACTCTAGAGCTGAATGTTTAACACAGAGTTTAGGTAGGGGGTTTCCTTGCATGTAGTTACGTTGCTCTGACTGCAAATATCCTGCCTTGCTTTTTCTGGAGGCCCCCACCCCACTCTGACTACACCCACAGTCCCTGTCTCAGAACTGTGGGGCAGGGTGCCTTGAGCCGATCCGAGAGATGAGGGAGGTTTCCAGGCAGTGGAGTGAAGCCGGAGGGCAGGCTGAGTGGAGGCTTTGGCCCCTGCAGGTTGTGAAAGAGCATGTTGTGCCCCAGGAGTGGCAGATGGCGGTGTGGGGTGTAAACTCAAGCTGGCCAAGATGGAGCTGCAGGTATGCATTTGGTAAGTCAGGACGCTGGGAAGGTGCGCCCGGGTGCTTGGGTCCGGCCCTGGAGGAATGGCCGCCCAGGGGGTTCCTCAGGCTGGAGTGGATGGAGTCAGATCTGCCATTTAGGAAGATCTTTCTGGGCCTGGAGGGGGGAGTGGCTGAGATGGGAGCCTGGAGGCAGGGGGCAGGGAAGGCCTGCAGACTTCCCAAGAGAGGGGACAGGGCTGGTCCCAGGGCCCGGCTGTGAGAGGTTGTGATCAGAGGCATTGTCAGCCCAGATCATGTCTCCCTAATTTAGAAGAAAACGAGAGGAAAGATACTTTTCACCTCTGCTCTTATGGGATGGAAATGAGCTATTTTGAACCATGCTAAAGTTAGATTTCTCATTTTTCTTTTAATCCATCTCATTTAAGGCACTAGAAACTGAAAAAGCAGCACGTATGAATGTAGTGCCATAAATCAGTGCATGTCACGGACTGCAGGACGAGTCATTTCTATAAGATTGCACATCCTTGCACTTATAATAAATCTAATTTTTTATCTTTTTAGGCTTTAGACTAAAGTAATGAGTCATTTCTGCTGATACTGGCAAACCAGTACTTGTGCAGGGTTAATGGAAAGCAAGTTTATTTGAGCTGCTTTTGCTGTTGTTCATGAATGTCACTACATGTTCTTTGCCTGTTTCTAGAGGGGAAACATCCTATTTATTTCATCTTTGCCTTTTCTTAAAATAGGTGTGGCAATAATAGTAACAAACAGCATTTCTTGAGTTCCTAACACAGTTCCTGGGGCTCTCCAGGGATCCATGGGACTTTATCCAGATGAACTCTGCCCTGTGTGTTCTGAGCTCCTGGGATTGACCCCATCACACCCTATATTTGCTCTGGGTGCACACATGGCAGGTTTCCACCCCCTAAATTGTAGTGGGTCAGGAACCACCTGTGTACCACTTGTATTATTTTTACTCCATAGTTTTCTTTAAAAATTGGCCCTCTACCATAAATAGAAACAAGCACATCAGGCCAAAAGTAAACAGTAACTATAAAGATAAATTCAGGTATTTCTGCAGAACAGATATATACGTTCTTGAGAAACCTCTTAATCTGCAAAGTTGCATGCTAATGCCATCTAGGCTGATGGACAGAATGAGGCAGGGCAGACCACTGGGGTCCTATGCAGCATGTACAGTAACTCGCTGCAACTCAGGACTGACAAAAATAGCCACAATCGTATAAAAATCTAGCATAGTTAAAAAACAGATTAAATTCCTAATAAGTAAATATTCCAGCAATTGTTACCATTTTATCTTGAAAAAAGGGCGATGGTTGTCTGGTGGGAGGTCCTGTAAGGGAGGGAGGCAAAGAGAGACTCTCCCAGCAAACACCGCCTGCCTGAGCCAAGGGGAAGACGCGCGTGAAGGGGCAGGGCTTTCTGTGCGTTCACAGCCCTGCACGGCTTGCCATGTTCAGCCATTACTGTATTTTGTGTTCGGCTGCTTCCACTGGCTGGCATAAAACAACACACCAAGAAAAGTCACGTTTGAATCAACCTGACTTTCTCTTAGACTGACACCATCCTCCTGTTTATGGATCACGGACGACCTAATTTGCTTTGCAAAAGCAGTGGCTATCGCAGACCCAACTGTACAGCGGCAAGTGGTGCAACTCAGTGCAGGCGAGATGCTGCTGGAACAGGGCTGCATCTTGGGCCTGCTAATGCGGCCGGCCGGCAGGAAAAGGGACAGGAAGGAGAGCTTTTACGAGAGTTCTGACTCAGACCCATGAAATGCACTCTGATTTGCCTTCCTGACAGCCTAGTAAAATGGCAGTGAAGCCGACAGCAGAGCTACCTGGGGTTCGGTCTGGAAGACTGAAAGAAGAGAAACTAGCAGAAATGTCTGTTTCTGTTCCCTCCCTTGCAAGGATGCACAGTTGTGTCATGGTGAGAAAAGTCCCTGGTGGGGACAGGAGATGGCAGTTCATGCAGAAAGGAAGGCAGTTCTTCTCTGCACAAGGTTGTTTGGGCTGAAAGATAAGGCACGAAAGAGCGGACGTTGGAGGTGGCGATGGCATTGACATGGCAAAGGAGACTCTCATGCCCTCAGTGGCACCACCTGCCATTTTTGTGGGAGGCTGAGAGAGACACACCCCACTGGCTGCTGGACCGTTCCTTCTGTACCAAGTTCCTGGGCGTACTTATGAGTCTTTACGAGTCCATTTCAGTAAACATGGAGGACAGATGGCAAACGACATGACTCCTTCTGCTTTTCTTCTTTGCCTAGGGTGGAGTTCAGTTTTGAAGAAGGGCCCTAGCGGATTTAAAAGTGGCAGAGTCCTGGGTGAGGGGACTTTTGATGAGAGCTCTGTTCCCATCTTCCTCTGGCTCTGGTCAAGGCGGACTCCTTGCGGGGCTCTAACTCCCTCTCTTTGAAAAGAAGGGCTGTGCCAGATGGCCGCCAGAAGCTTTCCCGCCTTCTCTCAGATCGCCTGTTGCCAACAGGATGGAGGCTTGGCTTAAGCCAGAGATGCAGTTTACTTCCGACCAATTCCAGTTGTATCTCTTGACAGCCATGTGCACCCAGAACTGTATCAGCTCTTTTGAGGAAATGAGCAAGTTGCCTGCCCTTCCCTTTGGTGACCATTAAACTTGGATGCCGAGGAAGCCAGGCAGGTTGTACTGATAAGCAAAGTATACCGTGTGTAAGGAAGGCAGTGCCGAGAGCGGCAGAGTGGCATCCATGGGGGGTCAGGGAGTGGCCGGAACTGTGGCGTGCTGGCGAGCATAGCCATATGGGACTCTAGAGTGGCCAGCTCTTACAATTTCTGAAAAGAAATCAGAAATTCAGGTTTGCATGTCAAATATCACCATTTTTAGATGTTCATGGAGAAGTTTTTCAACATCATTTGGGTCAAAGCATAAGTGTGGGCCAAGTTTCTCAATGACAGTTTGGGCATTTACAACCCCATTTGTGACCCCTGCTTTGGAGTCTGTACTGGGGTTGGTAAACATGACCCTCAGGTCAAATCTGGAGGGCCTGCTGCTTTTGTAAAGGAAGTCTGAACGGGATGCAGCCACACCTCTTGGTTCAGGGATTGTCTGGATATTCCCATGCTACAGTGGCAGAGCTGAGAAGTCGTGACAGAGATCAAGAGGCCTGCAAAGCCGAAAATGTTTACTCTCAGGTCCTTTACAGAACAAGTGTGCTGACCCCTGGCTTACACTGACATTGCGGGGCAGAGACAACATTCTGGACAACACTGGAGCCAGAACGACCCGAGTTGAAAGCCTGGCTCAGGGAATTCCAGTTTTAAAGCGATGGAGTAAAGACAGTGTTTCTCTCTTCTCCTTTTGGAAATTATCCTGAAGCTGGAAACAAATGGAACAAGTGCAGATGTAAACGCCTTTGATGAAACCACAGCCTCTGGACCCTCCCATGTGGGGAAGGTCAGTAGAGGTCAGAAGAGGGTGCAGGGAAACCCCAGAGGGAGAGGAAATGCCCAGGGCAGCAGAGCCCAGGCAGAGCCTGAGGGCAGGATTCTCTGCACCCTGCACGGTGCACACAGAAGGCAAAGCCTGCAGTCCCCTCTGTGGAGTGGCAGGAATGTGTGCACGGGCTGGGAGGGGCGTCCCCTAGATCCAGTTTTATACAAGTGAAAAAGCAAAGAAGTGTGGGCTGAACACAGTCTCACGTGGACAAACTGTGTTTTCTAGAAGCAGTCTCCTGGGAGGCAGGGCAGAGAAAAGAGGCTCCATGTGGGGTACAGGCCTGCAGCCCCTGGTCTGCCCAGAGAAAGTAAAGGCTGAGAAAACTGACCCTTACTCACGCCCTGTGTCATGAGAACTGAATCAGTTTTTTGGACCACCTTGCATGTGACTCTTGTATAAATCAAGGGCCAGGCAGAATCTACCTCGTGCAACGGTGAGTCACAATCTGTAAGAAGTAACACAGGCTCTGCATTCCATTGTCACTCTTAAAAACTCCAAGAAAGTAACAGGGGCAGAAACGGGCACAAGAAAGAATTTCCACAAAGCAGATGAACATTTCAACTGCACGAAATGTCTTGAATTAAGGAAAAAGTACCTATAAGGGGTAACTGTATCTATAAAACAAAAGTACCACACTGAGATACAAGATCTCAGGAGGGGGGGGCAGTGTGACAGCTGAGGATGAACCCCGATATGACAGAGCTGAGAAATAAACCCGTCCACATAGAGGCCCGTCGTGGGATTATCACAGCAGGAAATCCCAGATGCCCCTGGGAGATGGGGAAGCTGGGGTTGGGAAAAGCAAGACAAATTAATATAAAAAAGGAGATAAAAGGTGTGGAACATAGATTAAAATTTGAGGCCTTGTGATTGCTGGGGCATGGAATATTTCTGGCAGGATGATATACTTGATTCAGTTAACAGCGGCTGATTCCAGGCAGGAGAGCTGGGTGGTGGGGAGAAGGTATTGGGAGACTCATTTTCATAACTGTGGGTGGCCCAGCTGAGAGAGGTCGTGACCTTAGAGTCATAACCTGGAGCTGGCTGCCTGAATCCAAAGGCTGGCTGGGCCTCCCACTGTCTGTGTGAGTCTGCGTAAGTTATTTCACCTTTGTGGGTCTCAGACATGCTAAAGGGAATTAATGGTACTACCTACCTGCTGTGGTCAGAATGCATATATTGAATCCTTACCCCCAACGTGATGGTAGTAGGAGGTGGGGCTTTTGGGGAGGTCCTGAGGTCCTGAGGGCAGAACCCTCCTGACTGGGAAAAGTGTCTCATAAAATAGACCCCAGAATGCTGGCTTGTTCCTTCCACCCTCTGAGGTTACAGTGAAGACAGTTGCCCATGATGCCAGCTGCGTGTTGCCCTCAGCACACACCAAATCTGCCAGCACCATGATCTTGGACTTCCCAGCCTGCAGAAGTGTGAGAACTAGATGTGTGCTGAGTATAAGCCACCCGGCCTGTGGCATTTAGTTCTAGCAGCCCAATGGGCTAAGACACTTCCTCATAAGTAAGGTTGCTGAGGATTAAGTGAGTTAATTCAAGTGAAATAATCAGGACAGAACCTGGCACACAAGTGTAGTTGAATTAGCCATTATAATTGCCATTGTCCATGGTTGGAGCCAGGAATCGGATTTGGAGCCCACCTGCTCTCAGCACACAGAGGGAGGCTGACCTGGCAGCAGATCACAGGCAGTAAGAGGTCTGGGGAGGGGCCTGAGGAGGAGACATCAGCTCAACGGGGATCGGGGGTGGGGGGACCGCCCAGCAGAGGCCATCCTGCTGGGTCTTAACGAATGAATGGGAAAATGAGGTGGTACATTTTACACCCCTCAGACCTGCAGAACTCTTCAAGCCTCATGACACCAAGTGTAGGGAGGTGGTAGAGACATGGAGACACACACAGGTGCACATACGGTGCCATCAGAAGCATAAATGAGCACAAACCATTTGGAAAGGGATTCACCAACATCTAAAAGTGTTAAAGATGTCCAGAGCCTACAGCCCGGCTATTCCCTTTCTGGGTAAATAGGACAGAAAAACTCGTGCAGCTATGCACAAAGAAACCCATTCAGTAATGTTCTAAAATCCAAAAAGCTCCCAAGCCACAAGACTTTTTGTAACTTGCTTGGCAGCAAAACCTGACTGAAGTTGATGTCTTGAATTGATGTGCAGTCTTTATTTATCCTGTTGGTGTGAATTTTCATATGTTTTGCTACAGAAATAGAAATGTGTTTGAGTGTGAGGTACTGGCCCCAATCCTCCTGGGGGTGTGTAGTATGTGCAAGGCGGGGCTGGGACCTCGTCTGCCTTGGGCTGCTGGTGGATGGCTCGGAGTGGGCCAGCATGGAGGGGCGGCAGGGGACCCGGTCGGAGGCCGGAGGCATTGTCTGGGTGAAGAAAGCAGTGGAGAGGCAGTGGACGGCTGGAGAAGAGCTGTGGAGGCCAGCCCACCCCCGACCCCTGAGACCATGTGGCAGCCAAGCGTGAGAGGCGAGCTGAGATCTTGAGAACCCAGGCTCTCGGGTTCCCCAGAAGCCAACCCCCAGACAAAACAGGCGTGCAAGCGACTTACTAAGAAGTGCTCCCAGGGGTCCAGGTGTGGAGCGGAGGAGGCAGGATACGGAAGGTCATGGTTTCAGGGGGCGGTGGTTTCAGCCTGACCCCGTGGGTACTGTCCTCATGGGGGTGAGGCTGCCACGCGGCTCTGGGCCTGGCGGGGTGTGGGGTCAGCATCATCACTCCCAGCAGGCCCCGCTCTCTATGCATTTAGGGAAGGCACCTGCGGGAGCTGGAGGGTGTCTTCCTAAGGGTGTTCCAGGGGCCTGCAGGTGAAGCGGGCACACACAGAAGCCAGGCCAGGGGAGCTCAAAGCGGAACGGAGGAAACCAGTCCCTGCAGGAGTGTGTTGGGGGCAGGTTACAGAGGAACAGGCAGGTGGGGGCTAACTTCTGGGTCCTCCAGGGTTCTGTTGTTTGAGCCCAGCTCTCCTGTTCCAGGAGGCCCCTGGACACAACTGTGGCCCCACCTTATTTAGTCCTGGGAGGTGGGCTTATGCAGTGGTGTTCCCGAGAGGCTCAAGCTGCCTGGGAGAGCCTATTGGTAAGTTTAAGTTTTGTGAGCTGGTTGTTAATCTTGTTACTAGTTTAAAATTGGCCGTGGTAGAGGTACTGACACCATCTCCAGACAGGGTCCCCTCGTCCTTAGAACTTTTCAGATGCTGTGGGGGGTGCAGCTGGCCCCCACTCCCCACTCTGTTGCTCAGGAGCCAGGCTGCCCCCTCAGAATCTTTTTGAGATTGCCTGGATGCGTCTGGGCATTTGTTTATCTCCTGACCACGAACTGCGTTCCATCAAGAATTGATGTCCCTGGTGTTAGCATACAATAAAGCTTCAAGGAGCTGGTTAAACAATAGGAGATGGGTCATAAATCTGGCTTTTCATCCCTGTTGGAGCTTTCTTATACAGAAAATGAGAAGCAAGATGGAGCAGTGTGCTCTGTTCTGCAGCGTGTTGAACTCAGAGGTACCGGCAGGCCTGCAGGGGCTTCTCCTGCTCGCGTAACCAGGACACTCGGCTGGAGTTCTGACGGGCAGGGCTGGGATTAACTTTATCATGGGCGACTGCTTACTTCTGGGTTCCCTTTGAAACTCGTTGTGGATTTTCTTAATGGGTTTTCTTATTGTAGTTTTGATACACATCTTAGTGAGGCTCTAGGTCTTTGTCATCATCTTTCTGTTAGGTACAAGGGCCTGAGATTTACTGTTAACTGATGATTGCTTATCTGATTCGAGTCATATGTTACCTTTTTTAAGGGGCCCTGTAATTCTGGGGGGGGAGGTAGAATATTTTCCCAGCCCAGGGCAGATTACCTTTGAAACTGAAATCAGTCTAAGGGAGAAATAAAGTGGGAGAAACCCATTTATTGCTTACAAGCAGTTGTCCACTTCTGCTCGCCTCCCTCTCATGACAGCCTCTCCGGTCCAGGTATGTCCTCGCTTTCCTATGTAATCACCCATTGATAATGGGGTGGCTACTTCTCTCCACTCCTTGGAAACACCTATCGATATGGAGATGCACTGAGGCCAGGCAAGAGATTCTGGAAATACCGCAATCTTACCCACAGGCCCTCTGTGGGGCATGGCAGGTTCCAGCTCAGTTGTAGGCCTGTGGAAAAGATTCTTGAAAATTGACTTGGACACCAGCTCTTCCCCATTTCAGCTCCCAGAGACCCAGTAGCACAATCATTCTCCTTTGCACACTTCTGATCTTTGCACACACACCTGAGTGTGCAAAGCTGAGTGGGAGGGACTTGCTTAAAAGTCTTGTCTGGCTGATGCTATCAGGCCAGTGGATCCCTGCCCCTGCCCCATGGTTCAGGGCTAGGTGTCCGAAGCGGGGCCCACCCCAGCCGTGTGGGTCTCATTAGCAAAGAGCCTGGGCTCTGGACGGAAGAGGAGTGTGGGAGCAGCCTGCTTCATGGGCGGGAAGATTGCAGGCTTGTGGTCAGAGCTGGGTGTGAATCTGGCTGCCACGTGACTGCAGATGACCTTGGGCAGGTGACCCAACCTCTTGGGGCTTTATACGCTGAACGCCGTATCTTGAGGGCCCTCTCTCTTCACAATGCCATTCCAAATCTGTTCTGTCTTCTAACCTGACATTAGAGTGTTCTGGAATGCTAATAGGCGTGCAGAATAAAGCAGGCACATTCTAGGTTTTGCCGAGATGATGCCGTCCTGTGTCTGAAACATGAGGACCACACTTATCGCACTTGGCAGGTGTAAATAGCCGCAGCAAATGCACACATCCCCTGAGTGGATGGAGCTGGCCCCTGCTGCCCGGGTCCCCCTCCCTTTGAGGACAGCAGTCTGTCCCGGCCCAAGGCCATGCCCACCTGAGCACAGGTGTTCTGCCTCTCCAGGGCCAGCCCTCACACAGGGGGCGGGCAGGAAGGGCTTGTGCAACCACAGCGGGAAGGGGGAGTGTCCCAGCCTTGGGAGTCTAGCAGCTGACCTCAGACGTAAGTGGGACTGCAAAGCTGCCCTGCTGGGGCGATGCCTGTGTATTGTGAGGGCTGAGGGCTGCTGGCCTAGTAGCCGCTTCCTGACATCCCCAGGCTGGGCAGAGGGCCCCAGGTGAGCCCCAGGACCATGCCAGCCAGGAAGGGAGGCCTTGGCCTTGGCCCTGTGGGCACCATGGCAATAGTTGGATTGGCCTCAGGGATTAGAGACTACCTCTGGGAAATGGCTCAGCACCCCCACCTCCCCGGCTGCAGAGCCCCCAGACACACTCAAGTACTAATTCCAGGGTTCTGTTCTCTGTGCCCACTGACTTGCCTGAAAAGATGCCCTCCCTTGCTGCCCATCAGCTCTGGCGGCTGTGAGATACCATAGGCTGGGGGCTTGCTCAACATGCTCAGCATTTATTTCCCAGTGCTGGAGGCTGGAAGGGAAGATCGAGTGCCAGCCAGTTTGGTGCCTGGTTTGAGCTCTTTTCCTGGCTCGCAGACAGCCACCTTCTTGCTGAGTGCTCACGCGACAGAGAGGGGGGAAGCAAGCTCTCAGGTCTCCCCCTGAAAGGATGCTTCTCCCTCCTGGGGCTCCACCCTCATGACCCTTCCCTATACCATCCTACCGGGGTTAGGGCTTCAGCGTAGGAGTTTGGGGGACCACACATTCAGTCCACAATGCCCAAGTTCCGGGGCAGGAGTGGATTCAGGGACGCTGGTTGCACTGCTGTTAGGGACAGGCAGGGACATGCTTTTCTGAGGATTCCTGTGTGTGCCAGACTGGAAATTCCAGCTACTCAGACGGCCCTGTACTCTTTCCTGGAAAGACAGAGGGTTTCACGTGTACTCAGAAACCAAAACCACGTGTTCACACATCCAGGCAGGTGGCAGAGGCGACCTGCGGTGCTCCTGAGTCCCTGCCTCTGCACACACGCTCTGAGCACACGGAGCACCGAGCGTGGGGCTGCTCAGCGGGGAGACGGTGGGACCCCCAGGCTTTGGGCAGCACTGCATGACAGACCTGACTGGTCCTGGGTCCTCACGGGGATCATAAGGGGGGCTGGCGTGACCTGTTCTCAGGGTGATGGTGTTGCCCCAAGGTGGTTCAGGCCAGAGAGGTTATGCATGGGTCTGGGACACACAGCAAGCAAGGCACAGAGCTGAGCGTGGCCCATATCAGGCTCGCGGGCCTTTTCCAGGTGGTGTGTGGGGTGCATGTGGCCAAGTGGCTGCCCTGGGGGCACACGGTCCCTGGCTGGGCCAGCAGAATTAGAGATGGTTAGAGTTCAGGAGGGAGGGCTGCAAGGGCGCTGGGCAGGCTGCGGTAGGGCCACAGCAGAGAAGGAAGGCCTGGCCCTCCAGGCCCCTCCCTGGGGGCACAGCACCCCTGCTCTCTTTTTCTGTCCTCAGGTCAGCCCCGTGAATGAACAGACGGGCAACAAGTGATGTTTTAGTATCTCCTGGGTCCCGGCTTCTGCTAAGTTCTCTGCCTGTCTTAAGTATTCCTCCACATGATCCTAAGCCTGGAAAAGATTCTTGTCCCTGTTTTACAGAAGAGGAACCTGGGGCTCAGAGAGGCCATCAAACTCCCCCAGGGCCATGCAGCTAGGCAGCCGCGGAGTCTGGATTTGAACCCAGAAAGCCTGGCTCTGAGGTCTTAGCGGGAGCCACATACAAGTGAAAAAATAGGCTCCAAGTCATTGTTCCTGGTCTTGTGGGAGGCATGTGAGCTGGGAGGGCGACCTGCCCCCAGGCCCTGCGTCTCACACAGCTCCAAATTCAGGGGTACCGCCCACCCCTGGGCTCATCACACCCAGCCCCTGCCCAGTGTACCCTGTCCCCTCCTATTGTCACATCCCATCAGCGGTCCAGGGCCTGCCCCATGGCACCCTTTCCTGCCTCCTTTCCCCACACGCACCTCCCTGGCATGGCTCACCTGTGTGGGGTCTGTCTCTGCTACTGGAATGAAGCTTCGTAAGGGCAGAGACCACGTGTTTCTTGCTTACTAACCTACTCCAGTGGGTAGTGTGGAGTCTGGCACACGGAGGGCTCCACGAATATTTGCTGAGGGAAGGAGGGCGTGGGTGACTGCGTGCTGCCCCTCCCTGGGGGGAGTGAGCATCGGGCGGGCCCTGGGACAGGATGATGATCCAGCTGGATTAGACGTGATGCATGTGAAGTGCACAGCGTGTGGCTGGCACTTAACAGGTGCTCAGCCAGTGGTAGTTATTTTTATTTTAAAAACTCAAGTCAAGCTGGCGTGACATTTAGTGAGGGACTATCATGTGCTAGAGCCTTTGCGTGAGCCGAAATGTGTCTCCTCCCAAATTCATGTTAAAGTCTTTCCCCAGAACCTCAGAATGTGGACATACATTTGGAGATGGGGCCTTTAAAGACGTGACTGAGGTAAAATAAGGTCACTAGGTGGGCCTTGATCCCATCTGACTGGTGTCCTTATGAGAGGAGATTAGGACACAGACACACACAGAGGGACTCTGTGAGGACATAGGGAGAAGACAGCTGTCTACACCCCAAGGAGAGGCTCGGAGAACCCACCTGCCTGCACCTCATCTCGGCCTTCTTGCCTCGAGAACTGTGAGAAAACGAACCTCTGTTGATAAGCCCCAGCCTGCGGTACTCTGATACGGCAGCCCTAGTCTTGGGACCTAGAACTAACACAGTGGGTCCCATTTAATTCTCCAACTCTGGAAGGGAAGTATTTTCTCCACTTTTATTGATGAGGATGCTTAGGCTAAGAGAAGAGAGGTGTTTGCCCAAGATCACAATGCTGGCCGGTGGTTGTTGGCACTGACATTCCAATCGCCGTCTGCTTGTTTTTCTCCAGGGCTGGTACAGGCCAGCTGGGTGGACTTGTCTTGTCTGTGTGGCTGCTTAGCTCAGAGAGCGCTGGAGAAATCTCGGTGTCCTGTTGGAAGTCACAGTGACCTGAGGGGGTCGAAGCCTCACCAACCTCCTGAGTCTTGGGTCTCAAGGTCCCCTTTTGGTGCGTGGCCTCAGAATTGCGGAGTATTCGTGAGACACGGTTTGAGCTCTCAAGATTCTACTTGGTTAAGCTCAAGCAAAAGAGCTCCATCCATGTCCCACCGGGGCTGCGGTGGCTCAGAGGCATCGCTCAGTGTGTGCGGCTGGTGGCTGTTCCTGAAACATTCTGGGGGATTTTTTCTTTTCCTTCAAGTTGATTCATCACCCAGCATCCTGCTCAGCACCCAGAAGGCATTTGGTTACGGGAGGTGAAGTGAAATGTCGGTCCTCTCGTAGGATATGTGTCCCCGGCCTGCTCCCCTTTTCCACTCTGTTCCTTCTGATGCTCACAGTCCCCTGTAAGTGGGGGTGGAGGGCAGGAGCTGCAGCTTCCCCTGACCCGGGTCTCAGCAGGTGTGCAGGAGCAGGCGCCCCCTCCTCTTCACTCTTGGCCCCCTTGTGTTGGGGTGTCACTTTGTTGGTTTGCAGTGGGCCATCTGCCTGTGAGCCATGCCAGCCAGGTCTGCGGGCTCTGCGTTCGGGGCTGCCGACTGTGGCAGCCAGCTGGACACTTGGCACGAGGCAGGTGACACTAAATATCTGGAGCTGTTTGTCACAGTGATCCACACACACCTACTAAACACTCAGGTGTCCATTGGGGTGCTGACTTGCCAGCAGTGGGCCCGTACCCCGGCTCCGTCTGGGGATTGAGGCACACGACGAACTGAACTAAATGAATTGAATGGCAGCCCTAGAAGCCAAGAAACAGGAAACCTGCAACTGTCTTTCAGCAGCCGGACCCCACAGCTGCTCAGGACTGCCGTGGCCCCCAGAAGCCAAGTCCTGATTCTTTTCGGGGGGCGTGCCTGCTGGTCCAGGGGAGCATCTGATTGGGCCGCACAGGTCATGTGCTGGCCAGAAAGTGCATGATTGGCCAAGCCAGGTCACATGCCCGAATTCGGCCGGGGAGCGGAGCTAAGGGTGTGGCCCCTCCACCTCCGTGGCCCGCTCGCAGTGGGGGTTCACCCCAAACAGGAGGAGGGTGCACACACACAAGCCAGAAGGGACAGCAGAAGCCCACCGTGTCCCCTGTGTGCCCCCCACTGTGTTTGGGGTGAAGGTAGGCAGGGAGCAGGTCAGGTTGGAGAGCTTCGCCGCCTCCTGGGGCTGACATGGGCCGGTGCCCTGTGCCTTTGCCGCTGATGCCTTTGATCCCAGTGACCCCTCCGCCCAGAGGAGCCTCCATCCTCGTCAGAGCCCAGCCACTGCGCTCCTCCTCCACGCGGCCCTCCTCAAGGTCACCAAGGAGAACCGGCTGCCCCCTTCCTGCGGGCAGCAGTGGCCTCCCTCCCAAGACTGGTCAGCGGGCTGGGGAGAGTGGAGGCTGCCAAACAGATGAAGGTACCTTCCCCAAATGTCTGACCAGTAACATTTAGCATGTATTTCGTGAGCACCTAAGTGTGTAGACCCTTCCCTGACACCAGAAATGTCGCGACCGTCTTTCCACGGCAGATACTCAATTTGTGTTATCATCGTTAACGTCTCATTTTGCACTGCACAGCCTTGGCATCTCCTGTTGACCAGCCCTCTTGGGCATTAGGTTTCTGTTAATACCACGTCTGGGGCCCCAGGATCCATAATTTCAGTCCAGTGACCTAAGCCCCCAGCCTGTGGCGCTTTGCTGCAGCAGCGCTACAAACTAATACATGTATACGATTTAATTCTCTAACTCCGAAAGGGAAGTATTTTCTTACTGCGCCCTGGGGCCAAATTCAGCCCAAGATCAAGAATAGCTTTTACATTTTTAAAGGGTTGCGAAACAAACAACAAATAACTAATGACAACACAAAGAAAAACATACCCTTGACCCTGTATTTAGGTCTGTGAGCCCGGAATAGTCACACTAATGATGAGGTCATCTCCAGAAAATGTGTGTGGCCCCCGCCGTAGCCCGATGCCTCACTTCGGGAATGAAGGAGTGCCCTGTGGTAGGCTGGGGAGTGTGGTGACAAAGTCATGGGTGACAGTGTCCCCAGAAGAGTATAGGTGTTCAGCTATTAGCAGTTTCCTTTCCAGACCTGGGCAGGGGGGAGTGACGGATGGGACTAGGGAAGCCCTACAGGGTCCTGTCCCTCAGGCTCAGGCAGGAGGGTGGCTGACACTTTGCAGAAAAAGTGCATTGGTCCCTGGGACCAGAAGCCACGTGGATGTCTCCGAATCTTGGTCTGAGCCTTGCGAGAGCCCTCCTGCCTGCATGCCTGATGAGAGGAAGGGGATGCGCACGCACAGCAATGATCTTATTCTCACCTTTATAGCCGGCGGCTCGTTCTCATGCAAGGGGACAGTGGCACTGGGGCTTGGCAAGAAACAAGCCATTTGTTGTGGCCATGTGCCAGCCCCCATGTCATCACACAACCTGTCCTTGGGAAGGCTTGCCCACCTGTCAGGTGGAGTAGAACAACTGTGTGCATGTGTGTGTGTGCCTGTGTGAGTGAGAGGTGTCCACTCCTCTGGTAAGACTTCCCCAGAGGAGGCAGCATTGCTGGCTGGAAAAAATTGGGGCCTTCAGACTGTAGTGGGTTGACTAGTGTCCCCCAAAATTCATGTCCACCAGAACCTCAGGATATGAACTTACTTGGAAACAGGGCTTTTGCAGGTATAATTACTTTAGCTGAGGCCACACTCAATTAGGTGGGCCTTAAATCCGATGACTGATGTCCTTATAAGAAAAGGAAGGACTTACACACACTGAAAATGTCATGTGAAGACAGGTAGAGACTGGAGTGACAGGTCTACAAACCAAGGAATGCCAAGGGCTGCTGGCACCCACTGGAAGTCGGGAGAGGGGCAAGAAACACAGTCCCCCCAGTGCCTCCGGAGGGAAGCCAGGCTGCTGACACCTTGACTTTGGACCTGTGGCCTCCAGAACCATGGAATAGTTACTTTGCTGTGGTTCACAGCCTCTCTACTTGCGGGAAAGGCAGCAAAGACACAGCACAGCCCGGCCTCTAGTTTCCAACCCCAATTTCCTTCATTCCCAAAGTAAGGCTGCGGCAGGGGCCACACGCATTTTCTGGAGATGACCTCATCATTAGTGTGACCATTCTGGGCTCACAGACCTAAATACAGGGTCAGGGGCATGTTTTCCTTGTGTTGTCCTCGTTTAATTGCTGTTTGTTTTACAACCCTTTAAAAATATAAAAGCCATTCTTGATCTTGGGCTGGATTTGGCCCCCCCTGGGCTGCAGTTTGCCAGCCCCAAGACTTGAGGCAGGAGTTCTGCCCTTGGGAGCCCTGGCCATACCCAGGGTTGCCACCAGGCAACCACCTGGTGGTCCTGGGTTCTGCTGGGCCACGTGCTGACGAAGGAGCCAATCCAAGCCCCCTGGTCATGATTTTTCTCACCTGCCAGTGGCAATAATGACTTGTTTTTCCGAGTGAAGGCCACAGGGGACAGCACTAGGTGGGCACATGCCTGCCTGTGTCCATGCCCGAGCCTGACTTGTTCACATGTCACTTCCTGGGACTGGGCACAGGACCTGGCATGTCTCAGGAGCTTAGGGGAGATTTGTTTGAAGAATGAAGGAAGCTTTTTGGAAGCCCTCTCTGGGTCAGATACCTCTCTGAGTTTCCTCTTTGATGTCAGTGACATCCAAGGTGTCACTGTCCTCTGGCTGAGTCACCTCTGTACAGTGTTTGATTACAGAGGGGAGCAGAGTCAGCCAGACTGAGGTGCGCCTGACTGGCATTCAGGCTACTGGGATGAGTGGAGCTCCGCCCCCCCAGCACAGCCAGAGGTGCCGGGCAGCTGTTGCCTGGGAGGTGCAGCATCTAGAGGGGAGGGACCCGGTCCCTACAAGCAGCGGGAGCTGGTGTTGGGAGCATGGGGTCTGGAGTCACACAGATCCGCCTGTGAATTCTGCCTTTGCTGCTTGGCAGCTGTGTGACCTGGGGTGAATGTCTTAACTTTGCTGGGCTTCAGGAGTCTCCAGGAGGGCACAGCAGCCTGCGATATCAGGTCCGTCCTGAGGATAGGGCAGGTGGGCACAGCACAAAGCCGCTTGGCACACAGAGGTATGTGTGCTTCCTAACAGCTTTGCTGTGAGGTGCCTCTGAGTGGTAGAGCCTCACGTCTCTGTCGAGCCCCTCTCAGTGCAGAGTGGGTTCGTGTGCCCTGTCCCCTTAGGCCCCTCCCATCCCAGCGCGCTGCAGAGGTGGCTATGGTCACTCCGTTTTACAGATGAGGAAACAGGCTCAACAAGGGAACTAACTTACCCGAGGCTACAAGGCAGGCACGCGGCAGAACTGGGACCCCAGCTCAATCCTCCCCTGCCCCCTCCTGTCCCTCCTTCTCCTCTGAGTTGCTGCCTGTTCAAGGCGTTGTCCCACCCATGGGACAGGGGAAGCCAGCATCCTCTCAGGTCATTGGGCCGAATAACAAAAATCTGCTGGAGACACTGCCATTTGAGGTGTGATGACTCCATGGAACACCTCCCTGGTGAACGTTCCATGTGCCCACCCTCTCTGTGCGCTCCCCAGGCATGCACACCCAGCCTGGATCCCATCTTTAATTAGATTCTTCTGGCCTTAATCAGAATCTGTTCAAAGAAGGCCTGTTTGCCTTCAACAAGGAGGCATCTTTGAATTATTGCTGTAAGGCCAAGGCCGTGGACTGGGGTCCCTGCCAACCCCCAGCCCCCCAGAGCCTCTGCAGGAGAATGTGTTTGCAGAAGCTGGCACAGCGCCCAGAGGGAGCCGGGTGAGCTGGGCCCTGGAAACGCACCCAGCGGAGCTGCCCCTGGAGATCGGTCTCGGCACAGTGCAGGGATGGGGATGGGCGCTGCCTCCCGACGGCCAAGCCGAGGACCTGAGGGGAGGGCGTCAGGAGCCCTAGAAAGGGTGGTCCTTTCTATCAGAAGATGCCTGAAGCCTGGGTTACCAGGCGGTGGAGCTGGGGCAAGAGCCACGCCTTTAATTAACACAACCCAGAGGAGGACCCAGGTGGAAACCGGGTCCCTGGGGCCGAGGGATGTCTATGCTCTGCTTGTTTCCTTTCTTGTTTTGTCAGACGCAGTGTCATCACCGCCGCCCCATGTCCCGTTTCGCCTTTTCATTGACTCCCTCCCCCACACCCCCTTCGTCATCCTTGATGACGTCCTTCCAGGGCACCTGGAGCGCAGATCTGACCCAGTGGGGACGTTAGCCAAGGGAGGCAACTCAGAGAAGCGGTGCATGGCTTCCAGGCCTGGGTCGTGGTGACTGGGGGACCTGGCTTGGGTGTGTTGGTCCAGTGGGCTTCCCAGTACTGAGGCGCGGGGTCCTTCCGGCATGCCCACACACCTCTGGACTCTGCCAGGCGTGCAGGGCAGAGCAGAGCGAACTGCTTGAGGGCTCTGATCGCCCAGCAGGAAGGGGAGGGGAGGGAGGCTAGGGAGACCTTGGACCGGGTGCTGGGGCCTGGCCAGGGCTCCCACTTCACCCTGGAGGTAACAGCTAGTCTGCCGCTTGGGAAAGCTCGGACTAGAAGGGGCTGGGTGGGCAGGACTGCAGGAAGCAGTGGTGAGTGCCAAGCTGGGAGAGGCTGGGGCACCCAGAGAAGCAGGACAAGGACACCATGATGGCAAAACAGACTGGTGGTGGCCTCTTCACGGGACAGTGGGATCAGATCTGGCTTTGGGTCCTGGCTCCCTTTCTTGGTAGCTGTGTGACTTTGTCAAGTTGAATGACCTCCCTGAGCCTCGGTTTTCTCATCTGTAAAATGGGGGACTCCCCACTGTGGGGTTGTCATGTGTATACAGCGCCCAGCCCAGCCCCACACGGGCAGCCTAAGGGGTTGCAGTATGCTGGGCCGTGCTTTGTTCAGAGGAGGCAGGAGAGGGCATTGGGCCGCCTGCAGTTTCAAGGCTGGCTGACAGTTGGAGGTCCTGGGGCCGTGGGCTTGTTTTGCGAGAGTCCTGGACATGCTGTGTTTAAACTGCTGATGAGAAATCCAAATAGAAAGATCCAGGGTGACAAGCATGGACTGGGGCAAAAAAGTGGACCTGGGGTCCCTGTCACTTGTCCTGTGGATCCTGGTGCTGGAGGCTGTGTGGCCAAACAGCAAACTGCAACTGAGACTAGAGGCAAGCGTGTTCTCACCATCACAGCTGCCTTATCCAGTGGAATGGGTTGTGCAAGGAGGTAGTGAGTTCCCCTCTGGCAGGTACGAGAGTCTTGGCTGGAGGTCTATTGGGGGGCCTTCGAGGACACCAGAGAGAACAGGATGACCTGCAGGTGCCCTCCTGGGTGGCCGCAGCCCTTTGAAGCCCTTGGCAGCTGCCTGGCCCTGCGCAGGATTCAGGGCGTAGAGGAGCTTTCCAAAGGGCAGCTGCCACCGTGTCCCGGACCTGCTTGAGTCTCGGCTGGGCAAGCATATTGAGTTTGGGTTTTTAAAGCAGAAACAATAAGTCAGGCACAAATTTGCCTTTAAAATAAGACGCTGAGCTGAGCGTCTGCCAAATGCAAATGGATTTAAACAGCTGGAAGTCTGACCTTGAGACATGTCTCAGGTGCTTTCAGAGGGCTCCAGGCCCCCACGTGGGCTGTGGTGAACACCTGCTGGCCAGTCTGGGCTGGTGGGGGGGCAGGCGCCGTAGGTGCTCACTCCTAGCAAGGGAAGCGTGGCCCGCCCTTGACTGTGTTGGTGGAGGAATGTGGCCATAGTCCCCTGGCTCTGTGAGAGGACAGGTCTTTTTGTCCATTGTCCTGGCACTCTCCCCCCAGCTACCTGTGTCCATTGCTGTCACCACCCCCTCCTGTCATTGTATGAGTGGGATGGTTCCTGTCACCACTGGGGAGTGACCTTCAGCTCACGGAGTCAGGGGGAGCAGACTGGTTAGGGAGGCTGAGACCAAGCACTGGGCATCTGCGAACAGCCCAGGAGGGGAGGTAATTTCATCCCGGCTTTCAGACGAGGCCTCTGAGGCTCAGAGGGCTCAGGTGTGTGACCTGGGGTTGCACAGCCAGGAAGGAGTGAAAGAGTAGCAATTTTGATTGGGTCCCCATCCCCTGGTCCTCCTCCACACCACGGGGCCTCATTTTAGGTACCACCCAGCCCAGGGCCTTGGGAATAGACTTCCTTCCCTACCTTCCTGCTACTCTGAGCCTCAGCGTCCCTATCTGTACAACAGGAGGAGCTCCTGAGCATCCCGCAAGGCTGTTTGAACTGGCAAACGAGCGCCAGACGCGGGCTCCCTCTGTAAACTGTCAAGTGCTGTTCCCCAGTGATGGGTCGTATTCACGCGTCTGGCTTCCTTGAGGATGAAAGGGGCTGCCGCCTTTGCCTGCGCTCTGCCACAGCCTCCTGCTTCCGGTCCAAGTGCCCCCCAGCCCAGTGGAGATGGCAGCCACCTGCATGTGGGAAGGCTGTTGGTAATTCCCACTGTGTGCAGGGACAGCGCATCCGCCCACCTAGCTCAGGTCTTGGAGAAGCAGTCTTTACGCATGGATGGAAAATAATGCAGAGCCCTTCTGAATAAACCCTCAGGCTGCCCTGCCTTCAGCTGAATAACTTACCAGCTCCAACCAGTTCTAGCCCCAGCCAGGGTCAGGAGAAGGAAATGCTAGGTGGTGTTTTCTTTCTTTGGATATTTATTTATCTGTTTAAACACACACTATACACACATTTATATTGTTGTCCAGAGTAGAACTCTGTAGATTTGGGCCTCGTTGATGTGTTTTGGGTCATTGACTGGCAACCTGGCATTGACCACAGAGCCCCTGGATGAGAGCTCTGATTCTCTTTCTTTTTAGCCTTTAAAAACTACTTTATTGAAGTATAATTGACATAAAATTAACTGCATGTATTTGTACAATTTGATGAATTTTGACACATGGACATATCCGTGAAACCATTACCACAGTCAAAATGGCAAACATGCTCATTTTCTCAAAGGCTCCTGTGCCCCTTTGTCATCCATATCGTCTATACCAGTGCCCAGAAACCACTAATCTAGTTTCTGTCACTCTAAATTAGTTTGCAACTAGAATTGATATAAATTTAATCACATATTATGTGATCTCTTTTTAAATGCTTCTTTCCATCAGCATAATTATTTTGGGATTCATCCCTTATTGTGAATATCAGTAGCTTGTTCCTTTTTATTTCTGAGAATATTCCATATCACGGATATATCTCGATTTGTTTATCTACCTCTTAATGGACATTTGGGTTACTCCTAGTTCGAGGATATTACAAATAAAACTGCTATGAACATTTGTGAAGAAGTCATTGGGTGAATATGTGTTTTCATTTCTCTTGGGGAAATCCCTGGGAATGGAACGGCTAGATTGTACAGTAAGGTATGCCTGCCTTAGAAACAAACAAAACCTGTTTTGCAGAGTGACTGGGCCGTGTCACGTTCCCACTGGCTGTGGTGGAGGGCCGCAGTTCCCCAGGGTGAGCGTGTGATGCCACCTCACCGTGGTTTCCGATTGTATATCCCTGATGCCTAATGATACTGTCTTTTTTGTTTATTGGCTAGCCTTATCTCTTATTTGATAAAGTATATTTTCAGATTTTTAAGTGGGTTATTTTCTTATTATTGAGGTGTAAGAGTTCTTTATACACTCTGTATACAACCTCTTTGTCAGATACACATTTTATACCTATTTTTTGGAGTCTGTGGCTTATTGTTTCATTTGCTTAATGGTATCTTTTGAAGAGCAGAAGTTTTAAATTTTGTTGAAGTCCAACTTGTCAAGTTTTTCCTTCAAGAGCTCTGATTCTGATAAGGGTGGTATAAGAAGCCACGGTGGGCCTGGCTGGGCCTGGGCCGAGGAGGATGAGGCAGGTGGAGGCAGAGGAGGGAGGGAGCAGGGTGTCGGGGGACGGGGGTGGGAGCTGGCTGGGCCTGGGCGGGGACTCTGGTTCTGTCTCATGCTTGCTGTGATCTGGGGCCAGTCGCTCTGCTCCTCAGAGCCTCAGTTTCTCCGCTTGCTAAAAAGAGGATTGCTGGGTGTCTAAATAAAAACCGCAGGTCACTCAGTGACCCGCAGTGGAGACCTGAGTCTGCCCCCTCCGTCCTTACACAGGAAACGAGCCTTGGGGCCTTGCCCCCGGCGGGGGCGGGTCCTGGTTCTGCGGACCCCACAAAAATGAATACCAGGGCTTCCCTCTGGGCCCCCAGCAGCACCCCCTGGCTGAGGTGGGTAGTTCTGGGGTCACCAAAGGCACTTCATCAGCAATAAGATCGGGTGAGTCCTCACATCTGAAGGCTCTGGCTGCTGACCCCAAGTGGCTGAATAAATGGGGTTGGGCTTCAGCTGGTGTGGGTGTAAGTGTGTGGGTTTGAGTGTGTGTGTGTTCACTCTGCTTATTCTCAGGGGATACTCTAAGGAATGATTATGTGCCCCCCTCCAGCGGGGGTCATGGCTCTGTGAGACTCCCCCTGGCACGTGCCGACCTTCCTCTGCAGGGCTTTCCATGAGGTGTCCGCTTTGGCAGAGAAGGCAAAGTCGTGTGAGTGCACAAAAGCACTAGGCGGGGCCCTTTGAGGCACTCAGATGTGCTACTGGGGCATTCCTGCATTTTTGTATTTTATTTGAAGTATAGTTGACATATTATCATATTGCTTTCAGGTGTTTAACATGGTGATTTGACAATTACGTACATTGAACTACTCACCATGGTAAGTGTAGCTGCCATCTGTCTCCATACAAAGTCACGACAGTTTTATTGGCTGTATTCCCTATGCTGTACTTTCATCCCCGTGACTTATTACTTTATAATTGGAAGTTTGTTCCTGTTTATCCCCTTCACCTATTTCACTCACCTGCCATAGCAACCACCAGTTTGTTCTGTATTTATGGGTCTATTTCTGTTTTTGTTTATCTTGGTTTTTAGATTCCAGATATAAGTGAGATCATATGGTATTTGTCTCTCTCTCTCTCTGACTTATTTCACTTAGCATAGTGCCCTTTAAAGGGCCATCCATGTGGTCACAGATGGCAGGGTTTCATTCTTTTTATGGCTGAGTAATATTCCACCGTGTACATGTACCACATCTCTATCCATTCATCTGCTGACGGACACTTGGGTTGCTCCCACATCTGGACTATTGTAAATAATGCTGCAGTGAACACAGGGGTGCAGATAGCTTTTCAAGTTAGTATTTTGTTTTCTTCAGATAAAGTAATTCCCTGCTGTGGGGTTGCTGGGTCCTCTGGCATTTCTGTTTTTAGGTCTCTGAGGAGCCTCCTGCTGTGTCCCACAGGGGCTGCTCCAGTCACCGTCCCGCCAGCAGTGGAGGAGGCTTCTGTTTGTCCACGTCCTCCACACACTTGCTGTCTCCTGTCTTTTGACAGCAGCCATTCTGGTTGGTGTGAGGTGGTCGTCTTTCATTTTTGGCTCAAGTGCAGGGTGGGCATCTAAGGAGTAAGGAGTGCCTACTGTGTGCCTGGGCATATAGCTGGGCGGCTTTGCTACCCTGAGCCTCATTATCCCCATTGTAACGTGCGGCAGTACCACCTCCTGAGCGGGTCATTTTGAGGGGTCAGTAAGAGGAACCGTGACAACATCTGGCACTATACTAGGTACCCTGTTTATAAGTAAATGTTCCATTCCATCCCTTCACCTCCTCCTTGTTGCTTCTGACTGGCAAATAATTAGCAACTTCTGAAGTCGTTAGGAGAACATCTTTTTTATTATCATAATGTATTTAAAACTGACCTTTTATCCAAGACACCTTTTAAAAACCTATGATCCAGTGAGGGTTTGCCAGCTCCCTCCGTGGGCTCCTCACCTGGGCCAGGGCCTGGGGGGGCCGAGCTGGGGCATGGCAGAGCCCACCCTGAGCAGCTTGCGTGCAGGCCCGACACCCACTCCTGCAGTCTCCAGGCCAGACAGAACCCAGTGTCTCAGCAATACTTCCATTTCCCTCGATAGCATTTTCTATAGGGAACCTGCATCCTCTGTTTGCATACCTCCAGTGACAGGTAGCTCACCACCTCTCTATCATTCCACCTTTGACTGGTAGGTTCATCCATAAAGTGAGCTGAGTTTATCCCCCAGCGTTTCCACCCACTGGGCCGGCTTGACCCCTAGGGCCACACAGACCAAGTCAGCTCCCTCTTGAGTACAAGATGCCCCCAAAGGCCTGAGGACACCAAGCCTCATCTTCCTGAGTCTTGCCTTCTCCTGATTAGCACCCCACATTTCTTCAGGGGTGCCTTTTGGAATGGGGTTTGGGATCCCTCTGCCCCGAGTGCTCTGTTCAGAAGGCTCTTTATTTGTCCTTATTACTGGCCTGGACCCGCAGAGAGCTCCTTGCCTGGGCTGGGCTGGTGTATATGGCCCAACCCGAGGTCTGGTCTCACCAGTCCCATCTAGGAAGGGCCTGCCACGCCACTCCCGCCCCCGCCGGCAGGAAAGGCCGAGGAAAAGAAAGGAGCTGGCGACGTTCATTATATTTAACAAACACTCAAATAGCATCGCTGTTTGCCAGGCACTGTTCTAAGTCATTTTCATCTACTAACTCATTTAATCCTCAAAACAATCCCTTGAGGTATTACTATCCCCATTTCCCAGATGATGAAACTGAGGCACCATGAATATTAAGTCACCAAGGTAGGCAACGGTCACCTGGAAAGAAGGCTGTTAGAAAAGTCCAGGTGCAGGAGAGACACCAGTTCAAAACCTTACAATAGAGTGTGGCTGGTCTGGGGAGAAGCGTCATTTGTGCGGAGCAAGGGTGCGTGCAGGGGACTGATGGAAGGAAGGCTGACAGGGGTGCGGAAAAGGGAAGCTCTTTCCTGCCCCTCCTTGTGTGTTCCAGGCCCGCGCGCGCGGAAGCTCACGTTTACCCCAGCTCTAGGGGCAGGTGCAGGCATGCCCTGGGCTGGGTCCCGGCCCCAACACTTCCTGGCCTTGTGACTGTGGGCACCTCACATGTCCTCTCTGGCCCTCAGTCTCCTCATCACTAAAATGGGAGTAATATGGTGAGGATCACATGGTCAGTGCGTGTGAAGGACATCCGTCCTGCATACGTGTTTCTGAGAAAGGGCAACCTCCCCAGACTTGCTCCTGGTGAGTCCCAGAGCTGGACCTCACGGTCACCAGACTCTCCGTACATGTGCTGCCTTATGTCCGACTAGGCCCAGCTGGGATGGTTCCCCAGATGGCTGCTTCCTTCATGCCATGCATATTTCTGCCACTGAACCACACCACACCTGGCACCTGGCACACCCCCTGCCCCCCATTATCTTTTGGATATTTTATCTTCCTCGCGATTCTGAACTCTAACCACAGCCCCCGCTAGCTGGTGGGTGAGCCCTTTCCTCTCCCAGGACCAGACCTCCTTCTAGTGCATACCCCCAATTATCCAGTCACCGCCACTGCTCCCCAGGTTGGGCTGGGGTCTGCTCCTTGCCAGTGGGTGACAGGGCCCACCAGAGCAGAGGGTTAATTGAATCATGCAGCCAGGTTTGTAGAACACGGAATGCTTCATTAGGCCCTGTGTGAACAAGAACGCCCAGCGCCCCTCGCGGGCTCATGAGCTGGTGTAATTACAGCTTACGTGTGGCTTTGCTAGCTTGGTGAGGCCGCCTGGCTGGCTCCTGCCTTTAGGCCCAGGGAAAGTGGCCTGAGGCTCCGAAACAGGTTTGCCCCCCTCTTGCCGGCTGGTAGTGTGGAGCTCGGGCTCTCTGTTTTGTTAAGGGTGTCTGAGGGACACATGTCCGGCTTAGAGGGTGACCCCAGGCCCACTCCTCACTATGAACTCTGCTTCCTGAACGTGTTCCCCAAACTCTGAACCCAGAGAAGGCTCCAGGCGGAACGAAAATGGAGCTTTCGTCAAAAAGACGCCAGGTGGAAGCCAGGAAGTTCCCTCTGCTCCGAGCTAGAGGGCTGAGTGCCTGGTGTCCACGGCCAGTTTTCCAGGAAACTCACTGAGGTCATGCTGGGGGCTTTGTGGTGAGGAGATCCTGGGATCCTCTGAGCCCCTGAGACGAGGATGCCCCTGGCTGGCTCTGAACTGGACCTGAGGCAGCCGTCCCTGGTCGGCCCCCCAGGCCCCATCCTCCCTTCTCCACCCACCAGCCTCTGCAGGCTTTGTCCTTAGAGTTTCTCACACTGTGACCTGCAGACCTTCTGTAGCAGAGGCGCCCAGGGGCTTGTTTAAAACAGATTCCTAGGCCCCACCCAGACTTCTTGGGACAAAGCCAGGGGGTCCCAGTTCTTAACAAGCACCACTGTTCTAATGGCCTTGCCCTGCTCTGAATTATCTGTTTCCCTGGCATCAGCTTGTGGGTCCTGTAACCTCCAAACCCTTACACTTGCTGAACTCACCACTCACCACCCCTCACATCCCACTGGGAGACAGAAAGACGATTGGCTCAGCCCTCTGGGCAGCCTGGTGATTGGCTGCCTCTTTCAAGGGGTGTGCCTACCTCTGGTCCAGTCAGTCAAGGGCAGCTTGGGGTGGGGGTGTGGTCATGTGATACAGAGCCACAAATGGAGCCCGCAGGTTGGGGGTCAGGCAACGGCAAGTCACTGCCGCTATTGGTTTATCAGTTTATCAAATATTGGACCCTTTTGGGTTTCTGCATCCTTGTGGGATCCTAAATTCTTCTGTCATTAAAAAAAAATTAACCAATTGGCACACACAATTTTTGAATTCCCAATAACGACCTAATTTCAACATACTCAAAATCGATACTGAGCAAAGGAAATGTAATGGAGTCACATGTGTAACTTAAAATTTTCTAGTAGCCACATTATGCAAGTAAAAAGAAATAGGTGTTATTAATTTTAATAATTACATGTCCAAAATACGATCAACATGTGATCAATATTAATTGATTAGTAATAAACTGAGATATTTCACGTTCTGTTTTCATATGACATCTTTGACATCTGGTGTGTATGTTATACTTGGAGCTCCTCTCAGTTCAGGCCAGCTGCATTTCAAGGGCCCAGTGGCTGCATATGGCTGGTGGCCAGTGTACTGGGCAGCACCACTCTAAGTGATACTTTATATAGGTCTTGGAATGTACTCACTTTAGACTATTTTGTAATAGTTTAAGGACTTTTCAGTCCTTTGTTTAAGAATGTTTGACTTCAAAGAGTTAGGTTTCTATCAATAAATGGTCATAAAATCTGCTAGTGTTGGGGAGGGTTAAGTCTCTTCATGCTGACTCGCTGTCCTGTTTTTGCTGGGTCCCTGTTGACCAGGCCAGGGAGCCTGTCATCAATGTTATTTTTGATTAGTGAGTCTGTTTTCTGGAGCTGCCATAGCATATTGCCACACATTTTGTTGTTTGTGGAATTTGTGGAAATTTATTTTCTCATAGTTCTGCCTGCTGGAAGTCTGAAATCCTGGTGTCTGGAGGGCCGGGTTCCCTCCAGAGCCGCTGGGACAGAATCCTTCCTTGCTTCTTCTAGCTTTTGGAGGCCGCCCATGTTATTTGGCGCAGGGCCACGTCACCCCAGTCTCTGTGTCTCTCCCACATGGCCTCCTCCCTTCTCGTTATAAGTACACTTGTCACTGGATCTCGGCTCCACCTGGGTGGTCTCCTCTCGAGAACCTTAAGTTCATTACATCTGGAAAGAAAGACCCTTTTTACAAATAAAGTCACATGTACAGGTTCCGGGGCTTAGAACGTGGACACAACTTTTGCAGGTCCTCCGTTCAGCCACCACAGGGCAATGTTAGCATTTTGATAGTCAGACTGAAGAAGGAGGAGGCTGAGACGGTGTTTTCTTCTTCTAAGCTGTGAAGTGCATAGTTCACAGTGGGCTGTGAGGTGCAAGCTGGGCGCCAGGGTCGTTTCCCAGGGTACCGTGAGGTGCCGGCCCACCTTGGCTGGGTTCAGATCGCTCTGGCCAGGACTGGGTAGGGGTTGACTGGATATACAAGCCTGTCAGGTGGAGGAAAGCAAACTGAAAGACAGCAGAGAGGCAAAAATGTCTTAAATTGTTCAGAAGTAAATAAGGTGATGCCTGTGATGTGCTCCGAACAGGACCAGGTTCAGCAGAGGCACCTGATAAATACTAAACTTCACCATTGTAATTGTAATTACTATTATCATGTATTTGTATCCTTTTCATATACCTCTATATTATTAATGAGAATGATAATAGATAAACTAAGGGAAAAAGAGACCCCTGCCAGGATACCAAACAAAGAATTAAGCTGAATCCGTAAGTCACCAAATGGATTTCAATGACAAGAGCCTTTCTTTACGAGCCCTGCCGCTCCCGGGTGGTGCCGCTGCTTGTGGCTGTGCTTGTTCACGGCTCTCTTTAATATGCCATCTTTCTTTTATATGATCAGCAGGATGGCACTAATTCGAGTTTGTAAATGAGGTTTTCTTGATGTTGTCATGTCAGCATCTGGATGCAAGACGGGCTGCTGCCCAGATCCGGACCCGATGGTGTCGCCCAGGAGCAGGCCTACTCCCTGGGCACTTTACTCCCCCCCCCCCCGGGAGCCTGGGGGATTTGCTGATGGGCCCGCGAAGCTGTGAACAGTAATGACAGTGCTCGTGTTATTGCAGGCATGGGGTTGCCTTTGGGGTCTCTTCCCTACCATTAAATTGGGGATCCTTCTTCTGCCTTTGAGCTGGAAGGGAAGGTGTATTGTCTCTGTGGCATTCATTCATCCCTTCATCCCACAATTCATTTGTTCATTCATTAATTCACCTATTCGTTTGCTCAGCAAACCACTGTTGAGTGCCTGGTAAGAGCCACTTTCAAGTGCTGGGCTTCCCGGTCCGACAGAGGGGTGGGAAGGGGCCGGGCTGCACTGGGGCAGGAAAGGAGGCCCATGGTGTCGCCCTGACCCAGCTTCCTCTGCGAGCCTCTGTGACCCTGGGGAATTACCTTAACTCTCCTCATTGGGGGAGACTAATCTGACAGTAGCTACCTTTGGCTGTTGGCTGCAAGCATTAAAGGAGCTCACAGATGTAAACCCCTACAGGTTGCCTGGCACAGGGCAGAGGCAGCGATCATAAGAAGCCCTAGCACTCTTATGCCAGACACTCAGTACTTTACATTCATGAGCTCATCTATTCTAGCAATCGCACCCCTCTGCCTGCCCTGCAGCACCCCTGGGACCCCACTCCCTGGCCTGCCATTCCAAATCATAATCTCCCCTGCAGTTGCCTGGTGCTCTGACTTCACCTCACCCTCCTTTACCTCCCTGCCTTTGTGCTGCAGACCCCTGCTCCCCCGTGTGCTCTAGCCACCCCCCACCTCTAGGGGAGATTCTGGGCTGCACCCCAGGCTCCCCTACTCAGAATTTGTCGGGGCCATCATTTCCTAACAGGCCCGTCGGGTGACCTTGATGCACCTGCAGGCTTGGGAACTTTTTCTGAAGGGCTTACGGTCATCCCTCCAAGTCTTAGCTCCTTCGCCTCTAGGGTGACAAGCAGGCCGCCTGGGTGTTCCACATCTGCCGTCACAGGCATTCAGTCACATGCAGGAAGTGAATCCCCCTGGAATCTGCAGTCTGTACAGAAGGGCAGGGGCAGGGGCAGCCCTTCCTGTGCACCCTGGCGGCTTAGGTAGGCGGGGTGGAAACATCCACATGTGGAGGCTTTCCTGGCTGTGGAAGAGCAAGTTCAACATGTGCTTCTAGGGCACTTGCTGGGTGCCAGCTCCTTGCCTGGCCTGGGGAGCCAGAGACAAGGGTAGTCAAGGAGCGTGGATTTGAGGGAGGCCACCAGGCCTTCGTGGGGGCCCCCAAAAGACATCCTGTGTTCTAAAGTAGCTCCCCAAGGCCTGCTAGCGTGCAATTTCTGGCAACTTAACCTCTTGGTTAAAGAAGGAAATCTCCAAAGTCCCTTTCCAGGGCGCCAAGTCCGCTAGTAGAGACAAATGCTGAACACCTCCAGGAGGGAGCTGGGACTGGGCCACCACGCCACCACAGTGGCTTCCAATTCCAGCTCTGCCACTTAGTGGGGTTATTTTATTCCTCTGAGCCCCCAGCTTGCCCATCTGAGAAATGGGTATAATGATGATCCAGCATCTAGGAGGTGTGGGAGGACCAGTGATATGAATTCCTAAGGCCACATCTGACATGTGGTGAGAGCTGACCAACCTTAGTAAATATGTCAACCAGTGAGGACCAGCCGTCTGGGGGTCGGGGGGAGACTCCCCAGGAAGCTGCCGCAGGGGTCTCAAGACAAAGGGATCCCAGGTCAAAGGGATGCAAAAGGGGCAGGTTGGGAGGGAGGCCCTGTGAAACACCGTGGGGAGGGGACGGCTGGCTGTAGAGGCTGAAGCTCAGACCAGGGTCTGGGTGGGCTGCATGACCTGGGGGTTGTCCAGGTCGGCATGGGGGCCCAGCTCCCGGGCAGCTCTGGCCCTAGACCAGCTGTGGGAACCCCGCAAGTCCCCCCCGCACACTTCTGGTCTTGCTTCCCTCATCTCTGCAATAGGACAACAGTGCTGGCCGCCTGTCCTGTCCTGTCCTGAGGCGCCCATGGCAGGGCACACCTGAGCACCGGGAGTTTGCACTTGGAAACCTGAGATCTGCTTTTCCCAGCTTGGTGATTCTCAGGTCGACGGGACTGGTCCTGAGAGGTTCTGACGGATGGATGTCTCCCTGCCCACCTGCCCCCACCTCCCCCCCTTCCCTCCTCAGTCTGTTAAGAGGAGGTTGTGTCCCTGATAGGGTTGCCAGATTCAGCAAATGAAGACAGGCCACCCAATTAAATTTCAGAAAACAAATTTTTTTAGGGTAAGTATGTCCCATACAACATTTGGGATATGTTTATGCTAAGAAATGATTATTTATCTACGATTCAAATTCAGCGGGGTGCCCTCCATGATCTGGCAGCTCCAGTCCCTGGGCACCTTGGGAGGTGGTACAGTTGCAGATCCCTGATTCCTGACCCCCCGCTGCCCGCTTTACAGATGACCCAGCTGAGATCCTGAGAGGCCTGCGCCAGAGCCAAGGTCACACAGGGTCCTCTGACTCCCACTCCAGTGCTCCTCTCCCGTCCCCCCCAACGTGACAGTGACAGGGATGGAATGGCTGAGTGTAGCCCCTGAAATGAAAGGCGCTTCTGTGTTTAAACCCCCAGGACTAAATGTCCACGCCGGAGGAGTAGGTTCTGAGCCGAGGGCGTCGGCAGGGTCCCTGAGTGGTGACAGTGACAAGTCCAGGCAGCCTGGCCCCACCAGCAGCCTCACCTCCATGCAGCGTTTCTCATAAACTTCACACACTTGCAAACAGAGCTGTGATTTCAGTGCCATTTCATTTCTTATAATTTTTAATTAAATACAATATCAGGGAGTGTGTGTGTGTGTGTGTGTGTGTGTGTGTGTGTGAGAGTGAGGGGGTGGGGTGCTGAAGAAGACACGGAAGTTCTTGTTCTCATCTCCAAAGCAGCTCCTGACGTTGTCTCTGCTCCGCCCCCGAGTTCCTGTCTCCAGGGCTCTGACCCCTCACATGAACAGCCCACCTACTTAAGTGAGACAGAATTGCTGTGGGACCCTGCCTCTTTTTAATACTCTGCACCAGGAGCGACATCCTGGTGGACTTAATCATCCCGCAGATGCGGGACGTGCCTTCCTGTGGAGAGCGGTAATTGAAGTCCTCAATGGCTCTGTGGTTCTAATTAGCCCAAAGTGGCTCCTTCTGGCCTTGGTAGAATTTACAGCTCCTCGCCTCCTGATTCACCAGCTGGTCCTAGAAGGTGCGAGTCAGTCAAGAGACAGCCACAGGACGCACAGATTTCCTTGACTGAGTTGGTCCTTCTCAGTGAGCTGTTAAGGGCCTTGCAGAGGGATGGCACTGGGGGACTCGGCCTCCCTCCACTTGCTGCCACCCTCCAGGGGACTGACTGCCCCAGCCATGCAGATGCCTGCCCTTCCCACCCTCAATGCCTCCCACCAGCAGTATTTCTGCTCATCCTGACCTTTCAGAATGCAGCTTTGGTGCCTCCTCCAGGAAGTCATCCCTGATCCCCAGGCTGGAACTTCACGGTCCCCAGGTCTTTCCATCAAAGCACTGGCCACACCATGTGGTGCTTGTTTATATCCCCAACTCTTTGATGAGACTGGGGGCTCCTGTGGGGAGAGCCTTCTGCATCTGATTCACCCTTGGCCTGGCATGGTGGCATAGCACAGGTCTGCTGAAATGGAAGGAGGGAGGAAGGGAAAAAGGAAAGGAAAAGAGAACGAAGGGCAGGAAGGAGGGAGGGCAGGTAATACTGTGCCCATTTTGCAGAGGAGAATGCTGAGGACATGTAACCAGAAAGTGGCCGAACAAGCACTCCACCTACTTGCCCATCATACTTTCCATCTTGGGTCTAAAACAGCCTCCCGTTGATTAGGTGAAACAGGAGCAGCTTACAGGAAAGACACATGAATCAGAAAGTGTCGAGGGCTTGATCTGAGGTCAGCTGCCACAGGACCTTGGGCAGGTACCTCACTGTCCAGCGTGCCCCTTCTCATCTGCAGGGTGGAGACCAGGATCCTCGTCTACCAGGTGGCTGGGCAGGTCAGCACAGACAAGAGCCGCAGAAGCTCCACCCAGGTGCTGTGGTGGCAGCCGGTAACCATCGTCAACTCCAAACCCTCTTCGGCCCCATCATCCGCACTGTTGGGCCTGGGCGGGAGGTTCCCTCTCCGGGGTTCTGCCCTGTGGGGCTTGCTCTGCTGAATGCTTGCGACTCTCCTCTGTGAGTCCCCAGCCAGGGTGCCTCAGAGCTGATCTCTGGTTGTGAGCCCTGGAGCCACTTGGATAAAGTCATGATGACGGAGGGGCTGTCAGGTGCTGCGGAGGAGGCTGGGGACCTCGAACCTCACCTGCCCCTTCACCAGGCACTGGCCAAGAGGTCTATTTGTGAGACCGACATATCAACCGAGTCGAGGAGACAGTGAGAAAAGCCTTCATTCTGAACAGTGTTTTCCAGAAGGGCAGGCGAGCTGAATCATTAGAATACTGAAACTTCCAATAATATTAATGATTCACATGTGAATACAATCTCAGATGTATTTTCATAATCCAGAAGTTTTTTTCTGTGGCGGTGATATTTGCCTTTGGCCAAACATTGGTTTTAGTATCAGGCCATTTGGCCAAAATGTGCATTGGACACACCTCTACTTTTGACAGAATGTCTGTATGAGTTGAGACCCTTTCTCCCCTTGAAATGTTCTCTTGGCCCTTCCCAGCTCCGCTTCCCTCGCACACCCCCTGGACCGCAGTGACCCCCTGAGCAGCGGCAGACTGTTCTCAGAGAGATGGGAGCAGCAAGCCTGCCAGGGCGCGCTCTAGCCCGGTTCTGGGATATTTGCTTTCAGGGTCCCACTGGCTCACCTCTGTTTCCCATTAGGCTCTGGGCATCTTGTGACAAATGACCTCAGCCTAGGAACATGCCCATTTTTAATTAGGTGATTCACTTTCTTATTATTGAGCTATACAAGATCTGTATACATTCTGGAAGTCAGTGGTTTGTCAGATATGTTATTGCAAATATTTTCTCTTATTCTGTGGCTTGTCTTTTTGTTTTCATAATGGTTTCTTTGGAAGAGCAAAAGTTTACTATTTTGATAAAGGCCAATTTATCCGACTTTTCCTCTTGCCCTTCATGCTTTTTATGTCTCAACTAAGAAATCAAAGTTGCAAAGGCTTTCTCCTATTGTTTCTTCTAGCAGGTTTATAGTTTGAGTTTTATATTTAGGTCTGTGACTCATTTCAACATTATTTTGTATATGGTGTAATGTAAGGGTCAATATTAATTTTTTTCCCATACATTTATTTATTTATTGGAAAGACGATCCTTTCCTCAATAAATTGCCTAGATGCGTTTAATGAAACCCAGTTGACCAAGGATTTGTGGTCTATTTTTGGATTTTCTGTCCTGTTCTATTAATCTGTATATCTCTCTTTTTACCAATACCACCCTGTCTTGATTACTGTACCTTTATAGTAAGTCCTGAAGTCAGGTTGGGTAGGTCCTCCAACTTTGTTCTTTTTTTTTTTTTAATTGCTTTGGCTATTTTAAGTCCTAATCTAACATGAACACACATTCACGCAGTTTATCTTCCAACCCTCTGAGGCAGAGGTGAGTATTCAGCGCGTTCTGCCGGCGAGGAACCTGAGGCTCAGAAGGGATGAGCAACTTTCCTAGGTGACTCAGAGGTGGAGGTGGGGTTTGAACCCAGGCATCTGGCTGCGGTGCCCCTGCTTTTAACCACCAGGCTGCATTGCCCTCTTTTTTGGTTTCCCTCACCCAGTACAGTACCTGTGAGGCTGAGAGGAGTTTATCGGTCTCCTTGTCCATCACCCCATAAGCCACGGACCCTGAAGGCAGACAGTTGGGACACCCCTTGCTGTGGCCCAGCCCCGGGGACCTGGTGTGCAGAGGATAGTTGCTGAGTGTTGGGTAAATGTTGGATGAATGGGGGGATGGAGTCTACTCAGCAGCTGGCAGCTGGGGCCCCAGGTCTCTGCCAGCCCAGAACCTCAACTGGTAGCTACTGTCCTGATGAAGACGTGGAGGCAGAGCCCTAGGGCCCGGCTGGCAGCGGGTGAGGGGAGGCTGCAGCTCTCCTAGGGGCTCACGGAGCGCTACCGCCCGGCCGCCAGCACCGGCCTATGAGACAGATTCTTCATAAGCTTCTCCTAGGGGGGCTGAGGCGAGGTGGCCGAGAGCCTGCAGGGACTCCTCCGGCCGGCGCAGATCGGGAACAGGTGCCCCTTCAAGAGGGGCCAGTTGAGGGGCAGGGCAACTGGAAATGGAATTGGAATTGGCCCCTCCAGCTCCTGTTCATCCTCCCCTCCTGCTTCTGGCCAGACCAGGGAGGTCAGCAGACGGGGGGCAGGCCAGGAGCCCGGCCGCCACCGAGGGACTTCCCTCCCCTGCGTGGTGGCCTCAGGCTCACAGGGTGCCTGCCTTCTTCCCCCGGCAGTGAAGCTGTGTTCTCAGGCCGGGCCTCAGCATTGCCACCGGGGTGCTGTTCGCAGCTGGGGAGCAGCAGCGGGGGCTGCCCTCTGAGTGGGCTCTCTGGCCCTGGCCTCTGTGACCCGGGGCTGGGCCGGGTGGGAGCCTGAAAGGGATGGGAGGGTCCTGCGGATGGAGATGCGGAGTTTGCAGGGGCAGCTGCCCCCGGAGGGCTGGGTGGGGCAGGAAGGGTCTCACTCAGAGGCCGAAGGCTGGCGCTTTGTCCTGACTCAGGATTCCTGCCGGCCTGGACTTGGAGGGCTGTGCCAGGGCCACCTCATGGCAGAAATGTTGTGAGCCAATCGTTTGATTTTCAGGACTTTTACAGACCAGTTGCTGAAACGTGGGTGGCTTGGAGTCCACAGACTCAGTAAACACTATGATCTCGGCGTTCCCTCTGCCTTCCCCACAACCCTGAAGAGCCGGCGGTCAGCTACCCACCAGCATAGCACTCACACCACCTCAGTTTCCCCATCTGTAAGTGGGAGTGAGTGATGCCACCTCTGAAGGCCATGTAGCCCCAGTGAGGTTGTAGGTGTGAAGTGCTTATAACAACGATGCCAGGGAGAAGGGCAGCCCCCGCGCCGGCCCCACTGTTGTGCCCCATGTAGCATCCTCTCTGCAAGGTGCTTGGGCCGGAGTCTGTGTCTCCCAGACAACCTGGGAAAGGAGCCCGGGAACTCACAGTGATGGGGCAGGGCCCCACTGCCAGCCCCACCAGCCTGGCCCAAGGGTTCCTCGGTTTGCCCATCTTTATAACCCAGTCTGGGGAGGAAGGGGTGTTGGCGTGGTCAGGGCACCAGGCACGAGGCATAGCCTGGGAGACTGTAAGTCTGTGGGAGACTGTAAGTCTGTCACTCTCCGTGGAGGTGCACAGCTGTCCTACGGTGATGGGGCCTGGGGCTTGCCCGTCTGCACTTCTGTGTCAGGAGCATAAGCCCTGGCGTCTGAGTGGTGTAGAAGCCCCAGTTCCTGGCATAGGGACAATTTCAACACTCAGAGCCTCGGTTTCTCCACATGGAAACGGCACGACGCCCCAAACTCCTAGGGCTGCTTTGGGAGCTAATGCACTTCACGGTAAGGCTCCTGGCCGGGGCGCGGCCCATGGTGGCTCTCTGCAAGTGAGTCCCAGGGAGACTCGGGTCCCACCAGGGTGGCAGGCATGCAACCAGGACGGGACCATGCCTGTGCCAGCAGCATGGCCAAGTCGGCCTCAACGTCTGGAGAGGGAGCAGGAAGCTGGGGCTTGTTCCTGCCATGGAGCCAGGCGGGGAGCCCAGGGGCCTAGGGGTGCCTCCGCCCTGGCATGGATGCCCTGGAGGGCGGTGGCGGCAAAGCCCCAGGGGCCTGTGTGTGCCGGCCGTGCTCGGCCTTTGCCAGCAGCACCCAGTTTCGGAGGCATGACAGATGAGGAGGCTGAGCCGCCTGCCAAGGCCACGCCCTCCAGCTTGGCCCCCAGGGGTCCCCAGGACGGCAGCTGCTGCTCCTCCAGCCCCTTCGTGGGGGTGTCCCAGGCACTGCCTGTGCCCCAGGCCACCCGTTAACAAGAAAGGCCTGTCACCCTCCATCAGACTGTCACCCAGGGGCCTCTCCACAAGGCAGGGGGGAATGGGGACTAGCCATTTGTGTACAACGCACTTGTTGGCTTTGTTTACTTGTGGGCACCCCACCCACCGGACGCTCTGGTCTGGGAAGGCCTGCCCATGCCCACCTGGCCCACCCCTGAATTCCCGTTGCCTAGCACAGGCACTGAGTTGGTGCTCAGTAAATACTTGTTAAGTAAATTAGTGGCCTGTTTGGTGAAATGCCAAAAGTCCTGGCTGCCTACAGGACAGGAGTGGTGAGAGGGGGCCTGCAAGGGCAGTGGGGAGCCAGAGAAGCTTTGAGGAGGGGTATGCTGTGATGAGGCTTCAGTTCCAGAAGAGTCCCTCTGGCTGCTGGGTGGATGGGGCTGGGCAAAGGCAGGAGACCCAAAACAGAGCACCCCAGGCGTCTTCCCGGAGAGAAGTGTTGGCGGCAGAGGCCAGGGCAGAGGCAGGAAGGTGCGCAGAGGGCCAGCTGGCTCTGCACCCAGCTCAGTGCCTGAGCCCCGGCTCCTGACCCCGGAGCAGACACGGTGCTGGCTCGCGGGTCTGATGGACACACTGATGTGATGAGGCCCGAAAGGTGTTCTCCTGGTCAGGCTATCTGGCCCCACTTGCCCGGCTGGGATCTGAGCAACTGGCTGCAGCCTAAGCTGGGAGGACGCGGCCCAAGGGACCCACTTCCCAGGAGGACAGAAGCCAGCTCAGGCCGGCTGGCCCAGCCCAGACACCGGCAGTCAGTCCAGACCAGCAGCGGGCCTCCATTGTCCTCCCCACGGCGGCTCTTCATCCGGGCCTGGGACAGCACGTTACAGTCTGCAGAGCCCTCGGAAAGGGCAGCTCTATTGTCACCTCAGGAAACAGCTCAGGGGGATAGAATGACAGCCAGGACAAGGCGGGATTCAAAGCCAGGTCCCTTCGACAGCAAATTCACCACATCTCAGCGTCTTTCATTTATTAATTCTTCCCCTTCCCTCTTTCTTTCAGTATCCAGATAGTTCTGTGACTTGGTTTGCATGCATAATAATATGCTACTGATTGCAGCTAACGATTTTTGACAAGAAACAACAGTTTCTTGTTGTCAGGCACTTTTGTACACATTGCCTCATGAAATCCTCACAATCAACCAAGATTATACCCATTTTAGAGATCAGGGAACCGAGGCTCTGAGAATGTATGTACTTTCCTGAGAATCAGGCAGCTTCAGTAACACGGGCGCCCACTCCCAGGCCTCTTGGCGCTTTACAGCGAGTCTCAGATCTCAGCACCAGACTCCAGGAGCCAGCATCTCCGATCCAGCAGGTCTGGGTCATCTGGAGGAGGGAACCCCAGGTGAATGGGCAGGGGGTGCTTTCAGGAGCTGGGGCAGGTGCAGGCGCAGGCAGGGGCAGCTGGTCTTCTCTTGGCCCCTTTCACCTTGACCCTGTCCCTCAGGCCGGCTGTTGGCCTCAGGCTGCCTGTTGGCTTCAAGGCCTGCAGGGTTCTGGTTGGGAGATGTGCCGGGGGGTGGAGCTGAAGTCGGTTTGGGGGAGCTCCCCTGCTGCGAGCACGCTCCAAACCTGGCCTACAGTCAAACCCAGTGGCCTGGCCACAGGCAGATCCAAGCTATCCCCATTCCTGCCCCCCCAGGCCCATCTGCCTGTGTGCCAGCCAGGCCAATGGCCACTCAGCAGAAGCCCATCTGGGCTGGCAGGGAGGAGCTGGCAGCTACAGCACCCCAGCCTCCCTCATACCCTGTCCTTCCCAGAGCACCCATGGGAGGGGCCGCGCTGTTCCACCCCCACTCTGGCTTCCACAGAGCCCCTCAGCTGGTAGAACAGGATGCAGACATGGGTCGGGGTCCATTGTTAGGCCCCCAAACCCCCTTTTTTATCTGGGACTGGGCTTTTATCTGGGACTGGGCTTCTGCTTGGATGGAAGGGGCCTGATTTAAACCATGATTATAATGGAATATTATTCAGCCATGAAAAGGACCGAAGCCCTGACACTCACCACATCACAGGGGTGCCTCTAAAACATCATGCCAAGTGAAAGAAGCCAGGCACGTAAGGCTACACAGTGTATGACCCCATTTCTGTGAAATGGCCAGAAGAGGCAGATCCATAGAGCAGAAGGCAGGGGGATGGTTGCCAGGGCGTGAGGGGTGCCTGCTAACAGGTATGGGGTTTCTTTTGGGCTGATGGGAGTGTTCCGGAACGAGAGAGTGGTGGTGGTTGCACTATACAGAGAATATACTGAAACCCACTGAAGTATAGTTTGAAATGGCGAATTTTGTTATGTGCATTATATCTCAATTTAAAAAGTACTAAAGTAAAAGCAGTAACAACAAAATCACCATGATGCCAACACCTCTCCTAGCCGATGAAGAGCAGAGCGAGGCTGGGGCGGGGAGTCATGTAAAGCAGATGAGTGGCAGGGACGCCAGAGGCCCCGCCTTCCCCTGCCTGCCTACGAGCATCTGCCGTCTCTGGCATTTACTTAACAGCCTTCCCAAGAGCCACACGTGTGCCAGGCCCTGGGCTGGGCTCAGAACGGACAATTCCTGCCCCTGAAAGAGTTCATCTATGTTAGTGAGAGGTGCACATATGGACAGAAGCAGTCACCAGGGCTAAGTCAGATAAGGCCCCCTAGCAGTGTCTCCTGTCACTTCGAACAAAATCCCAAGTCCTTCCTGTGCCTGCAAGACCCAGGGACCTCGATCAGCCGGCCTCCCTGAGCTCATGCCCCTCTCCTGCCACCTCCCTGCACACACTGCCCTCCTTGATGACCTGCAGCAGCCCAAGCTCACTTCTGCCTCACAGGGCCTTTGCACGTGCTGTTCCCCAGATACCTCTCTGCCTGGCTCCCTTCCTTGCTGCCTTCAGGTCTCTGCTCAAATGCCCCTCCTCCAGGAAGTCTGCCCTGACCTCCCCAACCAAAACAGCACCTCTCACTCCTCCCATCCCCTTTAGCTTTATTGTTCACCTTTACTCTTATCCCTGCCCAGAAAAATAGTGTATATTTATATGAAAATTTGCGTATCCTTTATCTCCTCCACTGGAGAGTGAGCATCCTGTAGGGAGTGTACACTGCTGCGTTCCCAGTGTGCAACAGTGCTTCAGATACAATAGGTGCTCAGTTAATGTTATTTTTAAAACTATCTTATTGTGGTAAAATATACACAAGATAAAATTTACCACTTAAACCATTTTAAGTGTACAAGCCAATGGTATTAATACATTCACAGCTTTGTGCATCCATCACCACCGTCCAGCCCCAGAACTTTTTCATCTTTCCCCATGGAAACTCCTGTGCTTTTTTTTCGGAGTCTTTTATCCAAGAGTCTACATTAAAAACATCAAACTGTAGCCAACATTTTCCCCTTAAACATTAACTCCCCGTTACTTAAAATTGTTTTGAATGAATAAAGGGATGGTCAGCAGACATAAAAGCACCTGCCGCGTGCTGGGAGGTGTGCAGGTAAGCCTTCCAGCAGCCGTGGAAGGTGTGCGTTGCCATCGCTGTTTCACAATCAAATCGGCTCAGAGAGGTGGAGTGCCTTGTTCAAGGTCACTCAGTGAGTGAGAGTGGGATTTGAATGTAGGTCTCACCTCTAGAAAAACTAAACTGCAAGGGCATGACTGAAAACAGCCCTACCCCCAGGCTGCCCTTTCTCCCAAGGTCAT
Source organism: Manis javanica (assembly GCF_040802235.1). NCBI lineage: Eukaryota > Metazoa > Chordata > Mammalia > Pholidota > Manidae > Manis > Manis javanica. The sequence goes on along the minus strand of NC_133160.1, from coordinate 169,293,882 downwards.
TGTTTGAGCCCAGTGCTCCCAGTGTCCTCTGCTCTGGCTGGCTGATCACATTTGGGGACCACAACTCAAGTTTCCCAAATTCCATTTCACCTGGAGCTCCTGGGGCAGGTGCTGGGATGACAGGAACTGTTCCAGATTTGATAGGTAATCAACACTCGGCCGTTTAAATGTTTACATAATTTGTCAGCCGGGTGCCTCTGTTTGGGTATGCTTCTCTTTACAAAGCTGGTTCAGGGAGGTGATGTTGAGTCCGGCACCCTGAAGTGGGGTATCTCTCAGTGCCTGGCCCCTGGGACGTGGGGTCCCTGCAGTTCCACCCCCCATCCCCTCTTGTCCTGCCCAGGAGGGGGTGCGATTTTGGAGGGCAGTGGGTTCCCAATGTGACTGGCTGGGAAGAGGTGGAACAGGGCCTAGGTCCCAGGTGTGGGAGGCTGTCCCCTCCGTGGGCTGAGACCACAGCTCCTGTGTGATTTCTGAGGGCAGCACAGCCAGCCCTACCTCTCGCCTGTGGGCAGGGAGGCTGCATACCCCGTTCCTGCCCTAATGTGAAAGCTCTGGCCCCTCATGGGCAGGGCCTGGGGTCCTGGGCCTATAGGCTGCATGGCTGGAAGGTGGTGGCAACTGGCACTTAGACCACACAGACCCTCCCAAACTTCCACCAGCCCCTTCACATTTTTCTCCAGCCAAGGGACCTGCCTCGGCCTGGCCACAGCTTCCGGCTGTCCCCACCTGGCTCTGACCGCAGCCTGGGCCGCCCCAACCCCTCCACCAAGCTGGGCTGTAGGATGGAACTTCTCACTGGACCTGCTTGGTGGGCAGGGGCTGGAGTAGTGAAATGAAGGGGTTCGCAGCATTGTTGAAATTCAGCAGCAACGAATGTGGTCATCAAGCCCAGTTGGTGCAGGAACCACGGTGAGCGGGGTGCGGCAGCAGGTGAGAGCAGAGGTGCGGGAGGCAGGTGCGGACTGTGAGCTCAGCACCTGTGTGTTGCTCTGCCCTTTCCTCAGACTGGGGCAGGTCCCCACCTTTCCGATCACCCTCAGGGAGCTAAGTGGCCTCTTGGCACATGCCCAGTAATGAACGTCCAGTCCCAGCTAACAGTCCAGACTTTGAACCAGACTTGGCATTTTCCTGCAGCGACCCACAGCCGGGCCTGCTCGAGCCAGAGGCCAACATTGCAGGTGGGGCCCAAGTCTGGCAGCTTCTGCCCACCCTCCCCGTGTGGGCTGGAGGGCAGTCAGGGGCAGGGCCGCCGTTTGCTTTGCCCGCTTTGGGAGGGCCTGGCAGGTGGATACAGCTGCCTGTTTCTCTCATGGGTCCTCGGCTGGTGGTCTGCAAGTGTCTGGCCAAGCCGTCTCTTGCAGGGCCCTCAAGCTGGACCGTCACAGTGTGTGTCTTGGTCCCCTGCACAGCGGTCTCCCTCTGCAGCGTTCTTACCAGTCTGGGAAGCCAACAGACAGGACAAGAATGACCTGCGCCAGCTCTCTCCTGTCCACAGGAAGCACATGGGCAAAAGCCATTGTTCCTTCCTGTCGCTGTCACAGCCAGACCCCAGACCCTTTTGCCCTCTGAGTCTCAGGCCTGGATCTCCTGCCTTCAGGAAGTGTACTTTGAAGCGCTGCAAAGGTCCCACCAGGTTTGGGGGAGAGGTGACACTGCCCCCTTCCCCAAAGGGCAGGTGGAGACCATCCCCTGCTTCTCCCGGGAAACGTCTCCACCCCTCCCCCACGTCCCATGTGTGACTACTTTAAACATCCTGAGAAATACCAGGCCAGGGGGTCAAGTCCAAGGCCTCTGAGTCAGCCTGCCTGGGCGTAAACCCCGGCTCTGCACACATCGTCCAGGCAACTTTTGACAAATTACTAATCGTGTCTGTGGCTCAGTGTCACTCTGTATGTACAATGGGGACCAACACTATGACTCCAACAACTTCTCGCAGTTCAGAAGGTCTGGTAGTAAGTGTCAAGTGCTGGAACAGCTCCCAGGAGGTACCGGGAGGGTCCTTGGTACCCACCCCTTATGATATCCTGCTCTGGTCCCAGGGGCCCAAAGGCCCGGAGCCCCCGGGGGGGCCACTCACGGTCCAGGTTCTCGGGACCTGGGCTCCCTCTGCCGTCCTGGTGCCTTGGTTGGAGCTGAGGCTGGAGGAGCCCGTTTTGGCATCCTGGCACGCCCACCTTAGCCCTATTCCCACCGCACCTGCGTGAGTCCCGTGAGCTTCCGCGTTTTACAGGCGAGGCAGCAGGCTCAGGGAGGCGGGACTTGCCCCAGGTTGCGCAGAGGTGAGCGGGGAAGCTGAGTCTGGTCTGCCGGTGCCCAGCCTCGCCCTCTGGTCGCCTCCCGCTGCCTCCCACCCCAGGACTGTCTCAGCGGGTGACTTTGCAGAAGCTGTGACAGAAACAGGAGAACCAGGTATCAGATGGAGGACCCACACTGCTCCCCAGGTGAACCGGGAAGAGCACAGTCCAGACAGGGCACCTGGGTGGGGAGGGGGCACACGCCTGCCTGGGAAACTAGGCTGCAGTTAGGAGCGTTTCCTGATCAGAAAAGTCTTTTAGATGACCTCCCACTCCCCAAACAGGCAATCCATCACAGGGCTGGCGAGGATCGCCACTGTTTCTTCTAAAGATGCTGTGAGGCAGCTCTGCCTGGCAGCCCCTCTGTGTCAGTCAGGCACTGCTGTGGAACAATCCACCCCAAACTCAGAGGCTTCAAATGACAGGCATTTATTTTGGCTCCTGAGTCTGGGCTGATGCATTTTCTTGCATGGGGGCTGTGCTCACTCTGCATGTGCAGTAGTCCTGGCTCAGGAAGGTGTCTCTGCTAGTGTTTGCAGGGCTCTCTCCCATGTTTGGGGTTGACTGCCTGTAGACTGGCTCAGGGTGGCCTCAGCAGTGGCTTGTTTCTGCTCCATGTGGGCTCTCACCCTTCTGTGGCCAGCCTGGGCTTGCTTCCGTGCAGGAGCGTGGGTCCAGGGCAGCAGGGGCTGCAAGGCCTCTGGAAGCCTAGCCTTGGAAGCAGCACCTTCTCCCTTCCACCACATTCTGCTGGCCAGAGCAAGTCACGGACCAGTGTAGCATCAAGGGTGGGCTCCACCCCTGGGTGTGAGGGGCTGCAAAGTCACAGTGCAGAGGGTGCCGAGACAGGAAGCCACTGACAGGGCCACCAGGGCAGTAACTCCCCCTGTGTTACCTGTCCAGGAGATACTCCCAGATCCCCTCCTACATGTCTCCCAAGGCCTGGAGCACTCCTGAGGGCAGGCTGGCCTCCCTTGTCCCCTTACGCCCCGCCCCTGCCCCTTCCAGCCTGGCTGCTCCCTCCCGGGCTGCTGCCCAGCCCAGCCTTTCTTGCATTGAGGGCAGGCAGGCTCCTCTTTCCTGCCTGCTCTTCATCAGCCCCATGCCTGACAGTACTAATTACATGCAACTCTCCCAGCGGAAGGACCAAGCTGGGCTTTGCAGGGGCCCTCCTTTGCCAGGAGCTCCGATGACATCTGATGGATCATAATGGTGTCTACAGCACTTACAGTGATGGGTGGTGATGGATGAGCAGGGCAGGAGATCCCCGGTGAACATTTTAGTCTCGCCTCCCATTTGCATGCCTCTGCAAGAGCCGCCCGGGAACTTTCCAGTCCATACGATCGTTTGAATTCCACATAAACCCTAGGAGAACTGTGACCAGGCAGGGATGACAATTCCCATTTTATCAATGTGACAGACAGGGCTCAGAGAGGGTGAGTGATTTGGGTGAGGTCACACAGCCGGTGTGTGCTGGGGCTGGCATTGGAATGCCTTCCTTTGATGACGGCCACAGTGGGCATCTCTGAGATCCAAGGGCTGGTTCTTCTCCCCTTGGCACCAGCAGGAGCCAAGGCCCCGGCAGCCTGGGAGCCCCACGGCTGGTGCCTGCACGACCACTCGTTTCTGCTCTGTTCTCCTCTGTGTTAGGGCACCGAGCCAAGTGACCACAAACTCAGTGGCTTAAAACAACAGTGGTTTCTCCTCTCACAGTCTGGAGGCTGGGAGTCTGAAATCAAGGAATCACCAGGGCCGTTTTCCCCCCTGAAGGCTCCAGGAGGAATCTCTCCGGGCCTCTTCCAGCTTCTGGTAGAGGTGGCAGTGCTTGGCGGTCCTTGACTTGCAGACGCGTCACTCCACTCTCTGCCTCTGCTGTCACATACCTCCTCCCTGTGTGCCTGCGCGTCCCTCTGTCTTCACAGAGCCTTCTTCTCAGGACACCCCTCAGTGGATTTGGGCCCAATGTAGTCCCCTATGACTACATCTTAACTTGATCACCTGCAAAGGTGGCCCAAAGATAGACCCAGTCACAGGCACTGTGGTCAGAGCTTCAGCGTTTCTCTTCGGGGACACAGTTCAACCCGTGACACCATCTTTGCCCCTCCCTGGCTCGGCCTCCCCCCGTGCACCTTCCCTGGGCTGGTGCCTTGGGGCACTACTTCTGCCTGCTCCCTACGCCCAGGCTGGACCCCAGCGTGGCCTTCCGGCTCCCTGACCAGGCAGCGCTGAGCTTCCGCTGAGAGTACCCCCCGTGTCTGGTCCCAGGTGTCCGCCTGTGTCTCCCTGTGCCACGGTCCAAGCTGCCTCTCGACTCTGCCTCACCACTTGGGGGACACCCACGCTGCCACAGAAGGAAGAGGGGGCCTCGCCAGTGGAAGGGCAGTGTGGGGTTTCACGGATTTTCCTCACCCACAGTGGAGTGGCTTGGGGAACTCGGCAGGCCTCACCCAGTGGCTGAGCTGGGACTCCAGCCGGGAGTGTCTGCCGGCGGCCCTCTGAGGTGTGGCGCGTGCATAGGGACGTGCCGGCTGAGAGCGCTGCGAAGGCTCCGGCGTGTATGAGCCTTCAGGCAGGCGCCCCAGCTCCTGGTGGCCTTGTCTGTAAAGAGGGAATGCTAAGAGTCTAGCAGGAGTTTTCTGAGATTAAATTACTGGTCCATGGAGGGCTTTGATTGAAAGCCCTTTTATTTGGCCTTCAGTCTTGGAGAATTATTTCACTCACATGGCACGGGGTTTGGAATTCTGGGTTGACAAGTTCTTACATTTTCTTTCAGCCCTGAAAAGTCTTCTGGACTCTATTATTTCTGATGAGAAATCAGCAATTATTTGAGTCACAGTGCCTCTGAATGAAAGATGTTTTATTCTAGCTGCTTACAAATTTTCCCTAGTGTGGTTTTTAGCAGTTTGACAGTTGGGTATGATTTTCTTGGTACTTACCCTGCCTGGAGTTAGCTGGGCTTCCTAAATGTGTATACTGGGCTTTTACCGTAGCGGGGAGTATTCGGTCATAACTTCTTCAGACCTTTCTTCTGCTCTGTTCCCTCTCTCCCTCCTTCTGGACCTCCAATTACATTGATGTTAGATTTTTTTTGACACTGTCCACAGATCCCTGAAGATCTGTTCTTTTTCATTTTAAATTTATTTTCTCTCTGTTCTTCAGATTGGGGAATTTCTATAGATATATTTCAAGTTCACTACCTCTTTCTCCTGCCATCTCAGATTTTCCATTCAGCAAGTGATTTTCTGTTGCAGGCATTGCATTTTTCAGTCATAGAATGTCCATTTAGTTATTTTTAAAGTAGTTTCTAGTTCTCTTTTGAAATGTCCTTTCTTTTCATTCAGTAGGAGAAATTTTTCCTTTACATCCTTGAATATAGTTATAATACCTCCTTAAAATTTTTTAATTTGCTAATTCCAATATCCAGGGCATTTTAGGAACGGTTTCCATTGATTATATTAAGTATGGGTGATGTTTTACTATTTCTTTGTGTATCTTCATATAATCTTGGATTAAACCCTTGGTGTTGTGAAAGAAAACACTGAGGTCCTGGATGTTTTGTGTCTCCAAAGGGCATGTTTGTTTTGCATATGTGAGCAGTTAACTTGCTTGAACTCATTGCAAACTGTCCCTGGGGGGACAGGCAGCAGCCCAGACCCCAGTTCCCTTCTTTTAGCCTTAGCTGGCTGCTCGGAGTCTGTTGTGTGCACGTATGGTTTACAGCCGGCCAAAGATCTGGGCAGAACTTATATGCTGCATTTGGGGGTCCACCCAGCCAGTGGATCACTTTCCAGTTCCTAGGGTTTCCCCACACTCTGCCTTCTGGTTCATCAAACCTGAAGAGAAGGGCTCTTGATCTAAGTTTCAGCAGCCACACCACGTGGCCCAGACCGCAGCCTCTCAGACTCAAAGCCATGGAAGCGGGAGTCCCGATTGCTGGCCTTCCCCCGGCCTCAGCCTGCATTTGGCCCCCCCCGGGGCCCTCAGGTTCCTGGATTTGTTGTTCTCCAGTTGAGGGTCTATAGTTGCTACTGGTGAGAGAGCTGATCCGCTAGGAACCATTACGCTATTGCCAAGCAAACGCTCCCGTGGCAGCTTGAGAGCAGCGCCCGAGAGCTAGTACTTGAGCAACGGGAGGTGATAAATGTAGCTGTCGGTGGTCAAGGTGAGAGGGTGTGGACACGGACACCCCCCGGGGGAGGGGTTCAGCATCCAGAGGGGTGCACCCCGAGCGGGAGGCGGCAGCTGCAGGACAGACTACTGAGCGGGTGTGGGGACTCTGCAGGAAGGCTGTTGGGGCTGGAGACGGGTCAGACATTCCCAGGTGAGAGGATGGGCCTTCCAATTGCATGGTTTTCCCTGAGAATGTCCAGCTCTCGGGGAGGCGCCCTTCGTAAGGCAAACCCCAGGAGACACTGTGGAACAATCAGTATATGTTAAAACACCCACCGACTCAAAGGTCTGAGGATGCAGTTCCCTGGCGGGAAGTTGGGTAGTTGCTCCGCGGATGTTGGTGGGAGGGACCAGGACCCCCATATCAGCACCACGAGGTGGAGCCGCGGGTCCATCTCACACGCTTCTGAGCTGGCTGCTGTGAGGATGAAAACGGACTTTGGCTGTCTGTCCTGTAAATTTGGTAATTCATCATTCCTCTCGGTCCTGGTCCTTCTCCCTCCCAAACTCTCCCATCATTCTGGAGCTTCTCATCCCAGGCAGCTCTCCTATCAGTGACAAGGCAGGCTCAGAGCAGTGGAGCCAGGAGCCCAAGGCCACAAGCCGAGGGGCTGGAGCCAAGTTCCGACCCGTGACACACAGCTGGTCCACGAGCCGCTGGGGAGGTTGTCACTGTGCAAAGGCCTCCTTCTCCTCAGCTGCCAATGGAAATATCAGTCCTGTCTCCCTCCCGGGCCGGCGGTGGGGGGGGTTCAAGGGAGGCAGTGGACGTGTGAAACTGACATATAAATTGTAAATTGCCTGCGGATGTTAGTGTCTGTTACTGTGGTAACCACCCAGCATTTATGGACCTCATTTGCTCTGGGTACCGATGGTTACATTGGCATTTTAATTTAATGACATTGTTATTTTTCCATCATAAAAATAATATAAATTATGCATATGTCCAAACCCATCAAATTATATATATTAAATACATGCATTGTTTGTATGTCAATGATATCTCAATAAAGCTCTTAAAAATATACATTCATTGTAGAAAATCTAAAAAACGGAAAAGTAGAAAAAGAAGAAAAATAGCTTATATCTCTGCTAAGATGGTGGAGAATCCTCTTCCAGGTTTTTTATCCCTCTGCCCAGTTTGTTCGCTATTTAACATGGCTGTGATCACTGGTCTAGATAATTAAAAACATTTTATATACAATTTTATATCCTGCTCTTTGCCCCTCAGGGGATACTAATATGGAATAGCAAGACCCAGTGCCGTGCCCGGGAACCCAGCCCCGCTGGGCGGTGGCTCCAGTCTGTGACTCTGCTCTGTGCGTGGGCACGGCAGGCAGCCCCTGTGTCGGGCAGCAGGGCCTGACTTCAGCCCGGCCCCGTGCCCAGTAGGCAGTTACAGGCTGCCCTAGACTGCTCTCCTGGTCTTGTCTTCTTAAGCTTAATGAAATGTGCTTTTATCTTCATCGGTGAATATGCCAGCCCATCATCCTGCCTTTAAACCACCTTCTCTCTCCCCTTTTCTGTTGCTGTCAAAGCTGGCACTTCCCTGCTGCTCAGAAGGCCAGTGCAGGTCAGGAGCAACCTCTAAAAGGTCCTGACTGGCAAAGGAGAAGGCAATTATTCAATAGGAATGGGAAAACCACTTGAGGCCAAGAGAACAGATCTTGAGACAAAAGGTGGCCAGTACTTCTGAGAAACAGCAAGGGGCACAGTCCGGAAGAGCAAGGCAGAGAGAAGTGGAGAGGAGGCTGGGATGGGGTGGCCGGTATCGTCTACTGAGTTAAGAACACAAAGTCCATGGTAGTCAACAATAGATCTTTATCCTGCATCTGCCGATTCTGCTGATCGAGGCTTGGTTGGGCTCCCTGAGGGGTCAGTGGGGGCTGCGCTCGGGGCTGGCGTGGCCGGGGTGACTGCTGCCCGTGTGTTTCCTGCTTCTCTTGGGGCCAGTGGGCTAGCCTGGACTGGCCCTCCTCTGCGGGGGCGCAGGGTGGTGGCTTCTCTGCTGGCGTCCTGCATGCCAAAGCAAATGGCAGGGCTGAGCCCAGCAACGGGACGTGTGTAAGAGGGGTGGGGAGGTTACCCGGCCCAGGTTGGGTGGCAGTGCCAGGGTCCACGTGCAAGTCCAAGGGAGGGGCACAGATTTGGGCTCCTGATCCGGTCTGTCTGTGAGGAGTACAGGTCGCTCAAGGCTGCAGACTCCCAGACCTCTGCTTTGCTCTGAGATAAACAGGGACCCGCTTGAGGGTTTCAGGCAGGCCCCCTCCCTTGCTGCGTGTTGAGCTCTCTCGTAGTGGGTGGGGTGAAGTGTGAGGGCCAGTAGGAGGCTGGCTGCCTTCATCCAGGCAGGAAGCAAGGAGAAGTGGTTGGAACCTGCCTGTGTCATGGGGGCCAAGCCTGTAGGACTGGACGTGGAATGTGAGAGAGAGAGAGAGGGCAGTCAGGGTGAGTGCAAGCCTGGCCTGACCCAGCAGGATGGAGCTGCCATCACTGGAGACCGGAGGGCTGCAGAAGGTGGGGGTGGGGTGGGGTGAGGAGGGATCAGGATTTGGTTTTGGGGACCAATGGAGGTTTGTTTGTTTTTTAATTTTGATATCATTAATGTACAATCACATGAGCAACATTGTGGCTATTAGATTCCCCCCATTCTCAAGTCCCCACCATATACCCCATTATAGTCACTGTCCAATGGAGGGTTTTGAGTAGAGACACCCCACGTCTCGGGTAAGCCGCCACCCTGGAGGCTGTGCTGTGAGTAGAAGAGTTGGGGGCAGGGGGCCATTGAAGCATCCTTCCCTGGGCCTCTGGGGGAGGTCAGATCTGCAGTTTGTTAAAAGCAGATCCATCGCACTGTAGCCTACAGAGCCCAGGCCAGGAGTGGGAAGAACAGTGGGGGTCCCATCTCCTGGAGGTCCGTGGGCGCAGGGAGGGGTAGAGGTGGTCTTCGTGGCTCTCAGGGTGGGGCTGGTGGGTGTCAGATTTGCAGCCCAGTCGCCTGGGCAGCACATGAGGAAACCCCAACCCCAAACCGCTTCTGGATGAAGGGGAGCAGGAAGTAAGGAAGGGGGCAGAGGGAGGCACGCCTGTGGGGCAGGTCTGCCCCACAGCCAGTGGGGAGTGCCTGGGGGGCCAGCTGGAGCTCCCCCAGTGCTCCCAGCCCCTTGGGCTCCTGCTGCCCCAATGCTGGCCCCACTCACCGTGGCAGGGACCTCTGGAGGGGCGTGCAGGGGCACAGTTCTGCAGAGCTGCACAGTACCTGGGGTCTTAATGAGCCATGCCCTCCTCTCTCTCTCTCTCCCCCTCCCAGCTGATATCATCTCTACCGTCGAGTTCAACCATACCGGAGAGCTGCTGGCCACAGGTGACAAGGGTGGCCGGGTTGTCATCTTCCAGCGGGAACCAGAGGTGCGTGGGGCCTGGTGGGGAAGAGGCTACACTTAGCCTGGGCCCGACCCACAGGGTGCTGGGAGGCATCCCACTCAGGTGGCTTCTCTCAGGAGAAACCACACGCCTTAACGTGTGCTGGGACGCAGGCCCGGCCCCAGCAGGTCCAGGTGGGCTCACACCACCATGTGCAGAGCCCCCTCTGCTCAGCAGACTTTGCTGACCCCTCACCATGTCCTAGATCCTGGAGAAACAGGACAGGAAGAGCCAGTTGCTGCCCTGGGTGAGGCACCCAGCCAACTGCTCGCGGCCAGGTGAACTGGCCCTGTACCTGCCAGAGCTGGGGGGTTCAGGACTGAGGCTTCTGCAGCTGTGGGGCCAGCCACACCGTTGCGATTTTGCTCAGCCGTGGGCCCTAATGAGGTTTGCTGTCCAGCAGGATTCCGGGTAAGACCGGAACCATCCACCCAGGGGAGCCATCTCTGAAATGTGCAATGACAGGGACCCCGTTTGTGGAGCACCTACTATGCGCAGTCACCTTGCTATATTCTCTACATATACTTCTCATCCACTCTTCACTGCTTACCTCTGAGGTGGGGACCAACACCTGGTTTACAGATGAGGACCCTTGGAGGAATTACGCAGCTCGTGGGCAAGGAGCAGGGATTGAAACCAAAACCGTGCGGTCTGCCACTTACACAGCCCCTGCCTCAAAGGAGGCACCTCCCGCATCCGACACATGCTGGGATTAGACGCTGAAGACAAGATGGTACACAGGGGGAAGGGAAGAGGGGAGCTGAGAGGAGAGGAGGAAGATGGGGAAGAGAAGCAGCGAGGGGAGGAGAGAGGCGTCGCAGAACCGTCCCCCCCATCCCGAGGCTCTTGAGCGTCCTCCCCCGGGTGGGTGTTCCTGAGGTCTGACTTCACCTGGCTTTGCTCCCAGACCCTCCCTCATGCCACCTGCAGGGGCTTAGGTGCCGTTATTACCCTGACTTTACACATGGGGGGACCAGAGCTCAGAGGGTGTGGAATAGCTCACCAAGGACATGGAGCCAGAAAGTGGACAGCTGGAAGTCCGTCACCCACGCCTGGTCCTGTGGCCGGGAAATGGTGGTTTCATGAGGACCGGAGCCTCCCATCCGAGGTGGCAAAGCAGAGCCTTCTTTTTGCCAGATTGCAGAACGAAATTAAATTGGGAGATGCAAGTTTCTCAATTTTGAATTTTTCTCCTGTAACTTTTTTCTTTATTCTGGTCCTACTACTGACCTTTGTCATAAGCGGTTCTCATGAGAGATGAAGTGAATTAGAGGCAAGAATATTGAAGAACTTTAAAGCTTTCCAGAAGTGAGACGGGTGTAAAAATGTAATAATAAACACTTTTTAAAGATTAACAGAAATTTTGAAGTTGTGCCTGGTTGAATGCCTTCATCTGGTGCCTGGGGAGGTTATGCTTCTGGCTGGAGTTGCATAGTGTCATATAAACGTGAATTTCTACTGAGAAAATGGTCCCTGGTGCCCCCACTGGGTTCCCCACCTCAGTGTTGGTGTTCTTATTTTAAGGATTCCCACTACCTAAGCCAGGATGGGACCCACTGGGGACAGTCAGGGGGACATTTTCTATCCCAGGTCTGATACTGCAGGATGTTCTTCCCCAGGGTAAAATCTCCGAAATGTGCTCATTCTTTGATTCAGGCTCCAGTGGGGCACTTGGACTTGAGGAGCAGGTCAGAGCGGTGGGCTTGGTGTCAGACAGACGTGAGGGAAGTGAATGACGGCACTTACTGGGCACGTGGCTTTGGGGGTCTGTCCACCTCTGAGCCTCCCCTTTCTCATCTGTAAAGTGGGGAGGGTCATGGCACCCACCGCAGGGAGCCTCAAGGATGAGAGGCACTTAGAGCTCAGCACATAGTAGGTGCTCAGTAAACGTGAGCTAGCATGGTTGGGTTCTCACTCACTGGACTGAGGAAGACGTGGGCTTGGCCACAGCTGCACCGTGGATTACTGGCCGTTTGAGATACAGAGAGTGTCCTGACCCTTGTGTCGGGTCCACTGGCACTGCTGGACACCTGGTCTCCTCTGCTGTGCCCGGCTCTCTGAGGGTTTAACTAACCCGCCCCATCCCCAGCCCTGCTTCTGCCCCACCTGCCATCCTGGAACTCAAGCCCTGCTGTCCGGCTTTCCTTGCAGAGTAAAAATGCGCCTCACAGCCAGGGCGAGTATGATGTCTACAGCACTTTCCAGAGCCACGAGCCCGAGTTCGACTATCTCAAGAGCCTGGAGATAGAGGAGAAAATCAACAAGATCAAATGGCTCCCGCAGCAGAATGCCGCCCACTCCCTCCTGTCCACCAACGGTGAGGGCCGCTCCTGTCTGTGCACGCGCGCCCGTGAATTGGGGTGGGGGTATGTGTGCTCTAGCGGTTTGTTATCAAATGCTGTTTTCACTTTACTTGCATTCTGAGAATATTTGTGGGTTCTAGAACTGAAAAATAACCCTTTGAGCAGCGTGCAAATCCCGTCAGTGACTGTGACGTAGCTTCCTTAGCCTCTTAGCCACCAGCCTATTCCCCTCGTTATAAACAGCAGCGTCGTGAACATGTTGGTGAACCACTTTCCTTTGGGGGTGGGTGGGGCTTGGTAGTCCTGACAGGGAGGCCAGGGTAGGGGGGCAGTGAACACTTGGTGCACACTTACCTCCTACCTGCTCACACGCCCCCACCCCCACCAGCACCGCAGACCACCCCGGAGTGGAGCTCGTCACCAGATGGTGTGGGGCGGGACCGCAGCAGAAGCAGTGGACTGGGAGCCTGGCTGGCCACCCTGCCACTCCGCCCAAGGGGGCTCCTGGCCAGACCCCAGCTTCGAGGTGGCCCCCTTGGAGGGGACGCGTGGCTCCTGGGGCCAGAGGTGCCTGGGCTGGAAGGAGGACAGGCCTGGATGCTGTCCCAGCCCTGTGACCTTGGCCAGTGGCACGCGGTTTGCTCAGCAAACCCCCGTCTCAGAGCCCCCTGGGAGAGGTCCTTTCTGAGGACAGGCCAGCCCCTGGTCCTGCCCCTTGTCTATCTGAGCTGTAAGTTTGTGCCTGCCTCCTGGGGAAACTGGGGGATGAAATGAAATACGGGCTGAGGACATAGCCGGCCAGTGCCTGCTGGACCACAGGCAGGGGCTACCTTTCAAATCATGGAAGTGGGCAGGTTATACTCTTCCTGCCTCTCTGGAGGAAAGGTCAGCTTCAGCAGCTCCCCAACACCCCACCCTCAACGCTTCCTGACCTACTGTTTGAATCCCAGCTCTACCCTTTCCTAAAAGGGTGTCCTTGGGCACATATCAAGTGTTTGATTGATACATTTTCTCTCCGCTCCTTCTCCTGAACTTGGCTGGGTGCATTCTGGCTACTATAGCGGACAGGGATGTCCGAGAAACACAGCCAATAGAATGAGAGGGTGTTTGTGTGGACAGATAGAAATGTAGATGCAGATACAGATTTATGGCTAGAGGTTTCCTTCAGGGAATTGTCTCACTGATTGTGGGTGCTGACAGTCCTGCAGGGCTGGCCAGAAGCCTGCAGACCCATGAAGGGCCGGTGCGGCCGAAGGCTGTCTGCTGGCAGAACTCCCTTGTGCTTGGGGGAGGTCAGTCTTTTTGTTCTATTTAGACCTTCAACTGATTGGTGAAGCCCACCCACACTGTGGAGGATAATCAGCTTTGCTCCACAGATTTAAATGTTAATCTCACCTAAAAAATACCTTCATAGCAACATCCACTCATGTTTGACCAAATAGCTGGGCACTGTGGCTTAGCCGAGTTGACCTATAAAATTAAACATCTTAGTTACTAAAGATTACTCTTTTGATGCAATTGGAAGGATATCAGACAGTGAGGACACCGAAAAGCTGCATTCTGCATGGGGAGAATGCCGCTCAGAAATAGCGAATAGGTTACCCTCCTTGGACTGTCATTGAAGGACTTAAAAACTAGGAAGCCACATTCATACAGTCTTTCTGGAAATCAGAGATTAGTAGTGACCCTGGCAAGTGCCCTACCTTTGACCCGGCACTTTCACCGCTAGGATCAGTTTGAGGAGCTAGGGAATGAGGACACGGCGTCCACTGCAGCAGTCTACATGGCGAGCCAAATTAGAAAGAACCTCCGTGTCTAAGAACAGGGTAACGGCTGAGTAATTTCTGGGTCAGTGCACACTGACCTAGTGGACTCAAGTGACATTCCATTCTCTGTGCTGGTGTGAATCAAGTGTCTTGTTTAACTTTGTTCTTTGTTCTGTTTTTAAAGATAAAACTATCAAATTATGGAAGATTACCGAACGAGATAAAAGGCCTGAGGGATACAACCTAAAAGATGAAGAAGGGAAGCTCAAGGACCTGTCCACAGTGACGTCACTGCAGGTAAGATGTCGAACATGGAAGATTCTGGCAAGCAGGAAGTGGTTTATGCTGCTTTAATTAAATGATGAGGATTTTAGGGCTTCAAAGGCATTTGAGATTTGAACCAGAGTCAGGCTCGGATCCTGGCTGGGCTGCTCGTAGGGTACATCCTTGCTTCACACCTGTGCCTTGTGCCTCAGTTTCCCCACCAGCAAAGCAGAGACGATCAGCTTTCTTCCAGAAGTCTTGTGAGGATAAACGGAGGTGATGATTATCCACAAAGCGCTTTTCAGCAGCAGCAGAGGGTGCAGAGCAAGTCCTAGAAACCTGTGCTATACAAGGGGGAGCTGAGACCCAGAGAGAGGTGGCAACTCACCCAGAGCCACTCAGCTGAGTGAGTGTAGGAGCCAGAAGGGGGACCCGTGAGCTGCGCTTTGTGGGTCCCGAGCCCCTGGCCTGGACCTTGTGATTCTTGCAGCCTCCATGAAGGCTCAGCTTCAAAGACTGCAGGATTTAAAAGAGGCTGGGGAGGGTGAGCTGCAGAGCTGGGCTAGAGCAGACTGTGGTCCCCAACATGATTAAAAGGCAAAAGGCTCCTCTTTCTTCCAGCAGAGAGGCTGTGAGACTTGGAAGGAAGCGTCCTGGGCTCACGGGCCCCAGGGTCACATCCTGCGTCTGCCACGCCTGGTGGTGTGGCCTGGGCAGGGCTCTCAGCCTCCACGAGCCTCCGATTCCTCACCAGCAGCAAGAACATATCCGTGGCCAACATGTGGCTTCCAAGCCACGTAATGACTCCCTTAATCCTCACCCAAACCCTACGAAGTGGGCACATGATCGTCATCCCCATTTTACAGATGCGGAAATGAGGGCCGGCACCCAAACTCAGGAAGCCTGGCTCCAGGGTCAGCCAGCACCCAGTCTCCTCCGTGAAGGGGGAAAGAGGTTCCTGCCTCCCAGCAAAGCCCTGTGGACGCCTAGTGGTGTCATGCTGGGAAAGTCAGTCCGTTTCCTTCTCCAGCAGAACGGGAAGCACACGGAGGCTGCCTGGTCTGTGCTTGGCTCCCAGAGCTCTGCCTGGAACGTAGTGGGTGCTTTGCACATGTTTATTGAGGGCGATACTGGTGTGCGGTTAACTCAGTCGTATTCGTTCAGCACACGTGGCTTGAGCACCCGCTATGTGCACGGCCCTGCTCTAGGCACTGGGAGGCTTCAGTGAACAAAGCGCCCGAGGGCAGGATCAGGTCTAAGTCTTGGGCCACCTAGCCTGCAACAGCTGTGGCTCTGAGGAGGTGGCCTCAGTGCCGTGAATGAGCGAGGCTGAGCGCTCGAGCTGACTGCTCCCTTCAGCTCCAGTTTCCAGGCTTGAGCCAGTTTGGAAAGGCCAGTTCACATCACATGTGATTCCCATTTCCCTCTGTCTGTGCCTTAACTGTGGGTGCGTGCTGCTCCGCACAGGGAGGGGTGTTACGTGGCGTGGGGACAGAGTTCGCACCTCTCCCAGGCTCCCAACCCACTCACAGGCCCACGCACTGCCCATCTCCCTGCCCTGTTCCTCAGTTTCCTCACCTGTCAGATGGAGATGACTACTGGCTTTTTCTGAAATGACTTAGCAGGCACATGTACCAAGCACTTGGCGAATTGTCATAAATATGACATGGTAATCAATGTTGCTCCCAAGAAGGAGAAATAAATGTTTAAACACATCAGCCTCTAAATGACTGACAAATTGCACAAATAAATTCCGAGGAAGCTGGGAAACCAGTTAGCTTCGATGTTGAGTAATGGAAGCGCTGGTGCCCCCCAGCCCCAGCCCCGGCCCCAAGAAAGTTTATGAGGGTTTCATCTGGTGGGAAGGATGCAATTAGCACCTTTTGATTGGCCTGGCATTCGCAGCAGAGCCAGTGGCCCTTGGGAATTTTGGTTCTTTCCTCCCCATGTCTGAGACTTTTTTCTGTGTGTCAACCCACTCCCCAAGATGGCACTCACTGGAAGCTGAGGCTGGAGGAGAGGAAAGGGGGAACACTGGTGTCTGGGTCTGTCCTCATCTTGCTCCCCACGTTGTTGCCTTCCGTTTCACCCAAGCCGCACCAGCCCCGTCGGCTCCCTGCCTGATCCGTGCTGTTCATGCTGGAAGCAGCTGTGATTTACTGAGAAGCTGCTCTGTGCTAGGTCCCTAGGGTCCCAGAGGTGAACGAGGTAAGACTGAGTGTCCCCCTTTAGGGGTGTCCTCCACTCCCTAAGGAAATAGACATGGAGTCACCGCACACCCAGGAGCAGTTCTATGACAGATGGGCACACAGGGAGGCCTTTCTCTACCTTGTCTGTTTGGTGAACTCATGTTCAGCCTTTAAAGCCCTGTCAGGCTTCACCTCTGTAAAGCCTTTATACACAAGCAAGATGAAAAGCCTTATCCGTCCTCTGTCCACTTGCCTTTTGTCCCCACTCTGCTCTGTCCTTAGTGTTTATGTGTCTGTCCTTGTGCCCCTCACCTGGACTAGCTGTTGGCTTCTGGAAGTGTGTGTGTGTGGAGGGGGAGCATGTTTTATTCATGAAAACCCCACACCTGCACTCTTCCTCTCCTTATTTAAAGTGAAATATGGTTTGGGGGTGGCAGTGAGTGGCTGGAGCTCTGGGGGTACAGTTCCAAGCCTGCCAGGAGGAAACAGTGTTACCGGAAGGAGGGGGGAGGCAGACTGAGATGCCAAGACTCTGCTAGGCCAGACCTCTGGGGGCGGTGTGACTGCAGAGTCTGGTGATCCCCGAGGTGTGCAGTGGCTGTGCCCTGAGGAAGGGGAGGGAAGGCTAGGGGCTGACACGGAATATGACACCCAGGGGCGTGTACAGAGTGGAAGGCTCCGCAGAGGCATCTGGACACACCAGCGTCGACTCCCAGGCGTGTAGCCTAGAAGTGCAGACACAGAGCCAGGATCACAGGACTACCCGGAGCCAGGCAGAGCTGTGCATCAAAGCTGCACACACACACGCCCTCACACCCCCACTCATCCACATACTCCCACACACGCATGCACGCAACATTCACGCAATGCTTGCACACAACCACACGCATATGCAAACTTGCACAGCGCCCACAACCCTCACATGCACATATACAGAGTCACACATACCCATACACTTGCACACACATGCACGTGTACATATCTGCATACATGCACAACCCACACTCATACACTCATGCACACACAGACTCACACTCACACCCTTGTGCATACATATGCACACTCGCACAACCCATAATCATACCCATGCTTGTGCACACACAGGTGCACACCCACATGCACACTCACACCCACACCCTTACACACACACTTGCACAACCCACACTTATACCTACACTCATGCACACGCAGGCACCCCCCCCCCATGCACATGCACACACTCGCACACATCCACACTCGCACAACCCACACTTATACCTACACTCATTCACACACAGGCACCCACACCCTCGCATGCACACGCACACACTCGCACACATCCACACATGCACAATCCACACTTGCAGGCGCACATGCTCACACTTGCCCGCATGTGTTCACGCTGGGTGCCATGGTGCATGGGCCGCGGAGCTGTGCTTGCATCAGGAGGAACACAGAGTGTTCACCTGCCCCCAGTGCAGCACTGAAGCTGTCACTTTCCAGCTTGGCTACCTCTGGGGAGCTGGAGGGACACGGCCCACTCCCTCCCACACTCGCGCGCTCACTCAGGCACCTGAGGACCTCTCCGTGCTGCTCCGGGCTGGGTGCCAGTCACAGAGATAATGGGGGAAAGTGCCGTGCCCCTAACTGGCTCCCAGGCCACTGGGGGTCAGACAGAAGAAGACGACAACCCCACCACGTCACTCCTGCCCCCTCCCCTTTCTGGTGGGGTCCATGCGATTCTACCTAGTGATCCTGCCCCGGGCTCAGGAGCCCTCCAGTTGGCCACAAAAGTCTGTGGGGCCTGCCACCAGCTGTCTGTGCTCTTCCTCGCGCTGAGGCCGGCCTTGCTGCCTCCCTCGCAGGCGCACTTCCCACTGTTCCTGCAGCCATCCATGCCCGGGGGCTGTGCTGGGACCCGAGATGTGTAAAGCCTGGCCTGGCCACCTGCGGCTACCTCCCGAGGAGGAGGGGTGGCCCGCATGGCCTGGGAACTCACTGCGGACCATGCGCTACTCCAGGCGCACTTGGCCCCTGCTGACTTGTGAGCAGGCACCAGCACAGCCCCCTTTACAGATCAGGACACTGAGGCTCAGAGAGGCCAAGACCCCAAGGAAGGTGACACTGGTAAGGGGCAGGGCAGGATGTGGAGCCAGCAGTCGGGGTTCAGGTCACCTTTCTAGTGAGCCCCACAGCAGCCACAGCCGGGCTCCAGACTTGGCCCTGGCATTTCCTGACTCTGTGACTTACACGAGTCAGGTTCATCTTGGCATCCAGTCTTCACCTTGGCGGCGGGGCAGGCAGGGCTAGTCTCCATTTCCTGGGCATTGAGTCTGGCCCAAGCCTCAGGGAGATCAATGAAGTTGTCTGTCTCTGTGCCTTTGAAGACCTCACCGGTTACTGGAACTGAGAGTCGTGCCAGAGGCACAAGGCAGTGCATGCTGAGAGCCCTTGCAGAGGTGTGAGCTGGGGGTGAGCATGGCTGTGGCCCCCCACCAGGGCAGGCTACGTGTCCGGGGGCTGTTGGGGCTGTATCCTGAAGCAAGAGTCAGGGTGTGCTACATGTCTAAAGTGGGGAGCATTCCAGGTAGAGTCCATGGAGGGAAGCAAAGTCACGAAATGTGGTGCTGTCTCAGGGGTTCCTCACAGGTGGGAGTTTGAATGTGTTAGGCCAACACCAGCGGCTGTAACAAACAGCCCCACACTGCAGGTGGAGCATGCAGAAGTGTCTCTCTCACTCATGGAAAGGTCCAGTGTGGGTGCTCCTGGTTGGCACATGGCTCTTCCACAGGGACACAGGTCCCTTCCACCCTGTGTGTGTCATCACCCCTGAAGCTTGAGTCCTTACCTTCCTGCAGGGCAGGACGGCCTGGTTCTTAACTCTTGTGTCCTCAAGTGGCAGTATCACAGTGCTCACATCCCATTGGTCAGAACCAGTCATGTGGCCACACAGCTGCAAGGGCCTCTGGGAAATATAGTCCCTCTCTGGGTGGCCCTTTCCCTATGACAAGGGAAAACAAATGTTTGGTGGACAGTTGGCTGGCTCTGCCATGGCATCCTCTCATTCCATTTTACAGGTGAGAGAATTGGGGTGCAGAGGGGTTCAGCCACTTATTCAAAATCACATGGCAGGCTCAGGCTCAGAACTAATCCTAGGAGGCCAACCAAAGAAGTCAGGCTTTCCTGCAGGGCTGGTGGGTGATTGGCAGTGGCCACACAGCACTGCTTATTTCTAGCACATGCAGGACGGTGCCCTCCCGGCCCCCAGTTCCGATCACATGGCCCAGCATGCCATTTCCTGCTGCAGCCACTCGGCCCTTGTGGCCTGCCCCCTGCCCCTCCCCCATCACCTTGTCATCCTGCTCTGACCACCTTGTGCCTCTGCAGGTGCCTGTGCTGAAGCCCATGGACCTGATGGTGGAGGTGAGCCCGAGGAGGGTCTTTGCCAATGGCCACACCTACCATATCAACTCCATCTCCGTCAACAGCGACTGTGAGACGTACATGTCAGCGGACGACCTGCGCATCAACCTCTGGCACCTGGCCATCACCGACCGGAGCTTCAGTATCCTTCCTTCTGCGGGCCCCACCGTCATCTCCCTGGGCAGCGTGGCTTCTGGGTGGGGGTCAGCTGGCTTGGTTGGGAGCTCTGGCTCTGCTGAGCTGCTTTGGTGAGTCCCCTCTGGCCGCAGTATGTGAGTGAGGCCCAGGTACGGGTCAGGTTGAGATCATGAAAACTTAAAGCCATGGCTGCTGAGGGTTCCACTCAATCCCTCACCTGCTCCCTCCTCCTGTGTGGCCATGATCCCCATAATTCGGGACCTCCCAAGGATCCATGGAGGGATGAAGAGTCCTGGGGCCAGTCCTCCTGAAGGAGGCCCGAGAGTCACCCAAAGGTCCCTCTGGACCCTCCTCTCTGGCCCAAGGCAGGTGCTTCCATGTTTGACAGTCACTTAGAGTAACAACCAGGTGTCCGAAGCCCAGCTGGACAGAGTCAAGGGGGAGAAGCTTCTTGGTGGGCCCCGTGTCTGCCCCAAGCCAGGGGCAATGCAGTTGACTCTAAGCCCACCTCCTGGAGAGGAAAGAACTGAGAGATGAGCGTGGGCCTGGGAGGGGCCACAGGGTGCTAGGGTGTCACTGCCCTGCAGACCAGTCGTCCTCACCGTCCTCACAGTGAGGATCTGGGCCTGACATCACATGTGTCCACATTAACTCATGTCTCCCTCACAAAAACCCAGGAGGTGGGTGCTACCATGACCTTCACAGACAGGAAACTGCCACAGGGGGCCCAAGTGAACGGCTCAAAGCTCACACTGAGCAAGTGTCAAAGCCAGGCCCTCCAGCCCGAGTCCTCATTTCCAGTCTTTACACCAAACTGCCCTTGTGAAGGCTGCTGTGCAGATGTGCAACCGAAGGAGGTGGGAGGCCCCTGAGAGCTGTTGTGCATGCTGACGGCCCCGCGTGGCTCCTCTGGGCCGGGGGCCAGACAGCTCCTGCCACGAGAAGCTCCCGAAGCAGGAGTGTCGTGCCTCCTCCCCCTGCAGTCTCACTGGTCGGGCACAGGCTGTGTCCCTCAGAGCAGAGGCCAGGACTAGCTGGGAGGAAGCTGGGGAGCAGAGGGGAGCATTCTGGGGGTTCAGAGGAGAGAAAGAGAAAGAAACACCTTTGGGGCCCAAGAGCCAGGGACCGGCCAGAGACCACTGGGCAGGGAGACCCCAGGGACTGGGAGGAGGTGAGCAGGGCTGTTGCCTGGGCCAGCAGGTGGGTGGAGGCATGGGCTTCCTCATCGGGGTGAGCCTCTGCAGGGGTGTGGCTCTTGTCCCTCAAGTTCACAGGTCTTGGTGAGGAGCTGCACCCACCCCCACCCTGCCCCCTCCCCCTCAGGGAGGCCCTCTTAGATGCACGGGCCTTAAGCTGGGCTTGGTGTCAGGAAACGCCAGCCCATGTCTCCTTCCTCCTGCTCCCCAAGAGGAGAGTGCTCAGAGCCAGAGGGTGGGTGCGGGCTGCGGGGCTCAGGGAGACTCCCGGGATTGCTGAGGCTGGAGCTGCTTTGCGGGACGGAAGCTCGGATTTGCCTGGATAGAGGGCTGGGCATCTGGCTGACCCTCCGCACGGCCTGGGACAGAAGGGCCACGAGGATGGGTATGTTGAATGTAAGAAATGAAACCCAATCCCTAACACAGCTGCAGGGTTTTGCCGCTTTTAAAGGGCTGCCTTTAGTACCGCTGAATCCTTACAACAGCCCAGGGAGATGAATCGCCCCGCCGTAGGCCCACCCTAGTCCTACGATCAGGAGGCTGGGGCTCCAGGAGGGACACAGGGACAATGGAAGAAACTTGGCCCTGCCCCAGGCTGCACAGGCTGTGGTGGGCTACCAGGAGGGCCGTGGGTAGGAAGCCCCCAGCATGGGAGGCGGAGATGAGCGGGAGCCTGGGAGGAGGCTGGGCGGCCGCAGTGCCATGATGGTGTGCGCAGTGAACTTGCTCCTAGTGTCAGTCACTCGCCAAACCCGTTCACGGCTGCCGCTCTGTCTGGCGCAGTGTGTTCCTTCATTTACTTTCCCAGTTTTTCTCATTTTTATTAATTTTATTTAAATTGGTTTGCTTAATTGTTGCCTAAATAAATGTATTTTTAACTTCAACTACCATAAATGAAAACAAAATATATCACGTTTCATAAACAGGTGGTAGCCATAAAGATAAATGCTAGGAAAACAAAGCCATGGGAACAAAACCCATCCTTGTTCCTGCCCAGGAGAACTTTGTGTGGTAATGGACATGTCCTAGCCACGTGTTCCAATGGTTCATGACACTGAGCAATGGAAGTTTGTATCTAATTCCACTTTAATTAATTCAGATTTCAGGTTAAATAGCTACATAGTTGGAAACCTTTCTCAGGACGTGGGTCTGCATGCTGTGTCTGCCTCCCTCTTACCTGCTGTCAGGCAGTTAGAAGCTATGCTGCGCTGGAAGCAGGGGAGCGGCCCTGCTTGGCTTGGAGGGAGCCCCCAGCACTGCGGGTGTGTGTCATGGGTGTGGATTCCAGCAGGGCAGGTGCATGGCTGTGGGCAGAGGCAGTGGAGAAGAGAGATCGTGAAAATGGGTCTCTGTTTTCATCACTGTCTTTTGGACCAAGGTGACCACAGGACGTTGGAATAGGTTAGTTGTGAATAAGAAAGGAGGGTTGGTCCATCCCAGAACTGCAGACACAGCCCTCCTGAGTCCTTACTGTCAGTTCTGCCTCCTCACTCCATCTTGAACACACAGGCTGTGCCCTGACCACATGTTAGAGAACATGCCATTCACCAGTATATTTATTGAGCACCTACTGTGTGCCAGGCCCTGTTTCCAATGTCTGAACTAGACAAAGATTCCTGCCCTCCTGGAGCAGACAGATGATGAACTATTAACATGACAAACAAGTGAAGCATGCGACATCAAGCAACTGCTAAGCATTATGGGGAACGAGTGGGACAGCAAATGGCAATGTGTGCGTTTCTCCAGCCACGTAGAGCTGGACTGGGAGAGTGAGCTGCAGTCATGGTTTGCCAAGTGAATAAGCAGCCGTGGGGTTGAGAGTGTTTGCAAGGGAGGGAAAATAATGAATGGCCCTGGGATCTAAGCCAGGCAAGGTGGTGAGGGCCAGGGACAACAGGGGGCATCAGTGGATTGCAGGTCCCTGTGGGAACCCACAGTGTGTCCGTGGCTCAGATCCTGCCCATGACTCTTTGTGAAGAACCTGTGTGTAGTATGTAGCCTGTAACTTTATGAAAACGAATGTGAGCTGATCAAAATATAAAAACACTCCAGCCCTTAGAGAGAGGAGTTCTGAGGCTGGGCTCACGTGGCCCGTGCCCACAGGACCTATGCACCATGTAGGCAGATGGAAGGAGCTGAGTGGAGTCTCCGGGGTATGCGATGGTTGTGAAAACTTTCCCTGATTAGAGCAGTTCATCAGGGAACCAGGTTGCATGTGGCATTCCCCATGGCCTGCTGCTGGGCCACCAGAAAGACAAAACAGGGGCCCAGAGCAGCAAGAACTGGCACCTGTCCCTTGGAGCCCAGCCTCCTCTGGCAGGGAGGGTGTCAGGACCGTGGCTTGCAGGTGCGATGATGATTCTGATAGCAGCTGAGTCATTAGAAAGGTGTTTCATTTCCAACGTGGGAGGTGTCCAGAAAGGCAGCTGTGACTCTCTGCTAAGCTGGGGAACTGCTCTGAGTTTTGGGACACCTCTGCGTAGTACCTCCCGGGGATTCCAGACCTGGGAGCTCACATTCCTTTAACTCTTGCTCGCTGGTGTCTTGATTTGCTCTGACGCTGCTGTTCGGCCTCGGTGCCACTACAAGTGTTCTGCCTCGGTGCCGTCTCCTCACATCCAAAAAGTCACACTTTCACTTAAGCTGAATGGATTTTTAGCAAAGGTTTTAAGAGAAAGGAAAAATTTTTGAATAAAGGAGAAACACTGGGCATTGTTTTGACAGTAAGAAGAGTAAGAAAGCCGACTCAGAGGACCTTTCCTCTGCTGACTTCTGAAGTGGCTGCTCTGGGCAGAGGGAGGGTAGCCTGGCACTCACTGTGCCTCTGCTGCGTGCCAGGCACCTACATGGAGCAGTGCCTTTGTGACCAAGGCTCAGACATCAGGAGCCACCAGCCTCCTTCCTCTCCCTCACCCACGGAATGGAAAGAGATGCCCCACCCCTCCCGACCTCCCCGCAGAGGGCCCTGGAGCCATGCTGTTCTCTCCATTCCTGCGGACGCCCAGCCCCAGCCACCCCTTTCCTGCCTTGCCAGTGGCCTGAATCCCACATTGTCCAGCCAGCCTGCCCCTCAGAGAGCTGCAGGAGTGGTTCTTTGCGGCCTCTGGCCTGACCACTACTGTCCTCTGCTCCCAGCTGTCAGCAGCTCCCCATCACTTTCTGGAGGAAGTGTGGATCCCTCAACAGTGTCCGGGGCTCTCGGTGGCCGGTCCTTGCATGTCTGCCCAGGGTCCTGTGCGTCAGGCTCGCCCACACCTGCAGGCCACTTCCCTTCCTGTCAAAGGCCGGGGGCGGCCCTGCCTTCTGATTCCTCTCCAGGCCCTCCTTTCTTGCTCTTGAGGCCTGGCTGCCTCCCATTTCCTTCTCTGTCACTGTGACCGCCTCCCCCATTTTCCAGTGAAATCTTTGAATCAGAAGCCCAGTTTGAGCCCCCTGTATCCCCGCACGTAATGCAAGGCTCAGCACATAGTAGGTGCTTATGAATGGTTGTCAATGTTGACTTTGGAGTGAGGAAGTTCAGTTTCCACTTGGTCTTAGAATATAGACTCCTTGTGAATCTGGGCTCCAGCGGCCTAGAGATCCTAGACACCAAAGAGAAGCAGTCTGGGCTCAAATTTGTTGCTTAACCTCCTTGGCCATCAATTTCCATGAATGTAAACTGGGCCAAGTTCCTTATCATAAAGATACTTGTAAGGAATGAAGAAATCACTCACATAAAGAGCCTGGTACTAATCAGGGCCCAGCAGGGGGCCAGGATTATTTTCCCTCTTCAGCAACACCTCTCACATATTTAAGTCTGGTTCTCATAAAACCCCTGTCTTCTCTAATCATTAAAGCCCTTGTTTCCCCAGTGCCATCCCCACATCTGTTTAAACAATGTCTCGCGTCCTGTAATACCAGCATTTTAAGAGCACCGGGCAGGACCGAGCGATTTTTCTTGAGTTCTGTACACCTTAAAGGCAACAGACTGCACAAGAACCTCAGTTGATGGACCTCCACTTTATTTTTAGCATCCGGAGAATTGTAAAGATGGTTCAGCTGATTTTCCTCCCCCCTGAGTAATCTCTCACTGTGGAAGCTGGCACCGTGCCAAGCCTCACTCTGTAACAGGTTTCTGATTGCCATTCACAGAGCAGGTCCTGAAGCAAGGCTGAATGGTGGTGCAGTGACTGGGGGCAGAGGCTTCAAAGCTCCGTCAGCACATGGCTGCCTGTGGGCTGGACTTGTTCTCTGCACAGAGTGGCAAAAGGGATCAGCTAAGGCCTCTCCACATGCCAGTCTCTGTGCCAGCCAAACACACATAGAGCACGGGGTCCAACCTGCCGCCACCACTCATTCACCGAGGACCCTGCCAGACACTCAGCCTTTCTCAGGCTCCTTCCAATGGGGTGTGCGTCCTGTGCTGGGGCCTGGCAGGGTGGTGTGGCCCCCAAGTGTAGGGCCCGGGGCACTGTACACACACGACCTGCTCCAGCCCTGACCCACTGTCAAGCTGTTTTTTTTTTTATCTTCCCACAGTAACACCCTACAGAGAAGGGTGTCTTCTCAGAAATGACCCAAGTCTGAAACTGAAAATCAGTTTTCCACCCTGAAAGCATGTTGTTAAAGCATTACCCGCACACCACAGCTTCGGGGCCTCAGCAAGGCGGGGCCGTTCGGTGGTTCACCCCTGGGCTGAGGGCGCCGGCCGCTGTCCTTGGTGCTGACTCTGTCGGGAGCATCTTCACGTTCACAAGACCGTCACCTCGAACAGCGCCGCGCTCTAAACACGAGGCACATATTCACCTATCTACTCCTCCCAGCAACCCTGTGGGATGGGCATGACTAACACCCCCTTTTACAGAGGGGAAACAGCCACAGAAATGTTAAGTCATCTACCGAGCATCGCCCACTGGAGAGCGGCAGGGCCTAGGATTCAGACTCGCCGCCTCGGGATGCAGAGCCGTACACTCTGCTGTCACGCCACACTGCCTCGGTCATGACAGTGACGGCTGGACCCGGCCCCCGCCCAGCCACTGTCACACATATCTACTGTGCAAGCACTGGGCTGAGCGTGCCGTGTGCTGGCTTCACAGACTCTCGCAGCTCACATGGGTGGTGCTGTTCTCCCACTCTGGGAAGCGGGTGGGCTTTCCGGTGACACCTTCCAGCCCCAGTCACACAGATTGCCCATCCAGCCCCATTGGTAATGTTTCCTGGCTCTTATTTTAGAAATTATGAGAAAGTAGATGCTTTTCACACCATTGCAGGACAGAATGGGGCTTGTTTTGGGGTACTGGTGGCTGAATGTGCGGGCTTCAGCAGCTTTCTGACATTCCCTCTAATGATGGGGACATGCGACTCTGTCGTGGGTCCCTTCCTGACGGGCTTCCATGGTGCTTCTATAACGTGCTCCAGAGCCCTGTCACCTGCCCTCTCGAAGCTCCTCAGCCTTAGGCACCCCCGTCTCATGGACCTCCCCGACCCTGGCCCTCTGCCTGGTTGCCTGCTCACTGTGGGGCCTCGGCTGAATGCCTCTGCCTCAGGGGACCCTTCCCTGACCCTTGGACCAGCTCAGGGACTCACTGCAAGTTCCACCACGTGCTCTCATAGGTCTCCCAGAGCTCACTGTGGGGCTCTCTGGTTTCACCTCTGCGTCAGGATATCCAGGAGGTTGGGGTGGGGTCTGGTGTGCCCTTTCTCAGTGGTCATGAGGACACAGCCACTTGGACCTGCACTCTGGCTCCATCCTATCTGGGGTTTCCCCTCCTGGCTCTCAGAAACTAAGGGGTACAGTTCAGCACAGACTCTCATGGTCATTGGTGGTGACAAACATTGCACCTTTTGCAACCTACTTAATTTTATGTATTTTTCAGAAGAACAGAAAGACTCTGATTCTGAGGTAACTAACTTTAATTGTTGCTGAAAGTACTGGCCATCTGCTAGACCTTTGACGTACGTCATCTCATGAAATCCTCATTACAGCCCCGTAAAGCAGGTATCATCAGCTCATTCTGCAGGTGAGAAAAGCAGGGCGCAGAGAGGTTGAGAAGTTTTCTGGAGGTCACACAGCTATTTTCAGTGGGGCTGGACTGTCGAGCCCTGGTCTTTGTGACTCAGAACTCTGCTGTCTTCCCTGTCTCAGCATTTAGGAATCACATAAGAAGGCTTGGAGCTGAGATGTGTGGCCTGGCTCACCGCACAGAAAACACACAAGGACTTCAGTGGGCTTGAGCAGTGAGTGGTTACCCAGACCAGCCCTTTATTCCACAGCCCCATGCAGCCCAACTATCTGGTTTTCCTCTCCGAGTGGGATTGCGCCCTCACGGTTAACAAGGTTCTGAGCGGAGAAGGGAAGGGGCTGCTACGGGCTGAACTGCATCCCACCTGAATCCGTGTGCTGAAGCTCTAACCCTCAGGACCTGAGTGTAACTCTATTTGGAGATACGGTGTTTACAGAGGTGATTAGGGTAAAACGAGGCCACTAGGTGGGCCCTGATCCAGTATGACCTGTGTCCTTGTAAGAAGAGGGGACCTGGATACAGACACACGCAGGAGGGCCATGGGAAGATACAGTAAGCAGACGGCCCTCTGCATGCCTCAGGAGAGAGTCCTCAGGAGAAGCAACCTGCCCTCACCTTGATTTTGGACTTCCAGCCTCCAGAACTGTGAGAAAATAATTTTTTTATTGTTTAAGCCACCTATCTGTGGCTTTTCTCTATAGCAGCAAATGTAATCAGAGGCAAAGATTGCCGAGCATCTCCTGTAGCGTCTGACATGGTTTGGCCTGAATGCTTATAGATATGTTTGTAGCCGGGTCATGTTTTTGAGAAACTGCTGGAAAGGCAGCTTTCCTCGTCACGCCTCCACACCTGGTGTCCCTGGGGAGTCCGTGGGGGTCTCTCATGGTACGGCCTCAGCAGAACTGCCTCTGTCCTCACTCCGGCCGCTGCTCAGTTGCCATGGTAACAGCCTCCCCATCCTGAGGTACTCCTGCCGAGACATCTGGATAAACCACGCTTTGCTCAGTTCAATCAATGGCACCCGAGGCCATATTCTTTTCATCGTTGAACCCCTGCCCGCTCTCAGCATCCACCTTGCAGAGGATACAAGCCAGCTTAGCGAGCCGGGGCAGCAATGCCCTTGAGGGTGCTGACCCCCTAGGGGAGCTGCGTATTATGTGGAGATGCAGGCACTCCAGAGCAGAGGGGCAGTGGAAGCAGCAGGAAGTTGGGGAGCCAGCATCCTGCCCTCGCCCTGCATGAGGCCCTGGGCAACTTGTTTCCCAGCCCTGGCCTCCCCCTCCGTCTCCATGGGATTGAAGGGTGGGGGTCCTGCAGGGACACTGAGGTGCCTGGCCTGAGGGGCAGGGTGGGGGCCTGTCCCCAAGAGCTCTGAGGGTTTCCCAGTCACGTCTCCAAGCCCAGGCAGTTATTGTCTTTACAGAGCCATCTGTGGCGTTGCTGCTGGATCCTGTTGTGACATTAGTTAGTATTTCTGTACTTTTCTGGTGTTTGTCAGCTGCTTGCCACACGCAGTTCCCACTCGGCTCCTCGCCAGAACAGACCAGGGATGTGTGTTCATTAAACATGCCTGACTCGTGTGGTCGGTGCAGATTTGCCCCGGGGTAAGTTACAGCCCTCTGTGCTCGTGGCCCCCATACAGGTGGGGGAGACTGAGGCTCAGAGGTGCACCCAGAGGAACGAGGGCCGTGGAAGCACAGTGACCTTCTCTTTGACATTTCAGGGCCCCTCTGAGGGGCCCAGGGACTGAGGGCCAGCCAAGTGCTCGGTGCTGGTGTGACCCCAGCCAACTTCAGGACATAAGGCGATGCCTTGGGCAGCAGGAGATGAAGGAGCTTCCGTAAAGATCTCTGCAAACCTGATGACTCTGCGGAAGGCCCGTCTGGATCGCGTTCCTGTGTCCTTGGCCAGAAGAGCCATAGAAGAGCCATAGACTTTGCTCTGGAATGGCGCACACCCATTTCCGAGCTTTGCTGATGCCCCCAGGCGAGGGCCTGAGCTCCCAGGGCTGGGGAGAAGAGCTGGGGCATCTGCGGGGCATCCTCATGCTGGGGCAGAGGCCAGGCCCGTGGGGCTGCTTACACACTCGCCCTGCATGGGCAGTTGCTGTTACAAAAGCAAGATCGCACCCCTCTCCAGCCCTGGGTCAGCAAAGCACAGTCCAGGGGCCAACCCAGCTGGTCATGAAGGGTCATGGGCACACAGCCACACTGTTTGCATATTGCCTAGGGCTGCTTTTGCACTATGACAGTGGAGTGTGTGGTGAGGTGAGATCTTAGAACCTGCCAAGCCTAAAATAGTTACTCTGTGGCCCTTTACAGAAAACCCCTGCCCACCTCTGGTCTAGAGCTACACCTGTTCACCTTGAGCACTGAAGGAAAAGGGAGTCAGTGTCTGCTGACATGGGGGCTGGAGCCAGACAGCTGCCGGGAACCGGGAACATCCTCCTAGGCCCTTGGGTGCTCCAGGGAGGTGGCAGCCCCTCCCTGCCTGCCAGGCTTCCAGGGCCCAGAGGTTGCATGTTGCCCCTGCTCTGCTTTGCATCCCACGTCATAGTGGACTTATCGTGGACCCTGGAATGCAGCTTAGTGAGTCCCAGGTTGGCCCCTCTCTGCCTGGCCCTGAGCAAGTAGCTTCTCCTTGTCAAGGCTGTTTCCTCATGCACGGAATGGGGTACGCCTCACTCAGGTGGAGAGGACTGAACAACACACACAGGGAAGCAGTTTTACCAGAGCCAGCCCTACGGGCACAACAGGTGCTGTGGGTAGCAGGTGCCTGGCTGGAGTTTGGGGCATAAACAGGAACACAGTTTTGCCATAGTCACATGTATGAAACAGACAAGCCAGCCAGTACCTGTGGCCTGAAAAGATAAGTGCTGACAGGTCTCTGAATAGAGTGCCGTGGCCACCAAGGGAAGTTATGGGGGCCCATTTGAGAAACTGCTGAATTGGCCAAGCACCGTGCTTCCCAGATTCTGGGTGCCTGCCAGAATACTTCCTACACACTGCGGGCAGATGGCTCCTTATCAGGGACAGTCTGACCTTAAAAGGACCGCCCACCCCAGTGGCCTGGGGTCTCCCTGAACCTGCTGTTCACCTCTAAGGTGCTTCTTGCCCTGGATATGGGCTTGAAACTTCCCACAGTCCCCTGACTCTGACCGAAAGAGCCCACAATGGGCTGACTGATTCATTTACTTCAGCAACTATTTACTAAGGACCTACTATGTGCCAGCACTCCTCTAGTGTGAAGGTGCAGCAGTGATCAAACAGGCAAGTCCCTGCCCTCAACAAACAAGCCAATGATGGAAAGCCCTGTGATAGATGCTCGCAGAAACACAAAGCACAGATACGAAGCAACATGAGAGAAGCAGGTTATTTGAGAAAGAGGTTTATAGAGGGCCACTTTGTTAAGGACGGAGGTGCCTTGGTGCTCAGGTGGAGACCACTACCACCATGGAATGTTCCAGAACCCTTAAACTGCTGGGTATGGCTGGAGGGTGGGGAGGGAGAAGTGGCCCACCGTGAGGCTGGGGAAAGGCAGGCAGGGTGATCACAATGGGTCTTGCAGGTGTTTAAACTTCTTTTGTGCATGGGCAGGGCAGTGGGACACCTGACCCTGGTTTCAGGGAGTTTGCTTTGAGGGTGGGGGACGACCAGAGGCAGGGACCCCCATGGGCAGGGGTGGCCTGGGTGAGGGGCAGAGCAGAGGCATCTTCAGGCGGAGGAGCCTGGGACCTGGAGGACAGTTGGATGTGGCAGAGGAGGGGGAGGGAGGGATCCTGAGGCTGCTTCCTGGTTCGTGCCCCAGGGTCGGGGCCGCTAAAATGGAAGTACAGTGCTAGAAGCGTGTGCGGTGGATGTGGAGAAAGATGACATGGTCCCAGCGTATGCCCCCTGTCCCTCTTCCTCGGGTCCCAGGAAGCAGCCTGGGCGCCTGCACTGCCCGTGGACCCCACAGCTAATTTCAACACCCTGAGTGGCTTACACAACAGAAATCTCCTGTCCCCCAGCCCGGAGGCCAGTTGTGGGGCTGCACTCCCTCCGGAGGCCCCCCGGGGAACCTCTCCCAGGTGCTGCGGGCCCCGGGCCTTCCTTGCCCGCGTCGCTGCAGCCTGCCCCCGTGTTGCAGTGTGGTGTGGCCCTCCTCCCTGGATGACTCCTACAAGGATGCTCGTCCTGGGAGTCAGGCCTCCCCTGAGGAGTCCCAAAGATCTCAGTTTGAGATCCTTAATTATATCTGCAAAGACCCCTTCTCAAATAAGGTGATGTTTCCAGTGTCTGGGGGTCAGGATATGGACCTGCATTTGGGGGGTCACCATTCACCCCACTGCGCTAGAGAACAATGCCGGTGCTCAGGTGAGGGGTGTGGGGCTGAGTGAGTTTCCACCTCCTCTCTTCATTCTCTCCTCCTGCCCTGGGCCTCTCCGCACCTACCTGTGTATCTGACAAACTTTCCTTGTAGGGAAAATCTTTCTTAGCTGTCAAAGTGTGATTAGAAATTAAACAAAAGCCCATCAGACAGTTGGAGTACAGTTAGATGGGAAAAATAGAACATGAATAATTTACCTAGCTTGGTGGCCAGGGGCCTAGGGAGGGGTTGGCAGGGGGTTTGGTAAATGAGTCTAATTATGCTCATTCTCAAGGGAGGTCCGCCTGCCCCGTGCACCTTGTAAGGCAGAGTCTACAAGTGGGACTGACGCAGCTGAGCATGAAATGGGGGAGGGGCGCCACAGGGGTTAATCCTTGAGATGACAGGGCACTGGGATATTGCCCAACCTGGTTTGCTTTTGGGAATGGGGGAAACCAAGGCTTGTGGAATGGAAATGCCTTTTGCCTGTGGCACTGAGCAGGGGGAGCTAAGACCAGATGCTCAGCCCAAGGCCCTGGCTTCTGCTCCAGCACTGGTCCTGCCAGGGTCAAAGCTGCTGCACACGGCCAGTGTTGGACTGCGTGTCTGCAAGCGCCTGCACACGTGGCTGTGCGTGTGAGGCCAGGCTGTGTGTCTGTCGTACCTGTGTGGGGGCATGATTATTGTGCTTCAGAGGCTTCCTCCGAACCCACTTCCCTTGTCAGGAATCTGTCTTCAGGCCCCTGCTTTGTGATGTGATGAAAGGAATTCAACAGAGACGGCCCCCTCAATAATATGCCTTGCGCACATCCGATGGCACCAGCAAGGGGCCAGGTGACAGGCCCAGGGCAGCTGAGCCTGTCTTGGAGGGGCCAACCTGGGATGTGGTTGGCTGGTCTGGGCCTCAGGGAGCCCCTGTACCTGGGGGGCCCAGCACCTTGGCTGTGACTATGGTATTGTCTTCCTGCACCAAGGTTACGTAGAAATGAAGGCTCTGTGCTTCACATCCATCTTTCCCCAGCACCCACTGTATCCAGAATCCTTTGAAACAGCAGCAGATTCCCTTAGGGATGCTGGAGCTGTGTGAAGGTGGTCCTGGGCGTGGGAATGCTGTCCTGCCAGCCTGCACACTGGGCCTCTGGTCCACGTGCATTGCTTGTCCACCAGCTCCGCTCAGGCGTGTTGCCTGCCGAACACTGCAGGTGTAATTGAGCCCTGCGCGCCTTTAAAGACCATTATGGCTTTGCACATACTTCTAACGAGCGTTGTCATGAGGCCGTCAGGAGCAGTTAAGCGGGATAGGGTCACCGGCAGCAAGAAGCATACGCTGCAATCAGGCAGTGAGGCCGTACCTATCTGCTTGGCCTTGGCCCCCGTGTGAGTCTGGGACCAAGATGTAGGGGCTGGAGAGGGGACCTCTGAGCTCTGACGCTGCAGTCTCTTCTGGCCACCAGCGCCACAGCTTTCCCCGCTGAAGACAGTTCATAAAAGCCAGCTGCAGTCTCCGTGAGCCAGATGCTTCTCAGGTGTGGGCTGCCAGCAGTTGTGCGTGAGCTGATCGCTCCCATCAAACGGCACCGTCAGGGAGCAGCAGTGGTCATTTAGTACATTACGGTCTGGGCCTCTGTGGCAGCAGGATGATGGTGCGAGACTTCAGACACGCTGCCTCTGCTGCCCAGAGTGTTTGGATGCTGAACCAGGAGGGCCAGGCTCTGCTGCAGTGACAACAGTCTGAAAGTTTCAGAGGCCCAGGGGTACTTCTCATTCACGCTGTGTGTCCACACAGGTCACCTGAGGCATGGGTCTCACTGCACAGGGAAAGTTGTCATGGCACCTGTGTGCTGGCTCTCAAATCTTCAGTCTGGAAGCGACACACAGTGCCTGTGACTTCCACCCTCCATTCTTTGGCAAAAGCAGTCAATGAGCTGGCTGCCCTGAGTTCCGTCAGGCTGATGGACAAATGCCCTCCAACCCCAGGGTGGACGCTGGAGTGTTCTGAGAGCCACTTCAGGCCAGGCATCTTCTCTTTATCCCTCTGAGTCCTAACCCCCGTGCCAGGAATTTATAACCCTGCAAAACAGAGTGAAAACATGGGTCCCCTAGGAGGTAGTACAACCCCGATTTGAACCCCACCTGTGTTCATTCCCCGGGGGCTGGGCACTTCCATCTCCACAAGTTTCCTTTGATTTTTGTGTCCCAAGAGGGAATTTGGTCCCTGTTTGCCCTGCCCCTTGGTGCGGAACTTGAGCGTGACATTTCATAAACGACCGCACTGTCCCAGACACCATTTTAAGTTGGGTGAGAAATGAAAGCCATCGCCGAGCAGGCCGGCCTGGCAGAGCGTTGTCAGCAGGTGGCCGGCGGGAAGGGTGGGCCGCAAGGTCAGCGCTGGTGGAATCAGCACCACAGAAGTCCAGAAGTCTGCTCGTTTTCTCTCGTCACCTTTAGGCTCATTTGTCACGATTTGATCTCTGCTCCTTATCGCACTAGAAAACCACAGTTTCCAGGGAAACCGACTCAGGCGTTGACGACGTGGGTTTTCTCACTCCAGGTGTTTAGGCGATTCCAAGCCTCCGGTTAGGGAGCTTCCAGGAAGCGGGGTTTGAGTGAACACAGCGGCCTCCGCGGCACCTCTAGTGGCACTTTCAGCACCTGTTCGGATGTTTTATAATCTCCTGTGTTGAGAGAAGTTGGAAAATATCTCTTTCTCATTGAGAGTGGAAGCAGCTGGGCTGGGAGGAGGAGAAGGGCTTACCGCAGAGAAGGGGTCTGAGTTCCAATCGGTATTTTCAAGGTAATAAAAGAGAATAATGGCAACTGACAATTACTGAACTCTGCGGTGTGTCAGGCGTGAGCAAAGGGCTTTGCCTCTTCTAATCTTCACAGCAAACCTACGAGGTTGGAACCATTAACCCATTTACAGACGAGGAAACGTGAGGCCTGGAGAGCCGGAAACTCACCCAGTCACACAGCCGGGAGGTGGCGGAGCCGGGATCCCAGCTCCAGGCTGTCCGACTCCAGGGCCATGTGCAAATGCGGAGGGACCCGGCGGCGTTTCAGTGGAAGGGGATAGGCTGTGCAGAGCCCCACGCAGGCTGGGGAGACTGAGGGTGTTGTCAGAGAGGAGCATGCCTTTTGGGTGGCCTAGCAGGACCCAAAGCTGGAAAGGTAGACATAGTCCAGGGTATGCCAGGCCTTGAGTGCCACCCCAAAGGGTTCCAATAGGCAGTGGGGAATGGACAGGAATCCAGCTTCCTGCTCGCTGCTGAGTCACCTGGACAAGTTGCTCACCCTCTCTGGGCTCTAGTGTATCAGTGAGGGATGCTTCCTTTCCAAACAATGACATTCTTGGCCCTAAACAGAAAATGGGCTTATTGGCTCCCATAGTAACCATCCAGGGGCTTGGGCTTCAGGTACGTCCTGATCCAGGATTCAAAAGTTGTCATGAGATCTTCTCTTTCCTGTCTTTGGCTCTGTCTGCCCGCCCCGCCTCAGGCCAGGCTTTCCTCTTCTCCAGGCAGCAGATGCCAGTGCCCCTCTCTACACCACCAGCCCAGCAGGGACGACAGAACTGCCCCCAGCACTCCCTGCCTGGGGTCCCTCCTGGGCTCATCCCTCATGGGGGTTGTGAGTGAGGGTGGGGCACACATCAGAGCTGAAAACCCAGAGGCAGAGAACATTTTCCAAAGGAGGGGGGCCAGGGGGTGGGGCAACAGCAACCTGAACACTTAGCGGGTGCAACTCACAGATCTGACAGGAGAATGACATCTTTGACCTCACGTCCATGGCCAGCACATAGTGGGCACTTGATAATCGCTCCCTGCCACCTGCTTGGCAACTGGTAGGGAGGTGGATAGGGGGAGAGGCCTCAGGGGTCACCCTGTGAGGGGCTGGGCAACTGATGGGCTCTGGGCTCGGGGGAGGGCACAGGTCAGAAGGGATGTGGGAGGTTGGGCCTTCCAGGGACAGTGAACAGGCACCCGGAAGGGGCAGCCAGGGGGTGGGTCCTGCGCAGGTCTGCAGCTGTGGGGTGGGGTTGGGGGTGGGGGGTGGCCTCTGCAGGTGGGGTGCTTGCGGGAAGTTGGGGAATGGAGAGGCAGCTTGGACTCTGGGTAGGTGGGTATGCAGGCTCTGGTGTCCAGGGACACCTGAGGGTCTCAGAGCCTCCCCTCACCAGCCCTTCCTTGACCTGGCCAGACATCGTGGACATCAAGCCAGCCAACATGGAGGACCTCACGGAGGTGATCACAGCATCCGAGTTCCACCCGCACCACTGCAACCTCTTTGTCTACAGCAGCAGCAAGGGCTCCCTGCGCCTCTGCGACATGCGTGCGGCCGCCCTGTGTGACAAGCACTCCAAACGTAAGTGCCCGTGCCCGTGCCCGCAGGGGGCTGCTTCAGAGTGGGGGTGGCTAGGACAAGGCTCAGGGACTGAGCTGGGGTCCACAGCTGAGGACGGACCATGCTCAACCTTCCCTGACCCCCAGTCCGGCTGGGCTGGCCTCACCCTGCAGAACCCCGTGGGCCGCCCCCTCTCCCTGAGTTCCTGGAGGTCACTTCCTCATGCTGAAACTGATCAGAGGGTCAGCTGTGGGGGGTCCTGGGGTGCCATGGTAGTCCAGGGCTGGGCAGGTCCAAGGGAGCATGAGGTGACCAAACAGACCCCCACCACACAGCTCACATTCATGGGACGCTATGAGCCAGGCGCAGCTGAGCCGTCCACATTATTTCATCTCATCTCCACGAGCTCCGGGGAGGCCCGGTGCAGGAGAGGACACTGGCTCGTGAATAGGCCCAGTTCCCCCAGACTGAAAAGTGAGGGGGTAGGACTTAAACCCAGAACTGTGGGATGCTAGGCCATTGCTGCTCACCCCTGGGCTAGGCTGCTTGGTGCTGGGTTGTGGCTGGCCGACCTCTCACCATCATGGTGGTGCCCAGGGGCACCTGAAGGTGGAGGATAGTTCATGGTGTCCTCCCTGGATGACCTTGCAGTGGGAGCAGGGGACAGGGACAGACAGGGCCCCAGCCGGGAGGGTGGGGGTTTAGTTCATCTTGGCATCTACCCCTATGCTCACAACAGTGTCTGGAAATACGCACTGAATGAATGAATGAGGGGCGAGCAGTAGGCCCCGTCAGGGCTTTATCAGCATCTCAGCGAGGGAGGCTGAGGGCTGTTGGGGGGCTGGTTTCCCTAGGCAGCAGAGCCTAGGCACACCCTGGCCCCCAGGGCCCGGGCTCAGGACCCCCTGTAACTGCCCGCCCCTCTGTCCTTTTCGGCCAAGTTCCCTCCCCTACATCTCACTCCACCCCCTCCACAAATCTCTGCATTGTTCCATGTTCTGCAGATGCCCTGGGCTTCCTTGCGCTCATGGCCCCCCAGATATTTGTTATCTGGGCTTGCACGGCCCAGCACTGTGGTCTGTGAGCCCCAGAGCTCTCCAGCGGGCCCAGGCGGGGCTCCTCGTGCACACTCCCGTCTCCTCCTGCTGGCCAGGGTGCCAGCACTCAGGGTGGGCAGAACAGGGCCACCACCGCACCCCACATGCCATGAGCAGCCATCCAGGCATCCAGGGGCCCATGTTTCCTGAGCACCTGCTATGCTTCAGGCACAGCTCTAGGCCCGGGGGTTGGGGGCAAAGCAGACACCAGCAGACAGATGATAACTCATGACCAGGTCCTGTGATGTGGGGAGGTGGTGAGTGATGTGCACAGCCACCACCAAAAGAGGAGGTGCATGGAGGGTTATCTCCCTAAGGGTGCCAAGGGGGTAAGCCATGCAGAGCTCTGGGGGAAGAATGTTCTAGAAGGGGTTGCTGCAGGGGCGGGGCTCCGATATGGAAGTACACCAGTGTGTCCTGAGAGGAGTGACTGCGGGGGAAGACTGGCTGGCACTGAGGTCAGAGAGACGCAGTAGGTGAGTGACTCAGGACCCCATAGGTCAGGGAGCGGATCCAGGTTTTATCCTAAGTGAGGTGAAAAGCTAGTGGGGATTGAGAGCAAGGATTTGAAAAGGAGAAGCAACTGCGGGAGGAGCCCCTGTCTGCTGGGCTTCATTTGAGAAGAAACAGTGACCCTGGGTGGGGTGGCAGAGATGGGATGGCCCTGTTCTGGGTGTTCTATGAAGCTGAGCTGGTGGGCTCTGCCCAGTGGCATGTGGACCGGGGTGACCCAGGTTTGGTTTGCACGGCAGGGCAAGGCTGTGGTGCTTTCCTGGGACAGGCACACCAGAGGAGGGATGGCCAGGAAGGGGGACAGGGACCAACTGGCTGGGTTTGGACACCATAAGCATGAGATCATACTGGGCTCCAAAGAGAGGTGTGGAGCAGGCAGCCGATGTCTGGTCAGGGGCAGGTCCCAGCTGGAGATAAAGGTGTGGGGCTCAGTGTGGGGATGGACAGGAAGCTCGGAGACTTGCTCAGATTCCCAGGCCGTGAGTGTGGACTACGCCAGACCCACAACAGCAGCCCAGGGCCACACTGATGTCCCACGGCCGCCGTGACAGATGACCACAAGTTTATTGGCTCAAAACAACACAGATTCATCCTCTTACAGTTCTGCTGTTCAGAGGCCCAGATGGGTCTTGCTCACAAAAATCAAGGTGTGGGCAGGGCTGCATTCCTCTCTGCAGGCTTCAGGGAGAATTTGTTCCCTGGCCTTCTCCAGCCCCAGGGCCGCCTGCATTCCTTGGCTCCTAGTGCCCTCCATCTCCCCGGCCAGCGATAGCCGGCTGGGCCTTCTTACACCGCAGCACACTGACTGACCCCTCTGCCTAACCATCCCACCATTAAGGACCATCATGACCACACTGGGCCAGCCCGGATAACCCAGAAAATCCTCCATCTGAGGGTCAGCTGATTGGCAACCTTGATTTCCTCTTTGCCCCAGAATATAACCTATGCACAGGTCTGTGGGTTAGGAGCAGACAGTTTGGGGGAGCTTATGCTGCTTCGAACAGCACTGCTCCGCCCCCCCCGTGTTACGCCCACTGCCTGTGGCACAGGCCCCAGGGGCCCCGGGATTTGCCTGTGTTCAGCTGTAACTCAGACTGGCATGGGAAAAGTTTGGGGAGAGAGGAGAGTCTGGGTCTCCACTCCTGGGCCCAGCCCTGACCCCGCGTGAGCCCCAGGGGCAGGACGAAGGATAAGATTTCATGGAACATCCTCGTGTATAAGGACCAAGTTCAGAAACATCCTAAACGTCCAACAGAGCAAATGACAAGTGAATGACGGTGCCGTCTGTGTAACGGAATATTGTTCAGTCATTTGAAACACTGAGTTAGAATATTTTCAACGACATGGGCAATTGATCATGTTGAAAGATTTGGCGGGGGTGAAAAGGCAGGGTAATGACGACTTTACCAAAAAACTGGAAAGAAAACAGTGGAAAGAGATACACCCAGTGACTGTCCCCGAGAAAGCTCCTATTCTTTCTCCTTTACGTTGGTCTGTGTATCTGTGCTTCAGCTATGGGTTCCAACTTTGAATTAGAAAACACATGTGGGCAGGAGGGTGGTACTTAGGGAGAATAGAAACTGTTTTTCGTACCCCACGCTGTTTGAATGACATTCTTTGGTGGGCTGGAGGTAGAAGTCAGAGCCCGCCTTGATTTTTGTCATCTGGTTCCCCAGAGGTCTGAATGAACAGCCACCCACCAGGACAGCCGTCACTTATACATCTCCTGAGCCCAGCACACATGCACAGATTCTGGACACGTCATTGTCACATGCCTGGTGGTGTACGGGCTGCATGTGAATCAGCCCACAGACTCAAGAGTGCGAGAGTATGACTTTACTTCCGATGAGTCAGTTCCATTTGTGCCCCCACCCCCATCCCAGGGCTGCAGTGAGCATTAACTGCAAGGCCACAGCAATTTCCACTCCTCCCTAGGCCATATTGGGTTTCAAAGACTTTTAGGGGGACAAGGTGTGAAGGGAGGGACATTGTGGCTTCTGACCACCATAGGCTTTTGCTGTACCCCTGGGGCCCCAGCTCTTGCTGAGATATTTTTGCACAAAAGCAAGAGTTATGCTTTTTGCATAAAAGTTCATAGATGAAGTGATCTTTGTTTTTATTGAGATTATTCTGCTCCTTTCTATCTTTTCTTTTCCTGAAACAGCTTAAAATCTTTGCTCCTTGAAATCTTAGCAAAGCTGATGTGTAAATCTTTTTACCAGTTTATACCAGTTTTCTATTGCAGTTAATTTTGTATTCTAAATGTTTGTATTTTAAATGTGTCTAACATTTTGTTCATTCTCAAACTTGGTATCTTGCGCAGAAACTTTCTCTTTAATGTCAGGAGGAGGTTGCCCACCAGTCCTCCCCAGGCCTTTGCAGCCTCTGCTTTCCTTTCTCATCTCATCTGCTGTAAGTCGTGAGGAGGTGAAGCATCCGTCCTTCATGTCCGCCTTTGGCTTGTTCTTAGTCCTCATGACAGGTTAAGCAAGCAGCCAGCTGCTAATGAGCAGGTTGCTGTTGTTTTTAACCAGAACACAAATGGTTGTTATTCAAGCTGGATTTTTTTAAAGAGACTTGGGATTAGAGCCCATTCTTTCTGTCACTTCTATCCATTTATCCAGTTACTGCTCAAAACTCTGGGAATGGCCAAAAGTGACATCCCCAGAGGTGAATGGTCATGGGATCATGTGCCCAACAGGTGAAATGATGTTCTGTTCACTGAGTGAAGAGGGTCCTAGATCACGGTGGGTATTTGTTTCTGCTTTTGGACAGATGAGAAAACTGAGGTACAGAGAAGCACAGGGGCTTCCTAGGCTCCTTCCCAACAGGAGCTGAGGGGGGTGCACTCAGCTTTCTGTCTTTCTCTGAAGCAGTAGAAATCTGGGTCTTGTGTCTGGTAGTCATTGCGACAGGGTAACTATGGAAACAACCACACATGGGTCCTCAAAATAGACAGTTGTTTCTGCTTCTGACAGCACAGAGTCTGCCAAGAGGAAGGTCTATGATGGAGCCTGGAGATTTCCTAGAATAGGTGGTCACGACAACCCGTGCCCCTCGGGGCCCCTCGCCACGTGCCCGCCGAGTGCTAGGCAGGGCAATAACCACAATAACGTTCGCCGATCCCCTGCTGCCAGTGGGTCACTGTCCTCAGTTCACAGCTCGATAAATCCTCAGCGCTGCCCAGTAATGGAGGTGCTGTGTTACTCATTTTACAGATGAGGAACTGAGTGTATGAGTTTCCCAGTGCTGCTGTCACAAGCTGCCACAAACTCGGGCTTCCCACAACACAAACGCAGGTGTGGACAGGGCTGGCTCCTTCTGGAGATGACCCATCGCCTTTTCCAGCTTCTCGAGGTGCCCGCAGGCCTCAGCTCGGCCCGCGGCCCCTCCTCATCTCCGCGGTGCCACACTCCACGGTCTGCTTCCATCCTCCCATCTCATCCCTCTGTCTCTGACCTTCCTAGTTCTCCCAGAGGGTCTTTGTGGTGACAGATGACCCAGGGTCATTTCTGAAATTCAAGATCCTTAGTCACATCTGCAGTCTTCTGCCAGGTTCCAGGGACTCATTCAGATGTGGACACCTTTAATGTCCATTACTGTTTACCGCATGTAGGCACAGAGTGGTTGAGACATTTTCCCAAGGTCACACAGCCAGGTAGGGTGAGGATAGAGGCTCTGATAGTCTCATGCCATTAAACCCGTGCTCTTTCTCACTTAATCTTCACAGAAGCCTTGAGAACTAAGAAGCCTATGGGAACTGTGGGTGAGCCAGGGTCGTTGGAAGAGGCTGGGTGGGGTAGACTCCCAGGGCTCATTCCTGATACCGGATCTGGGGCAGACAGAACAGACCCAGCCACCCTCTGCTGGGGAGGCTCCAGGTACCTGGGGGCAGGGCTGGGGCAAAGCTCCCCAGTGGAAGGGAGCAGCCAGTGCGGCCCAGGCAGAGCAGGGGAGAGGGGGAGAGGGAGGCCGGAGTGGTGCGTGGGGAGAGGAGGGTCCGCAGCAAGGGGGCGTCATAGGCCGAGGAAGCAGCTTTGGGTTCCCTCTGGAACGCAGGGAGCCGCAGGGGCTTTGGGCAGGGAGTGGCCTGGCCCAGCTGCTGCTGAACTCTGGCTGCGGAGTGGAGGATAAGCCATGGGGCGGATTGGAAGCGGGCCAGAGCCGGGAGGGCCCTGGGGGCTGGGAGGGCACGGGGGGCCGGGAGGGCAGGGAGGGCACGGGGGGGGGGGCCGGGGGGGCAGGGCGGGGACGGCTGGGGTTTGTGCTGAGAGGAGGCGCCGGCCTGGCGGAGCCGGTGGAGGAGGTGTGGGCACGTGGGGTAGCGGAGCCCGGAGCAGAGAGAGGCCCTGAGCCGTCTTGGGTGCTCTGAGGCAGCTGGCCTTTAATTACAGCAGTCAGAGGAGGCGTCTCTGTGCCTTGGAGAATGAGAAAAGAAGATAAGGGGCTGCAGTGGGGCGAAGGGCAGGCTGCCTGGGGGAGGCGGAGAGGCGGACCCAGGTTGGGTGCGGCCCCAGTGGGGGTTGGGTTTTGTTTTGCTCCCTGGGGTCCGTCACGTGGTGCTGAGCGGCGGCGGTCAGCAGAGAATGCTCCCCGCGGATTCATCGGAGAGCGCTCGGAGCCCCGCCTTGTGGTGATCCCCTCTGCCCTCCCTGCCCCTGCCCGCTCTGCACTGCCTCAGCCTTCTGGTGGCAGGGGTAGCGGGGGCCCAAGGGTGGGAAGGCAGCCACGCCGGAGGGCCCTCCGCCAGAGCAGCATCGTGCAGAAGCAGCAAGGTGCTGGGGCTCGGGGTGGGATACCACCCCTCCTGCCCCCACCCCTTCTGCCGCACAGACCCCTCCCAGCTCCTCCTGGAGCTCCGTCCTGGCGGGCTCGCCTGGCCACTTCCTGAAGCCGGGACAGTGTGGTCGTTTATGAAATGTCACGCTCAAGTTCCACACCAAGGGGCAGGGATGCCAAGGGGACTGAAGACAGGTGCAGGACCCCTGCCTGCCCCAGGAGCTCACGGCCCCATGGGGTGACCATACGTCCCTGCTGATGCCATAGAAGAGGGAACCTGGGGCTGTGCGGGACTTGTTTGGAGAGCATCTGGAGGAGGTGCATGAGAACAGGGCATTTGAGTTGGGGTTCTGAAGAATATATAGACGTTGACAGGAAAGACAGGGGCTAAAAGTAAAGGAAATTTCAGGGAGAAAATAATATGAAAAAATAACTATAGAAATAGCCACAGTTTTACTGAACAGCTCCTCACCGGGCTGGGTGCTTCCAGGCATTACATCTGGAGGACCCGTACTTGTTTTTCAGGTGAGGGAACTTGGGCTCAGAGAGGCTAAGGGGCTTGTCTGAGGTCACACAGAGCTTTGCTGCCTGGTATATGGCAGGGCAAGGTGAGCGAGATGCCCAGGGCATGACATTGAAGGAGGCATTAAGGGGGACCCTGAGAGTGAGTGTGGTGCCCTGAGGGCCTGGCTTACCTCCCCTTATTTGAGGCCCTGGGGCCCTGGTGGGAAGAGGGTTGAAATGCGGCTGCAGGATGGGAGTCGTGTATATGAAGCTGGAGCAGCAGGCAAACCGGGGCCCGATTAGCGCAGAGCAGGTCAGCTATGTCTAGGAGCTTGAACCTTGATCCTGTGGGCACTGGGAGCCATGGAGGGCTTTAAACAGAAGAGGGGCACCTTGGGAGTTGTGTGTGCAGCTGGCACTGACCTCAGGCTCCATGTGCGATGTGCTTGCAGTGCTCAGGGCCGTGGCTGGACCAGGGCCCTGCGCTCTGCTTTGGCGCATGCTGGTGATGGGGGCTTCTCCTCCTCCCTGCGTGTGGCAGTGGGGACACTGTGAGGCACCAAGAAAGGAGGATGTGGTTGTCAGGGAACCACCTAGGACCACCAGATCCTTAATTATGCAAAATTGTTAAAAAGAAATAGCACCAAGATTTCTGCTGATTCAGACCCTCCAACGTGAAAACCATTAGGGCTGGGGAGAGAGGTGGGGCTGAGCCCGTCACAAGTGAGAGAGGCTCTGGGATGCTTTCTTTAAACTCTTGGCAGCAATAACTACTGTGAAATGCCTTCGGTGATCCCACCAATTAGAGAAGAGACCCCCCCTTCTCTCTTACTGATGCCCTCGGGGATATGCAGGTGGCACGTGTATGGTGGCTGAGAGGTGGACCGGGATTGATATGGAATAGGAGAGGCTGCAGTCTTTTGACAAAAATAGTCGTATTAAAAATTTCATAGGAATGTTTGAAAAGAAAAATAAGAACTTCTGGGAAATTTTTTCAGCCTTGTTAATATCCCTTCCCATTAATCTTTCACAGTTCCGGTCCTTTTGTACCTAAAAAGCCACTGGAAATGCCCGAGGACAGCCAGGCGTGAGGTTACAGTGGGCCGTTTGGTGTTTGTTTCCACCTCTTGATTAGATCATCCTTAGACTTTGACCTTTGTGGTTTCCTGCTCCTTAAAGCTGGTGGAAGACCAGCCTGTGACCTGGTGACATCCAGGGAGGTTGCTCCACCATAACCTAAGTGGCCATCTGCCTGCCTCAACTCCCACAAAGCCTGCTGGCTCTGCAGGATGCAGGGGCCGAGTGAGTGGACCAGCCCAGGTGGTTTAGGTGGCGGCTGGCCCCAGGAAACCGCTGCGCACGAGGGTGCCAAGGGCTCCCTGAAGGTCAGGTGCAAGAGGCAGGCCCCGCTTTATGTATTCATAACTCACCTTCTGTTCTGACCCCAAGTGGCAGACATGCTAGTTCAGTCAAGAGAGGGTTCCATCTATGTACCTGGGGAGGTGCTGGGGTCACCCAGGTCCCTGCTGAGAGTTTGCATCATTCTTCTCTTAAACCCTCTGCCCAGTTCCTCCCAAAGTAGGTCTATACTCCTGTTCATTTAAAGACAACATAGAATCTTACTGCTTTAGTTCCATAAGAAATCAAATATTGAATTTTCCCCTTTACTCCAAACATCTGAGAAGAGGGAAGTGCTACCGATCCTTTTTTGACTTAAGAAAGAAAAATTATGAATGTTATGCCTGCAGAAATGAAGATGCCAGTGTAATTATTATTACCAGGGCACAAAACATGATCATGAGAGATGACCAATCATAATTCAATGGCTTTAGAAGCTACAGCTGGCCTCCAGGAGGCTTCCTTGCCACTGCCAGGAGGGGACTCCCGGAGAACCCACACCTCGCCATGCCCTTTCTTCAAGCCTTCCTGAAGGTCCCACTGCCTATGGGATGAGGCCCTTCCCTTGGCCTATGTGGCCTTCAGCTCATCGTCCCTGTCTCAGGGCCTTTGCACGTGCGACTCCTTCTGCCTGGAGTGCTCCTGCCCTGCTATCTACACCGGTCTCTACCTCACTTCATTCAGATCTCT
This sequence comes from Manis javanica, assembly GCF_040802235.1. NCBI lineage: Eukaryota > Metazoa > Chordata > Mammalia > Pholidota > Manidae > Manis > Manis javanica. The sequence continues at coordinate 169,249,063 of NC_133160.1, read as the reverse complement.
GCCCAATGTTCTCTTGCATGGAGGCCCTGTCCATCCTAATCACCAGCCCCTAAACACCCTGTCTTCTCACTTGCTTTATTTTTCTTCCCAGCACACGTCCCTGCCTGATGGTGTAGCATGTGGCTGAGTTTTATTGTCTATCTCTGGGGAGGATGTTAGCTCCAGGGAAGTGGGGGCTTTGCATTGCTCCCTGCAGCATCCTGGGGCCTCAGACAGTGCCTGGCATGGGGTGGGTGCTCAGTGTGGGTTGGCTGCTGAGAGAACAGATGAATGCATGCACTCATCAGGACGTGAGCGCGTCTGGTCAGCCTGATACCCTCCCAGCCCCCCTGCAGAGAGGAGTGAGGCCAGAGCTGGATGTGGGAAAGGCGGGAGCAGCATCTACTTTGGACAAGAGGGAGAATGGGGCCCCAGACGGGGGTGAGGGATGGAGCAGACCTAGGAAGTGAGGTGCAGGACCTACTGACTGGGAGGGCAGTTTCGTGAGCCTCTGGGAAGATGTGATCAGCTCTCTGCTTCCCTATTTCAGGCATGGTGGCGCAGAGCAAGCAAGCAGGCAGGGCAGCCACTCCACCAGTTTCCATGGGGACAGCTGGCTAGGTTGTCAGGCATTTAAGTCCTTCCAGACAGGCTGGTAAATGACTGCCAACTCACCACCCACCCTCCTTCTCTGAGCCCCAGGCCTGTGCGTGGCCCAGGTCCTAAGGAGCTAATGCTTAGTCCACAGGGACCCTGGCCCTCACCTGCTCCAGCACCAGGGCCACTGTCGGATCTGACTGGCCAGTGTGGGTGTTAGTGGGCAAACTGGTGGGACAGCCCATCATAGACATGGGCTGGGAAGAACTTACCTTCTGTGTGGGAATCTCCATGTGTCAGGAAGGCCTGGTGATTTGGGACAGCAGGGAGGGGATGCTGTTTGGGGTGTCACTTACTGCCCACTCTGCCTAGGCAGGGATGGTCCAGTCGGAGCAGCAAGCTGTCACTTTCACGGGCTACGTAAACAACATCCCATGTGGAATTTGGTCTAAGATACTAGGGTGTTTGCTGGCAAATGGGACTTGAGCTCCTCCTGTGATGGTGAGGTTTGATTTTGCTACAGCTCCCGTGGCAGCCAAATAGCATGTGCCTGCAGCAGGGCTCGGCCACGAGTGACCCCAAGGGCCAGTTAGCGCCAGAGCCACAGCCGGTGCCCAGCCTTGTCCAGCACATTCGAGAATGTTAGGACACCTCACAGTCCTGGCGCTCAGTAGGAGGCAGTAGAGCGCAGCACATGGAGTGCGTCCCTGGGTTCAAATCCTGGCTCCACTACTGTCTTCCAGCTCTGAAGTCTCAGGCATGGTTTTTAGCCATTTATGCCCGAGTTTCCTTGGCTATGAAATGGGAAGAATAGTGGTACTGACATTTTTATTGAGGGATTAGATGAAGTAATGCACAGGAAGGACTCTGCATAGAATCTGACTCAGAGCAAATGCTCAAGAAACATTGTTCCAAAAGCTTGTTCTTCCCTCCTTGGAGGATCTGGTCGGGCTTGATGCCTGACAGGTGTATAGTTATAGGTTTGATGAGTGAATGAATGATGGTACAGAGTGAGCTCAGGGAGGAAACAAAATCATCTGTCATTCTGGCCCATTCTGGGCAGGAGCAAGCCAGTGATGTTGTTTCTCTGTCCCCACAGTGTTTGAAGAGCCCGAGGACCCCAGCAATCGCTCCTTCTTCTCAGAAATCATTTCCTCGGTGTCGGATGTGAAGTTCAGCCACAGTGGCCGGTACATGCTCACCCGAGATTACCTCACGGTCAAAGTCTGGGACCTGAACATGGAGGCGAGGCCCATAGAGACCTACCAGGTGGGCACTGCAGCTGGAAACCTCAGAGCCCCTCTGTGGGGTGGGACCCCCAGCCTGCTTCCCTTGTGCTGAGAACTCCTGTGGAGGGGGCTTCCCAGCAACAGGCTGGCTTTCATACGCCCATTTTATAGGTGAGACGCTGAGGCTCAGGCGATCAGGCGGCTTGCCCCCAGCCACGCAGCTTGGAGGGCAGAAGTACGCGCTCAGCCCTGCCTGCAGGGGGTGGAGAGTGTCCTCGGGCTCTTGCCCCAAGACGGGGCTGGGAGTAGGCATGCAGTCCGGGGCCCAGGATAACAGACACCCTGAGCATCAGACCTGGCCCTACTCGAGGGCCCAGACAGTTGAGTGTCTGCAGCCCTACCCTTGCCGCAGGTTGGCACTGCCCGCTCCCGGGAGCAGCTGCATTTCTAACACCTCAGCACAGGCCGTTTAAGCCAGGCGTACAAAATGAAGCACAGGACACCTTCCTGGAAACTTATTATTCATTATTTTTCTGTTATGAGCCATCCATATATGTTGGGGTAGGAAATAAAATTCATGTGGTGGTAAAATAAAATGGGGACCTGAAAGAAACGTGAGACAGCTTTAAAGCTGCCTCTGGTTTTATCTCTAGCTGGAGAGATCTGGGAGGCTTCTTGGAGGAGGTGACATTTGGGCTGGCCCTTGTAAGATGAGTAGGATTTGGTCATGTGGATTGAGTGGAAAAATACCCCACCAGAAGCCTCAGCCACACCCTCACAATGTAACCAAATATTACATGCACAGAGTGCCCTGCACTTACATGTGCCACCTTTTCCTTCCCTCCCCTGTGAAGAAAGCCCATTGGCAGAAAGGGAACCTGGGGTCCAGGAGACTAGGATATGTGGGAGCCGGGCAGCTACACACTGAGAGCCCAGGTGGGGGCCCTGCACCTCCCTTCCCTGTCTTCCCTCCCTGCCAAGGCCTGGGGCAGGGACGTGTGCCAGGAGGCAGAAGGGCTGCCCTGGGAAGAGGACGGAGCTGAGAGGAGGGCACGGTGCTCAGGGTCAGGAAGCCATGCACCCACAAGGACACCTGGCACGGTTCCTGTCCGTTCCCACCCCTCCCCGGCTGCCACCCCTTCCTCAGGATGGACTCATGGAAGGGCTCTCATGGCTCCTGGTGACAAGCCCAGAGGTCCTGACACTCCACTGCCCTCAGGTCTCACCCGGGCCCCCTCTTCACGCCGCACACCCAGGGAGGGGTCCACCCGTCCTCTGATCCCCAGGAATGGCAGAGGCCAGGGTTGGGGCAGGAGTGACACAACCCTGCTCGGGTCTGCAGGAGTGACGAGCCCAGCCCCTGCCCAGAGCCAGACCCCGGAACTGACCAACTGCATCTCCACTAGGCCCCTCAGCCTTCCCCATCTCCAGGGTCACTGGGCGCCCACGGACCCTGGGACTAGGCGCAGTGTTTAATACCGACATTTTGCAGGGAGACGGTCCAAGGCCTTCAGAGATTCTCAAAGGATGTGAGGGCCCTGTAAAGGAGAAGAATAGAGGACAGGACCCGAAGCCAGGGGCTTAGCTTCTGGCCCGGCTGACCTAGTGATTCTAAAATAATAATAGTTATTACATGAAGCGAACACAATAACTAACACTTTTTTGGCGATTATGTTCTAGAAATTGTATGTAACAGGATTGGGACTTCTCAGGGACTCACATACAGTCAAGGGCCCTCTCCGCTCAGCCTCACCTGCGCCAGTCTCCTGTCAGAAGCGGTTGGGGGCTGGGATGTGTGCCCAGCATGGCACCCCGTCCAGGCCTCCTCCGCAGGCCTCCAACCGGTGGTGTCCCACTCCCAGGGAGGCGGGGGCTGGACCCCCAACCCACCCCTGCAGGGCCAGTGTGCACTTCGGGGAGAGAGGTCCACCTGGAAGCCACCGCACGTGGACAGACACACACGGGGGTGCCTGCAGGGGAGGGAGGAGATGGGCACGGAACCAGCTCCCTGGGTGGGTGTGTGGGGGACCCTCTCTGAGGTGGGGCCTCTCAGCTAACCCCTGAGGAGGTCATGGTGCAGGTGGGGGGTGAGCCCTCCAGGCAGGGTGTCAACACCACTCACAGAAGGCTGGGCAGCAGCCTCGGTGCCCTGACGCTCCAAGGAAAGAGCCCAGGAGGAGTCGGGCAGCCCAGCCAGGGGCCCGTCCAGGCTGCCAGAGAGACCAGGAGCCGCTTGACCCTTGCTTTGCAGCCTGTCACAGCCCAGCAGCAGGTGGACGTGTGTTTCTCTCTGTCCCTCCCTAGTTACCCAGGGTCCAGATGCCCACCCCATGCTTGGCCCTCTGTTGTCTCCCTGACTCCTCAGGCCCTTCTCCACGGGGGGGGGGTCTCCCAAACCCCTTCCAGATGGGAAACCCGAGCTCCCGGCTGCTGATTCTCACAGGTCACACACTAAGGGGCAGAGCCGGGGGTCCAGGCTTCCTGTCCCCCATTTACCTGACCTTTCCACAATGCACTTCAGCTGCGGAGTTTGTGGGATTGGGCTACAGTCAGGTGGATGCAGGTCACAGGGTGTCACCATCTCTCCTGTGTGTCAGGTAACCCTGGAGACAGTCCTGGTGCACTTATAAGCTGTGTGACTTTAGGCCAGTTACTTAACCTCTCTGAGCCCCAGTGCCTCATCTATGAAACAGGACAACTGATGCCTCTGCAAAACACGCTGAGAGGCCTGTGTGCATCCTCCTTTCCCCTCCATGGCAGTCATTGTTCACCATGACTAGTATCACCCTTAGAGGACATGACTCTACACCAAGCAGTCTCCTGCCCTTGACCCCAAAATGGCCCTGGGGTTTGTGCTCTTACTACTTTAATGAAGAAACCACAGCTCAGAGAGGTGAGGTCACTTGTCCAGGCTCACACGGCTAGGGTGACGTGAAGCCAGGATTTGGTCCCCTACCATTTTGTTCCCTTTGTCACTGTGACCACCTCCGTCCTGGCCATAGCTCAGGTGTCAGCTGTGTGCCTGGCTGTGGGCAGCGCCAAGTCGGGAGTGCCATCTGGACCTGGGAAGGCACAGCCGCCCCCTGCCCAGGAGGCCCTCCTCCCAGAGGGGGCCAGGGCCATTGGGGCACCCGCTCCACCCAGTCCCCTTCTGTCACCAGGTCCACGATTACCTTCGGAGCAAGCTCTGTTCCCTGTACGAGAACGACTGCATTTTCGACAAGTTTGAGTGCGCCTGGAACGGGAGCGACAGGTAACTTTAGGCCACAGGGCGGCCGGCCAACTAGGAGAGTTTCCGTCCCCTGGGCCTGGCTGGCAACCTGGGGTGCTGGCTATTAATAAGCCTGGCTGAATCAAGGCTTTCCCAACACGCCCGCCCTTGCAGCGGACGGGGGCCCTCAGCAATCCTGCACAAGGGCAGAAAGGAACCCTCCGCTCCCTGACTACACCTAACGCCCACCTCAGCCCGCTCTGGCGGGAGTGAGAACACAGTCCGTTCTGGGTCTGCAGCCTCACGGCCCTGTCCAGGGTCAGGGGTGCGGGGTGCCCCGGTGCCTGAGCCTCCGTGGAGGGACAGCTGCCCCCTCTCCCCAGCCCGGGCTGATGTGAGCTCCTGTTTCCCCATCGGGCTCTGCCCAGGGAGGCTGTGGACTGGAAGGCCCAGGGACCCAGGCGACAAGGCAACTCAGGGGTTAAAAACCACGCTGGCTGATATGCCACCCGCCACATTTTGACAACTAGAGCCATTTGGCATCACCTCCCCGCTGCAGTCCAGGGCAGTGTGGTGGGCAAGAGGGGGTGGAGGAGGAGGAGCAGCCTTCGACTCAGGTGTCATCCCAGGTGTGCGGCACTCCCCGCGGGCCCCATCAGTCACACGTGCCCAGCCAGGAGCAGGCTGGGCTCTCCTGCGTCCTGGGGGTGGCCAGCGCCCCTGTGGTCCTGGGGCAGCTGCAGCCGGGTATGGCTTCGGGCGCAGGCACACAGAGGAGGTGTGGGGCGAGGGGCAGGACCAGGAGGGAGCCCCCTGGAGGCAGGCTGGTCACAAGGGGGGGCCACGCCACTGTGTGCAGGGGTGGAAGCCCCCTAGAGCTGCTGCCAACGTCCTGGCGCCCACCTGGCCCGCTCGGGTCTCCGAGCAGGCAGTGCTGTCAGTCAAAGGAGCTGGCATGGTGGTCACCGCGGGTCCACCGAGTGGCACTTAGAAAACCAGGCTGGAGGCCCCGGCCTGAGACCAGGCTGACACAGCTGGCGCAGATGGGACACATGGCACTCCCTCCAGGCACCTGCACCCAGGCTGACCCAGATACCCTCAGGGAGGACAGGGCTTCTCCGATACCCTTGAGCTGTAGACCCTGACACTGGGGGGCTCCCGAGTGAGCAAGGGCAGTGGGTCTTGGGGTGGGGTTGTCTATTAGAACCTCAGGAGAAGGATTTGTTGCTGGAAAAGGGGGGTTCTAACACTGCTCCGTGTTGTGTGTGCTCCTGTGCGCATGTGTTGGGGGATCCCCACTGGTTGCGACCACTGCCCGCCCTTCCTTCACATTACCACGAGGGGGCGCTCAAGAACAGGCGGTGCCCGCCCGCCAGGAATAGGTGCTGCCCGGCGTCCTGGCTGCCTCTGTCCTGCCTCCCACCTGCCACCTCCTGCCATGCACCTTACGTGCCAGCCACCCCCAGCTCCCCATCTCGTTTCCTGCTCCACAGCAGGCTCTGCTCTTGCCCCCCGCCTCCCCCGCCCCGCCGGATCCCCCCCTATACTGTGCCTGGCTCACTGCTGCTCTCACCTGCCTGTTACTGACTCAGCTCAAGGCCACCTCCTCCAGGAAGCCCTCAGCGTCCTCTCTGCTTTAGGCGCCCAGCCTCCCGAATTTTCCTTCTGTGTCTTGGCATTTATCATGTTTTCTCTTTGCCTCTGCTTGACTTCCCCACTGGATAGGGTGCCGCTAGAGGGTGGGACGGTGGCTCAGCCCATCCTCAGCCCCTCCCTTGGGGACTTGAGATTGTCCAGTCAATAGCTGTTGTTATCCTGGAAGGCATGGGGTATGCCACCCGCTTCCACTTCATCCTGACCACTGCCCTGAGCCCGGCATACCCTGTAGAGCGGGGTCCCAAGATAACCAAACCCTGGTCCCTGCTTCCAGGAGCTAGAGGGCAGGGGAGAAGTGAGGACTACCTCCACCCCAGGGCCCCACCCTTGCAGACCAAAGCCGACCTCGCGTCCCGCAGCCCCGTGTGCCATACTGCCCGTGTTAGCGGAAAGCCTGGAGAACCCCGGCTATTGGGTGTCTGATACCCTGGCAGTGACCCCAAACCCAACTCCAGCAAGACTTAGATGGGCAACAGTGTAGAGGACACGGTGGGGGGTTTTGGGTCCCACACCCTCGGTTTCTGGCCCGCCCTCCACCACTCTCCAGTCATGTGCTTGAATAAGCCACCGGCTCTCCTGCGTCTGCTGACCCGGAAGGTGGTTCTAACAGATGGACTTTCCAGGACTGTTCTGAGGCCAAGACCCCATGTGTGGGACTCCCGGCAAGGCCGGGGGTCCACACCGGCAGTGGATGATCCAGTGGCTCTGCATACACAGATCTGTTGTCTGCCTTGCACCCCCACCCCAGTGACCCACCCGGAAGAACCCCACTGAGCTGCCAAGACCCGCTTTAAATACCACCTCCTCTAGGGAGCTCTCCTTGATCCGCCTAGAACAAAGGGGTTTGTGCCAACCAAGTGTCTCTGGTTGCAGGAGTCAGACAAGCCTAAGCTTGTTCTGAGAGGTTCTGGGCAAGGCTACCCGGGGCTCACCCTGTATCTTTGGAGCCACCTCCTTCTCTCTTGCCATCCGTCTCTGTACCTCCCCACCTTTTCTTACCCACCAGCCTCATCCTCTCCTGCCACACATGGCCCCCCTTTCACTGTCCTCATGGCCCACAGCACCGCCTCCCACCAGGGTCCGTGGAAATCCCATGGAAGGACCTGCCTAGCTTTGTTCGGGTTAAATGCTCACTCTTGAGCCAGTTAGCACGGACCTGCTTATCGCATGCTGTGGTGGCCGGCAGAGGCTGGGGGCACAGTCACTGACAGTCCCTCGAGGACTGCCGGAAAGGGGGCAGGAGCTCAGCGGGGGACCAGAGCAGCCAGAATTGTGTCCCCACATACAAAGCGAGGCCGGCAGAGGTGAAGCACCTCGCCTGGGTGCAAACCAGGGCCCCCTGTTAAGGGAATCTTCTGGCTGATAAGAATGTGAGCAATGGCCTGTTCTGTCGCGGTGTGGTTGGCAGGATGCGGGACCTGGGGTTCAGGGGTGCAGGTGGGGAGGGATCCCCTCTCCCCCCGAGCACATCAGCTGGAGCCTGCATGTTAGCAGGAGGATTAGCAACCGCGGGCCAGCTTTGCGTGGTCTTGCTCTCCCTCCCCGTGCTAGATAAGCAGGACTAAGCACCCATTAGTTATGTGATCTGTTCCCCAAAGAGCAAGGTGCTGCCTTCTTCTCTTGTGTCCCCTTGCTGGCCTGGAGGCACGGGTGGCCTCCGGGCAGGGCCCCTATCTGGGAATCTTCATCAGGGATTCTCCTTGGACCTCCCTTGTGTCAGGCTCCCCGGCTCAGGCAGAGCGGCCGGGCTCCCAGCCACCAGAATGATGAGAATCGAGAGACACCTGTGGGCATTTAGTGTAATGGGGGCGGGGTTCACTGAACCCAGCGCTGTTCTGGGTGTTTCCCAGCTTACCCGATCCCTGCGCACGGGGCCCAGAGGCCTGATGCTGCTTCCTAGATGGGGAAAGCCTGGTGGATGAGGCAGCGTGTGCGGGCAGGCCTGGGGTCCACTCAGCTTGGGGTGCACCTTTGCCTTCCAGGCCCCAGGAAGCGAGTGGGCATGGAAGGACCTCTGTGCCCTTCAGATGGGGAGGCCAGTTGCCAGCTCTGATCAGCCCGCATCCCGGGCGGCCCTGCCTGGCTCCTGACCCCAGTCTGAGCCTCACAGCAGCTGCCCTGGGCCCAGGGAGGGGAGGCCTCGGCCCTGTGGGCATCTCACATTCCCCACAGCGTGGGTGTTTGTAAACCAGACATGCTCCCCATCCCCAGTGTTGAGTCCCCCAGGCAGGACAGGTGTGGGCATTGCCAGCTCCCCAGGCGGGTCTGTGGCCTCCAGTGACCCTCTGTGCTGCAGACGCTGGGAGTGACCACCTAATAGGGTGATGTTAGAGCCACTCCAGACAGCCCGGTTGGGGGCAGAGGTCACAGGGAGAGGTCACCAGAGGGAGGGCACCTCCAGTTGCCACTGGCTGTCCCTGGGGGAGGGTGAGAATCTACCTTCTGTTGCCTGGCATGGTGCCTGACCCCGTGGATGCCTGTGTGGGAGTGAAGGGGGGTTCTGGGGGGCCACAGGCAGGTCCCCACCTCGTTGTCTGCTGAGCCAGAAAGACCTGACAGGATTGCTGCCCTGGCTCGGGAGGCCAGGTTCACCCCAACTGGTGACCCCCAAGGTCTCTTCAAGGCGCCGGACAGCAGCCCACCTGGGGTCTGCAATTCTGGTCAAGAGTGCAGGGCACCAGGGACACTGCAGAGATGAGCCGCGGGGCCTGCCCAGGAGGACCCTGTGGCTTGCAGGGAGCAGACTGCAGCACAGCTCAGAGGGATGCACTGGCAGGAGGGAGGGGCTGGGGATGGCTTCCTGGAGGAGGCAGCACTCAAGTCTCGAATTTGCTCACAGGGAGTGGAAGGCCATTGGGGAAGAGGGAACAGCACAGCAGAAGGCTCTGAGGTGCGGAAGGGTGATTGATGTGGCTGTAGCTTGGTGTTGAGGGCGGAGGTGGAGGTTCAGGGTTAATGAGTCCTCTGAGGGTTCCCTGGGGTGTCATGTGAGAGTCCAGCATGGGGGTACAGGGCCTGGGGGTGGGGTCAGGGGAGACCAGTGTGCGGGCTGCTGGGGCCGGGCCCCTGGGCGAGAGGCGGTGGTGCACACTGTGCCAGTGGATGGTAAGGGCTGGATTCTGCCCTTAGGGAACCCAAGAAAGGATGGGCTGGGCTGTGCACACTCAGGGGTGAGCCCAGTGGCAGGCTCCCCACACACCATGACCACAGGCACTTCAAGCCTTCAAGAAAATATCACACCCTGTTCTGGAAGCAAAACAGGTGTGACATGGCCCGGAAGGTCCCCTGAAACGTGGCCAGGCTGGTCCTCCTCTCTGTGAAGGGCAGGGCCGTGCGAAGCCCTGAGTCACCCCCGCCTGAGCTCATCACCCCGGACCACAGAGTGGGGCACCACAGCACCCCTCTACTGAGCAGTGGGGCAAATGGGAAAAGACATAGATGGACCCCAGGGCTTCCTTAAGGCCAGGGGCAGGGCAAGGGTGTTCCACAGGCCTCACCCAGGCGGCCCAGGAGGCTCAGGCGCCAGCAGGTGGCATCACAGTGCACTGAAGTCAATGGACGATGGGGCCCTGGGCACATGGCCTGTCCTGTTGCTCAGGCCTCCTCTGTACCCCGCAGCCTCCCATCCCCTCCTTCCCTGCCCCCTTCCCACATGCACTCTGCCCCCTCTCTCCATCTCTGTCCCCCCGCCCACTCCTCTCCCAGGTGCACACCGCCCACCTTGCCCCCCAGCCCCCTGAACACCTGCCCCTACCTTCTCCCGCCTCTTCCCTGCCTGCTGTCCCCTTATGGCCCAGAGACTCTCTGGTACCCACAGGGCAGCCTCACTTCCTCACCCGCAGTGAGTCTGGGCTCCCTGCCTCCCTCCCCTCCTCCCTCCCAGCCCTGCTTCCCCTAAGGGACAGGAAATGGGAGGCAGAACCACCGGACACATCTGGGCCCCCCAGGGGAACTGTTCCTCTCTGTCACCTCTGGGCCGTGTGGGCGTCAGTGTGACAACGAACAGGCCACAGTCGTCCCTGAGCGTCTGCTCCTTGCTGCCCAGGGTAACGGGTCAAGCCCTATTCCCTGCAGCCCCATACCTTGGGGACACTGGCAGCGGGTGGTGGAGTGGCCCTTCTTGCCCCCCAGCCTCGGTGGCAGTGCTGACTTGGCCCAGCCCACAGCTCCGTCCTCCAGCCTGGTCCTTATAAAGCCACGTACCGGGCTGGGGCAGGGGCTGGGCCGGGGAGCCTCCTGGGCTGCCTTCCCTGGCTCTGAGTGGGCTCTGGGCGGCTCCCCCTGGGCCTGGCGCTGGGGTGTGTGTCCTCCACCAGGACAGCTCTGGGTCTCTGAGGTTGTTGTCTGCTCCCTCCTTTCTGCGGCCTGGTCTTAGTTCTGAGCTGCAGGTAATGGTATAGGGCCATTCAGGGGTCATGACCTCACTGAGGGTCACATGCTGGGCTGGCTCCTGTTGGCTGCAGTGACCTGACACCTGGGCCCCATGGGGCAGCCCTGTGAGGACCAGGCTTGGGTTCCGGTGACTTCAAGGTGCCAGATGTCTGGTTCTGGGGCGTTTTCAGGCCCAGCCAACTCCCTGCTCCCTGCCTGGGGGTCACACTGTGGTGTGGTCTCATGGGTCATAACTTTGGGGACATTAGAGCCAACTCTGTTCTCCAGGATAAGCTGACCTTGGAGGAGAGAAGGGGCTTCTCTTGGAAGGTGGGACGGTGGGTGCTCTCCCCACAGCCCCCAGCAGCCTACCATGTGCCACCACAGTGTCATTTAGTTGTCTCAACAACAAATGGCTCTATTCACAGTAATGAAGGTTTTAAAGGCAGAATTTCAGAGAAGAAAAGATTAGAGGCAGAAAGTACATCAAAATTCTCCACCTACCCTGCCTTCTCCTCCAGAGATTAGACAACTTCCTTAAAAAGGTAGAACAGTTGACTATGCCCCCTCCCCCAGGTCCCACCCCACCACCCTCCCCAGACAACTCCAGAGAAGCCCCTACATTCATCCCTGGTCTGTCCCATCGGTGTGGTGTGCGGGATAGCTGGGCAAGGCTGTTCCACTCTTCACTGACTTCTGTGGTGGCTGTTTCTTTGTAGGACCCTCCTGTTAGATGCAAACACCCATCCATCCATCCATCCACCCATCCATCCATCCATCCAGCCAGCCAGCCAGCCAGCCACCCATCTATCTACCCACCCATCCACCCATCCATCCACCTACCCACCCATCCACCTACCCACCCATCCATCTACCCAGCCAGCCATCCAGCCAGCACTTAGCAAGCACCTCCTGGGGCAGCTGCCTTCTGAACCTGCAGGCCTGGCAGGAATAATAGAAGGTTCTGGCCCTCCAGCCTATCCCATGTACAGAGCATTTCCTGTGTTCTCACTGTGTGCCAGGAGGGGAAGTCTGTGCACACTTGCACCTGAATAGTGTGCAAAGAGTGTTCATTCATTCACTCAGCTCCTCGGGGAGCAGGGCTGGTCCGGCTGACTCAGGGGCCTTCCTTCTGTCAGCTGTGGAGTTCACAGCCAGAGTTTATAGCCCAGCAAGTTCTGTGGTTATTTCCGCTTTGTTTTCCCTCTGCTGTTGCGTCGTCTCTGAAAGTCCAGGGCCGTGTCTCCTAGACTAAAGGAAAAGTGCAGGAGAATATTTTTACGATGTTTGGGGCAGAGCATTAAAGGGGTCTTATCTCCTGGCCTCGAAGTATGCGTATAGATGGCAGCTGGGATGTGAGGGAGGACAAGGGGCCCCGCGAGAGAGGTGGAACCCAGGCACCATGGCACCACGTCTCCTCCTGCAGGCCCCCTTCCCGGGGACCACCGGCCTGCAGATTCCAGGGAGGAGGCAGGCTGCTCTCACCCGTGTCCCCCTCCTTCCCCTCCCCAACACCTGACGCCTCCCTTCTTTGCCAGCGTCATCATGACTGGCGCCTACAACAACTTCTTCCGCATGTTTGACCGGAACACCAAGCGGGACGTGACCCTGGAGGCCTCGAGGGAGAGCAGCAAGCCGCGGGCTGTGCTCAAGCCGCGGCGCGTGTGCATGGGGGGGAAGCGCCGGCGGGATGACATCAGCGTGGACAGCTTGGACTTCACCAAGAAGATCCTGCACACGGCCTGGCACCCAGCCGAGAACATCATCGCCATTGCGGCCACCAACAACCTGTACATCTTCCAGGACAAGGTGAACTCCGAGATGCACTAGGGGTGCGCAGAGCCCACCCCTTGAGGCAGCCTTCTGCGACTGTCCAGACACAACCGCCCGACGGCAGTGCCAGGAGCGGGAGCAAGGACAACCCCAGGAGTGGCCCTGTGGGCAGCCGGTAACTTTGGCCCCGTTCCTCTGCAGTGTCCCTAAGCCAGACCGCCTTTTCTTGGTAATTGTCTCAAAACAGGACAAAGAAGGATTCACAGCCACAAGTCACAAAACAGACGTGACTGTCTGCCTTGAAGTTCAGTTCATTCATTCCCTGACTTTCTGGCGTGCAGTCTTTACCGCGTTAAGATTTTTACATCTCTGGGTTAATTTTTCACTCCAGCCGTTCCTTTTGGGGAAGCTGGCATCCCGGGAGCCCTTCCTCTCATGAGCCTCACTGGCCTCCGATTGGGGCTCTGGGGGTAGACAATGAAGGTCAAACAAGCCAGCCAGGGATTCTTTTGGTTATAAATGGAGCAGTTTTCCCAGTCTCAGAGCTGAGGGTCTCCCCTTTGCTTTTTGGATCGTGAATTTGTGCTGAGAATCTGTGATGCAAGCTCCCCTTTGGGGTTCTTTTAATGCCTTTCAATCCCCAAGGTCCATTAGTTCCCTGAGAGGAAAGAGGGTCCTGCGATCCATGCGTGCGCGTGTGCGCGCGCACGTGTGTGCGCAGCAGTTACTCCCCCGATTTAACCAACCTATGCCGGGCATGGTGCTGGGCCCTTAGGTGCACTGATTTAACTCTTCCTCTGCGGGGCGCCCCTGTCATCCTTCAGCAGTCTTTGAGCCCCTTGTGGGAACTTATACTGGCTCCTTCGCAAGCTTTCTGAATCCTCACGTGATCCTGTGATGTGGTGTCCGTTCATTTCCTCCATAAACACCAACTGCTCACTGAGTGCCAGGCTCTGAGCCAGAAGCCAGGGATTAAAAGGTGAAGAATTGGTCATCCCCCTTGTACACCCGAGGAAACTGAGGCCCCCAAAGGAGAAACAGTTTGTCCAAGGCGGGCACCAAACAAGCGGTGAAGTCAGGAATCCCCGCCTGGTCTTTGCACAAGGTGCTTTCCGATTTACCACGTGATGGCTCCTATTAAAGCGACATTCCAGCCTGGAAGGTTCTGGAGATGCCTCCACCTTGTGAAGCAGGATGAAGCAGGTGGGTTGATAATGGGGAGAACCAAGACACAGAACCGAGAATAGAGAAGACCCGTGGTGGCTCCCTGCTCTGTCTGCTACCTTCAGGAGCTCGGCTTTCTCCCCCACTTTGCTCCACCCTCCACCTGCACCCTAGCTCCTTCGCCAGATGCACTGGACTGCCTTCAGAAGAAGATTGCATGTTATGACCATTTTAGGATACATTTTCGTGAATGACCCACAGTTCTCAGAGGACACTTCCTGAGGGCCACAGAGAATGCAGTGTTTCCCAGCAGTGCCTCCTGCTGTCAAGGCAGCTCTGCCCACCCTGCCTGCCATGCCCACCTGTCCCTGCCCTTGGAATTGCAGCAGAACCACATGGCTTTGCATTTTGCTTCAGAAAACAGGGTGCAGAGGCCCTACAGAATCCAACATTTTTTTACAAGATGTAACCTGACCCGGGAAATAGACCCACCCAATATTTTTCTCAGAGGATAACGGTATACTTTTGTGTGTGTCAAAGCACAAAACGCACGTGCACTCACTTCCCGCCGGCCACAAGGTATTTACATAAGGTAATGGGTCCATCGCTTTTTTTTCCCCTAATCAACATGAATGAAGAATGTTTGTTTATATATCACTGTAAAATCCAGGTGGCCCGGACAGTATTATATGTATATATCTATTCTAATGAAAATTAATCACAGGTGGGTTCCTTTTTTCCCTTTGTAAAGAGGTTCGAGAATGTGTTAAATTGTATAGAAATCTTGTTGAAGCCAAAATCCAGCTCTGAGGGCCTTACACAATTACTCAGATATTTGGCACAATCCATTTCCCTTTGTGATTCAGATGCTGAGAAGACACGTGCATTTGCAGTGAGAGGTTATTGTCAGATCATAGGCTGAACATTTACCATCTACAAAGTACAAATCCTACACTGTATTCCAAAGGAGAGCTTAAGCCGGTTCCTGGTTCCTTACTTCTGTTTTAAACTTGGGATACCAAACCAAAAAGGAAAGAAAGAAAGAAACGGATCATCTCAGAAGAAAGGTAGGACTTCGGATTCTGGGAGAATACTGATGTCCAAAGCAAATTGTGAATAATAAAATGTGTGTTCAGGAAAGAGTTGGAGTGGCGTGGGGCGGAACTAGCAATGGCAGAAGGGCCAGTAACACAGTCACAGAATTTGCTTCCTTACTCTGTTTAAATTTTCCGCTCTTCTTGAATGTACGAGCGTTCACACAGTCATTGTGAAATTGTTGGGTTGTTTGTGTTTTCATTTGAATACTCTCTGAAGACTGAGCTCCTGGGGGTGCTGGGTAGGTGGTGGTAGAGTAGACAGCCTGATCACGTTGGACTCTAACTCATAGGTGCATTCTTGTTTTCTTTGGTCTCACAAATTATCCAACTGTTGAATAAAATTATAAATATGTTAATACCAGCTTTTTCCAATAAAATGACAAATGTTACATTGAAATCGAGGCTCTGAATGCTGTTTTTTTCAATGAGGCCAACCCTGGGGCAGTGGGTACCCTCCGGAAGCCATATGGCGGGTGGATCAGGGTGCCCACGGGCCCTGGGAAGCCTAGGTTACCTCAAGGCTTTGCTGCCTAATTCCTCAAGCAACTTCTAAGGTTTGTGATCTCTGATTTCATCACTGGGGAGATGGAGCCAATAATCCTGACCTCGTAGTTTCGGGGCTTGGGGGAGGGGTGGGGTTAAGCTGGATAATGCCTGCAAAGCCCAGTGCCTGGCACATAAGCCTGCAATAAATGATGGTTGTCTTGTTTTATTTTGTTTTGAGGCAGGTGAGCATAGCCCACCATGATTTCCAAATTTCTCTCACTCTCCCATCTTTTTTCACCTTCACATCCAACATGAGAATATGGTACAGAGGAAATTGAGGTTCAGAGAGGTTCAGGAATTAGCCCAAGATCACACAGCTAGCGCATATTGTAGCCACATTTCGAGCTTGGCCTGGCTAACTCCTACAATGCTCCCCAGCAGCACCACCTCGGTGTCCTGCAGACCAGGAGACTGCTGGGGAAAGAGGCCTCGGGGCTTC
Organism: Manis javanica; assembly: GCF_040802235.1. Classification (NCBI taxonomy): domain Eukaryota; kingdom Metazoa; phylum Chordata; class Mammalia; order Pholidota; family Manidae; genus Manis; species Manis javanica. Next base: position 169,233,001 of record NC_133160.1, on the reverse strand, counting down.
TGGTTAGTTCTGGAAGCCAGAGAGGCCCTGCCCCGCCCGCTGCAGTGGTTGAGAAGCTGGATGACATGCACACCCCATGTGTCCCTGCAGCCCTGTTGGGATCCCCGGCTTTGCTGTTCCACTTTCAAGAGGGTGTTGTGCACTTCAGGCCCAGCAGGAGGAAGGCAGGAAGGCCTGCTGGCAGGACTTGTGTTGGCTAAATTCTCGATGAACCACACAGCCCCCAGGACACAGCATAAAGGAGGGGAAAGCCGTTTCCTGGCTACGTGACCTTGGACACGGGGCTAACCTCTCTGAACTGCATGTGTAAACAGAGGACACCACCACTCCTAAGTGCTGTTGGGGTGACTAATGAGGCAATAAAAATACTTCATTGAGCCTCATGGTACCACTTTGAGGGGACTGCACATGTATTATCTTGTTCAGGCTTCATGTAGCCCTTTTACTGGGGAAAGGTGGGGGGTGCCATTATTTTACCCATTTGATACATGGAGAAATTGAGGCTTAAAGTAAGATTGAATAATTTAACTTGTGCCCAAATTCCTACAACTAGTAAGTGGTAGAGTCTGGAATCAAACTCAGGTGTGGAAAACTCGAGGCACATGTAGGTTCTCGGAGGTCACGGCTGCCACAGCCTCAGCCTCACAAAATCCAGCATCGACCGGCATCGACTGGCCACCACCTCGGACTGTGCAGGTGTGATTAAGGTGACGGTTCTTGAGATGGGAGATTGTCCTGGGTCAGTGAGGTGGGACCAATCTACCTCCTGTCCTTGAAAGCAGACAGCCTCCGCTGGCTGTATACAGGGGGAGGAAACAAGGGAGAAAGGGCTGGGGGCACGTGAGACAAGGACGAGACCTGCTGTGGTCCGCTTTGAAGGGGCCACAGGCCAGGGAATGGGGGTGGCCTCCAGAAGCTAGAAAAGGCAAAGAAATGGAGTTCCCCTGGAAGGAACGCCGCCTTGCCCACACCTGGGTTTCAGCGCAGTGAGACCCAGCTGGCCTACTGGAGGACGGTATGTGTGTTGTTAAGCCACGAAGTGTGGTGATTTGCTGCAGCACCCCTAGGGGACGGTACACTCAGGTGCCTTCATTCTGATCTCACAGCCACCCCTTTGAGTGGGGATTCCTGCCCCCCCGTCACAGATGAGGACCCTCAGAGATGTCCCAGCACTTGCCTAAAGTTGCACAGCACATAAGGAGGCAGCAGAGGCTGCCTGTCTTGAGGGTGGCCGGGGGACTCTGCTGTGGAGCTCCCGGCAGTACTTGGGGCTTGTAGCCAGATGGTGGCAGGGAGGGATGCGCTGGGGCTCCTAGAGGGCCAGGGACTTGTGGGGAGCCGGGTCTCCGGGCGGCGCTGCCAGGCCAGCTTGGTCTAGGTCTGCACACAGTGAAGGGCCCCTACTCTGTGCCAGGCCCTGGGCTCAGAGCTGTGGAAACACAAGCCTACAGAAGACAGCATTCGAGGGGGCCACGTGAAATTCTGCTCAAACTGCACGTCCTTCCCCAGGCCTCTCCCAACTGCAGACTGCCATCTGCTCCGATGAAAACATGATTGTCACAGCCCAGCCCATCTGTCTCCCGCCTTGCAATCTCCAAGGCTCTTGGTACCTGCTGGCATACATCCATGAACTGTGGCCTGGCATGCAGGGCCCTTGGTGATCTGCCCCACTGCCCGCCAGCATCCTTCCCCTCTGCCCTCCGAGTCATTGTGTGGACAGTGGGCCCTGCTGAGCCCTACACTGCACCAGACACTGTGCTGGGAGTTGTGTGCGCATCACTGCATCCCAACCACACAATCGCCTAAGAGAGAGCTGTGATTGTCCCCATTTTATAAATCAGAAAACAGGTACCAAGACTTGTCTGAGGCCACAGGCTTGGGAGTAATGGAGCCAGTGTCTAAGCCTAGAGGGCATGTCCCTGAATGGGGGCCTGGACTTTCCAGCCACCTGAAGCACCTCAGGTCCCTGCTTGTTGGGTGTCTCTGGGCCACTGATCACGCCCTTCCCCTACCTGGAGCTAAGTCCCCATCCGTGACCCTTCCCCTCTAGAGACTCCCGAATTAGAGCCTAGCACGTTGCCTCACCCCGGACCCCGGGCTGGTCAGGACCCCTCTGGCTTCACAGCCTTGGGCTCCTCTCCCTCACAGCACTGGCCCCCGGCACCAAAAAGTTGGGGACCACCTTCCACTCACTGCCATGTCCCCAGTGCCCAGCACAGGCCTAGCACTATGGTCCCCAAGGACCATTTGCCGAGTGAAGCATCATATTTCAACTAAATACTGGGTCCTGTGCAGGGGCCCAGAGAATCCTGTTAACACTGCAGACCAAACCCACATATTTACTGCTCTCACTCCCCAAAGCCCACTGAAGTGACAATAAAGGGAGAAAACTCATGAACCTATGAGGGCAAAGAGAATAGGAATGGGGACAACAGCCTTCACTTTTGGAAGCAAGAAAACAGAGAGGTGAGTGGTGAATGGCTCAGAGATGAAAGAAGAGCCCAGGCCAGCAGTGGGGGCATCTAGAAGCAAATGGGTTTCCATTACGATCCCCATAAAGGCTCCAGACACACTGGGGGCCTTTGAGGGCAGATTGTGCAGATGGGAAACAAAACAGGGTTTTATGCAAGTTGGCATCAGTTAGTGGCCCTCCCCACTCCTCTGGTCCAGAGGAGGAGCTTGAGACGGGATATCCGTGAGAATGGGTCATACCCATCTCTCTCCTCTCCAGGTAGAAGATTAAAGACTTCCTCACGGGAGACCGACCAGCCTAAGAGAAAAGACCTGGACGCTGGTGTCTGGAAGTCCCCCAGGTACAGCGTGGCTGGTCATCTTCCCGGGACGCTGACATTTGACAAGTGTCCTCCTACCGCCACATGCCCACAAAGCCTCTGGATAGCTTTACGGCGCTTTGTACTGAGATATACGCAGATTGCCAGACATTTGAGGACTTGTTACCAAAAAGACCAAGATAAAAACAGGCAAACAAAGAAGAAAGAAGAAAAGGAACTGGAACCTTCAGATACAGTGTAAAAATGGAAGGAAGTTTTAAAAAATCTATTTCATTCCATGTTAATTATATGTTACATATTATAAATTATATACATTATAAAATAATAGAAATATATTATTTAATGGTATCATATTTAAAATACATTAAAATTTAACAAATATCTGCATAGAGATGAGAGACTATATGAAACATAAGAAAAGAAAATACTCAACAAAAAACTACTACGGAAATTAGAAGCAGAATTTCTGCAATAAAAATTTCTGCAAAGATTGGAAGATAGAATTGTGGATTTTTTCCCAAAAAGTAGAACAAAAATAGCTAAGAGAACATTGGAGAAAATAGAGGATAAAAATAGTCTAAAAAGTCTCAATAGGCAAATTCAAGGAGCTCAAAAGGCAAGAGCAGAGAAAAAGATGGAAAAGAAATTATTGAAGAAAAAAATTTCTGATCATGAAGAATAAAAATTTCCAGATTAAAAGAAACCGAAGTATTTAGCACAATGGATGGAATAACACCCATTTCAAGGGCCACACCTGTGTAAAATCAGAACACAAGGGATAATGACAATATCACGAAAGATTTGCTTGGAGAAATCAGAGTATCATTAGGCTTCTTGATAGCAATGAGGAAAGCTAGAAAATAAGCAGCTTTCAAGTTCTGAGAACAAATTATTCTGCAAGTTCTATACTCAGCCAAACTATCAATTATACATCAGAGGAGACAATACATTGTTACACACACAAAGTCTTATATCAATTGGCTTTCACTAGTAAGAACAGACTAGTAGTTGTGTAACTCCAAAACTTAGTGACTAACGAGACAATGAGCATTTGCTATTTCTTACAAAATTCTGTGGGTCACCTGGGAGGCACACCAAAGCTGGGTGGTGTGGAATAGGCTCACTCCCGTGTTTGGGGGTTGGCCTGATGTCAGATGGGGTGACACATGTCACCACTGTGTGTCTCACTATCCAGCTGGTTATCCCAGCCTATTGCGACCGTTCCAGGATTCCCAAGAGCAGCAAGATAGGGCAAAACCCCAAGGCACAAGCACTTTTCAAGTCTCTGCTTGTGTCCCATTGGCTAAACTAAGGCACACAGCAAAGTCCAGGGGAATGGCAGTGATGGTGGAGATCCCAGGACCACAGCTATGTAAACAGAGACGTGGAATTTGGCAAATGGAAATTTCTATTGAAACATGTTTATGGGGGGTAAAAAGCAGAAACTGAGAGATTATCTGGTACTTTTGATATACTGAGAAGACTTTTCTACTTTTGGCAGATGAATTAGTGATCAATATGGAAAAGACAAGACAAACAAAAAACACTAGATAATTAAGTCCAGAGTAAAAGTTTTACTACAAAGAAATTGTAATCTTAGTTCCCTACACAGTTCAGCTGTGAATACTGTCATATAGTGTAAAAATGTAAACATGTAAGAGGAAAGCTAATTTACCAAAACCCTGTAAGATAATCATCCTAGGAAGATGGGGTGTGTGTTAATGTCTGGCTGGGGGAAGGGGTCAGAGGGAAGGGACAAAAGCTAAGTCTTTGTCTTCTGTGGCATCAGCGGATGTCCTTCAAGCCTCAAAGATCACAAATGGCAAGTGAGCATCTGTTCAGAAACAGGGAGGTTCTCAGCAGAAGAAACGGTAGAAAGGGTTGCAAGCAGTTGCCTCAGAGGCGCAGTAATTGGACGTGAGAATAACAGAATAGGGAGCAATGATGTTAATAGTTTTAAAACATAAACATTTCTATTTTACAAGGAAAGAAAACAGATCTGCCAAGTGCACCCTGAGGGGTGGGGTGGGGTGAGGTGGGGTGGGAGGAAAGGGCTCAGGGCTGGCAGACCCTGGGCTGGTGGGGAGATGGAGATGCCCTTGAACCGAAGGGGTCCTGGCAGCCTGAGCGGGGGGAGGGGGGGGTGAGGGACCATGCCTCCGCCCTGTGACACTGTGTCTGGTACTGACTAAGGGCTCCCTGCTTCCCCACTTCCCCAAGGAAAGGAGCTCGCTTCAGCCATGCCCCGCAGGGGGCACTTAAGGACTGTAGTGTGGCTGCCATCTCGGAAGAACAGATGGGGAGCAGAGGTTGTCTCCAAGCCCACATAGGTGGCTGGAGGCCATGCGGGCTTCTCCATGGGGCTGGTCACAGCATGGCCACCTCACCCAGAGTGGTCCGTCTAGGAGAGACCATCCCAGCTGCTTGGTACAAACTAATGTCAGAAGTGCTATCCTCTACTGGTCACATAGCCCGGTCCTGGCACCATGGGGGAAGGAGCTGCGGGAGGGGTGGGGATCACTGGGGGCCGGCTCTGTTTATGAAGCTGGGACAGTAACATTGACCACGGGAGGTTCTTGAGGCTCAAGCTCACATCCTCAAAGCAGCTGTCACCGCGTCTGGCACATGGTCAGTGGTCTGCCGAGACCTAGTCAGCCATCTCCCCCTGGCTCTGGGCTCAGTGCCCTCCCCTGGCGGGGAGCTCTTGCAGCCTTGCAGAGACTGGGAGGCAGTGGACGACCTGACCCCTCCCCGCTGGTCTTGCCCAGGTCAGCTCCTGCTTGCCTTCCTGGGCAGTGGCCCTCAGCCTCAGGCACACACTAGCCTCACCTGGGAGTTTTCCTAAACCCCAGGGTCAGGCCGTGGGCATCACGCGGGCTTCAGCAAAGCTCTGCAGGGGCCTCCACCACCCTAAGGAGACAGGTTATTCTGTGAATTCAGTAGGACTAAAGGGCCTTTCTAGAGAACTGTTTGCCAGAAAAGCAGATTATCTGTGTAGGTGGAGGAAAGCTAAAAACAGTGTGACAGGTTGGTTGATTTTTGCCACTTCTGAAAGGAAGAGCAGGGCACCCCAATCTTTCGCTTTTTTCGCCCACACTTTTCTTCAGAGTTACACTGCAGAAGTTCAACCTGAAACTTTGGCAAAGGTTTACCAGCTTCAGGAGTGGTTTCCTAGCAACACAGAAGCTTTTAGAGCTTGAAATAATTGCTCCAGTCCTGAGTGATTCATTTCATGTCTTTTTTTAAAAAACAAAGCCCCATTATCTCCACCTGGAGACTGTTAGAATTCCAGCATGGGGCCCACACAGTCGGATGACATGATGAATTTCAGGGAGGGACTGAAACTGCAAGAGGCGGCAATAGGAGGAGGAGGATGAAAGTAAAAACGAAAACTGAAAGTAAAAATGAAAATCCATTATTAAAATTATGCCAAAAAAAAGCCCAAACATGCAAAACACATGGGGATGTTTGGAGCAGCGACTTACTCATTCAATACATTTGCAAAGCCTGTGAGAGGGGCAAATGACTATCTCATACATAACTGTGCTAAATAAGCACTAACCTCACCACGGAAGGACCACCGTTCATTTTTGCAAATCCGCTGAATCATTCATACAATCAACAAATATTTTCCAAGCACCCACTGTGTGAGCAGCACCCAAGGCTACATGGCTCCGAGCAGGAGCGGAGCCCAGCTGCAGGGATTCAAATCCTGGCTGTGACGGTCTCCCTGGATCTGGGGGACGTTACCTCCCCTTGTTGCATCTCAGGATTCTCATCTACGAACTGTGGAGAATGGTTGTGCCTAGTGGGCTAAACAAGAATGTGCTTGCAGAGGTGGTCCGCACAGAGCCTGGGGCCCCCAGAAGCCCATTCGTGACCTTATTGCTTTTTCCTCTTTCTGTGACCAAAATAGCAGCTTGGTCCCCCCATCCCTGGGTGCGATAGGGGACGGTCTGTGGTTTGTGTGCAAAAGGTAAAGACTCTGGGGAGCTTTTTGTCCCAAGATTTTATTAAAAAGAATGTGTTTGCATACTCTTTTAAGAATATCCTTACCTATCTTTTGAGTCCTTTCTAAAAGTGACTCTGGTATATGTTTTCTCTATTCATTCATTTTGTATATAATTTATACTCCCATCCTGCCCTTATATCCAGAAAGGGTTTGAGGCCCCTGAGAATTTCCTACTTTCAAGAGCACTTGTTGTCAGAACACAGAGCCCTTCGGTCCCCTTACACAAGTCCCCTTAGAGACCTTCCCCATCGCTCACCAGCACTGTTATAAATGTGCGCTTCCGTTTCAACTACAAAGAACCTTAAACTTACATGGAGCCAGGAGGAAACTACAGGGCACAGGGCCAGCGGTGGCTTGAATTCCAGTTCCCTCAAGGCGAAGCTGTGTGAGCTGGGCAAGACCACAGACGCCTCTGGACTTATTTCATCTTTGTATGAGTTTCCTGTGGCTGCTGTAATAAACTACTACAAATTTAGTGGCCTAAAACAACACAAACTTATTGGCTTACTGTTCTGGAGGTCAGAAGTCTGAAACGGGTCTCCCTGAGCTGAAATCAAGGTGTGGGCAGGGCTGGCTCCTCCTGGAGGCTGGCCTTTCCTGGTTTCTAGAGGTGCGCACGTTCCTGGACTCCTGACCCCTCCCGCACCTTCAGGGCCAGCTGTCCCGCATCTCGGTCTCCCGCACCCTGCCCCTCCTGCTTCTCCTGTGTGTGGGGCCTTGTGATGATACTGGGCCCACCTGGGTAACCCGAAATCATCTCCCCCAGTTCAAAATCCTTAACTCATGTGCAAAGCCCCTTTTGCATTCTTTAGGGGATTAAGACATGGGCATCTTTGGGGGCTGTTATTCCACCTGCTGCATCTTCAAAACACAAATGTCTTATCCGGCAACAGCTGCCATGAGGATTAAAGGGGAAAATGCATGGTCAGCATCCAGCACACAGTAGGTACTCCACGAATGTGGGTAAATTGGGCACAAACAGCGGAAGTGCCCGTGGTAGGAGATCACAGCACTGTTCTCTATCTGGCATTTTGTTGGGCTGATGGCCCATCTGCCCAGGACACATCACCCCACCAACATGGGGGCCACTCTCCACTCTCTTCATTGCTGCATCCCTTATGCCTGAGAACAGCAAAGCATGCAGTAGGTGCTCAGTATTTGTTGAACGAATGAATTTTAATTTTTTCACTATGGAAAAGCAGACGGGTCGCCATGGAGACCATGCCAATGAAAGCATGCTCTCCTAGGGCTTCTCAATGGGATTGCATCTGGAACCGAAGGCTGGTGCCTATTGAACCCCAAGCCCCCAGCATGCTGACCAGGAGTTGGGATGATTAAAGGACTCCAAAAAGGCAGATTCAAGAAAGACCAGGTATGGTTTTGCGGGCAACCTTGAAAGAGATGACTGTGGAAATTTGTGTTTTTTGCCACTTGGGAGAGCAGTCACATGACAGGCAATCAGGACACAGGACGGAACTGAAAAGCGGAGAAGAGCACTAGAGTGATTGACACCGAGCTTACAGGTCTTCAGCAGCACATCCGCGGGAGGCTTTCTGATGCCGCGTCTCGCACCCCGGAGGCCACTGCAGGGCCTCTGGAGTGGCCCTCTGGGGCGCCTGGAGGAGGGGGTCTCAGCTGTGGTTCGGAAACTCCAGCGCCAAACCGTCTCCAGGCTTCAAAATGACGCCACCCAGTTGGGTGTTCCCTGAGCAGCTCAAACGTGGGGCTGCATCACGTTAGTCTCGTGAGGTCCCGGCGCTCAGTCCTGGAGGGTGCAGGCCAGCAGGCGCTGGGATGCCGGGCTGTCTGTGGCCAGCGCAGCTCCTCCTGGCAGCTCTGACGGACAGCCCCTCTGGGCAGTGTTCCAGAGAGGGAATAGGAGACCCAGGAAAACAGTGGGTTTCTTACTGCTCGATGAGAAGGTCAGGCTCTGGTTCCCGGCCCAGAATGCCATCTCCTAGCCCCGTGACCTTGGGCAAGGCCTGCCTCGTGAACCTTTAACAAGTCTCATATGTGACACGGGCCGAGGGCAGCATGTGAGGCCTGTGTGCAAGCACAAAATGACCTCATGTAAATTAAGTCCAGACCCACAGCCCAGCTCTGAAACCTGAGTCTGTCCCGCCGCACAGAGGACAGGGTTCAGCTCCTGGAGTCAGGACCTCCACAAAACCCCCAGGAGACAACACCTGGTCCTGGGCCAGACAGGCAGGGCCCTGTTTATCAACAGGAAGGGAGGGCAGCAAACACAGCAGGAGCCCGGGGGCTGCAGGGCCGAGGGCATTCTGATGTTTACAGCCCCACGGCAGCAGTCCAAAGGCAGGCTGCAGAACCGGGCAGCCCACTGCCGGCCAGTTCTGCGGGGAGGGGGTGGGGAGAAGCCTTTGTCCCTCTTATGAGGCTTGAGGGCCCTGGCTTCAGAGCCAGGAGGGGCTTTCAGCCGCCTGCGGGACAGAGGCCTAATTCCAACCTGGCCCCTGGACTGAAGGCTCTGTGCCCTGGCATCCTGGGCCAGGCCTGAGGCCTTCGCATGGGCACCTGATGCTGAGCTGGCTTCTACCCTCGCCAACTCCTCCCCTAGCTATCAAAATGGGGCAACCCCCAGGTCTGCCCAGAGGCTCCCGGGCCCCACCTGGGTTGGAAGCCCTCCCCTGCTGTGCCTTCCTACATCCAAACGCAGGAGGGCACATCTGGCACTGAACTGGGGCTGCCGTCATGGGATTTTCCTGTGGGGGTGGAACCTGGGTTTGACTCAAACCGTGGACTCACAGCATCTGCTCAGCATCACACTGAAATAAATATTTGTTCGTGGGCGGCAACAAATGCATTCAAGCCTCATTAGTTAAGTTAAATAAGGAATGTTTTAGATGGTAAGTCAGGTACTGGCCAAGCACTTTGGATCTGGAGGCGTGGCGAACTGAACTGATTGAGCCCACGATGCAGGAAGGCTGGGCTGTGTCCTGGGGCGCGAGGGGTGCTGCAGAGCAGCAGGCCCAGGCCTTGGTTTGGAGAAGCCAGTCCAATCAGTTCCAACCTAACCGTGATCGTTTCCATAAAGCTTAAGTTTTTGAAAAGCTACAGGGGACTTTACAAGCCATCTGGTGAGAGATTGTCTAAAGGTACAAGGCTTGGAAAGGTGAACTTGCCTGAGGTCACACACTGGGACCGCACAGATGTGGGATTCAAACCAGGCAGTCAGGCTGACCTGAGTTGCACAAATATTTGTGATTATGCACACTTCTCCCCTAGTAAGACTTGAATGGCCAGCTTGGCGGGCAGGGCAGACACTGCCCCTGGCCAAGAGGTGGTGCCGGGAGCTGCTCCCTGGAAGAGGGTCATCAACTACGGGGAACACCAGTTCTGCTCTCCGTAGCTCAAACGTCACATATGTTTCAGGACAAGTGTGGACACCTGTTCATTCTCATGCATATACAAGATTTATTTTAAGTAAAGAAAAGAAGAGGCCAGTTTATTTCATCAAAGGTCTTTATTTCGGCTGCTTCAGTACCTTGACTGGCTACTCCCCAGCACTGAACACGGCCAGGCATTTCTGAGCACTGGGAATGGATGCTGCAGGTTCTGTTTCGTAGTCCCAGTGGAGTCCGGCGAGACCCTTACGCACTCACCCACAGCCCACTACACAGGCAAGCTGCGGGGCCCAAGGCTCAGCGAGGACATTCCGCTCAGAGCCACCACTGTGCCCGCCTCCCACCCGTGGAGTCGGTGGAGCCTTGACCACGTGACCGGGCAGGCTGCTCTGCACGGCCCAGGATCTGCTCGGCCCAGGATTGGCAAGCAGCTGTCAGGCCTTAGCAGCTGCCCAATAAATAAGAATTGCTCTTGTTGAGTTTACACAGCAGCACATTTGGCTCTTTGAAAAACAAATCTAACACAGAAGTAAATAAGGGGCCCAGGAGTGCTTGGATAGTGGGTGGAGAGAGAGTTTCCTCTGTAAAGTGCTCTTGAGAACAAAGGGATCCTAGTCTAGCCGGGCACACCAGCTTCCCTGAAAGGCCAGGGTCATGGGTTGAGACTGCATGCAATTTCCAGGGACACCTGGCATCCAGAGGGGACAGAGCTAAAGCAGCCAGGCTGGGGGGTGTGAGTGCACTACACACAACAAAGGTCTCCAAAGGCCTGTGTCTGCACACGTGAGAGCACACGCACGTACATACACGCACACGCACACACCTGGCATTTAGTGTTGTGCCGTCTGGCTGGGTGGCCACACAGGGTGGGAAAAGGCCCTGACAGCAACATGCATGGACACCTCCTCAGGCCAGGGCACGTCCTCACACCGCAGACAGGAAGGGGAAAAAGAAGAAATTGAAGGCGAACTTGACGGCATCATGCACGGTGCTGCGCCAGTCGTTTTTGACCTTCACGTGCCGCCTGGCAGGCGAGAGCTGGGCCATGCAGTTGAGGCAGCTGATGGCCTTGAGCTCGAAGACGGGCCACTTGCTGCCCAGGCGGCCCTCGAGGATGGTGCTGAACTCGATGAGGCTGCCCTGGCGTAGGTTGAGCAGCACACCCTTGAACTCGCTGCTGGCCCGCAGCACGATGTCCTTGGTGATGTCATCCTCCTCCGGGCTGCGGGAGCCATTGGTGCCTCTGTAAGGCATGCCCACTGTGATCTCGAACTTGTACCGGTCGAACTTCTTGATGTGGCAGGGGTGCTTGGCCAGCAGCTTGAGGCGGCAGAGCTCCTCCTCCGCTGTGGACGTGTTGCCGGGGCTGCAGGAGGGGTAGGCCTCGCCGTACAGGCAGCGCATCCAGTCGCCAATGAAGAACGGGAGCATGTTGATGGCCGACTCGGCGCTGTTGTCGATCTCCGTCACCCGTACGTATTTGAAGCGGCCCATCCACGTGACCCTGTGGCCCTCCAGGTGGCTGCACAGGATCTGGGTGCGCGCCATGTTGGTCTCCTTCCAGGCCCGGGGCCCGCACAGGAAGCCGTACTGCTGCCAGGTCAGCGTGGAATTGTAGACCTTCATGCCCTCTGACCGGTACACATAGAACCAGCAGAAAAGTACGATGGCCGTGATCCACACCAGGATGAGCTTGACAATGGAGCTCCGCGTCAGGGACTTGACCATCTCCACCACGGAGAAGTTGGCCTTGGTCCACCAGCGGAACAGCAGGGGAATGCTGCAGAGCACCATGGTGACGGCGATCTTGGTGAGCTCCAGGGACAGGAACCAGCGGGCAAACTGCACCACGCCCATCAGTGCCAGGCCAGCCACCAGGACGGGGAGGGCGAAGAGGAAGAGGAAATAGCCGACGGTGGCACGGACCAGCCCGAGGCTGGTGGACTCGAGCAGGATGACCGTAGAGAGCTCGCACCACATGAAGCACACCAGATAGGGGACCAGGTAGCAGTAGGTGCCCTTGAAGCTCCTCAGCTGGGCCATGCGCAGGAAGAGGTAGAGCAGGTAGATATAGAGCAGGCAGGGGAGGCTGGCGTTCAAGACGGCGAAGTGGCCGATGGGCACGGTGAAGAAGGTGTGGCCCAGGAGCTTCAGGTAGTGCCAGTTGAAGGGCACAGTGGGCAGGAGGGACAGCAGGCCGGCAGCTGCCTCGGTCACCAGGGCCCTCCTGGTGTAGGGCTCAGCGCAGGTGTTCAGGCTCATGTAGCTGGCGACAGTGAAGAACACAGACACGAGGGCCAGCTCCGAGCAGGGGATGCAGTCCTTGCTGGCGATGGGGAAGGAGAAGATGACAAAGAAGACGGAGAGCAGGAAGTGGACGTAGGGCTCCAGGTGGTTCCAGCCAAAGTTCGCCTCGGCCTGCTCCACATCCAGCTCGGGCTGGAAGCGCAGCAGCAGGCCGGTGAGGCTGCGGAAGCTCTCCCAGGCCTTGCCGTCCTGGAAGACCTTGAGGGTGCAGATGACCATGGAGACGAAGGACAGGTAGAAGACGACCAGCGGCACGACAAAGGCGAAGAAGTCGACGGTCAGGTTGCTGATGATGAAGAAGAAGATGAGGGCGTTGATGTGGTGGGTGGGGACGATGGTGGACAGCCAGTGCATGCCCGCCCGGGAGGCCATGTCAATCAGATACTCCTTGATTTCTGTGATGGCGTGCAAGGGGTACTTGACCACCTGGGGAGGGATGAAGACAGGGCGTCGGAGCCAAGCCAGGGCAGGAGCCCCCTCACGGCATCTTATCACCCTCGTCAACCACGCCAGCTCTGGGCAAGTGAACAAGTGGCCCCTGCTGTGTTCCCACCACAGCTGTGCCCCAGCAGGGCTCCCACCTGGAACACCCGCTCCACACAGCAAAGTCCTCTGTGCTCTACAGTCCACACGGCCCCTCCCTCCACCTACCCAGTCCCCCCTTGGGCTCCTGAAGCCCGAGCCCACTCCCCTCCCACCTGGGCCGGACTCCAGGTCTCCTGCCAGGGTCCCCACACTCCCCCGTGCCCCAGCCAGCACCTGGAGGATTGCACCTGGCTCCCTCCTCCCGCTGCAAAGGGCTCACACTTGTAGACCCAACAGAGCCCTGGAATGCCAGGGTGGGAGCCAGGCTTGTGGCTCGGCTAACCCCAGCGGCAAGGACCTCGCCGCCCAAGCCCCGGCTCCCCACCCGATAAGGGGGAGAGGAGCTCTAAGCAGCCCCAGGAGTGGCAGTGGGTGGATAGGCTCCAGAAAGGAGAGTTCAGGGCAAACATAATCTCAGGGCCTCAGCACACCTGTACTGAATGGAGATGATTCAACTATTGCAGCCAGATGAGGCACCTTTGCCAGTGGCAGGAGACCCTGAGAAGCCGCTGCCTGCCCCCACGTACCCGCATACCGCGCTCAGAACAGATACACAACCCCCACAGCCATGTTCCCAGGCAGCCCCTGTTCCCTGCCTTGGGTCCCGCTTCCCAATCTGCACCCAGTGCAAAGGGCAGAGGGAACCCTTAGCCTTCACCACAGCAAAGGAGGAATGAAGGATTGTGCAGGAGGCGGCAGGGGCTATTCTGCCATCCAGGGCAGACCCCACACCTGCCGGGCTTTCTGGGAAGTCCCAGAGTCTATCAACCCCGCCAGGGCTCAGGGGCATCAGGAGAGAGGCTGCAGGGAACAAAAAGAGAGAGTGGCTATGACACTTGTGGGACCAGACCACACCGGGGAGTGGGCACTTGGGGATCAGCCAGGCATGAGGGCAGGGACACCTGGCTGTGTGCCCAGAGCCCATCCGAGAGGCTCCAAGGTGGAGCCCCTGCACCACCCAGATGAGGGGGCAGCACGGCCGCGGCCTGTGCCCTCAGGACAGGCTCTCCCTGCCTGCCCCACTGGAGGACCGAGGGGAGGACTGGCCAAGGAGGAGGGATCCCGGGTGAGCGTAATCAAGTGACAACCCAAGATGTGGCCATCATATGCCAGAAGCCTTGGGTGTCCACGCCAGATGCCCAGAGCACCTGGGAGCAGCTGGGAGAGCCCTCCACTGATGAGCGGGACCTGGGCTCACAAGGGAAGCCACTTGCCAACACGTACGCTTGCAGGCCCGTCTATGTGCAAAGAGCTGCTCCCCTTCTAGTGTGTCTGTGGTTCTCCACTTGTTTATGATAAGCAAGAAAATGAACAGGTGAATACAAGCTAACGACCCCCCTGGCTCACCGGGGCTGGCAGTCCCTGGAGGCCCACGCCTGCCTGGAAGAGCAGCAGGGAACACCGGGCACCGACATGTGAGCCGTGGCGGTTTTTCTGACGCGTGCCGGATGGTGTCGGCCTCCACCTGCCCATGGAGGCGCTGGCGCCATCTGACCAGGGACTTCTCTCCTGCTAAGGTCCCAACTCAGCCCCCAGGAAGTTCCCACCCAAGGCCCCCTGAACTGTGGGACTAGAAACCTTTCTGTAGAGACAGTCCAAACAAATTAGAATCACTCTTCTTCGAGCAGCAACAAGATTTTTTTAAAACGAGCAGTTCTATAAAGGACCGTGAAGAGTGCTCTGCGAGGTCTGAGGTCATCAGCCTTTCAGCTGATGTAAGGAAGCAAGAGCAGTGAGTGCTTCCGCCCGGGCAGACGGCTCAAGGGCCGAGCTGTGCCTGATCAGGCTGAGAAAGCCAACCTCAACTAGATTCTGCCCAAGCCTGAGGGAAGACATTCACACGTTGGCCTTTCCAATGATTTTATGTGAAAACAGTTGGGATTTTTAAGTACTACTAAATTTAATTTTACAAGGGTTTCATCTGTCACGAAAAGCTCAGAGAAGAGCTTGGAGTATGGAACATTTTTGTGGGAGTCACAATAGCTCACAAAGAGGCGTCTGTCATTTCTCACCCTGGGTGCCGAAGGCCTCCCCAAATCATGCTGCCCTCTCTGTTTTCCATGAGGCTATTTAAAGCTAGAACACTTTTAGTTTTAGGAGATGCCTGCTATGATTCATTTTCTCTCTTTTGCACAAGACTTTTAACAAGACAAAGCTGTAAAGGAATCAAAGTGTTCTGACAGTTTCAAAAACTGAAAGGAAACACAGAGCCTTGTTTATTTCTTGTCAGAATATTTTAAATCTCTCCCTTCCAAAAAGAAGGTTCAGATATCTTACAGCACTGAGTGTATTGCCCATAAGCAGGTGACATAATATACTGTAAACCAGGGTCCCTTTGAAAGCAGGCATTCTTAGTAGTTACACCAGGTCAGTGTACACCCAGCTGGCCTGAGGGTTCTCCAATTTACCCTTTCACCTTTGACCCTCACTGGCACACGGGAGCGCCTCCTCTTTGCCAAGAACCACGGCAAGCGCTCCATCTTCTTTCTCTCTTGTTAATATGGAAGCTGGTGGCACGTGTCCGTGAACACACCTGCCTCCACGTGGGCCTTTGATAAAAGCAGACCTTCCTCGGTCAGGTTCCGTGGGCATCCTGGCCCTGCCTCTCAGGACCTTCACCCTGGACCCACCACGGGACCTCAGGGGACTGTCCCTCAGCTCTGGTCCTGAACAGGCCATCTTCCACCACTCTGGCCGCAGTGTCTCCTACCCCACTCAGAGGGCAGCCTGGTCTGCGCCTCCTATCGGGGCTCCCAGCTGAGCTGTCTTGACATGGGGGGCTTTCCAGCACACTTCCTGCCCCCCCACTCCCAGCCGCTGGTGGCTAAGCTGTCACCTGCCCCAACCCTGACTCGCCAGCCCACTCTACCACCCTGATGGGAGATCCCACTCGTTCCTCGTCAGCTGGGGACACACACAAGCCAAGGCATTCTAGGATGGCTCATGCCACATGCTCGGGGCCCCTTATGCTGGCTTTGCCCCCACCGGCCACTTGTGCTGGTAGGCCTGCCGGGAAGGATAACCAGACTCTCGGAGGTCTTGGTGTTCTCTGCGAAGTGAGATAGGGACACAATTCAGCCCCCGAGCTGAACTGGGGAAACCCCACGTGAGGGCAGTATGGCCGCGTCATCCTGCCGCCAAGTCTCAACCCAGTGACCAGTAGAGCAAAAGCTGTCACAACAGGGGCGTGACCGGCCAGTCCTCGCTTGCTGGATATGTGTTTGCTCTGTGCTCACTCCTGGTCATCTCCTGCTGCTCGCTGGCCAACAGTGGTGGCCGGAGTGTGCCCTTTCCTTCAGGCGGGCCCACAGTCACCTCCTCGCCACTCTGCGCACCTCACAGCCACCTCGCTCCCCGAGGCCCACAGCCCCAGATCGGCAGGTGCCCCTGCTGGGCCTCCAGGTCTCCTCAACACTGGCACTTTGTGTTCGGGAGAACACCTTCGAGAAACTGACCTCCATTCTGTGCCGTAAACCGGCCATTTTCAAAATGACAAAGTCAAAGACTCCAGCACCTGGCACCCTGCTCCCTACATGGCGTTTTGCAGAGGGAGACACAAGAAGGGGGCCGTGCTCATGTATCACCACTGGGACAGGACGGGCCTCCACAGGGACAGGTGGCCCAGCCCCAGAAGGCTCCTGTGCTGGGCCGGGACCTCCCACCCGCGCCCTCCCGGGAAGTGACGGGCACTGCAGGGCGGGTGGGTGCCCGGTGCTCACCTTCAGGCGCAGGGGCAGGTCCTCGGGGCTCCTGCCCGCCAGCTCGTCGTCGTCGTCGTCCTGCAGGAACAGGTTGGTGGGGATGATGCCTTTGGCATACTTCTTGGTGATCTCCACGAAGTCATCCAGCGCTACGTAGCTCTTGGCTGGAGCACAGAAGAGAATGGCGCTGGGTGGGTCCACACCGCAAGCATACCGTCCCCGCATGGATGGCGACGCAGGGCAGGGGCAGGGGCTAAGCTGCGAGATGCCGAGCAATGTTGGGGAGCAAGTCTGTCTGTCCTGGACGGAAGGGCGAGGGCAGGCAGATGGGAGGGAAGGCAGAGAGAGCCTTCAGGGGCAGCCTCCACCCGGGCCCCTGGCCTCGGAGACATGCTGTCCCTCTAGTGAAGCACCCCCTCCCTAGATCTCCAAGCCCAGGGCCTGCCTGCCCAGCTAAACCGCACCGACCCTTCAGCCACCTTCACCAGCACCTCTCCCTCAGCCACGGCTTCTCACAGCACTGGGGGCAGGCAGCCTGCAGCCCCTCCCAACCGCTCTATTCAACACATGAGTGATGGGTGAGCAAACCCCACATGTGCCCAAGTCTGGGCTCCTAGCCTGGTGGGGTGGGGGTCACACTGAACAAGCCTGGACGCTCACCAATGGTCAGCCCACGTCAGAGCTCCCCTCCTGGCAGCAGAGAGGGGAGGAGGCCGGGACATGCAGTGAGGGCACCGACACAAGCGACACCACCATGAACAGGACACGGGTGTGGGGCTGGGCCTGCTGCGCCTGCCCTTCACCAGCTATTTTCTGAGGCCTGCATGGGGAGCTGCACTCTCAGTGCTGGGGGCACAGAAGACAGCACTCTATGTGAGGCATGACCAAGGGGACACAGGGCATCAGCCCCTGGGTGAGTGCCAGGGGAGGCAGCTGGCCCCGAGACAACTGGGGACATGGCAGGACACACAGGCGAGTGGCCCAGCAGGGGCTGTGCACGTGGGGCCATCAGGGGCGTCTGGCACCCCACTGGCCATCAAGGCAGCCAGTGTGGGCCTGGTGGGGGTCTGAGGGCGGATTGCTGGGCAGCGCCGACACCCAGTCCTGGGGCGGGAAAGCCGTGGGAAGAGCGGCCACCTCCATCCATGCTTGAGGGACTCCATCGGACCAGGACAGGGAAGTGCCCCCGGTGAGCTGGACAGAGCCGCTCTGATGAGATGACAGTGGGGAGAGAACTCGGGGTGCTGACTCGGGTGCCCTTTCTGGGAGTTCCACTGGAAGGGAGAGCAGGGAAGGAGAGACAGCTGTGGGGATGAGGGGTCCAGAGAGGGTTTCGTCCTTTTTCTGAGGTGAGAAGACAGCACACGTTCCTAAACCACTGGGACTGTTCCAGTGGTGATGCGGGAGGGACAAGGGCCAGGGCCATGTCTTTGAGGGGAGAGCTGCTCCGGCAGGCTGCCACCAGGCTGGACCCAGGGGACAGGGCTGCCCACACCTGCCACAGAGGCCTGGGGAGGGCACATCTCCACCCCGCTCTCACGAGGATGGGCAGCAGGGCCAGCCATGGACCAGTCTGCGTGAGCCTGGCATGTGATTTTCCCATTTGACCCCATAACATTCGAGCCGTTACTCGGCCCACAGGAAGTGCTGATGTGGTCAGTCACCAAATCCCCGGGGTGGAGAAGGCCAAGCGGGGCAGGCCTGGCGTTCCACTGCTCAGAGCTCCTGCAAGGGTGTTTCAGGGGCGCTGACAGCCTCCCAGGCTCCATCCCCAGGGCACTCCTCACCCCAGAGTCTGACCCCAGCCCCCAGCACCTCTGGGGCTGAGAAACTTCTCAGAAGGCCTGGACTTCCCAGGAAGGAGTGGACGCAGTCCCAGGGGAGAGGTGCCACCATATGGCCAAGGGGCTGCGAGCACGGGGCTGCCAGCCGTACTCACATTCGCTGCTGACGAGGCGCTCCAGCACCCGCCTCTGCTTCTGCAGGGACCTGGGAACGGGGCCTGGCTGCGCTCCTCCATCTGCGGGCGACAGAATGGATGGTCAAGGCAGGCTGTTCCCACCATGCCCTGCAGCCCTCCAGAGACCTGCCCACATGCTCCGGGGGCATCCGAGTGCCGGGGACAGCAGAGCCCAGGGCCTGCACACAGCCCTTGATGGGCACTGTGAGGGCCGCTCCTCTGGGCAACCACCTCTCAGCCACGAGGGCAACGCAGTGGCCCGCAGGGACCCCCATCCCTGCAGAGTACCAGCTCCCACCCCCAACACCCGGCAAAGCCCATGCCCTTTAGGGATACATCAGAGCACTGGACAGACACACCGTGCTCTCTGGGCAGTGTAACCTGTCCCCAGACACTTTGCTGGCATTGTCCTTGGCACAAATATTCCCTGGAATAGACTCAGCACCCCCTTCCCCTATCTTCCCAGCCCTGGTTCTGGAAGGGAAGGGTGACCTCTGAGCCGACTGACACTGGCCTTCTGTCACCATCCGCCTGCTGCACACCCCACCCAGCACGCAGCGTGGGGCTCTTCCCACGGGCCTTTGTGGGGTGGGTCAGGCAGGGGCTGGACAAGGACAGACAGTGACAACAGGAGGAGGAGGCCCAGGGCCGAGGGCGCCCAGACGAGCTGGAATTAGCCCGGGGGGCCCCGTGGGGTCCTGGCAGAAATCCACTTTCTGACCGGCTGGAGGCAGACGCTCCAGTGCTGGCAGAGGAAAGTCAGTGGGGCCCAGAAAACGGGGAGGCCACGCCGGTCTCAGAGGAGCACTCTTCTGCCCCGTTTGTCCCTCCAGATGGCTGCCCACTGGGTCAGAGGCTGGGGGTGCTGCAGAGGCTGCTAAAGAGGCCCACCTGGCGATGCCGCTGGAGACACCGCCCACTTGGTGTCCCCGGAGCTTCGGGGACACGGGGATGCAGGGACCCTGGTTCCTGCCCACACCTGTCCCTCTCCCCCCACCCTGTTCCTGGAGAAGGGGCAGGACACCCTAGAATGAGGTCTGTGGCTGTGCCTGTGGGCAGAAGCGGGTGGAGCCCCGAGGGGCAGAGGGGGCAGGGGGAACCACAGGGGAGCTGCTGGGAGCCCGACGGTGGGCTGCGTCCCGGGCATGGCTTAGGAAGGGGACCCCGAGGACAGGAGGACACCCCAGGAGGGCCCTCCCTACGTCCTCACAGGAAGCCTGTAGGGGCTCCCGGGCTCCTACAGGTAAGCCCCCCCCGAGTGCCGAGAGCAGGGGCCCGGAGGGCCGGCCCGCGGCAGGGCACCGTACCGTGTTCGTTGACCTGGCCCACATTCTCCAGCAGCTCTGACACGGCCACCTGCTTCTTCTTCTTGGGGTTGAGCTTCCAGTACATGAGCAGGGCCGCCTTCCGCACGGCCCGCTCCAGGTCGGTCTCGGAGGAGAGCCGCCTCACCTCCTGCTCGTTCTCTGAGGTGATGCCTGAGGAACAGGGAGCATCAGAGGCCTCGTCCCGCCCGGCAGCTGCTGCTGCGGCTCCCAGCCAGGCCCGAAGGCGCTTGGTGAGAGGCTTTGCAGGCATCTTTGTACCGGAGCAGAAATGGACACTTGGCCAAGAAGGGCACAGGCCCAATCCCTGCTGGCGCCCACCCTCCAGGGCCGAGGAGGCACTGGGTACGGCCTTCCTCTGCTGCCAGTTCACTCCCCTGCTGTCCCCATCTTCCAGATGGAGAAACTGAGGCACACAGGGGTGTCCTGACTTGCCGAAGGCCGCGGTGTCAGAGACAGGGAGAGCCAGCCTCACTGCAGACCCCGGCCCAGGAGCCCCACAGCACCTCACAGGCACCGTCGCGCCTGAGCAGCCAGGACTTCCCTTCACCCCAACTTCCAGGGACCTCAGTATGCCCTTCCCACAGGGCAGCAAGACTTGCAATAGGAGATTGGATTTTCTGTCCTTTTAAACATTTTCCAAGTTTTCCACCTGAGCACGTTTCTTTTATGATCAGAAAGCACTCAAAGTGGGAACATGGGGGTGTGGAGCAGGGGCACCCCAGCCTGGCTCCCCCGGCCCCCCACTGACACACCCTCCACTCGCTGGTCCTGACTGGGCTGCCTTCCAGCCTCTGGGAGCCACAGACTCCGACAAGCTGGCTGGGCAGTGACTCGCTCCGGCCAGGCAAGGCCGTCCTGCATTCTCTGGAACGGGGAGCTGGTTTGGTGAGAAGTTCTGACTAACAGCCACCACCACTCCGTTTTCAAGGGCCAAAGCCAAAGAAAACAGATTCTACGTAACCAATGTGACTCTTAAGAACATTATGACACAAAACCAGAAGGAAATACACTCAAGTACGAGGCACTTCTCCCTGTATTCCAGGGCTGTGGGGCATTTCATCTTTACATTTTTTATATTGTCCAGGTTTCCCATGATAAGCATAAAACTTCTACCACGTGGGGGAAACAGTTATTAAAAAAAAAAACCCTTTAGGACAGATGCACCCACTCTCCCGGGAGCCTTGCACCTTCAGAAAGCGCACTGCTCCAGACCCCAGGGAGGGACCGTGCCCCGGGCAGCAAGGCAGTCTGAGCAAGTCTCCCCGGCCTGCAGCCCCCAAAACGTTCTGCCCAGACCAGACGGCAAGGCAGTCCAGGAAGTTCCATCCTGACCTCTGGCACGTTCTCCAGCTTTATCACGGTGCTGCTGACCCCTCACTGGCTCCAGGACCTATTCCTCAAGCGGGATGGGAACCCAGAAGGTATATACTTGTGGACACCGACACCCGCTGAAGAGAACGAAACGGCTGTGTTTGCAAAATACCCCACGTCATAAACGTCTAGATGACAAAGCCACCAGTGGAACAGAAATGACACTCGGCTCCCTGGGGCGCCGCCACCAAGCTTCCTGCTGCTCTTATCTGAGCTGCTAAGTCAGCAAGCTGCACCGCACCACTCAGGCGGCTGCTCCCAGCCTCACAAGAACCCACCTTTTCTGTCCGCCAGGCACCGGCGAAGAAGCTTGACGGGCTCGTGCCTGCCCTGCTTGGCGGCGAGGATCAGCCAGTCCACGGCAGTGCAGTTATTGAGTTCTTCGTCCACACTGCTGGCTAGCTGCAGGTAGTGCTTCCCCACCTGCAAGCGAGACCCATGCAGGCTGTGCTCTGCATTGGCCTCCACACGAAGCACCCAGGGCTCCTACTCACATCTGGGCCCACACTGCTTCCCCTAGCCGGGCCACCTTGGGTCTTAGACCGTCCCCTGGCCCATGCTTCTGGCCGAACCCCTCTTCACCCCTTTATCCCCCAGGCCAAGAAGAAAGGTAGCAGGAACAGGGTCGCCCAGGTGTCTACACTAGGCTGGGTCTCCCAGACCCTCAGGGCACTTGCTCCACATGTGACTGTGGGGAGGGCGTGGCACCCCCTCCACCCGACAGGCAGGAAGCAGGGAAGGCCTCCTGGAGGAGGTGATGCCTAAGACTATGTGTGAGCTGGACACGGGAGAGGAACACGTGCTCCCCAGAGTGGGTAAGGAAAATAGCACAGCAGACGTAGAAACAGAGCCAATCTGCAGGGCGCCGGCTCGTCCACAGGCTGCGAGGCTCAGTCAGGCCCGCAGCGCAGAGGCCGAGGCTGGGCCTCCCCAGGACCCAAGGGTTCTCACCTCCGTCTGTGCCTTGGGGTCCCCAGCCTTGGCCTTCTCCAGGATTTCTTCAAAGGGGGTTTCCCTGCCCCTCTTCTCAGGCCCTTTAACACAGGTTAAAACAGACGGATGTCACAAAGCCTCTCCTCGGCACTTGTCAGAAGAGCGGAGGGGACAGCAGGAGGGGGCTGCAGGCTTACAGCAGCTCCCCAGGTTAAAGTCCAGGTCAGGGGCGGCTGCAGAGAGAACATGCCGGAGAGCTGCCTTCCAGCAGCGCGGACAGAAGACCCTTCAGGAGCGGTTCTCAGCAGCAGCTCCAGTCTTTGGGCAGGAGGCAGGCGAAGGACGAGGGTGGGAGCAGGTTTGGGCCTGCGTGCACTGGGGCTCTAGAAAGAGCCGAGGGCTCCGGTTTGAAAGCCCCTGACCTAAATAACGGACCTGCACACCAAGGCCCAGCCGCCAATCAACACGCCTAATTATGGCTTCCAAGACCGCAGTCTACACACACGGCTCTTGGAGGCCATAATCAGCGCTCGCACGTATGATATACAGGCTTATCACAGTGAATCAGAACAACTTCCCACGATGCTCTGCAGTGAAATTCACCATCAGCAGCTCAGAAATGCCCTTGAGGGGATGCACTCAGGGTGCCGGGCCTCTAGGTTGCTCCCCACGCCCCCTCATCCCACGGAACGGGCCACAGACCACTCTGCATCGCTCCTCGGGGTCACTCCCCAGCGCAGGCCCCCCTGCCAGAGCAGTAGGCCCAGGCAGTCATGAGGCACCACTTCCCAAAACGCCGTCCCGGGCAGTAAGAGCCTCATGTAACCACAACCGTAACCAGCACTGGGCAGCATAACAGCAAAACTGCTTTTGAAAAAATCCTTTACCGGTCCCTTTCTTTGATTTATGCAACCATTAATCTGGGGCCCATGCCCGGCTCTACAGCTGCCCCACCTTGGCAGTGCCCATGGGATGGGGTAGAGGTGTGGCCAGCTACAGGGTAGCTGCTTATTAGAGATTAACAGACCCTTACCTCCGAGTTAAGGGAACACCCACAGCCGCCCGATGACCAGCCTTCCCTACCCGTGCATCCAGGGCTTTCCCAGAACCAGGTCCACCAGGCTCAGAGCCAGCTGGGCCCCAGCCAGGGCTGCCTGCCTGCGTTAGGGGCGCCCGAGTCTTTCTCTGGGACAGAGGACTCCAGGAGGCAGGAGGGGCAGTGGCCTAAGGCAACACAGCCTTCCAGGTTCAAAAGTGGAGGTCACACCCACTGTGGAGGGCACAGGTGCTCTTGGTGACAGCTCAGCAAACACGATGACACCCTCCTGCGGAGCTCAGACTGGGCTTTCTCGCCAAGGTGCTTGGGAACCTTCCCGGCAGTGGCCTCAGGGCCCAGACACCTGCCCCCTCCCTAGGTGCTTCCCAAGTCTTCAAGGTCATCTCTCCCTTCCGGCTGCTGCCACACCCCCTCCAGCCCTGGAAGGTACATTCTGGCCTAGGCTCAGACTTAAGAGAACTGGGGGATGCAAACCCTGCAGGCTGCAAGCCAGGCCCTTCCTGCAGGCTCCCGGGGAGGGCAAGCAGGCAGAGAAACCCGAGCCGCGCGGATCTGCCTTGAGCATGACGGTGCCTTGCGACCTAGCGGGAGCCACTTTCAGTCCAATCGTTCTGTCTACCCAACAGAACAGTTTATGAAGGCTGAAACACTTGGTGTTGTGACTGGTCCAGAGCTGGCATTCCCAGTGTCCCTCCCCACTTCCCTCCCTCACTGACCCCAGGTCCTTTGCTGCATTTCCCAGCGCAATGCTGGGCACCTCTCGCAAGTTCACGACTCTTTTTTCTCGACTAACTGAATTCATGAGCCCACATTCATTTTTTTATATCAAGATAAAGAAGATTCAAGCATACATCTCTTGACTGATTACTTAATCAGTTATGATTAATTTTTCACAGCAGTCAGTGAATGACCTGACATTTCAACAGGGGTCCCAGCAGAGTCCCCCGGAACCTGCTCCGCACCTTCTTTATTACTCTGCTCTCCACTTGGCATGGGTAGAAATACTTCTACAATCACTCAGATGTCGGGCTCATGTTGCAGATCAGAGGGTTTTCCATCTAAGTAGGAGCCTTCGCGCAGGTCGCAGGCAAACTCCACTGGGCTCACTACTCCACACAACACGTACGTCCAGAAGCTGGCTGCCTAAGTGTGGCACCGAGGGCCACGGAACACACTGTTCTTTGCATACTCCACCACCATTCCTGACGTTTTTGGTAACAACCTTGATGTCCCCTTAGGGGACCCACCCTCCTGCACCCTGGGTTGAGTGGCACTGCCCTTCATCCCATGCTTCAGGGTGCAGCACGTCCACCTGAGGGCTCCATCTCCCTGAACACAGTGCCTGGCACAGGGGTGGGTGCAGACTCAAGCCAGGCTAGCGGGGCTGTGAACTGTGGGCCAACAGCTTTCTCCTGCTGGACCTCAGATGCCAGCTTGGGGCCCCAGAGGGCTGCTATGAGGGGACCCCACCAGAGGGTGAGGTCACACAGGACAGCAGAGCTGGGGAGACCTGATCACATCATCTGAGCCCCTGGATCCAGTGCACTCTAGACACCACAGCTGTATGAGATTGATAAAAGCCCCTGGAGTCCAGATTCAGTGCAGGAGTAAAAGAAGTAAACAACTGCCCTGGGAGGCGAGCACTGTGAACACACACACACACACACACACACACACACTTTTAAACTCCCACTGAATTAGTAAGTGACCCTTCCTTCTCTCCTGACGCCTGCAGGATGCTGGGCCCTCCCCCCGGCAGGGCGCATCACTGTCTTCTTGCTGGAACCTGGCCTGTCATTTCTCAGCTCCCACCAGTCTTTATGTGGACAGCCTGTGTTCAGGGGGTCTGAGCCATCCCCACTCCCAGCTGCCAGCATGGCGCCAGACAGGGCAGCTCAGCACACTGAACAGACATGGGAGGACGGACGGAAGGGCCGAGGGCAGGGCCTGTGCCTCCATCCGGCCCCCACACCCTAGTGCAGGCGCGCGGCACAGACTCGGCACAGTGATTGGACCACCAAGTCCGACTCCCCCAGTTTGAGCAGGTACTTTGGAGAGATGGCAGAGGATGATGAGCCTGTTTGCTCCCATTCACTGAGAGCGCTGGGACCACGCAGGCCGGTGAGCTGGGAGGCCTCCGGCTGCCCTTCCCCACAGCCCCGAGGCTCCCGCCAGCTCCCACCGCCCACGGGGCTCTCCCAGACAGCTGGGGACCAGGAAGAAGTGGCCCTCCACCTTCATAGACTGCTACGATCTGGATATGCTGAAGTGAATTTTTTGAATTGTTGAATGCTTGCCAAAAGCTCTTAAAAGAACAGTGCCATCTGAGACATGTAGTAAACAGGACGCAATACTCCTTGCTCTAAGGGGGCAGCTGCCACCTCTTACTTCCTAACTCGCTGGCCCTGGACACCTCAGCCTCCCAGAGGCCCCGGTCCTCCCAGGACACCCACCACGTGGGACTGCAGTGAAGGGGAAGGGGGACGGGAGCCAAGGCCCACCGTGTGTCCTGGATGGCCGAAGCCAGAGCACAGGGTGGGGCCTCCTCACACAGGCTGCTGGGTCTTCCTACACCAAGGGCTGCCATCAGCCTTCATGACCCTGACCCAGGTTCTTGTGAACAAAAGAGGTGAACAATCCTTACAATCCCATCTCTTCCCCAGGCTGGCTGAGCTCAAGCATGGGGGTCCCAGCTATGAAGTGCACCCTGCCGACAGGCCCCAGGCAGGGGTAGTAGCCTCAGCCCTCTCCTCACTGACCAGCAGACACTGACCGAGCACTGGCTCCACACCAGTCTGAGTGCCAGTTGCTGAGAGCACCGTGCTAACTGAGGCAGGACTCCTGCTCTCTTGGCTGCCCTAGGGTCAGGCAAGGACAGTCACATTCCATCAGTGCAGGTCTGGGGGCTGTGGAGGTGTCACAGGGATCATCAATCCTGATGGAAGGGACTTCCTGGAGGAGGTGGCATCTGAGGCTTGGAACGCAGGTGGCATCTGAAGGCACCAAGCCAAGTTGCCAAAGGTCCTGGAAACCACTGCACCCGAGAAACTCATCTGTCCTCACGACAGGTCATCCTGCCATGCAGGGGTGATGGCATGGGCACGGCAAGACGGACCAGGGTAACATCACGTGTGTGAGCAGCTCCTAAGTTATCAAGGCGAGCCCCTTGGTGGATAAGAACCATGTCATTCACTGCCGGGACATGTCCCCAGGACAGCAGGGCCTTGGAGCTCTGCACCCCTCACACCCATGTCTATTCTGGCTCTGCCCCCACTCAGCCCCCTTCCCCACTGGGAACCGCCCTCCAGGCACCCCCAGAGGCTCTAGCCGGAGACCTGGACATCAGCCTTGCCTCTCCTGCCCCCTGCGCTCTCACGGCCACCCCCACACAGAGGCCAGGGTGGCTTCTTTAACACCACTCCTCTGATCTAAATCCTCGAACGCTCCCATGGACATGATTCTCCTACCTGACCCTCTAGACCTCTCTGAGGCTGGCTGGCCTCTTGAGCTGCGCCTTGACCCCTGCCATCAGTCCTGGCACCCTGAGCGCCCAGCACAGCCCGCACCTTCTTCACTTACTCCCCCAGCAGCTCCTCTGGAGAGGGAGCCCTGCCTGTCTTGGCACATGGCTGGGCAGGCCCTGGTCAGCCCTGGGTGAACACCTCCTGGCAGGCTGTGCCTCCACCCAAGGGTCCCAGTCACCAGCCTCCTCCGGGGCCCTGTGGTCGCCAAAATGCTGGCCTGGCTCTGACAGCTGGGAGGTCTCTCGGACTGGGCAGTCCTGCTGGCTTGCAATCTGCTGCGACCCACCCGGGTCAGCACAGAGGGCACCTCCTCGGGCCCAACAACGCCAGTCGTCCCCAGCACAGTGCTCGCCTCCCAGGGCAGTTGTTTACTTCTTTTACTCCTGCACTGGGGCCAGCCGACGAGCCAGGCACAAGTCCCTTGCTTTGCTCATGCACAGGGTGCCGCTCTGCACCCGCACCAGAGCTTCCCGAGGTGCTGGACCCATGGGGTGCACCACCACGGAGCTGTCCCGGCGGCCCGCCTTGGAGGTGAGCTCGGGGCAAAGGCTGTGCTCAACCTCGAATGCACCCATCCAGCTGGGGCCCCGGGTCATCTACTTCACCTCTTTCCCTGGGTTCCTCATCTGGAAAAATTGGAGAAGTGAGTGAATGCAGAGAACAACCCAAAGCAGGTTGGAAAGGATCCTTTCAACGCTCTCCTTGTAGCCTATGGTGCTTAACTGATGCTCGTTACACCTTTGCTCGATGGACAGGTGACCAAATTAATTAAAACTTACTGAAAAGCCCCTTGTGGGGCAGCTGTAGGCAGTGTGGGCCAGTAAGGCAGGGCCTGCGGTGTCCACATCAATGACTGGTGATGGACGCAGAGCCTCTGGGAAAGCGACACAGCAGGGGGCCAGTCCCCAGGGCTGCCAACCTGGCCAGTGCCCACTCTCCTCTCCCTCCCCTTGGGGGCACAAGCCAGAGACCACACGTGTTTCCTGGCTCTTGTCTGAAACTTACAGTCTGAACTCTGTCCTCCGAGGGCTGCTTTGCGTCACCCAGATTGAAACCACACGCGCCTGACCGGGTCTCTATGCTTGCCACCAGGAGGCATCCTTGGCTGGGCCACGATGCCGGGGTCAGACCCGCTTGCCGGCCTCAGAGACAAAGTGGAGGATGTGGTGAGCTTTTCAGGAGATGCGAAGATCAGAAGGGCCCAAGGACAGAGGACTTCTGGGCCCCCTGGGTGCTAGTCCAGTGCGACCTGCAATGGGGCCCTCAGGCTCACTTCACGCAGAGCCCAGAGATCCCCAGAACTCTGTGGGGAGGCGGCCAGTGTTGCAGCAAAGACTGGGGCCAGCTGTGTACTCGTCACTCAGCAGCTGGTCACACGGGCAAGTCTGTGCCTTGGTTTCCTCACCTCCAGATGGGGACAAGAGAGCTTCCCTCCCAGGCTGCTGTGAGAGTTCAGATCCGGCCCCTGGGAAGCCCTGAGGACAGGGCCAGCACACAGCGGTACACACAACAGGCGAACACAGCGGGCGCTCATCACGGGCAAGGGGCCTCTGCATGCAGGGCATTGCTGGGCTGGGGGTAATCATCTCAAGCAGCGGCTTCCAGGGGCAAAACAAAACGACAGAGGCTGGGTGAGCTGGAGAAAGGGGAAGTGAGGGGTGACCAGGTGACAGTGGGGGCTGGGATGCCCTCAACTCTCCAGACCACCTGGGGAAGGCCTGGGAATAAGGAAGGAGACCTCACAGTGTCCACCCCGCAGTGGAGGAGGCGGCGAGGAGAGCCTGCCCTCCTGCCCTCCTGGCCCCTGCACACCTGCACACCCACACACGTGCAGTTCTGGCACAAGCCTCCCTCAGGGCAAGAAGAAATCTGACACACATGCAAGCCCCCAAACGCACGCAGCCTTGAGATGATGCAAGACCAGTCCCCGAAGAGGAGTTCCGGGGTGTGCTGACATGCAAGGTGGCGCCCCTGGAGGAGAGGCTGGAATAGCGCCAGGAGGCCCGGATGCTTGCTGACATTCATGAGGCATATTAACGCACAAACCATCTCTGTGCACCACCACCATGCCGGGTGCCCACAGCGGTGAAGGGCCATGACTCAGAACTGCACCAACCGTGGGGGGCTTCTGCACGCACCAAGGCCCAGAGCACAGGGCCCCACGTGGTCAGGGTGATCGTGCCCACTTCTCAGATGCAGAAACAGGCTCAGGGGGGCTGCCGACTCCCTCAGGAGGACACGGCTCAAGGCCAGCAGCCAAGCGGAGAGTCACACAGCAGCCTGCCTCTGGCCCCTCCTGGGCCACCTCCTGAGGTGGACCAGCCCCTGACATTCAGCAGGTAACAGGTCCTGTGACAGATGCGTGCTCGGAGAGACAGGACAGGAATGTTCTGGAACAACCGGCATGGGAGCCAGAGAGCGTTTCACACGCTGCAGGTTCCCACCACAAAGTCACTAAGTCACCCTATCTGCCTGTGAGTGGTATTCATTTTTTAAATAAAAGAAACAGAATTGGGACTATCAGACCATAACATGCACAGTAAGGCAAAGCATTGTTCTGCAAATTTCCATTCCCACTGAGTGTGAGTGTGCAGGTGTGCCAGTCCAGGGCATGTGTGTCTCCTGCTGGGTTCAAGGTCGTGCAGAGGCAGTGCCCAGAGCTGGATAGGGTTCCGGCAGGTGGAGATGGTGGACAGAGGTCCTCATGCAGTAAATGGAGGTGGGGAAGCTTGGAGGCAGACCTGGGGGCCCTGGAAGGGTCTCTGTGTGCAGGAAGGAGGGGGCGGTGGCCCAGAAGAAGTGAGGAGCTGCTGCTCTGCCCCCTGTCAGTGATACAGCCACTGGCCTCCCTTTGCAGGGCTGGCTGCTGGGCAGACAGACGACGCATCAAATGGGTAAATCACTGGAAGAGCAACCCTGATCTGGCTGCGTCTTCCCCAAACACCAGAGCCAGAGGCCGGGCTCCCCACTTCAAGCGTCTGTGGACCTCACAGTGGGGTGTGGGCCTTCCCACTCATGACAGCCCCTAAAGCATGAGGGAACCTCTCAGACAAGGCTTGTCACACCCCACGCCCACTCCTGCCCCCAGCTCACTCCTGATGCATCTCAAGTGCAGGCCCTTGCCCCTTCCTGGCCCCTCACCGCCGCATCACTCAGGAGGTCTAGGGCACTCTCTACCCTTCCCCCACCCCAGGCAAGGCCATTTCCTCCCCTGGCCTCCCCCTGGGCTAAGCCTTGCTCAGGTATCGTCTCTTCCCAGAAAGCAGGCCCCAGGTCCAGGGCCACCTCTGTGCTTCCCAGACCCCAGGCTTCCCTCTGCTCCCCACGAGACTGTGGACTCCTTGGGGACAGGCACAGGTTTGTCATGCCCATGGCCACCTGGCACAAAGGGCTGTGCTCCGTGAGCAGGGGGTGGACGAAGGAGGCATCAAACCAGAGCGCCCCTCCCCCAAGTCCGTGAGGTGCCGGCACCGTGACCAGCTGTCCTGTCCTACCTGGTCATCACACTGCCTCACCTTTACTCCTGGGCGGCTGAGAACAGAAAGCTGAAGAGGCTCATGAGTGCCCAGAGAGGGAAAACCCTTAGCAGCCCGGCCCCAGGAAAGAGGAGGGCACTGGGGGCCCGATTACAGGCCCACGTACATCCCGGGGTGCGTGGCAGCCAGGAGTGGCCATGTGGGCCCCCAGACCAAATGGCCCCTGAGGAGTGGCCCCAGGGCACAGGGGACAGCCGGGCCTCTCTGAGCGCTGTGCAGGGCCAAAGCTGGGTGGGGAGCCTCCTTCCCCATGCAGACTGCCTGGTACCAACTGCCCACGAGCCCAGGCTGTGAGCAAACTGGAGCTGGAGCCAGCAGATTATAAATAAAATAAGGGAATGTGACGTCTGCTACAACCCAAGTTTATGAACGAATGGGCAGAGCCTGCTATGCAAGTGGGAGCCCAAGGGCCAGGGGTGGGGCTGGGGGCCTGAACCTCAGGAGAACCCTCGCAGGGGGGCCTGGTCCATGTGCTCGCCCCGCTTCCACAGTATGGCCCTGGGCAGGCCCCATCCCCATCCCCTTACCCATGCCAGCCACTCTTTCTTGGCTCCTGGCACGCTGGGCCCGGGGCATGGCTGAGGCAGCTGTGTCTCCCACATCTGGTGCAGGTCCAATTTGGGATCCAGGAGCTCGGGGCACCCCACTCTTCTGCTCCACTGAGGCAGTGGCACTGAGCTGTGAGCAGGCCTGGGGCTGTGGTGGTGGTGGAGGCTGTGGCCCAGAGGGGCTCCCGGGAGGGGCACTGGAATCCATCCTGCTGGCAAAAAGAGCCTCAGGTCAGACACACACAGAACAACCAAGCCCGGCCTCTAATTTTTGGCAGGGGAGGCTGGGGAGAAACAGGGCTGCCCAACACTCTTAGGGCATCTTTCTCAACCTCACAGTAGCTGCCCCAAGACTGTTCCATTTCACAGATGAAGAAATTGAGGGAGAAACTCCCACAAGGCCATCTGGCTCAACAGGTCCTGAGCTCAGGCCTTGAGTCTCCGCCTCGCCAGGCACGAGCCCTGTGGCCTCATGCATCCTCCTCAGGAGCGGTGGGGATGACGGGATGTTGGGAGGATCAGTGAGATGTGCCACACGGAATGCTGAGCCCAGGGCCCAGCTGGGGCGGCTGAACGGTGCCTCCAAATCCATGCCCACCCCAAATCTAGGGAGGTGGCCCCCTATTTGGGAAAAGGGGCCTCTGCAGATGTAATTAAGGACCTGGAGATGAGATCATCCTGGATTAGGGTGGGCTTTAATCCAATGACCGGTGTCCTTATAGGAGGACAAAGGACACAGAGGAGAAGGCCCCATGAAGACAGAGGGAGAGACTGGAGAGGTGCAGCTCAGGCCAAGGGACCGAGGCGTGCCAGCCGCACCAGAGGCCAGGAGACAGGCACAGAAGGGCTCGCCCCACATGGCACCAGCCCTGCTGACTGCTTGGTTTGGGACTTCTGCCTCCAGAACTGAGACACAATAAATTTCTCTTGTTTGAAGCCACCAAGTTTCTGGTAATTTCTTACATAAACTGTAGGAAACGAATACACTGGCACAGAGTAAAGGTTAAATAATGTGAGAAGGGGAGGGCAGGGGAGAGGCCTGGAGGGAGTGGGGAGGGGAACAGCTGGTGGGGCCAGATTTAGGCAGACCTGCCAACCCCGAAGCCTTCCACGCCAGGCCCGAACCACTGAACTGCAGCAGACTCGACAGTAGAGATCCTGTGACACTCTAATGACAGGAGAGAGAGGGCTTGATTTGATGTTAAAGGGCTGTGCGTGCTGTGCAGCAACAAGCAAGACCTCCACAAGCCCCGGGATCCTGAACCTGGGGCCCTGGATGGGTTTTGGGGGACACGGACCCCTGAACCTGTCAGAACCAGGTGTGCACTGTGTGTGTGGTGGGGGAGCCAGGAGGGCCTCTTGCCAGATTCCCAGAGGATCCTGTGACCCTCCCCAGACTCAGTGTCATGTCCATCCTTTCCGCTGGGATGTAACAGCAGGAAGAGGCTGGTAATGAGGAAACCTGGCTCCCAACCCTAACCTGCCAGGGCTGCCATGCCCTTGGCTCTATGCCCATCAGCACTGTGACCCTGAGCAGGCCATGCCCCTCTCTGCACCTCAGTTTCATCAGTCACCCCAGGCTCAGAGGCCCTGAGAGGACCAGAGGTGAGACGGGAGTCCGTGAGCTACACCATGGGGCTAGGTTCCCCGGCATCCCCAAATGGCCAGCTGCAAGCACCAAGCCTGCCAGAGCTGGCACCTGACGAAGTTTCTGGAGACTGGTGTCATGAGAAGAGCTGGGGGTGGCGAGGCACCATAAGCCTGTCCCCAGGGGCCACACAGCCATGTCTGCCCCATCTCTGGCTACAAGTGAGTCCTAGAGACAGGATCTGTGTCCGCCAAAGAACCCTGCAGATTGCAATCTGGACATTCCTCCCTCAGAGCAACTAAGCCCTTACTTTAAAACATCCCTCCCAAGGGCCCCCGGTGCAAACCCACAGGATGGGCAAGCCATGCGAGTATGCAGGAAATCAACAGGATGGTGGGTGCTATTTGCCAACTCCAGACTTTCAGGACCCAGAGAGGCGACTCCTGTAAGATTCCTCCGTGAGCTGCATGTGCAGACCACGGTGAGGCACTCAGCCCAAGACGCGGTGCACAGAACCTGGCGGCTCAGCCGGCCTGCCCCTATAGCTCCTGGGGCCCCAGCATCAAGTGCCGCCTTGGAATGGCAGTGGGCAGCGCCCCCTCATGAGAGTGGACTTATGCCAGGGCACCTGTCATCATGACAGCAGCACACCTGTGCCTGGAGCGTGCTCCATCCTTCCCGCATATCTTCTTGGGGTTCTTCATGTGGCCCGTGAGGACACTCAGGTCCAGAAAGGTGGGGCTCCTGCTCAAGGCCGTGCAGCTCAGGGTCTGAGGTGGAGTTCAAATCCAAGATCCAATCGGAACCCCCAGCCTCCACGCCTCTGATCTTGCAGTCCTCTTCCTGGAATGCTCTTCTGCCCTCCCATCCCAATCCCAGCCTTCGATTCAAGTCCAGGGCCCAACTCGCCTTCCTGGGGGCTTCCCAGAGGTCTCTGCTGAGTCCCATCCCATCACCTGCTCTCAGATAAATACACAGCATGTAGGTGTCTCTCCGTCAGAGGTGGGTAAGAGACGCTCATCTGTCTCCCCCTCTATCAGGAGACCTGAGTCAGGGCTGTCCCTGAACAAAAGGACATGATTTTACCACTGGAAGCAACATGGGGAGTGAGTGGCAGTTCTACCACTTACCTGGAGCCACTTAACCCCACGGTGCCACAGTTTCTCCATCTGTGAAATGGGGATAACACCTCTCATGTAGGGGTGCCATTGGGATGAAAGGTGTGAAGAGAATGCAATCTCTTGTAGTCGGCAGCGGGAGCTACAGGGGCAAA
This sequence comes from Manis javanica, assembly GCF_040802235.1. Lineage (NCBI taxonomy): Eukaryota > Metazoa > Chordata > Mammalia > Pholidota > Manidae > Manis > Manis javanica. The sequence goes on along the minus strand of NC_133160.1, from coordinate 169,199,121 downwards.
CTAGAAAGCGTTAAAAAACGCCCAGCCCATTTCTCACAGGTGCTAAATAAAGGCATATTCAAGAGAGAAACCCCTTATAATAGGAATTCTAGGAAAATGCAGTTCTGGCTGGCCTGTTGGACTGTTATGATCAAAATAAAACTGTTTAAAGGAAAACATCTAGTTAGGAAGAATGAGTGAATAAAATCAGACTCATTTTCAGGTGTCCTGAGAGTCAGCCTAGCCCCTGTTGGGTCAAAGGCCTTGTTGCTTTAAAGCAAATAACAGGACTCACTGCCAGGGTTGTGTCACAGAAAGAATCGCAGCCAGTCTCCTGGTGGGAAGACCTGCCTGGTGTCTGCTCCTTCCTTCTCTGACAAGTCTTCTTGCTGGCGACACTGGGAGCCCCATTCGCCTGCAGTCCCTGCCCCCCTGCCTGGCACTCATCAGGGCAGCCTGGCTTTAGGGCGCAGCACTGGGCAGGGAACAGCCTACCTGATCTTGCTGCATGACCCCAAACAGGCTCCCGCCAGGCATCCAGAGGCAGAACAGGGCTGCCCTCCAGCCCCAGCTCCAAGACTCTCCCACCCACCTACAAGTGGGGCATCAGCCCCAGCTGCCGCCTGATGGCCAGAGTGCTGGCTTAGAACCCAGCATTGTGGAAGGTCAAGAGAGCAGAGTGGCGGGCATTCTTTCCATGCGAGCACTAAGGCATATTTCTATCCCATCCAAACACAAACTGCCAACACCAAGAAGCTGAGCTGAGGGGCTGCCACCCTGGACAGGGCTGCACAGACAGGGACCACGTGTGGCCTTCTGCCTCCACACACTGTGCCTCGCTCAGGCCAGCCCCGCCCCTGAAACAAGCCTCCGCTGCGGGAAGCCTTAAAGGTGCTCCAGCGCCCTCTGACCAGAGAGAGCCTCTACTACTAGGATCCCAGCCCTGGGGAGTAACCAGGGTCACACACAGGTTTCACTCAAGGTCACAGCCACACTTTCCGGCACCATCCAGCAAGGGCAGATATGGAAATTACGGTCCCACTATAGGGAAATGTTGGGATAAGACTGTTGCACAGGATTTAAAGCAGCAGGAGATGCCGTCATGAGTCTCCAGAATGAAAACAAAATTACCTGAAAAGATGGAATAAAATGCTCCCCAAAATGTTAATAGTGACTATCTCAGGTAGAGGGATTATGGGTGGTTTTATTTTATGCGTGGTTTTATTTTACTTTTTCTAAGTGTACTTCCTTAATTTTCTATAATGAATGTGCAAGGTTTTTGTAATTAAAGTAAGTTATTTTAAAACATATTTGTGATGGAGCCCCGGCCTGTGGATCCTAGTGTCTGGGGTATCTGCTTGGCCTGGCCCTGCCCAGCCCCCTGGCACAGGGCTGATCCTCAAGACAAGGGCACAAAGCCCTTGGAGACTCCCAGGTACCTATTTTTGCTCCAGAGTATTAAGGGCCAAACCAAGGAACACTCTGGCTCCACCCGATGTGCCAAGTTCACAGGAACAAAAGGGGAGTCAAGCTGGGAATGCCCCAGGCAGTGACCATGGGCAGCCATGAGTGTCTCCCCTGTGGCCGAGCACCCATGAGTCTGGCCTGGGAGGGTCAGCAGGCATGGACAGTGGGCTGATCCTGCACCAGGCACTGTGCGGTGCCTCCCTGCGCCAGAAAGACCTCCTAAAGGGCCGGCCTTCGAGCAGCCCAGTCTGGATGGGAAAGGGACACCTAAACAGACAGCCACAGCGACAGAGCTGCGCTTGCTTGGGCTGTTAGCACAGAGGGGGCTCACTTGGTTTCAGAAAGGGGGCAGGGTGGTAAGGATTCTGGAAGAGAGGCCTTGACTAGCTTTCAACACAAACAGGCTTGAGCCCACGAGTGGGGAGGGAGTTTGGGAATCATTAATTTCTGTTCTGACAGGTGGAACTTTCTGGGGAACCTGGCCCAGCCCTTTAGGAGGTGAAGGAGCCCTGTCCTCTGTCCCCACTTTTTGCACTTGATTCCAGCAGGGGCCTGCCCAGGAGAAAAGGCAGTGGAGGGGGAGGGAGCAGCAGCATGGCCAGGAGGGAAGTGACCAGTGGGGAGAGGACACAGGAAGGAGAGGCTGAGTGGGCAGCCAGCAGGGGCAGTCCCAGGGCCTGAGCATTGGAACCAGAGTTTAGCCGAGGGCTAGACGGAAGTGCAGAGAAGGGAAGTGACAGTTGAGAACCATCAGGGCTGTGTGGGGACAGGATGGGGAAAATAGGAAGGAAGTGGGCAGCTGTCCAGGGGACAGGTGAGGAGGCCTGGCCCAGGGCAGAGCATCACCATTGAGTGGGGGAGCAGAGGTGGCCTGGTTTGTGGCTGGGTGCCACTTTCTGAGATGGGGACTGGGAAGGGGGAAGGAGCCATATAAAGCATAAAGCCTTCTTTCTATTATGATTCTTCTTATCACCACCACCAGAGACCAAGTGGTCTCTGTCCTACAGCAAAGGCATTTGGGTGGGCAGGACTGAGCAGGGTTCCCTGCGACCAGCCCCAAAGGCCTGTCCTGCTCTGCCTGGGAAGGGAAGGGGAAGCCTACAGGGGAACCCCTCCCCCTACCCTTCCATCCAGGGAAAAAGGGTGTGATGTTTCCCTGAGTCCAGACAGAGGCCCATCTGCTGGGTGGGGCGGACGGGGGAGGGTGGGGAGGAAAAGGGAGGAGGTATATAAAGGTGCCTTTCTCTACATCCCTGGTCAGATGCCAAGGGGCTCCCAGGAGAATCACAGCCCCTTGCAGAGGGGACAGTACAGTGCCAAGTGTGGCCTCCTGACTTCCACTGGCATGGCTCCCTCACCAGGGCTGCAGTGAGGGTGGGCGGGCAGCCAGCACGGAGGAGGGTGTCCAGGGCACGGCTCGAGTGATGGGTCCCAGCAGAAAGAAAAGCCCTTTGCAAACCCACCAAATGCCAAGGGTCATTGTCCAAGGTGAGGAAAGGCGAGCGCTAGCTCTGAGCGCCTGGATGAGTGGGTGGGAGTAGTTGGGGGTCTGGCCAGAGGACACCCACCAGGCTCTGCCCAGATCCAACCCAGATAAGCATCCTGCAAATGGGACTGTAATTCCTACCCTTATGAAACCACTGGGAGAGCTAAATAGTGTACCAATGGTAGTTCCTTGGAATTTCTTAATATCAAGTGCAAAAAGTGGGGACAGAGGACAGGGCTCCTTCACCCCCTAAAGGGCTGGGCCAGGTTCCCCAGAAAGCTCCACTTGTCAGAACAGAAATTAATGACTCCCAAGGCCTGATTCATACCAGGCAGGGCCCAGGGCCACCCCCACCTTATTGAGGAGCCCCAGGGAGTGCATAACTGCCTCACAGATTCTAAGCGGGCTGTGGGGGCTTCAGCCTGACCCAGACAGAGGCTGCCCCCTGGGGAGGGATGCGGTCCCACTGGGGAACTGAGCTTCCATCATACCCCCGCAGTTCCCACCTGGGGGCCGATATCTTCCACAGGCCAGGGGGCACTGAAGGCTGTCCTGGGTCCTGCCAAGGCCGGAGAACGGCCGCGGGGGAGGGGACATGACGGGGCAACTCCGGGACTGGGCAGTGGGGCGCAGGAAGGGACGCCCCTTGCCAGCCGCTGGTCCCCCCCACCAACCCCCACCATGAGCCACCTGTCCCTCGTGGCTGTTTTCCCGCCCGCAATGGGGTTTCGCAGCGAGCCTAGCGGATGTGACAGTGCTCGACAGTGCTCGGAGCACGCGACGGGTCCGGGCTGGGGCCAGGGGGCTCGCACACCCAAGGAAGACCCGACCCATGTCCAGGCCGGGATCGCCGTGGCCGTCGCGGAGCGGGCGGGACATCTGCCCTCCAACTTCTGGGAACAAATGCAGGGGCCGTTGGGACCAGCCGCCCATCCGCTCAGAAGGGGAAACTGAGGCTTGAGACCGGTGGCGCCTCCCGCCTCTCCCCAGCCCCCAACGCGGCCGAAGTACTCACCGGCCGGAGAGCGGGTCGACAACACCCCCGGGCCTCCCAGTCCGCCTTAAAGTTGCCCGAGAGGAGAAACGCGCGCCGGGGACGGAGGGGAACCGCCAGGACAGTGCGGGCGGTGCTGGCTACAGCTGGAGCTGGGCGGGGGGCGGAGCCATGGGCGGGGCAGCAGGCCGCCCTCCACTTAGGACGCGGCCAGTGGACGCGGTGCCGGCTCGGCCTTCTGAACGGCCGACGTGACTGCCAATCATATCGCACCTCCTCCAATCACGAAGAGCCTCGCCTGGCTGCCCCTACTCGCCCAGCCAGGAGGCCGGAGGGCGCCGGGAGGACTGGTGCGACCCGCCCACGGCGAAAGTTTCCGAGCGGACTCGAGCCTGGCCCCGCCCCGGCCCTGGCCCCGCCCCGGCCGTCCTGCCCTGGCCCCGCCTCGCCCGCAAGGCGTTCTGCAACCGAGCGAGGCGCCTTCTTTCCCTAACAGGTGGTTGGGTCCTAGAACGTGACTCAGGCCACCTTTCACGTATCACTCTGGTCCCAGGTGAAATGGGTAGTATTGCTATTGCAATACTGACACGTCGAGTGCCTATTATGTGCCAGACGCTTTAATTCAGGCCCTGCCAGAGCTAAAGAGGGCTCTCCTTATTCAGCAGTAGGGACAGAAAAATGTGGCCCATTTAAAAGTGTACATGTAACCAAGTGCTGCTTTAAATGCAACGTAGCACGCTTTTCACAGGTTACTGGGATTCATTTGAGAATATATATTAGTCCAAGGAATAAGGCAAAGCTCAGGCAGTTTGGAAACCCTACTTTCCATCTTGCCCTGTGGCTTAGAGGTATAGTTTGGAAATGAGGGCAAAGGTCTCTCCCTGAAACAGGCTCTTGGGACAGTGAGGCCCAGGCCAGTGGCCCTGGGGGCCCTGCAGGCTGTGTCGGCTTTGTGTCCGGTCCTCATAGCCAACCTGAGAGCCTGTCCTGGGTTATCATAGCAGAAACTGGCTCAGAGCGACTGCCAGAGGCATATTACTAACATATTGGAAGCAAAGACTACAGATGGTTTTGGAGATGAGTTCTCTCCTCTGAACACACTAACCCGGGGACTTTTGTGAAAGCTATTCAGTTAACATCAGTCCCCTCATTTTATGCTCCAGCTGCCCCCTCCAGCCCATCCTCACCTTCTCATCTAACACTATGAAGTTCACAGAAGAACGAAGGACACTAGCCCTGAGCAGTCCCCGCTCTGCCCCAGGCTCAGTCTGGAGGGCCCTTCACACATCGAGACTGTTCATTTGACCCCTAAAGACCCAGTGAGGTAAGTGTTATCAGTTCGTTTTCACTGATGAGAAAATTGAAGCTTGGACATAGTTATTTGCCCAACGTCACACAACTCTTTCCCCTCTGACAATACACTTACTACAGAAAATTTGGAGAATTACAAAAAAGTAGAAAGAAGAAAAATAATAATTCAAAAACTATCTGTTGACATTTCAGGGTATATGCATATTTAAGAAAGGGCTTCCAAAAGTCAGTGTGATTAAGTGTGTGTGTGTGTGTGTGTGTGTAAGCCCGTTTCATTGGGGCAGTCCCTGTGATTACACTGCATGTGTGTGTGTGGCTATTTCATTAGGCAAAGTCCTAGAGGTAGGAACACTGGATCCTGATAGGCTTTTTCAGGTCTCTAGATAACATTTCACCAGAACAAGTTTCTCAAAATTATTTCCAGTTTACCTCTGAAGGGGCACACACTGTCATGGGAACTGCCTTTTTTAAATTTTTGTAACCTTTTCCTAATATGGTTAAATGAAAAATAGTCTCTTTGCCATTGTAATTAGCATTTCCATGGTAATTATTGAGGCTGAACATTTCATGTTTCTTAATTTTAAGAAGCATTGCTCTCTCATTTGTCTATTGGGAACTTAGAGGCTCTCTGAAAATGAGTTAGACAAGTTTCTTTTATTCCCAACCCACTTTACCGTCAACCCTCTCCTTCAGCTCAAAGGACTGGGGCCTCCCTCAATTGCTCTTACAACCCACTTTGGGGACCCAGCAGCCCTCCTCACACTTCAAGGCTAAAGAACTTGGAAAGTCACAGGCACATTCAGAAAGAGAACCACTGAGGTAAGGAAACTTAGAAAACTGGAAGATAACATGGAGTAAATATAATGTGGAATAAAACCTCATGAAAATAGGAAGAAAATGAAAGGCTTACAGAGCCGTTCCAGGAGGTACTGCAAGCAAAGAACAGAAGAGGCTATAAAAGAAACAGAAATGAAAGAAATGCTAGAGGAAAATGTCTCAGAGCTGAAGTTACACTGTGTGAAGTCTCCAAGGATTAAGAAGCAAGTCATGCAGAGTTCCAAAAAGAAACAGTCACACCCAAAGTCAGGGGAATCACAGTGGTGCCAACTTCCAAGGGGCAGGGGACATTGGAACAATGTCCAGGGACCTTGATTATCTAATCAAGGAGCTTTTCCTCTGCCATAGTGGAATTCATCTGTCAGGGAATAAGAAGGAAAATATCTGACATGAGAAGACACAGAGAGGGTCTCTCTACCTACAGTGTTCCCCTCTCACTGAGAAAGCCCAATCACGGTGGAGAGCTCAAGACAGAGCAGATAGGAAGAACAGGAAATGGTGGTGAGCAGTGACTCTTGCAAAACACGTGACACGGTTTAATCTAAATACACATTGGATTTTGTATGATAATTGCTAAGTAAGGATTCTTGAAATGTATGCCACATGCTGTAAGGGTCTCCCATATTCATCTGGAAGTGCAAAATAGACTCTTTCTAGCAACCGCAGGAGTTGAGGGAGCACGGCGGGGAAGTGGAGAGCTCAGAACATTTTAAGATTACATCCAGTTAGGGGAGGTTGAGTGGTTAGAGTATCTGCTCTGGTGCCTGAGGCAGGGGAGAGCGGAGAGGAAAATCTGGTGGGGAGGATGTCATGTATTTACTTTAAATACATTAACAGGGACACACTGGTTTAATGATGACTCTCAGGAATCAAAAGCAGCAACGAGTGGAGGAGAAGCATAGTACAATTTCTGAATAAATGGGTTGAGGTTGTGTGTGGAGAGAATGGCCATGGAAACAGCATTAAGGAAGGGAAAAGGGAGTGGCAGCACCAACTTCAATAATAATAAACGTAAAATGAGATGAAATACATAAAACTGTGGAGATCGACTTTCATAGAAAATACGAACATGCTGAATTTCCCATCAAAAGCTTGTGAGATTGGGGTAAGAATTAAAATCCACTTAAGTGCTATTTACAAGAAATGCCCCCCAAATGCTAAAAATAGAGGTCTGAAGAGGACATTATTTGAAAATTGAAATTAAAGAAAAAATAACAAGAACGGTAAATTGTTATTATATAAAGAAGAATTCAAGGCAGAAAGCATCCACAGGAACAAAGAGGTATATTATATAATGCTGCGAAGTACAATCCACAAAGATTCAATAGTCAGAAACCTTAATGTACCAGAAAATACAGCAGCTGCGATGGTCACTTTTATGTATCAATTTTGCGAGGCCATGGTACCCAGGTGTGGTCAAACATCAGTCTAGATATTGCTGCGAAGGGATTTTCTTAGATGAGAGTAATATTTGAATCTGCAAACTTTGAGTGAAGCGGATTATTCTCTGTAAGGTAGGTAGGCCACATCTAATTAGTTGAAGGCCCTAAGAAAACTAGACTGAGATCCCCTTATGAAGAGGGAATCCTGCTAGCAAATGGCCTTTACATTTGCGCTGCAACATCAACTCTTCCCTGGATCTACCACCTACTGGCCTGCCCTACAAACTGTGGACTTGCCAGCCCCCTCAATCACATGAGCCAGTTCCTTAAAATAAATCTTTCTCTCTTTCTCTTTCTCTCTCTCTGTGCATAGGGCCAGAGGCCGGCCTTCACTCCCCCACTGTGCTTTGCTGTTGTGTATTGAGTGAATGAATGAATGAGTCCACTAACTGTGGACCTCATAAGGAGCTCTAGCTTGCCTTCAGGACAGTATAAACTCTTTAAAGTAACATCTAAATGCACTTCACGCACTTCAGTCCTATTGTCCTGCCCGTAGTCCCATCTTCTTCCTCCGGTGTCCAGATTCTGTGTTCATATTTGTGTCTGCTTCCTCTCTACCTTACTTCAATTTACTCAGCACGTGTTGATCAACTTCCTGCCAGTTCCAAGCACACACAGGAAAGTGAAGAACATTGGTGATCTGTCTGCTGAAGGACAGCAGCAGATTTGCCTTTCTCAGACCAGCAGATACTAGGCCAAAAATGACTTCCCTAATTCCCGGGCCTGGGAATGTTACCTTATTTGGAAAAAGGTCTGCAGACTTGATTAAATTGAATGTGATGCAAGTACATGAGAAGGGGGATTATCCTGGATTATCCCAGCAGGCCCTAAATGTAATCACAAGTGTCCTTGTAGGAGAGAGGCCAAGGGAGACCTAGCACATGCACTGCACCGAGAAGGCCATGGGAAGATGGACAGAGACAGAACGGTGCAGGGCTGATGGCTGCAGTGAGGCGGCCAGACACCCAGGAGCGCCGGCAGCCACCAGGAGCTGGAGGAGGTAAGAAATAGATCCTCCTTGACTGGGGCCCAGTGGAACTGATTGCAGACTTCTGGCCTCCAGAATGGTGACAGAATAACTTTCTATTATCTAAGCAGCTGGGTTTATAGCAATTTGTTACAGCAGCCGTGAAAAACCAATATACAATCCATAATGTGTTGGTACTATTCATCTGGTGCCCACTGGGGTGCTAAGGATGAGCCTGGGTGAGATGCAGAAACCCAACCCTTGGCATAAGCAAGCAGAGTATTCTACCAGCCCCTTGGCATTCAGATCAATACTCATTAAAATCAAGGGATCAAGGGGCCAAATCACCCCCTCATGGGTCCCAGAAGGATAATTGAACTGTACTGAGAATCGGGGAAGCGCCTGCGAGTGACCAGGCTGAGTGATCCAGGTGCTCTGCAGCCCCAGCCCTGAGGGTGGCCCACTGGGCTAGCCAGGTGACAACACAGGAGCCTGTCAGCCACACACTGGGCTTCTGCACCAGTGCCACCCCAGGACCACCCCCATCGGCATCCCGGGGGAGCCAGGCCCAGGAATTCACCTGTTAATAAGTTGGGGTAGGGGGCGGTTCTGACTCATAAGGAAGTTTGAGACCCAGGAGTGTAAATCGAGTGATCGACACTGTGACTTCTCCCTGGACCAGCAGCGTGGAAGTCCTTCACCTGGACTAGTGTTGAAAATGCAGAACCCTGCACCCCACCCTCAGATCCTGAGTCAGACCTGCGTTTTGAAGAGACACCCTGTGATGCATACAGATACTAAAGTCGGAGGAGCCTTGGCTTGGGCTGGAGGCTGCATGAATGTTCCACCTGCAGGACCTCTACCCAGCTTCCTGCTGGAGGCCCTCCCACCTGCCCTTGGCCATATCCAAGACACAAGCTGTCTTTGGTGTTACATCTTGATGGATTTTCCTGACGCCACAATGACCAGGTGGCCTCCCTCCACCTCCAAGAAGGTGGAGGCCCCTAGGATCTCACATCACACAGCTGGGCTCCCAAGTCCCTGTCCTGTCCTACCACCCCTACCCCAGCAGCACCTCCCCCCTCCTTTTCTCTGTCCCTCTCTGAACCTGGGTTCACAGTCCCTCTACAGTCTCCTTGGAACTGCAGCGCAAGTGGCCAGAGCTCTGACGGAGGGCTTGGTGCACATGGGTGTGGGTCACCAGGGCTGGGTGCACATCAGGGGCTCCCTTGCGCCACGCACCCAGCCTGCCTACACCTGCATGCATCCCCACACGCACACCCACACACGCATTGTTGCTCTGAGTCCCTCGTGAGCCTGAGTCGTGGTTTACTCATCTCTGAAGGCAGGGAGTGAATGCTATTGAATGGTCTTATGAGTCACCGAGCACACGGTGAAGTTTCATTTGGGAGAAAAGCATTCAGGAGGCGAAAGCAGCTTCGAGGCAGAAGGACGGATGCCTGCACAGGGAAGGAGCACCGTTCCGAGCCCCCCTTTGTCCCTGCCACCCCACTGTCACTGGTCCCAGCCCTTCAGCGTTCTCCAGAGAAGCAGACCCAATAGTGAGACAGAGCAGCGGAATGGGACATGGATCACGCCATTATAAAGCCTACTTACCTGTGAAGAAGGCCCAGCTTATTATTCTTTAACTTAATCTATGTGCTGCGCTTCCTCTTCTAGCCCCTCAATCAATCAAGTAAGTTTGTAACTAGGAGGAGAGAGAGCCCTCCAGTGTGTGACCTGGAGGGTAAAAGAATGCTGAGATCCAGATCAACACAACCTAAATAACCCTGTTCTTTTTTTTATTATTATTAAGGTATTACTTATATACACTCTTAGGAAGGTTTCACATGAGAAAACAATATGGTTACTACGGTCACCCCTGTTGTCATGTCCCCCCCATATCCCATTGCAGTCACTGCCCATCAGTGAAGTAAGATGCCACAGAGTCACTATTTGCCTTCTCTGTGCTACACTGTCTTTCCCCTGATCCCCCCACATCATGTGTGCCAATCATAATACCCCTCAAGCCCCTTCTCCCTCCCTCGCCCACCCCTCCCCTTTGGTAACTGCTAGTCCCTTCTTGGAGTCTGTGAGTCTGCTGCTATTTTGTTCCTTCAATTTTTGCTTGGTTGTTATACTCCACAGATGAGGGAAATCATTTGGCACTTGTCTTTCTCCGCCTGGCTTATTTCACTGAGCATAATACCCTCCAGCTCCATCCATGTTGTTGCAAATGGTAGGATTTGCTTCCTTCTTATGGCTGAATAGTATTCCATTGTGTATATGTACCATGTTTTCTTTATCCATTCATCTACTGATGAACACTTAAGTTGCTTCCATATCTTGGATATTGTAAATAGTGCTGCAATAAACATAGGGGTGCATATGTCCTTTTGAATCTGGGAAATTATATTCTTTGGGTAAATTCCTAGGAGTGGAATTCCTGGGTCAAGTGGTATTTCGATTTTCAGTTTTTTGAGGAACCTCCATACTGCTTTCCACAATGGTTGAACTAGCTTACATTCCCACCAGCAGTGTTAGGAGGGTTCCCCTTGCTCCACATCCTCGCCAGCATTTGTTGTTCTTAGTCTTTTCGATACCGGCCATCCCAACTGCTGTGAGGTGAGAGCTCATTGTGGTTTTCATTTGCATTTCGCTGATAATTAGCGATGTGGAGCATCTTTTCATGTGCCTGTTGGCCATCTGAGTTTCTTCTTTGGAGAAGTGTATGTTCATATCCTCTGCCCATTTTTTAATTGGGTTATTTGCTTTTTGGGTGTTGAGGTGTGTGAGTTCTTTATATATTTTGGATGTTAACCCCTTGTCAGATAATGTCATTTACAAATATATTCTCCCATACTGTAGGATGCCTTTTTGTTCTGCCGATGGTGTCCTTTGCTGTACAGAAGCTTTCAAGTTTGATGTAGTCCCATATGTTCATTTTTGCTTTTTTTTCCCCTTGCTCGAGGAGATGCATTCAGGAAAAATTGCTCATGTTTATATTCAGGATAGTTTTGCCTATGTTGTCTTCTAAGAGTTTTATGGTTTCATGACTTACATTCAGGTCTTTGATCCATTTCGAGTTTACTTTTGTGTACGGGGTTAGACAATAATCCAGTTTCATTCTCATGCATGTAGCTGTCCAGTTTTGCCAACACCAGTTATTGAAGAGGCTGTCATTTCGCCATTGTATATCCATGGCTCCTTTATCATATATTAATTGACCATATATGCTTGGGTTTATATCAGGGCTCTCTGGTCTGTTCCATTGGTCTGTGGGTCTGTTCTTGTGCCAGTACCACATTGTCTGATTACTGTGGCTTTGTAGTAGAGCTTGAAGTTGGGGAGTGTAATCCCCCCAGCTTTATTCTTCTTTCTTAGGATTGCTTAGACTATTCGGGGTCTTTTGTGGTTCCATATGAATTTTATAATTATTTTCTCTAATTTGTTGAAGAATGCTGCTGGTATTTTGATAGGGATTGCATTGAATCTGTAGATTGCTTTAGGCAGGATGGCCATTTTGACAATATTAATTCTTCCTATCCATGAGTATGGGATGTGTTTCCATTTATTGGTATCTTCTTTAATTTCTTTCATGAGTGTCTTGTAGTTTTCAGTGTATCGGTCTTTCACTTCCTTCATTAGGTTTATTCCTAGGTATTTTATTGTATAACCCTGTTCTTAAGACAAAACCTCAAAGGAATTATGAATCACCTGTTATACATCATGCCTTATGCTGACCCTACCCAAAAGGCCCTATAAAACCCCAAACCCTAAACCCTCAAGTGCTCCTATCCTCTGAGGTTGTCTGCACTCCCCTTTCTTCAAGTGCATACTTTGCCTTAAATAAAGTCTTCTTGCTGCTCGATTTACTGCACTTCATCTCTGTGCTCTTCCAGTGGTAGGCGTCTTTGTCACTTTACTATTGCATTCAGTTTTTCACACTTAAGCTCAAGTCTTCACTCCCTTAGTACTTCTTCAGATAAGTAGGAAGGGGCTACTAAGAACTCTGATTTGGGCCTGCGAGCTCCGGTCAGCCAGGGTGACCTGGACAGGACTGTCGCTGTGTGATTGTGCTCTTTAGCAGCCTACCCGAAAATCTCCTGTCTTTGCCTTTGGGAAGCTCTCAGAACATCATCTCACTTTGTCCGGTGCTCGGCGGCTCCCCCAGATCCTGGGGTGGGAGGGGCTTAGTTCTAAGCTCTGCAAATTCAAGTGGATGCTGGGTGCAGGATGACCCTGGCTTCGGGCGTGGGCAGGGGGTCTGCCCTGTGCTGAGCAGGAGTTCACTGAGCTGCCCTTTCCTCCTCTGCTCTTCCTTGCTGTCTGCTGCCATTCACTACTACTCTGGCTGTAATGAATGCCTTCCTTAACTGCACTCCTCAGACTGTTCTTGAATTCTTTGTCCATTGGAGTCAAGAACCCTCTCCCAGGCTGAGGTCTCACCAAGCCCTCAGGGAGATCTCCCAGGATTGGACTGCCAGATAACAATAGGACATATGTAGATATACGGCAAGGGAGTGATTATGAGAGATTGGGTCTGTGACCTGCTGATGTCCGGGAGCAGGAGAGATGGTCCCAGTTCAAGCCTAGAGCAAGTCACCCTGCCTCTGCCCTTTTGTTCTGTTCAGGCCCTGAGCACCCACCCACTTTGGGGAGGGCAGTCTGCTTTCGTGGGCCCTAACTCAAATGCCAATCTCTTTTGCAGATGTAGAGAGGTGTGCTTTGACAGCTTTCTGGACATCAGCTAGCCTAGCCAAGTTGACACAGGAGCCACTGAAGGGCTTTGTGTCATAGCCTGGCAGTAGAAACACCACTGAGCATGTCCGAGTGCCTGACATCTGTCTCTCATTGGAGGCCGAGTCCATGTTATAAATGTTGGTCATTGCCAGGGTGCATGAACAGGTGTTCATTGACCACCTACTGTGGGCTCCGCCACGGGCCTCCCTGGACACTGTGGCAGGAAATGGACACCCTGTCCCTGTCCTGGAGGGGCTTATGGGCTGCTTTGGTTCAGAAGCCGAAAACACCAGCCACCTGTTAGCAGGCACAGGCTATCCAGGGAGAAGCCGGGCTGGTCTGCAGATTACTGGCCAGGGGAGAAATTACCAGTGGCTGCAGTGGCCAGAGAAGGCTCTCTGGAGGAGATGCTGACTCGGCTGTTTTTTAAATCCTTCTTCCTCTTTTTTCAAAGACTTTATTTTTGACAGCAGTTTTATCTTCTCAGCAGAACTGAGTGGAGAGTACAGATGGTCCCCATGCCCCCCCGCCCCCAGTGTGTACATCCTGCTCAGCAGCGGTGCATTGCTTACAGCCAAGGACCTATAGCCACACGTCCTCGCCACCCAGAGTCCTTAGTTTACATGAAAGTCACTCCTGGTGCTGCACTGTGTGCGGGTTTGGACAAGTGCATAACGGCAGGAATGCAGAGGGTTTCCCTGCCCCGAATCCCTGTGCCCCGGCTGTTCGTCTCCGCCGAGCCCTGGCAGCCAGTGATCCTTCACTGCCTCCACAGTTTGGTCTTTTCCAGAACATAGTTGGAATTGTCGGGTGGGGCTTTTGTACACTGGCTTCTTTCACTCAGTAACGGGCCCTTACTCTTCCTCCGGCCTTTACACACCTTGCAGATTCATCTGTGTTTGTGCTGAATGACGCCCCGTTGTGTGGATGTGAACACCCATCACCTGCTGAGGCACCTGGGAAGCACTGATCGCACATCAGAGGGTGAGCTTGAGGGGCCACTAGGCGACTCTTGGGCTCCTCTGCCAGTGACCTCCGCGTACCCCACGGTCACTAAAGGCCTCCTAAACAAGCACCCCAGGGCGTGGGCTCCTCACTTCTTCCTGTGCCTCGGTGGCATGGGGGGAGGGCGGGGGCTGGGGAGGGGTGCTGCTCCCCTCCCTCCCTGACAAAGTGGAAGGCTGTCTGTCCGCAGACCCTGCCATCATCTCCCCCAAACCCAGAGCTGGTGGTAGAGGGAACCCCTTGTTTCACTTCAGCTGGAGCAATGGGAGAGAACTCAGGCACACCGCACTTGGAGTGTCAGGAGCTGAGAAGTACCCAATTCAAAAACCACCCCAAACCTTTCCAGACACCCGCTTGGCTTCGCAGCAGCAGCCCTCGGAATACAGTAGACATGTGTTGATGTGAGACTGACAGAGAAAGTGGGGGAAAAGCACTTGTGATATTTGTGGGAGCAGTTTGGATAGGTTAGTCAAAGGGGTTGTTTTTCACAATCATTAGAAATATAAATTACCCAGAAAGCTTACTGAGATCACAGATAATTGTTTGCCTCATATTTTTGATACAATAGAAGCTGTCAGACTCTGGTTGCAACCTGTTTTGTGACAAGTTCTTTGTGACCAAAGAACTTCTGGTACCAGAAAGGAACAGGAGCCTGAGTACAGGTGGTTATTGGGGTGCCCCTTGGGGACTGTTACTGCGTGGGACGTGAATGCTGCATGAATTTGTTGAATGGAACATTTTCCCTGGATTAAATATGGTATTGGTGGCTATTGTCAATTGGCCTGCCTTTGTCCTGCGCTGACATGAGGACCCTGAGCTGCCATCCTCAGAGTACATCCACCCTCCATCCCTGAGCAAAGGGGAGGAGGGTCAGGCCTGATATCAGTGTGTAGATTCCAAGTGCAGGACACTGGGGCCCAGGAGAGGCCACACCAAATAGGTTCAGGCATCCAATGGAGGCTTGCGGAGAGCAGAGGTGCCTGTGGGCAGCCGGAGAAAGTGGACCGTTTGAGCTAGGTCGGAGGGAAGGAGCAGAGTTTTGCTTTAGGAAGACAGAGAAGGGGCCTTCCTGGAAGAAGGCAGGAGGGATGCAAAGGTGTGGGGCAGGGGCCGAGCTGGGTGGGCCCAGGCAGAAGTGTGGGCTGGTGGGAGCAAAGGTGGTGGGCAGCAGCTGCTCCCAAGGCTGCAGAGGGCTAGAAGGTGCGAGCGCTTGGAAAGTGTCCGGTAGGGACGTTAGGAATGTCAGGCAGAAAGACACACATGAGCAGCCTGAGAAGGGGAAGCTAAGGCTCAAGGAAGAAGCTGCCCACACTCTGCCCAGGTAGGGGGTCCCATGTGGAGACAACAAAGCCTTCGCACCTCAGCATGGGGAAGGCCATGTGCACTGGGAGGGACGGCTGTATAGAAAGACCTGTAAGCCGAATAACCCCTGTCAGTCCAAGAGGTGCCTCCTGAACAGAATGCAGGATAGCAGCCGCCTGCCAAACAGATGGAGGCCTTTGTCTGCTGTGACTCTGGCCCTCTCCTCCCTGGCGTGTGTTCAAATACAGCTTTCCCGCTGCTTCACTATTGCGTGTCTGCCTTTCAATTCATTGCAGTGGGACGAGGACTGAAAAGAACGAACTCAGCCTGTAACGGGGAGATGCGTGGCAGCCCCTCCCCACTCACTTGTCCTACAGTGGTACCCCAGGGAGGGCGAAGGCATATTTCATGAGAATCAGTTATCTATTTCTGTGTAATAAACGACACCCACCTGATTCTGGAATTCAAGCAAGAGTCGGCAGGGTGTTTCTTTTGCTCTGTGGGGCATCAGCTGGGGTCATACACTCAGAGGCCTTCTGCTGGGGATGAGCAGGGCTGGACCGTCCCAGAAGGCTTTATTCATAGGAAATAGGCTTTGGGTCTCACCCACGCGGCCTCCTCTGTCTCTCCACATGGATGCTTGGGCGTCCTCCCAGCGTGGCACCATCTTACGCGGCAGCTAGCTGTGGGAGGGAGGGTCCCCCGGGGCACAGAGCACAGGAGGCACATCTCTTACGCATCTGAGGCCCAACCTCGGAAGTTAGCATTATTTCCAAAATATGTTCACAAGCTATTGTTCAAAGTCATCACAGCCTAGACTCAGTGTGATGACTGATGAAGAATTTGCAGCCATTTTTAGCCGCTACAGCACGGAGCTCCAGGAAGTCAAGTGTGCAGCCCAAGGTCACAGTGCTTGTCATGCAAAGCCAGAGCTCAAGCTCAGGCCCTCAGCCTCCCCGCCAGGCTCCTCCTCCTCACAGTCCTCAAAGGCCCGGGGCCAGAGCAGGAACCTGTGCCATCTAGACAGGCCACCGCTGGAATCGGGGCCCCGGTTTCCTCCTTCGCTGAGGGCCCAGGGATTAGAGTCTCTCCAGCTGAATTAAAAGGGCAAGTGGGAAGACTTTGCCTTTGGTGGAAAAAAAAAATTAAATGGACAACATCAAATTAAACAGGGTTTTTGAAACATGGTCATGTCACAGCACACATAGAAAAAAGTACTTATGCAGATAAGCAAATGGGTGAGGCTCCTAGTGTGGGTGCTCCCTGGCCCCTGGGGGCTCTGGGAACAACGGATCCCCGCATCAAGGAAATCACTCTTCCAGCTCACAGGAGCCCATTGCTGTCACCACAAACTACATCACCACCACCACCGCCACCACGACTGTCATCGCCACCACCACCACCACCACCATCACCACTGTCACCGCCACCATCACCACCACTACCATGACCGTGACCACCACCACCACCATCACCACCACTACCGTCACAACAATCACCACCACCACCACCATCACCATCTTTTATTATCACCACCACCAGCACATCATGTTTTGCCTGTCAGCTGCAGAAGGCATGTGTCTGTCTCAGCTTGATTGGGAGGGGTGGGAAGGGTGGCCAATGCCCCCAAGGGCCTGCTGGATGCCAGGGGCCATGGAACAGGAACCCAAGTCTCAGGAGCTGAAGTGACCTCATCCAGCAGCTGAAGCCTATGGCTGCTGTTTGGTTTGAGTTCAGGATACTTGGCTGTGCTCTGCTGGGAGTGTTCTGGGGGACAGAAGTGAACCAAAATCCCAGGTAGTGCCTAATGAACACCTCAGCGGCTCTCACCCTTAGGCTCTCTAAAATCTCAGAGAACTTTAAAAAACAGATCCTCAAGCCCCATCCTCCAGCCCGCACCCCCAACACACAGGTTTTGATTCTGCTGGGCTGGTTGCAGACGGCCAGAGGCTCTGATGTGCAGCCCCGGTGA
Source organism: Manis javanica (assembly GCF_040802235.1). Lineage (NCBI taxonomy): Eukaryota > Metazoa > Chordata > Mammalia > Pholidota > Manidae > Manis > Manis javanica. The sequence goes on along the minus strand of NC_133160.1, from coordinate 169,181,616 downwards.
GAGTCCCGGGCCTGTGCATAAGGTCACATGCTCAACTCCTGTGACAAACAGCCAGGTTCCCCTCCCGAGGACCCAGCATCCAGAACTGGAGAAGAGAATTTCCAAGTGAGAATCTCCATAGGGGCGCAAAAGAAATGCTGTGTGAATTCAGTGGCAAAAAGAGGTACAGGGATGGCCGCCTGGATGGCCTGTTGGGGACACAGCATTGGAACTTAGTCCAACAGACATCCCGTTGTCCTTTGACCACCAACTTCATGGAGGGGGCTCGGGGGAGCGGCATTCCCAAATACTGGAGGTGGGTAAGCATGTTTGCCTCAGTGGTCTTCCTATTTCCACCCTTGTCCCTTGTCTAAGCGCACCAGGGTGGCCAGGGTGACATCGGGTCTTCTCACCCTTGGATAAGACCATCCAGGGACTGCCTTTCTGAGTTTAGAAGCTGAAGGCCTGCGAGCAGCCACCAAGGCCCTCTGTGCCTGGCCATGTTACCCTTTGACCCCATGTCCTGCCCCTTTCCTTTTGCTCATTGGCCTCTCACTGGTCTTGCTGGCCTTCTTGCCTCAGGGCCTTTGTACCTGCTGTTCTCTCTGCCTGGATGATGTTCCCCAGCTTGCATATTGCCGGGTCTGAATGCATGTGTTGCCCTCCCGCTGAGGCCTTCCCTACCCACCTTATGGAAGCCCTCCTGCCCTGGGACTTTGCGTCCTCTCTGCTCAGTGCTATAGGTTTATGGTTGATTTCCTGTTTGCCTGACTCCCACTGAACAGGACTCCGGAAGGGCAGGGTCTTGTTTGCTTGCTCACCACTGCCTCCCAGTGCCCAGAGCAATGCCTGGCACCTGGTAGAGGCTCTGTAAAGAGTTGAAAGAAGGCAGGTAGGCAGGGCCCACGTGGCAGGATGACCAGGGGTGCATTACTAAGGCAGTCGAGTACCGGTTCTGAAGGACACTGACGCCAGGCTGAAGGGTGTGCTATTATCTGCTATGCCACCCAGCTAATAGGGAGCCGCTAGGGGCCTTTGAGCTGAGTTCTGGGATGATACAGCCCCCCACCGTGGCCCACCAAGGTCTCCAGCTAATGTCTCCGGAGGTAAGAGGGGAAGTGGGTGAGCCCAGCCCCGGGCAGAGACCCCTGCTGCTGTTAGCCTGCTCAAACCCCCGAGAATAGTAGGATTGCAGCAGCCTCTGCAGGACTTGTCCTGCTCTGTCAGCCAAGGCCCCACACTGCTCCAGGCCGCAGGTCCCCTAAGAACATGAGCCAGGGAGCATGGGCCCCCCCAGAGACCCAGGCGACCAGGATCCACCGGCTCCCTCAGGAGGAAGCCTTCAGCATTTGGGCTGCTGCCCTCGGCTCTCAGAGGCTTGAGTTCCAGTTCCAGCTCTGCCACTGACTCTGGGCAGTAGGGACCTGGGATACGGTCACATCCCTCCCTGGACCTCTGTTTCCCCATCTGTGAAATGGTTGGCTTGGTGCCGCTCTGCCCCGCATCACCTCGCCCCTCTCTACTCATGCTCAGAATCCACTCCACTTGGCCCAGAGACAAACGTACCATTGCCTCTGGAATGCCAGGCACCTCAAAATTCCAGGCCGGTCAGACACCTGAATTCCAGGACCCAGACCCTGATTTCTCACGGCCTTGACAGCCAGGAGGAGGAGGACATTCTACTTGTGGAGACAGGAGCTCGGCGCTTGGTTCTGTCTCCTCAGCTCATGTGGGGGCACAGGACAGAAAAGCTGCAACAGGAAGAAACCTGCCCCATCCAAGCTTAAGCTTTGGGCTTGCTAGGCACCCTGGGTCTCTGCTCCAAAGGCCTGCGTGTTATGGGTGGAGACATTTGGCCCAGAGAGGAGAGGAGACTTGCCCAAGGTCACCCAGAGGCAGAAGCCATGCGGCCACTCAGCACCCCAGCCTGACTCCCGCATTCTACTAGGCTGGCCCCTAAGGGTTTGCACAGTGCTCTGACCTCAGACAGCACATCTTTGCAAATGCAGATTTCTGATTAAATAGGCCTTTGAGGAGAGCTGCAGAAAGTACCAGTATTGGGGAGATGATAACTCCCAGCCCTGTTTTCAACATTCATTTTTCCCAAACTCCTCTTTGGCAAATCAAATAATCACTTGGGTCTGGTGACCTCTAGTGGACTCACTTTTAATAGCAACACTGAGGATTCAAAGGGACAAAGAACCCAGACAAGTTCTCCTGAAGCAGTTTATCTAGGGTCGTGCTTCCTAGACTCTCCCATGCCTACGGATCATCTTGGAATATTATGGGATGCACAGTTGGCCTGAGTGGGTATGGGGTGAGCTCGGGGTTCTGCATTTGTAACATGATCTCAGGTAAGCTTGGTGTTACCAGACACTCAACTGGTAAGGGAGGGATTTGCACCGACCACTCTGAAAAGCCGGCACGCCCCACATTCAAACTAATGTGCAGAAGCCACGATGCACACTGCAGCTCATACGGAGCTCTTCACCTGCATCACCGTCACTTGGCCACCGAATTTGTGGGGCCTGGTGGAAAATAGAAATGTAGATCCCCTTGTTCCAAAAGCAGGGGAAAAGTACAGAGATATTAGTAAGAAAGCTTTTTCCTTGAACATATTTTGTTACTTATACACTCTAGTAGGGACAATAGAGGCCCATGAGTAACAATATAGGCTTACAAATTATAAAAATTGTAATCATAATTTATATAATAAAACAAATAATAATACTTTATTAGTGGGATAATTTGAGTATAAGATTTTCCTGGCTTGCTTTTCTGCAAGTTCATTTATTAAGTCATCAAAATTTATACTTTCAGCAACTCATTTTCAATCAACATAATGGGAAGTGACGTCAGTTGCTCCTGGCAAATGTTAAACTTGCAAATCACTTTCGATCATTTTTCATTTTGAGAAAGATCTTTCTGTTCATGCAACTGATACTGGAATTATTAAGAGTATTTGGTAGGCTGTGATAACATTGGGATAAATTTCTGATAAATTAGTCTGAAATACAAATTTTCATACATCTAGAGCTGAAGATTCTTTCAGACTAGCTTTTCTAAAAAGATTTAACTCTTCAAATACAAATACAAATCATGTTAGTCTGAATTTAGTTTTAAATGTAAATTTATACAGCTGTATTTACATATGTAATGTCTGACATTTCCTGTAACTTGTGGTGGTTAAATAAGAAACCAAAAGTGGCTTCATGATTTGTATGTAGTTCAATCGCCTGCTTATGCAATTCTATCACTCTCTTGAATTGCAAGGAAAACTTAGTTTTTAACTGTCTTCCTCTTTAATAATTGGTTTCATCAAAGTTTGATATGGGAGTAGTGTTCTTTTCTATCAAATGTGATAATCGTTACATTTAATTTCTATTTCTTAGCTTTTGGATATTTGCAATGTTGCAACAGTTTCCAGAATCAGAGATTCTAAACATGGTGAAGAATTCTAGTAACTCGTGTTAGGCTTTGTTGCGAGGTCCACGTGTATTTTATTGCAATATCCACTTCTGTTCTGTAAAAACGTACTGACAAGTTGACTGCCTGAGCCCCTGGGGCTCAGGCCTGGGAACTGACATTTATGCAGGTGCCACAGGGACAGGTTTCAGGGACTGAGGGCCAGGTGGTCTCCCACCATGGTCCAGGTCCTGCACCACGTGGAGCACCTCCTCTCTCTCTCCCAAGGTACCCGGTGCTGCCACCATCACCACCAGCAACCTGGGCCTGGGTCCCAGCCCTGGTCACCCCTCGCCCAGGGCCCCACAGTGCCCCACTGTCCCAGGCGTCTGTGTGTGTCACCCCATGGCGTGCTGCCTACCGCTGCTGAGCTCACTGCCACCTGAAGTGTCCCCTCTGCTCATGAGCACGCTCCATTGTGCCATCAGAGGTCACTTACGAAACACAAGTTTAACAAATTACTAAGACTTTCAAGATGAAAACAGCAGAGCAATAAGCCAAGCACGAGGCTCTCCTGAGAGCCGGGCTCTGTGCAGGTTTAGAGGTTGCACACCTGTGAGGGCGGCCTGATTACCAGTATTTACTAAGATCACCTGTGCCAGGCCCTGGTCTCGGGCCATTTAATCCTCACGACAATCCGATGAGATCCGCTGTCACCCCCATTTTACAGATGGGCACACTGAGCACCCTGGAGGTAAAGCCACTTACCCAAGGCCACCCAGCCAGTCACTGGCAGTCTCTGGACACCCAGTCTGGCCCCAGCGCTTTATAACTCAGCTCTGAGGTTTAATCCTCATTCTGTGGCAGGAGTACCATCAACCGCCTCTGACTCTCAGGGCTGTTGGTGTCACCCGGGGCCCAGCCCTGCAAGCAGCAGAGTGGATGCACAGCCCAGGTTTCCAACCTCCAAACATGAGAACAGAAAAGAGTTCAGGTCTGAGATTCTGACCTGCCCAGGCATGAATTCAGGTAATCGGACTTAGGGTGGCTGCAGTGAGGATGCCCAAGACTTTTAAACTGTAGCTGGTGACCCGTTAGGAAGTCCTGAAGCCAATTTTAGGAAGTTTTAAACATAACAGAAAAGAAGACAGAGTGTCGGAGTGCATTCCTCAAACTGGGTTACTACTGTTTTGCACGGGTCTGGTTTGAGTTCTATTTGTGCTGCTGGATCCACGTAAATTCCATTTCTTTCTGTGCCTCCTTGAACACAAGATAATTATGTTTGCACTCTGCTGACCAGGGGCACACCCTGGCATGCTGCAGAAGTGGGGTCACCATTTCTGCTGTCATGGGGCATCCTGGCCCCGTTGGGAGCCCCATAATGCCAAGCAATTTGTTTTCCATAGAGTATGTCCCATGGAGGCCCTGGACTTGGAGCTGTGGAGATGCCCAGCCTGGAAGGCCTGCAGTCACCCCCCTGGAGGGGCAGGGCTTGTGGGCAGAGGTGCAGGCTAACTGCAGCGACCTGGCTTCTCAGTGTTCCCCAGCCCCACCCAAGCCCCGGGATTTGACCCAGGACAGTGGTGCTGAGTATGAGAAACCCAAACCTAAGCCTGACTACCTCTCCCTCCACCAGCACCCCTACAGGAAATGGAATCGTTTCAGCAAAGAGGCTTGGTTATGGGGACAAGCATGAGCCAAGCAGTGGGCCTCAGCACAGGTGCAGTGACATGACCAATAAGGTGCTATTGTCACCATGTGTCCTGGATGGCTCCTGGCTGAGCAATTGTCACAGTAACAGGAATAGCCTTGTCTAGAGTCTCACATGCAAGCGCTGTGCAGGGTGATTTATTAAATGCAGCTCCCCTGATCCTTGCAGTGACCCCACCAGGTGTTGACATTCCTGTTTTACAGGTAAGAAAACTGAGGCTCAGAGAAAGTGCCTTGTTCAGAGTCCCGCGCAGAGATAGCATTTGGGTGTGGGTGTGTTTCTGGCAGTCAGACTCAAGTCAGACCCCAGCTGGTCTAACTCTGGTGGGGCAAGTGGGGAATCGGAGGTGAAGGGATAGACTCCAGGCCCTGCAGGCTTCTGGAGGCAAAGCTGGTTCCCGAATCTACCTGCCCACCATCCCCAGGTAACTGCTCCCTGCCACCCGAGGAACCCACCCCTCCTCCCTGGGGACCTGCCACCCCCTGCTTCTCTTGGCTGTTCTGTGAAAAAGCTGAGGTCTCAGACCTGGCATCTGGGGGCAGCAGAGGGGGCAGACCAATTTGCTGACCATCCTGGGAGAAACCCACCTGTTTTCCTGGTCATGAAATGAAGGGACCACACCAGACAAGCTACCGGCCAGTGAGGCCTTGAGGCCTTCGTGTCAGGGCTACCAGAAAAAATCAGATGTCAGTGAAATTTGAATTTCAGGTAATGAGTAACTTTTCAGATGGAGAATGAATGATGACCAGGGCCAGCAGGTAAGTTGGGGGACAGAGGCGTGAGGAACCTAAGGACGGAGAGGCTGAGCTGCTTTGGACAGGGTGACATCCCTTTGGACAGCAGGCTGACAGCCCTGAAGCACGTGCTCAATGCAAAGAGCTGGATTTCCACGGTCCCCAGGCATGATGGAAGCCAACCTGGCCTCTTGCCGATGGCATCTCAGGCGAATTACTTGGTTTCTCTTTCCACACCTGCATCACAAGGGCGCTGTGTGTGTTAAATGAAGTGATGTGTCAAAGCGCCAAGTCCGGAGCAGGACTTCAGCCGAGCTAGTGCATTGGGGGTTGCCCAACTGAGTGTCTGGCATGAACGTGCTCAGAGATGCTTGTCAATGTCTGTGGAGTGTGGAGGGATGCTGGGACTCTGGTCAGACCGCACACAAGCCTTCATGGGCTAAACACGCTGGCTTCTTCCTAGAGAAATCGCATCCGCTGGGACAGACACTGCCTTCTGCCTCCCAATTCTTTTCTGCTACCTTCCTTCTCACTGAACAACCCAGCTTAGCCCCGGCCACCTCATTTTCCTCTAAAACACCATTTCTCAGCCTCCCTTGTAGCTGGGATGGTCAAAGTCAGCCCTTTTGGTCTCAGAGACCCAAGAGGAAGGGCTTTCTGGAAAGTGGGGCTGCTGCAGGCTCTTTACAAGGAGGCAGACCAGCTGGCACCTGCATTTTGCCCCTCCTTCCTCTTTGCTGCAGGCCTGCCTGGAGCACAGACGCAGTGCTGGGGGCTGAAGAGCTACCTTGGTGATGGTGGGTGGCCACACAAGGCCACATGCCAGGGGCACGGGGTAGATGGCAGGTGCTGGGCCCCTCTGATGGTAGCCATCCCAGCCCCTGCTGCTCGCCACTGGACTTTGTATTACGTGGTGAAGCCACTGTGGTCAGGTCTCTGCTGCAGGCAGCCTGACACAGTCCCTGATGTCTACACCCATGTGTGTGCAGCAACAACCATGACCTCCCACCTCATCTTGTAGCTGCACATCCATTAATAGGCCATAAGACACGACGACAGGTCTGTAACAGACACTGTTGGTGCCCAACCACGTCCCTCATCCTTGCCACCCAGGGGGCACGCTGGCCAGTCTTCCCTCAGCAACATTCTATTCCCTGGCCTCCTGGACCTCCTTTGAAACCTGCAGAGCAGGCTGGAAGGACAGGGAAGTAATCCCTCCCGAGAACCACTCTCCAGCCATGACTGAGGGAGCTGGTGGATAAACACCCCAGTTCCCTGGCCACCGGGCAGACGCTCTCAGGCGCGGCCCTGCACGGGTTTGTGGGCCTGAGAGTGCGCCCGTTCATGGCTGTGCTCCCTTCTCTGCTCCCCTACCTGGGAGCACCTTCCAAACAGCCCTGCAAAGCCTGATCTCAGGGTCAGCTCCTGGGGGACCCAAACTCAGACAGGGGACTGTCTTACTCAGTCTTTACCCCACTTTGAGGCTGATGGGCAGCAACTGTTGTCCTTACAACTCAGCAGAAAACAAAAACGTGCCCCGAGTCACAGAGACGGACCATAGGAGGGAGGGGTGGGTGCAGACTCAAGGCTGCTGGCATGTGCACCCGTGAGAGCTAGGCATCCCCACCTGGCACGGGAGACGGGCACTCTACCCAAACCCTCTCAAATCAAAGCTGCTCAACCAGCCCCCCGAAGAAATACTTACTGGGCAGCCGCTGCCCAGCCCCAGGCATAAAAGGCAGATCGAGTCTGCTGCATAAACACACACACACACGATTTATTTTCTTCTCCGTCCGTACAGCTGTCCTGACTGTCCCGTCTACAAGGCCCCAGGATCTTCCATCCTTTCTCCACCGAGAGTGATGCCTCTGAGAAAGCCGAGCCCAGTACCCCTGGGAGATGTTCTGGGGCGCCAGCGGTGCAGGGCTGGGGTGCAGCTTTATGCTGCAGGGCAGGAAGGCAGAGCAGAGCAGTCACTGCCGGGAAAGCACCGATGGAGCCGAGGGCGGGGTCGGATACGAGCACGGACACTTGCTCTTCATTCACAGGCTGTCATCTGAACCCCCAGAGACCCACCATGCCCTGGGCCCTGGACAGAGAACTCAGACCGACAAGAACGCTTGAAGGAGGAGGCCCCCAGCCCCAGCTCGCCCTGAGAGGAAGGCCCCACTGGGTGTCACAGTGTGACCCCTCTTTAGTGCTTTCACTCCAGATTGGGGCAGGGGTGGGGGCGTCTCCACGTTTCATCAGTGGCAGGACCTGCTCCATGCCTCTGGCTGCCAGGGCCCGTGGGCTCCAGGCTTTGCCATCTGGGAGGGCAGGAACGTTCCACCTGTACCCAGATGGGCTGTGTCTGGAGTCACTGCTTCACAATGACGGTGAAACCTGGGCATCCTCACCCTACATGCATGAGCAGGGAACTGGGGGCTGGGGGTGCTATACGACTCTGTGTGCAGTTAAAATGAGGGGGCTACATGCATAGCTGGGAGAGATTTCTAGGACATGTATGGAGCAGCACCCCAGGTATGATGTGCATCAGGCTGCCCATCTTGGAAGACAGACAAGACGTGGGTGGTCTCCTCTGCACAGTGCTGGTGGCCGGCTCATAACGCGCCAGTGAGGCTGCACCATGTCTGGAAATACTGAAACCTGCCAGGCTGGTGGGTAAACAGCCACCACCCAAGGGCCCTCAACTGCCCAAGGCCCCCCTCCAGTCCAGCAGGGGCCCGAAGACCCCGCACCAAGGTCACGGCAGGGTCCTAGGAGCTCCACTGATGAACAATTTTTAGTATCACTCCCACTCACAGATATATAGGAAAATGCCTGCAAGGAGGGAGATACACAAAGATGCTGATAGGAAACATTTCTAGGGAGGGGAAACGGCTTGGGGTGGAGGAGTGAAGGGGATGCCGCACTTTATGTTCCTCCCAAAGGGCACATGGACATATTTTATAGTGAAATGTATTCATGACTGTCTCTCAGAAGGAGAGCGTATCTGCGCAGTACTGCCAAGGACCCAGCCAGCCCCAGCTACCCTCCCGCCCTCACCCTGCACCTCCAGACCTCCCGCCTTTGCACACACTGGGCCTCCTGCCCGGGTGCCTGTGTCCCACTCTGCCTTAGGAAAGCCCCCACTTGGTCTTGCTGGGCCCAGCTGGAACGCCCCTTCCTCTGTCAAGTCCTTCTAGAAGCCCACCTCCCATAGATAAAGAATCACCTCCCACCTGAGTGCCCACAACATTCGGCCCATGGAGGGCAGCCCTCTTCAGAACACTGCACCCCACCAGTCTGGCAACTGACAGGAGCTTGAGGACAGGGGCTTCTCGGCTTCTTCATCCCCCAGCGATGCCAGCTCAGGGCCTGGCACCCACTGGGTGCTGGGTTTACGATAACCTGTATCACTGTTCATTCCCACACCCCCAGTGCCCGGCACTGAGTATGGATGTGCTGGCCACGTGGGGAAGTGAGGAAATGAGGGCACGTGGGCATGAGTGAGTGAATGGACAGGTCTTGGTTTTATGGACCAGTGAGGCCCCAGAGGGAGCACGTGTATGGCAGGGGGCCAGGGGGCAGGGTGCTGCCCTGGCCAGGTGGGCTCACCTGGGTCCATCACTTGAGGCCAAAGTGGGTCAGATCAGCACCACATTCAGGTTCTCAAACCCCATCTCCAGGACTGCCCCGTAGGTCTTCAGGCCCACCCGCTCCCCCTCCAGCCTCTGTCCCTGGTCCTGAAAGGGACAGCTCCATGGCCATGGCCGGTTAGCCCTCCGCTGGGAGCAGGACACTCCAATGGGAGGGAGGGAGGGAGACTTGAACCAGTAAGTAAATAAATATGCACATAGCAAGTAAGAAAATAACCAAGTAAATACATGTAAGTCAAAATTACATCGATAAATAATTAGGCAAATAAGTAATAAGTACAAGAAAGTAAATATACAAATTGAATAAGCAAATGAATAAACAGATGAATAAATAAATACGTGAACTATTAAACAAAGAGGACCTTGCACTGTTCTCACAGGTACACTGGGAGCTACAGGCATCCCGACCCCTCCTCCTCCAGGAAGCAGCCTGTCCAACACAGTCCCCTGTGACAGACCCCCCTCTCCTGGGGGCCCACTGCACCATCTCACTCTGCAGGCTGGGGAGGAGCCCAGGGCCACAGGGGCCTGATTTCCAAGCCGGCCCTTCTAGGCTCCCGAGGCTGCTGACTGAGGAGCCCTGACCGGCTGCTCCCCAGGGACCCTACGTCAGGCGGGCTGTGGCCAGGGAGCTCTGGGTGTCTGGGGTGTTCCCATTCCTGTTCTTGTTTTTCTTTGCACATTCAGTGTGCTTCAGAGTTCTTTAACAAGCTGCAGGGAAGGAATTAAGCTCCACTCACAGGAAACGGGAATCGCAATGCAACGGGACTTTGGGGTGTACAAAAGCCTGGATGAAGGGCCCCCTGGAGGCAGTGGGAGGGGCTGGCCCCCCAGAAGGCGATGCTCTGATCGTGAGAAAAGGTGACAGCCACTGGGTGCCAGGCACCCTGTCCAGCATCACGGAAGGAACGCCAAGGATCCCTCGCTTAATGGCTCATGACTGCCCTGCGCGCAGTCCTGAGGCCGCCCCAGCTGACACAGGGGTGAGCCGGGAGGGGGAGAGGTGAGGAGAGGTGCCTGGCACAGCCGCTGGGGCCAGAGCCCTGCTGGGAGCCCCACGGATACCACGGCCTTTGCTGGACCTCCCTAAGTGTCCTGTTAGGTGGGCCTCGTACGGCCTCTGTCCTGGGGGAGCTACGGACGACGGGGGCAGAGAAGACAGGAATCCTCAGCACAGAGCTAGTTATGATATAGTAACTGGATATAACCAAGATGCCCACCAACTGGGAAATGAGGAGCTAGTTAGGCTCACCTGCATGAAGACAGGCTGCACTGGCACGAGACGCCATTCGTAAAAGAACGTCCCAGGACACAGGAGAATGCTTCCCTTGTAACGAAATGGAAGCCCTGGGAGTCAAAATTGTGCATTTTCATCCCCACTTTTCCTTGCCATCTCTGCCTCTTTCTTTCTACCTATCTACTTCCATCTATAGACATACCTATTTAGATATAGAGATATATAATAATATATAGATAACACACAGACACAGTTGTCTATATAGAGATATAGATATTAATGAAAAACCAGACTAGAAGATGCTACCCTGAAATGTGCACGATGCTTCTCTCAGACTGGATTTACGTTTCCTTGGTCTACTCTTCTGAAATTTGAAAATTTTATAACCAGAATAAAATAACACATTTAAAAATTGGAGCTTTAGGCATGGTTTGAGCTCATTTTCTCCTCTTGGCTTTCATTAGCATGGGTACCACCCACTGAGGCATAAACTTTTGCATACATGCCAATAGCGTCCGAGTATCTGGTCCACCCCGAGGCGGCCCTTCTGGGGTATGCGGTCCAGACCAGCTCTCACATGAGAGGCACGTGCGAGATACTCACCACACCCTGAGCTGCGGTTGTGGGGAGCTGGGGCAGACTGGGGGCCCCGCGAGGGGATGGGTACAGCTGCCACTGCTGTAATGGGCCAGACACCACGTGGCGGCGAGGATGAACACAGAGCACCGAGTGAAATAAGCACAGAGCTCAAAGGGCTCCCGGCATGATTTCCGTACACCAGAAACACAGAGACAACACACTGAGGACACGCGTGCTCTAGCATGAGTGGTGGGGAGGCGAGAGGCCCTGGGTTCGTGAAGAGCTACTTTAAGTCGACCACGTGGTCTTCATCCCTCACTTCCTGAGCCCAGTTAGAGGGACAGTGATGTGGGTGCCTCCTGACCCAGCACCTCACCTGGAACCCCACCAGCTGCCTCTGCAGGGCTGCCTGCTCCGCTCCAGCTCTTTCTAGAGTCATCCTCAGTTCTCGGAGCTCAAGTTCCTTGACTGGGAGGAGAGAGGCAGACCACCTTTTCTGCTTTTGCATCAAAAACCTCCCATTCTCTTTGACCCATACCCCACATAGGTAACAGCTGGGACCGCAGTGCGTGCAGATGGTGCTCAAAATCCTTTCTGATAGAGTTTTCTCTCTCTGATAATCTAAAGGACATCTGTCCATTGGGGGAAATGTGGCAGATACAAAAAGGAATGAAGAGAAACATAACACCCTTCTCTTGGTCGCCAGAAATAACCACAGTTACATTTATGTGTATTTACATATGTGTCCTTTTACATACTAGAGATCGCGGGCAAGTTGTGAAGAACACGGGTCTTGACCTGGGTTTAAATCTCAGCTCAGCCATTCACCAGCTCTGCAACCATGCACGAGTCACTTAACCTCTCTGTGCTGCATGCTCCTCATTTTAAAAGGAGGTGATACTATTATTGACCTCATAGTACTTTTATGAGAATTAGGAAGTAATTTATATAAGTGCTTAGACCTGTCCCTGGGTCATTGGACACCCTCCATTATTTCTCATCAGATTATTATTTTTATTTATCGTTTTTCTGAAATAAGAAAGAATGGCAGCCTTTCTTTTTGTTCCACTTACTATTATAACCTATTACTTAGGCTACTCAGAACAGGATTATAAAACCCAAGATTACCAACGTTACCAGAGCTGCTGAACTGTACTCACTTTTCTGAAGTTTAAAGATAAACTCTTGCAAGAAACCCAAGTTGAATGAAGCGAAACTCTTCTCTGGAATCAGGCCTCCAGGTGGAAGCCCACCAGGGCCCTTGGTATCCTCTTCTGAGTGCCCTTTGCTCAAATTCTGACCCTCCTCGCCCTCCAGAGGTTCCAGATGCTTCCAGTACTCGGTGGAATCCTTTTCAAATTCCCCTAAAATGCAAAGAAATCCTGCAGTGAAGGTCAGCCCCATGAGCAAAAATGAGCAGCTGCTCTGAGCCTGGTGGGCAAGCCTGTCCCTATTCTGGGGCTCAGGGACAGACAGACAGGCAGGCAGAAAGCACTGGGGTCCGTGCGAGATGGGGAGACCTGGGGGAGGGCGTCCGTGACTGAGACGGGTGTTCCTCTTTCTGACAGTTTTGTTGAGATTTAATTCACATACCATACAATTTGCCCACTTCAAGTGTTCAATTCAGTAGTTTTTAGTACAGCCACAGATGCGTCACCATGACCACTATCAGTTTTAGAACATATCCATCACCCCAAAGAACCCCTGTGCCCATTAGCTATCACCTCCTGTCCCCCCAGCCCGTCAGCCGTTCTGCTTTCTGTCTCTACAGGTTTCCCTATTCTACGCATTTCATATTCATGGAATCACACAATGTCATCCTTAGTGCCTGTTTTCAACTTGTGGTGTTTTTGGAGTTCATCAACATTGTGGCAATGTAGGGATACTTCATTCCTTTTCGTGGCTGAATGATATTCCACTGTGTGGACAGACGGCATTTTGTTTATCTGTTCAGTAGTTGATGACATCTGGCTTATTTCTATCTTCTGCCAATTATGAATAATGCTGTGACGTGTACTCATAACGTGTGAACGTACATTTTCGGTTCCTCTGGGTAGCTACCGAGGAGTGGAGTTGCTGGGTCGCCTGGTAGCTCCTTGTTTAGCCTTCGGAGGGACTCCCAGACTGCTTTCCAAAGCCCGGGCGCCTTTCGGCATTCCCACCGGCGGTCAGTCAGGGCTCCACCTCCTCCATGTCTTCACCAACACTTGCGGTTATCTGCCTTTTTGATAGGATTTGAAGGGTGAACAGGGGGAAGGCTGGCACACAGAGGTGAAGGCCAGTCCAGCAGGGCAGCTTGAGCAGAGACACGAAGGGACGGCAGAGCCGGCAGCCGGGGGAACCATCTGCAGTTTGACGGCTTGAAGTAGGTTGGGCGTGGGGCAGTGCTACGGCCCCCAAGCTCATAACACTTGCGCACCCCCAGCGGCTTGGTTAGAGGTTGTCACGGGATCAGCTTAATCCTCACACCAGCCCCGGCAGGCTCTCCGGGGAAAGGACACAAGTACGGAAACGCTGGGATCTGCCCCGGAGACAGAACACACCAGGGGCCGCCTAGGAAGGCCAGTAAGTCTACAGGCGCGGGGTTTCTTTGCGGGGGGATGAAAATGTCCCAAACTTAACTGCAGCCATGGTTGTGCCTACCTGCGAATATTATAAAAGCTGTGTTGAGGGCGTGTTTTATGGGGCTTGAGAGCCAGCGGCACTTACGGAGCTCCGGGAACCCTAGACCCACATCTGCTCTGCGCCCTGGCTTTGCAGAGAGGAAGAGGGTCCTGGGCACGGGGCAGCTCGGGTCTCCTGGGGCGGTGGCAGCAGCGGCAGGCGATTCCTGGGCAACTAGAGCTGGGTGAGACGTGGGCTTCGAACGGAGCCCTCCCGTCAGGACGGACCCCAGCGCCTCCGAGGCCGCCGCTCCCCAGAGCCCCGCTCCAGCCGCAGCCACCAAGCAGAAACGCAACCGCTCTCAGGAGCCCGGCCGCTGGTGCACAGCTTGCAGGTGGCTTACAGGGAAGATGGAGGAGGGCTCGCGCACATCTGTTTCCTCTGAAATAACTGCCAAGCCCTTGGAGAGTCACACCGGATCATAGCCACATGTCTCTACAGCCTCCCAGTCCCCCAGCACACGGTTTTATAGATTTTGAAATGAGCCTTAATCCCCTCCAGTGGGTAATTTACACAGCATACCTCCCGGCATGCGAGCTTGGCATCCAAGCACAGGGGTTATACTCAATAGCAGGTAATGAGATGCATTTTTACTTTATTGCTATTATTCACCTTCAACAAGACATTACTGGAAACAGTTTATTTCCTTTTAAACACCAGACTCCATGTGAGAGCTTCCTGTACGTCTGTACATTCCTTCATCAAGTGCTTATGGAGCCAGAGATGTGTCCTAAACCACGTGGCTCCTTCCCTCCAGGAGGGCAGACGCGTGTTCTGGGGTGGTGATGGCAGTGACAGGGGTTAACAGTTACAAAGCAAAAGGCACATGTAGGAGCCTCAGGAGCTCCGAGGCAGCCCATCCACGGTGGGGATCAGGGAGGACCTCCTGGGGGAGGGGGCATCTCTGCTGTGCCAGGCCTACACGAGGCACTGATGTACATGCTTGAAGAGCCCTCGGTGGCAGGCGAGTTCATGCTTTACAGGTGAGGCAGAAGATGTACAGAGAGGTTAAGTGACCAGCCCCGCCCCACTCAGCACGCATGGTGAGTAGGAGCCCAAGTCAGATCTGTTTCTGTCTCAACAACATTAAAGAACAGGTGGAAAAGAAAAATGCCCCCCCTCAGCCCAACACCTAACACAGCTGTTTCCATTCCTAGAGGACCTCTTCTGGTCCCAGAGCACACCCACATTTTACTCACTTGAATGTGAGACGTTTTGGTGCAAAGATGTGGCATTAATCCAGATACTTCTGTTTCTTTGGGACAGAGTTCTGTCTTACTCTTTCTCTGCCCCTAGTACCCAGATCTGTGCCTGGGAAGGAATAAGTGCTCAGGAGTAATCTATTGAACTCACTGATTCACTCAATAAACACACATCGTGTGCCTACCATGAATGTCAGGCATGGCTCTTGGCCAGGGAATGCTTCAGGGAACATACCAGGCAACTGGAGCCCCTGAACACGAGGGGTTGTGCTCTGGTGGCAGACAACAAACAGCCCCACCCACAGGCAAGGAGGGAGGCTGACAGCATACGACGGAATGACAGAGGGAATAAGCAGGGGAATGCGGGTGAGGGAGGGAGGTGCGCCACTGCGCACAGTGACAGGCTGGCTTCCTGGGGAAAGTGACAGCTAACTGGAAGACCCGCCCCCCCCCTCCCGCTGCCAAAACCCACCTGGCACTAAGAGCATTTGATTAGGCCTTGTCTTAAAATTAAATTTAAATAACAAGGTGTCTATGGGCTGCAGATTATAATGAACTCCCAGGGCAGGTGGAGCCCAGGTCTGCGCTGGCAGCCCTGGTGGGTTACCTGTGAGGTTCTGCAGGTGCTGCTTTCCCAGCAGGTGTTCCTTCTTGTTATGCAGAGAACTGAAGAACTGCCTGCAGGTCGGATAGTACAGGTCATTGCTGTCATCCCCCTGTGGACAGAAACGGATTCAGGGTAGGGAGGAGGCACAGAGGCCCCTGCTTTCTCTGCACATGAGATTAGCTTAAAGGGAATGTGGACTTGATGTGGGCTGGGCCAGGTCCTGCTTGTCCCTTCCCACTGTGAAGTCACTTGGCACTTTGAGGCTTTTCCAAGCACAGCTAAGAATTTAAAATCTTCCCAAGACCTTCACTGGGAAGGAAAGAAAGAACTAGGTATGCAGCAAACAGCAACAACAGGGAGTTAGGAGAACAGGTGGTGCTGCTCGAGAAAGCCCACAACCAGTTCTGGGTTTTGCTTATTTTAGAAGAGTTTGCTTTGAAATCTAAAGCCAGAAATGAACTCTGACTAAATGACACGGGCATGTCCTTTTGTCAGACCATCTGTGCACTCACCCGTAGGCCCTGTGTACCCATGGAATATTTCTGGAAGATGCACTAGAACTGGTCACCTGGACGCCTTGGGATGCAGAGGTGAGCAGGGGACGTGAGGGCCTGGGGCTCTGGCCCACGAGCAGGCCCCACCTCTCACTCTAGGCCTCTGTGCTCTGTTTTTTTTAACCATGCATGCATATTAATTTTTTAAATGAAAAACCTAGTTAATTAAAAAGCATATGTAGCTGTCTGCATTTGCTTACATGTATTAGTTCAGAGATGTAAAAACTCCCTAAGTTCCGACAAGAGATGTTTCTTGACAAAAACTTGATCTGTTCTCGCCAAGAGCAGCCAGGCACCGACTGGGCTCAGAGCACCCTGCTGCGCAGGAAGGCTCCCCTTTATCAGAGGGGAGCACCTTCAGCCCAGAGACGTGCCCTGCCCTGGAAGAAGCCGTGCAGTTTCCTGTACACTGTCCGTGAGGCTGCTCTCCCTCTAAGTGAGCAGAGTGACCCTGTTAGGAGGAGGGTGAGGGAGGGGTGTCCCGGGAGCTCCCCAGAGAAGGAAGCAGAGAGGTGGGGGGACCGAGGGGGCGCTGCATCCAGCACCCGGAGGGAGCTTCCTGAGGGGAGAGAGGTCTGCAGTGCCTGCAGCATGGAGAAAGGCCCCCAGCACCCCGTGACTAGTGCCCAGACTGCAGAGCGAATGCCCCAATGGCACATGCACCTCAACAAAAAGCTCCATATGCTCACTTTTGCTTGTAGACTATCACTACTGTGCAGTTAAACATGGAAAAGCAGGGTGGTAGTTCTAAGCCTTTCAGGTCTGGTGACCTTTTGGACAGTCATGGAAGGGACCCAACATTTGTTTAGATAATCTCTACTACAAATCCTTCTGCAACCTGAAGCCGAGATTAGGGACCGCTGTTGAGAAAAAATGAATCCAAGATGCCCAAGAAAAAGTGTCAAGGATAAGAATAGCTGGGAACCATTTATCCATTTATCCTATAAACACAGTTCTATAAATTGCCATATAGTTTTCAATGAAAGTGTGAGGTCTTCACTTTCCAGCATCAGCTCATGTCTTCCCTCACATTCACCCGGAAGCAACTGAACATTCATGGTGTACCAGGCACTGAGCTCTTGGCCCCTGGCCTCCCGGCTTCATGCCCCTCCATTCCTGTGTTAACAGGCAGCCACACAGGGGGGTAACATATGGTGCCAACTACACTGGTGGACAGAGAAACAGCATAGCAGCTAATACTTTCCAGTGCTTTCTAAGAGCCAGCCACCTGATGCTTCATGAAGGTCAGCTCCAACATTCAGGGACAGTTGCGCTCTGAGCTCCATGTTGTTATGAGGAAAGCCAGCCCCAGACTGAAAGGTGCTTGTCTAAGGTCACAGAAGAAGGAAGGAAGGTGAGGCTCTGGAATGGTGTGCTCACTGCTGGCATCCCTCTGTGTGAGTGGGGACACAGTGGGCAGAGGAGGCTGCACAGGGAGATGGATGCCAGGTCATGGAAGGCTTACACTGTAGGCAACGGGGAGCCAGCGCAGGCTCCAGGGAGAGGGCAGCTGGGCTGGTGGGAGAGTGACCACAAGGGCTGACCTTCCAGGCAGATGACAACCTCAGGAATCCTCTGCACTTTAGGACCTCAAATCATTTTCTAATGATAAAAGGTTGTGTACATAAAACAACTTTAAAAATTATTATAAATGCATGTTGAAAGTAATAATGACAAAAGGGAGGCTGTAAAATAAAAAGGGAAAGGCACCCAATATCCCATCATTTTTACTCACTGTAAGTAAGTTTCTTATTTAGCCTTCCAGAGAATTCCACTGTAAACACCTCTATCTGCCCCTTAAGACTCACTCTCAGTTATTCTTTGTTAATTAAATGTATATTTCATTGTTAATTAAAACACAAAGGGGAGATGCCACCAGTTACATTTAGTTTGTCCCCCTGATGGACGCAGTCACCACTGCCCCGTCCCTGTCCCCACAGCACACTGCCTGCTCCAGGCACCCAACTCTCATGGTTCCCCAGCACTGTCTCCCGGCCTTTGCACGTCTTGTTCCTCTGCCCAGAGCACCCTCTTTGCTTCGTTTCCATCTGCTTGTGCCTTGCCCAGCATTTCCTCTGGGAATTTCCTGGGGGGCCCCTTCTTGCCATGTTCCACCCACCTCTGCATCCGTGTGCCTACCACAGAGCTGGGCTCAGTAAGTTCTTACCCAGGGATCATGGAAAGGCCTCCATAAGGGACTGCTGTCTGGCCACACTCCAGAAATATGTAAAATCCTGTGCCCACATGTACCCATGCCCTGTGGCTGCTCTAACCAATGACCACTAACCTAACAACTTCAAACAACATGAATTTGTTCTCTCACAGTTCTGGAGACCAGAAGTCCAAAATTGGCCTGACTGGGCCAAAACTGAGGCGTTGGCAGAGCCACGCTCCCTCTGGGGGCTAGAGAATCCATTCCAGGCCTCTTCCAGCCTCTCCTAGTGGCTGGGGGTGTCCCCGGGCTTGGCCGCATCACTCCAGCGTCTGCCTCCCTGGTCACATTGCCTTCTCGTCTGTTTCAAATCTCCCTCTGCCTCCCTCCGTGTGGGCTGTATAATCCCCCAGGCCAAACTGTTTAATTTAACCACATCCTCAAAGACACACCCACTCCCCGCCCTTTACCATAGAAGGTCACAGTCACAGGTCCCAGGGATTAGGATCTAGAGACCTTTTGGGAGGGAACATATTAGCCCTCACTCTCAAATTCACTTCCTGGTGTATCTGTTCCTGAGAGAGAAACAAATGGCATCATCCTAAAAAGTGTTTGTCTCAGAAGAGGGCTCAGCCTTATTTGGGGGCAGGGGGACCACATGGAGGGTCCCAAGTCAGAAGATAAAAACATCTGTCTCGGGAGTCCTTCCTGCTTACAGCGGGAGGATCAGTGCTTGACCTGACTGCTCAATCTCAGCTGAGGCCCCAAATCCCTATAAACCAAGAGGAAACACCAAACATCTCTGCCTGCAATTTCCAGACACCTGCCCATGTATGGCGTGAAGAGCAGAGAGAAGCAAGGACACATGGAAAGTTATTTTTTATTAACATGGCAGACTCTAGGTGTCATTTTAAAAATCGTTTATTAAACTTCTGTATTTTCATACAGTAAACTTTAAAAATTACTATTTTAAATAAGGCAGTAACACATTTTGTTGGTTTAATACAAGCACTGCTGGAGTGGCCTTTGGAACACCCTGGCGTCTCACGTTGTGAGGACAGCCTACAAACAGCTGAAAAGCCTAGGAGGAGGCTACTGAGTCTGACAAACGGCATTTTTAGGGAGAAAGTCATGATCAGGGAATGACAGCTGCCCTTGGAGGAGCCTGCCAGAGGTGTCAGGGCAGAGTTACCTCACTGTGACGTTCATGATGAGGACCAGAGGCTTTGCAGCTTCTTCAGAACCATCTGAGACCCCGCAGTGCTCGAGGGTTGGGCGTATTGGCTCATACCTACAGGCTAGACCAGTGGTTTTCCAAGTGATTATTTTTATCTTTAATGCTTGATAGAAAACTAATGTTAGGTGGAAACTCAGTAAGTACAATGGGCCAGAGTGGAGATGCCTGTGGACCAAATTGGCCCTCTGTTTGTTTTTATAAATAAAGTTTTATTGGCACAAGCCACGCCCACTTATTCACACATCATTTATGGCTGCTTTTGTGCTATAACCATAGAGTTGAATGGTTGTGACAGAGACTCATTGCCCACAAAGCCTAAAATATTTACCCTTTACAGAAAATATCCAGCCCTTTCTAGAAGTTGGCTGATTTCTGCTCTTGATGAAGCTGGGGTGGGGGACCTGCACCTCAGGGTGAGACACTGAGCACCAAGGCCCCTCTGGTTTAATTCACTTGATGGGCACCAAGCTCTGTGCAGAAGCTCTTGTCACAGCCCTGTTTTTCATATGAGGAAACCGAAGCAGAGGGTTCCAGTGATGGGTGTGAGGTCCCAGAGCCAGCATACGGGAGACACAGGATTCAAACCCGGCTATGTGGACTCCTGAGCCCACACCATGCCCACTGTGAGGCAGTTCTCTCTGCCAGGCCCAGGTGGGAGCGACGGGGAGCAGTGTGGGTCCATGGGCTCTGCTGGCACATCCTGGGGTGGTGGTCAACCCCGAGCACGGACAGCACAGGGAAGAACAGTCAGGATGGACCCAGGACCTTTCCTTGGACCTGAGCAGTGTCTGCAGGACCACAGACTGGCACGCAGATCCCACTGACAAGGACTCCTGACACTACCCTGTGGGCATGTGCCCCCCAGGAGGAGCCCCCAAGGGTAGCCCATGGCAGCCCTAGGAGTCTGAATGTAAAATGCAGCCCTGGTGCTGTGACCAGTAAGGCTTCCAGTAAGGATGAAAAAGGGGATGAAGGGGAGGTGCCCTCCACGCTGAAGGCAGGGTAGGTACTCAGTGAATGGAGCGCCCTTCCCTTCCTTAGGCTGGGAGCTCCAGAGTGGACCCTGACCAAGGATTTTGGTACAAGTAGTTTTTTGGCATTGATCCCAGGAACACTCGTAGGGGAGGGGCAAGTGAGTCAGGGAAGGGAAGAAAGCTCATGTGGGACGCCTGGCTGAACAGGGGCCACTACAGTCTGTGGGGCACAGTACCTTGGGGAGCCTCTAGGTGTTAGGATTTGTCCCACGGTGTGCGTGTGTCGGGGGTAGGGGGGTAGGGCGGTGCTAGGGTATTTATCCTCCCATTCCTGTGTGCCCAGTTTCTGAATGCTCCATGGAAACCCCCAGCATCCTGGTGGGCCTCAGGCCAGCCAGTACTGGTGATGCCGGGGTCCTTGCTCACGGAGCCGAAGAATGAACTTCGCAAACAGTCAAGGTAGGAGAGCAAGGCAGAGGCTTTTATTTAGAGAGGAAACTCAAGGCTGCCTGCTTTGCCCCCAAGGTGGGCTGTTGTTGTCTGTCTGTTAAGAAACGTACTTTTTAACTAATTAGGTTTTAAGATGCAATCTTATTTTCAAGATGGGATCCTTCCTGTTTTTACTAGATTGTTTTGGGCTTGTTTGCTACATTGCCCAGGTTGCAAATCATCTGTTTAGGGCTGGAGGAAGAAAAGCAGCACCTGGGTAAGGTTAGAAAAACAAGTGGGCCCCCCAGCAGGCCGGAGCAAATCCCACCATGGATTCTCTTGCTTGCGTTTTTTTCCAGAGGCCCTCACCCCACTCTGTCTAAGCCCAGGGTCCCTGTCTCACTGGGGCCTGCAGAAGGGCTCCCGCACATGTGGCATGTGTGTAGGTACCCGGAGCCCCGGTGTATGGAGAGTGTGGTCCCTGTATCAGCAGCACCAGGGCCGTGCTGGACATGCAGGCCGTGACCTGCCAGATCAGAACCCTCATCGTGACAAGGCTCCCTGCGATCTGAGCACAGTAGAGTTTGAGAGGCCGTGAGGTCCCTCACTCCGGTTCCTTTCCATTTCTAAGGATAAAGGGAACCCCTTGGGGCCAGCGCCACCTGCCCGCTCTCCTAAGTTGGAGAGAGTGGGATGCCTCTTGTCTTTAATCGGGTTCAGGAGCTGTCTTCACCCCGGCCTGAAGAGCCGGAGAGGAAGACGGTAGATAAGAATGGCTCCCCCACCCTCCCTGGCTTTATGGAGGTATAATTGACAGATTTTTAAAAATATATATTTACAGTGTACAAGGTGATGCTAAGATATACCTTTATGTTATGTGATTACTGCAACCAAGTTAATTAAATCACACAGCTGCCTTTTGTGTGTGGCAACAGCACTGCGGTTTCAGTACACGGTGGGGACAGGGCTGTCTCTTCAGTAAACCGTGCAGGGAAAGCTGAACAGCCACATGCAAAAGAATGCCACTGGGCCCTCTCTGACACCATACACAAAAATGTACTTGAAATGGCTTAAAGACTTAATTGTAAGGCCTGAAACTGTAACTCCTAGACAAAAACGAGGAAAAAGCTCTTTGCTGCTGGGTCTTGGCAATGATTTTCTGGATTTGACACTAAAGGCTCAAGTTCAAAAACAAACCGTGGGACTCCACCACACCAAAAAGCTTCTGCACAGCTAAGGGCACTGCCGATAAAATGAAAAGGCACCTCACGGAACGGGAGAAAAGGTTTGCAAACCGTGTGTCTGATGGGGGTTAATAGCCAAAACATAGAAGGATGTGGCTTTAAATCAGGGGTGACTGGCAGGATGCTGACTGGGCTGGGGCTAAAACCAAGGGCCTTCCAGACACACCTTAGCTGTGAGATGACCCAGGAGCCCGGGCCTGGCAGGAAGCCGTCAGCCCGCATGGCCAGCCCCACCACCGCTCACCGCCTGGGTCTTGTGCACCACCCACCCCCGCAGGGAGGCACGGAAAGCGCTGGAGCTCAGGTAGGCCTGCAGCTCACAGAGGTAGCTCTTTCTGGCCTCATCTGCTTGGTAAACGTACCCCTGCAAGAAGGAGCACAGGACCAGCCCAAGCTACCACACCTGCTGCGGGGGCACTGCAGCACGGCACCCCCCGGCCACATGGTACTTACCATCACAGAACATCCACCTCCTGGAGAGCTTTTCTCTGATGCCCCCAGCCTGCGCCACGCTCTCCCACACTCAGCTGCTCCTGGAGTTCCTGTGGGTACAGACCTCTGTCTCAGGCACCCCTCACCCTGGACTGTGCGTGCCAATTCAGGGGTCCTGACCCCCTAGACTGTGAGCTCCTGAAGGCAGGGCCTTTGACTCATCTCCATCCAGAGGCTGGCACGGGGCTCGGTGTGTGTGCCAAGTCTGCCTTAAGAATCCTTGTGGGCTTAATTAATATACACAGCGATCATTTACTTTAAGTACCTGGTAATTTGGATTAGGATTGTGTTAGTAAGTAAAAAGTCTTTAAGACATGGGTACTTTGGGCTGGTCTTGCAAAGCGTGGAGCTGATAGTCCCTCAGGCCTCTTTGCTCAGGCTTCTGGACCTTCTTTCCCCCAGGCCTGTGGTACACGGCCTCTGTCCCGTTCTGCAGGGGTCTGAGTCCACCGAGGGGGCCGTTGATCATGTTGTAAGGCAGGGCTTTTAAACGCAGGCCTTGCAGGAGCTCCAGGGATGGCAGCTGAGGCAGGGAGAGGGTGAGGGAATTCTGAAATCGTGCAAATAGCTCAGAGCCTCCCAGAAACCCTGGCTTGGAGGTTCTGCCTCTCTCTGCCCTGGGCTTTGCGGCCACGATGCTTATCTGCAAAGCCAATTGTAATTTTGCCTCAGCCCCTCCAACTGGGACGTCAAGTGCTTAAGTCAGTGTATCAGGCAGTGACCGGCCCTACCCAGCATCACCCCCACTTGAACCACAATGGCCTGGCTTCAATTTGTCTGGCATAGGAGCGTGTGGTGGGGGCTCTTCTTCCCCACTCCGGTGTTTCCTGCTGTACAGACCGGGGCTCCCTTAACTTAGCCCTCCTGGCCTTTTCTGCCCCACCCTCCCCTCCAGGGTGGAAAGGAAGGGCTTATTTGAGAGGTAAACTGGGAGTCAAAACCAGAGCCGCCCTGTGGAGCCCCGCCTTCTCTCTTCCCTCCTGGGATCTGCTGGCAGCGAGCAAGCAAGGGCTCTGGCCTGCTCTCCGCTGCACAGTCGGGCGCTGCCCTGAGCAGGAGGACCTGGAGCTGTCCAGGTGTCTGACGGGCTACGGCACCTATTTCCTATTTTGCTGCAAACCAGTGTAGGAAGGAGAGGGGTGTTATTGACACCCCCCAAAATTAGGATTTCTCTGTACTAATTTGAACCAAGGGCTTGGTATGGCCCAAACAAGTTGAAAGTGCAGCAGTTTGAAAACCATCTCTGGGTCTTTGCATTTAACATGGAGAAATGACACTCTGCAGGCAGGGGGCTGTGCTGGGAAAAGTATGGGCCTTAGGGTCAGACATAATTAGGACCGGTATGGGAGGGCTTCCTGTTGGAGGTGACGTTGGAGCAGGCATGGCTTAATCAGTGTGGCTGAATACTACAGTGGTGGCAAGGGGCAGAAGTTGACATCGGACATCTATGCCGTGCTAAAACAGCTTTGACTATATAAGTTGGAGTTTCCTCTCTTCTGACGACCTTGAGAACATAACTTCTGGAGGAGGTTGACCTGTGCTCTGTGGAAAGGCGGTTCCATGGTGCAATTAGGTAGAAATTAGTTTGATCCTAGAAATGCCACTCTGCTGCCCCTAAACGCTTTGCTTCATCTCTCTGTCCACACCGCACTCCAGGAGAGCGTGGAACTCAGCTGAAATATTTCTAAAATGAAGAGAATTACATAAAATGCTCCAAAATCCTGCAGAGGGGAATAGCTATTTCACTTAATTGACTCCAGAATTTCCTAAACTCATTTGACAACTTCCCCGTGTTTCATGGATCAGTCATTCTGCTTAATCAGTTTGGGAGACGGTTGATGCCAAGAGCAATAGGGACCCCGTAGCTGCTTCTGTGGAGTCCGGTGAGAGGCACCTCATGCCTGCATTCCAGAAATTTCCCTCTCGCTGTGGTGTGAAAAGATGGACCTGGAGAGAACAGCTCCTAATCGAGGCAGCAGACAGCTGGGGCCCCTTCTGACCTCGTTCCACTCAGAAAAGGACTCACTTGCTTTTTCTCTTGAGACAGCTGAGCCCACTGAGCAGCCACAGTTGTTGTGATTTCTGTAAAAGGCAGTTCCGGGTGCTTGGCCCTCAGCTGACTTCTCTGCTCATTTAGGAAGATCACATACCTGTGCCAGAAGCAGATGGAACACGACAGCTCTGAGCAACTTGGCTGGGAGGGGAGTTCAGTGCAGGTCAGCAGCTATTTCTACTTTTCTGGTTTTTATAAAAATAAAGTCATAGGTTGCCCATATTTTTTAATGTAACCAATGAGATGGAGGTTAATTCAAGAAGGAAATATACTGGAATGGCTGGTTTATTCAGAGCCTGAAGAAAGATGGAAGGGCCAGAAGTAGGGCTCCCTGTGCGAGGGGCAGGGGTGCACGAAACGTGGGTGAGCCTCATACTCGCCTTCCGTGTAATGGACATTAGGCTACCTGTTCACAGGGCTGTGCAGCCCACGTGCTCTAGGAACAGAGCCTCCTACCCTCCGATCAAGAAGGATTTGTGTTGGGGGAGGAGAAAGGCTGTGGGCATTGGAGTGGGAAAAACCAGTCTTCAGACCAAAAGGCCTGTCCGCAGGGGTTAACAGGAACGCTGGGAAAAGGCCCACTCTTTAGAAACGCATGAACCCTGAGGATGAAGAGAAAAGCATGCACGCTTCTGGATGAGCAGGCGACGCTCACAGCAGAGGGAAGTAGCTGGCATGGGACCTCCCCTCTTCAGCTCAAGATGCCAGGGGACGAGGGCCAAGGTCTCAGCGCGTAGGGAGGGGCATTTTAAGCCTCAATGACGGTTAGCTAGCTCACCGGAACCTTATTATTAAGAACTGTTTGCTAAAGAACCAAACACCCTGCCCTCTCTCCCTGAGGTGTGAGGTCCCCAATAATCAAGGGCCCTGATAAACAGATGAAACCTGAGACGGGACCGCGGCCATGCCCAGCACCCAGCACAGGCCCCATGGTGAGCTAAGTGTCACTGAACACCCAGTCAGGAAACCAACCATCTCATCCTGTCCTAGGAGCACGGGGGACAGAAAGATCCCTGGGGGGGGGGGTCTCCTTTTCTTGCCTTTAGGCCAGCCCCCTTTCCTTTTCGGAAACAGAAATACCACAGAGGACAGCCTGAAGACTGTCAACAACTGACCACATTCGGATCCCAGTTTACAACAATGACAATATACTGAGGTGTCCACTCCTCGTTCATCCACGTGGCCTCTGACGTCCTAGCACCTTTGCAGGGTGGCAGGGATCATCCCTGCAGACGAGGGAACCAAGGCACGCAGAGATGCGATCACTGCCCGGTGTCGCCCCGCAGGTGTGGAAGTGGGGACACGGTCCCCCTGGCTGAGCTGTGGAACCATCACTGGGCACGATCAAGAAAGCAACCCACAGCTTAGGGAACCAGGTTCACAGGTGGAGGGGACCAAGCCCCCACCTCAGGGGCAGGGGCAGAGGGTTAACATCTGAGTTTGACTGCTGCCCAGCCTGGGTTCACGTCTCAGCTCTGCCACTTACTGGCCACGTGGCCTCAGGCAAATTAGTAACATCCTTGCACCTCAGTTTCCCCACTTGTAAAATGGGGGTCATAATAGTTTTTACCTTGTGGGTTGCAGAGAGGATGAAACGTGTTAATACGTAGTTTTCAGAACAGAGCAAGGCACCCACTAAGTGCCTACCACATGCAGGCCAGTGTGAACGAATACAGTGCCCTCCCTGCTGAGGCTGGCTTTGGGGGGGACCCCCGTGCTACAGGCTGACCCTCCCGCCTGCTGCACATCTCGATTCATCAACAATGCCTGTGGGCCTTGCTCTCATGGGGCCCTGGGCCAGGCTCAGAGGCTGGGGGCAGGATGAGGCACAGGCCCTGCCCTCAAGCAGCTCACAGTCTAACGGTGGAGGCTGACTTGTAATTAAATTATCACAACAATTCATTACAGGGGGAGGAGTTACAGAGTGACAGCCTGAACACCCCTGCCTTCAGGGCTCAGTTTCAAGGTTTCCTAAACCGAACATGGGCATGTGTCCAAAACGGCAGACGGTAATCAAAATCTGGCCTTAAAAGCCTCTGTTTCACCTGTTTCAGCTTTGTAGTTTTTGGCCTTCCCTGGGCCTGGAGACGCAAAACCGGCCAATGGAGGAGGCTTTGGCGCTGTCACAGACAGGACAGATGTGCTGGGGACCAAAGCACGGAGGTCAGCGCACGGCATCGGGGGCTTAGGAGCTGGAGGGCAGAGCTCGAGCCAGGCAGAGGCAGAGACAGGGTAGTAACCTCATGTGTTAATGAGATGGACCTGTGGAGCACCCAGCATGCCGTACGTGTACAATAATGACACTCTCCCTTGCTCCCTTCTGTGCACACACACTGTTGATCCCTGGAGCCTGAGAGGATGGACAAATCTTTCAGAACCCTGGAGAGCTCCCAGCCACTCTGATTTCCTCTAATACACACTGAGAGTAATCATTTCTACAGTCAAGTTCCCCGGGGGCTTTCCTACACACGTCCATGTGAGGCTCCCATTCTCCAGCTAAAGCCAGTATTATCATCCCATGCCACAGGAAGACACTCGGAAAGATCACGTGATTTGGCCACTCAGTGGCAGGGCCATGCCCAGAGCCAGGAGCACACCACCCACGCCTCAGTCATGCCTCCTGAGGGGGACCCTACAGCTGCCTGGGGTCAAGTGGGACACGGGCCAGGTTCCCTCCGCCCCTATGCACAACGGCCACCTTCTCTCTCCCTGTTCAGCTCCTCTGCTGTACACAGAGGGGAAGTTGTTTTTTAAAATTAGATGGAATATTTTAATGTATTTTATTGTACTTCTCCATATTCTGGTATCGTAAGTCAAAAATCAAAATAAATGTGCTTATCATTTTACTGCCATCCTCGGCCTTTTGTTTCAGTTTCTTTATTAAAAGCAGATCCTTTCTGAGTGTGTTTTAGTTTGCCCAGAAACCATAGTTACTAAGACACAGGCAGCTGGGAAGGCTGCAGGGATATTTTTCTCTGAAGCTTTTTGCCCTCACTGAATTTCTCACACAGGATTTATACCAAATTGACTCTGCCTTAAATAGAGTCACGTACCCGGTGAGCTGATCATTAGCACAGGGTGATCGAGGTGGAGAACATGCCCCGCACACTTGAGTGCATCAGTTAAAAAGGAAAAGGTGAAGTAGGACATGAGTGAGCAAGGGAAGAATAGCCTGCAGCAGGAAATCAGCTGATTGGCAAAATTCAAGGGGGAAAAAATCATTCCAACAGGATTCTTGGCAGTCACAGGTGTTTCATGTTCACAGTGCAACAATGGATTCTGGATATTTAGTTGTATGAACAGAATTTTCTTTTACAATGAAAACCCCCTTTGGGAGTCAGCAGGCTGGAGCAGAAGAGGCAAGTGGCTGGGGTGACAGATACGGGCTCACCCCCCAGCTCGGACAACCCTTGAGTTTAAAGGCCACCTTTCCCTCTGCAGCTCCCAACTGTGACACCACAAAGTGGACTTTCTGGTGCACGAGCTGATGTTTGTAAAGGGCCAGCATGTGCCTGCCGCGCGGCAGGGATTCAGCACTTGTGTTCCTTCTCCTTATCAGGGAGGGAAAACCTCAAGAACAACGCTAATGAGCAGGGCTCTGCAAGGCACCTGAGCAGGTCTCAAGGAGAACAATATTTCAGTTTATGCAACTTATCATGTCATTCATTTGGAAAATGGACCAAACTCTGATGATTATAATCATGGTTAGGAAGAGGCTCTTGGCCTCTGTGAGTTTTGCGGTCAGCTCCCCCAGCTAGGTCTAGGTCACAGCTATTTGCGTGAGAGCAGTGGTCTTGTTAAGGGGCACGCAGCACCCCTCCCATTTATCACAGATGGTGTCTGCACCCCATGGCTCTGGACACCATGAGAAAAGTCAAACCGTTAAAGGCTGGGTTGTTGCCTTTAGATATCACAGTCCTGGTTTAAGTCAAAACTCTAATTCATTTATTTCTGAAATAAACCAAAATGGCAAGAGATATTTTTCTATTTCTTAGTGGAGGACAATGCCTAATTTCTCATCCCAACTTTAACCAGGTTTGCAGACTAGATGCCAAAGAGACAGTTTATGATTCTAAGTGACAGTGGAGGGTGGTGGTTAAAGCATGGGTTCAGGAGTAAGACTGTCCAGATCCAAGTCCTAACGTCTCCACCTACTGGCTGTGAAACCCCGAGCACATTACCTACCCTCTCTGTGCCCAGTGTCCTCCTCTGTGCAGTGGAACGCCAGCTCTTACCCCACTAGCTGTGAGGGCTGAAAGAGCTGGGCCAGGGGCCAGGGGCCAGGGCCCCGGCAGCCCTGAGGGCTGCTGTTCAGGTAACCGAGGCAGCCGTACTACATTCTAATCCTGCCCCACCACCTCCTGCACCTATTATCTCGGGAAAGGCCTTAGACTTCCATCTCTTTATTGTGAGGGTCACACAGGGAAGGTCTAGACGAAACCCGTGCTGCTCTGACTGGGTCTCAGCTTTGGCTCTAAGAAAGCAAAGGCCCTGAGCTAAGCTCAGCACAGTTCTCTGTGGCCAGCTGTCTCCCCAGTATCCATTCTGCCCTTCTTCATTAGGAATTGAGCCCTGAATTTCAGCTGGGCACATGGCCACCTGGAATAAATATGTTCCTCAGCCTCTCTCATGGCCAGATGGGGCCATATGACCAAGTTATGTAAGGGTAATGTGAAGGATTGCAGGCAACTTCTACAACATCTTCATAAAAGGAAGGCATCTTTTTCACCTTCCTACTGGCTAGAATGCAGACATGAAGGCTGGTGCTCAAGCAGCCACGTTGGATCATGAGGTAGCATGCTAAGAGTAGCAAAGCAGTGAGATGGAGGGAGTCTGGGCCCTGCTGATTGTGATACCTCCATACCAGCCCTGACCTACCTACCTTCAGATGTCATTTATATGAGAAAGAAAGAAACAAATTATCTTGTTAAATCACTACTATTTGGGGAGTTTTGTTATGTACAGCTGACTGATCTTAACTAATAGAGATGGTTACTGCTTTTATTTGTGTATTTCTAAGCAGACCTGGTCATCTCTCACCTGAACTATTACAATAATAAGGTGAAAAAGGAAAAACTTTTGTTGTGCACCTGTTACAGAAACAGTTATTTGGTAGGCGACAGTCATCTAAACCTCAGAAATTCCTTTAAAGTAGGCAAAGTTATCCCCATTTTACCAAGAAGGAATTGAGGCCTGGAGAATTAACATGTCTTGTGAAAAGTGTCACAGCTAGGAGGTGGCAAAGCTGGGATTCCCATACCCACTTATTGGCCTCTGAAGCCCACCCACCTCCCATGTAGCCCCACCAGCTGCCCTCCACCCTACCCCTCACCAGCTGCTTCTCCCGCAAAGAGGAGATTGGGGCCATCCCCCAAGTGAGAACTGCTCACCTCACCCTAGAATCTTTGCCAGCAACCCCAAGTTCCCTCGAATGGTTAGGCTCACGAGCCAGACTCTCTGAGCTTCAGTCTTGCTCTGCCTTTTACTGTGTGACCCTGGGCAAGTTCCTGGACTTTTCTGTGCCTCAATTTCATCCCCATTGAAAAGTGGGGATGAAAATACCAACCTCCCAAGGCTGAGAGAATTCAAAGAGAGCACACAGGAGTGCCCGCCCCAAGCTCGGAGCACAGAAAACACTGAACATGCGGCTGTTAGGGCTCAGTCCCATGCCCGGCAGCTGGGGTCCCTCTGTGCCTGGCCTGCGCACGGCACTCACCTTTGCCTCCTCTGTGTCCTGCTCCTTTGCATCCCCCTGGTTGCCTTGCATGATGTGCTGTGTGTGCAGGGGCGCCAGGTCCTGGCAGTGGGTACGGCTCACGGAGCAACCAGGGGGCTGGCTGGCTGCTCCACTTGGAGGCAGGAGAAAGAGTCCCACAGGCACTGAAACAGCAAGAAATGGCCCCATGATGGGAGAGGTATTGGAGCCACCCCCACCCCTGACACCCCGACCCTGTGCAGCACAAGCACTCTGTGACGTGACATTTGCATTTTAAATGCCCACGAGTGACAGTGAACACCTGGCACAGAGTTGGTGGTCATTTTTCTGGGGCACAAATGGTAACCACACCGAGGAGGTGAGCACAGTAACAAGTCCATCCACTGTGAGTAGGCACGAGGGGCCAGGGCCTGTCCTCCAGCTCTGCTCTGCCAGACTTGGGGCACAGCCCTTCACCCTGTGCAGTGAGAGTGAGTGTGCAGACCATCCGGGCTCAGATGCCAGCTGCCACGGGTTAGCTTCGTGTCATCAGCAACACACTGTGCTCACAGGTCTTTACATGTTAGGGTGACTTCCAGGCTTCCTTTGTAGAGTTGTAGAAAGGCCTACTCACACACAGGTGTTTGCAGGCTGCCTGCTGTGTGCTGGGCACCACAGACGTCGGTGTACAGAGCAGACAGAAGTCCAGTCCCCCTGGAGCTTTCACGCTGGGGGTGGGATTCAATTAAATGTGAGGAGTCCTCGGAACAGCACAGGGCACTCAGCAGGCTCTCAGTTAATGGCACTGTACTTTAGTGGCTTTGTAAATTGCTGCATCTGCAGACGTACCCCTCGGAAACATTTAGAGTGTTGACTGTGGTCAAGTTATCCCCTGATCCTCTGTGAAGGAGACGGGGTGGTAATGATCCCATTTTATAGATGGGAGGAGGGAGGCACAGGACACTACACAGTTCAGGTCTATTAGGTGTATGCACAACCACATTTTCTCCTACCTACGTGCCCCACCCCCAACACACACACACAGGCCTGTGTGTAGATGGGGAAACTGAGGCACAGGGAAGCAGAGTGATTGCACACACTCACACAAGTGGGAGAGGCCAGCAGAGGTCTCCAGGCTGCCTGCTCAGGGGTCCGTCCCGCCCCCTCCAACCTGTCCCAGCTGTGGTCCCTCATGCTGAGCAGAAGGTAACAACTCTCAAGGCACTGTCCTTAAGTGCGACCTCGTCATTCTCTCCGTAAGTGTTAGTTAACAAGCACAATGCAGGAAACGCCCTCTGCAAACCCATCCAAATACCGACTCATCTGAGGGGAGAGAGGACAGAATCAGTGACTTGCCTCAGCTTCTTGGGAAGAGGAAATGTGGCAAATGGTGATTGACCAAACCTAGAGTTCCAGAACTTTCCTGGCCTGTCGCTATTTCTGTATCCACATGGCCACACCTGGGCCAGGCCTTGGAATCCATCACTGGCACCGTTCTTATATTTTTTAATGGTATTTTTGTTGTGAACTGTAACTCGTGGATATGGCTCAATCTCGTAAATCAAGGGGCACCCACAGGGTGATGGGAAAAGGCAGAGCTCGCTTCTCCCTGGTCCTCCAGCACCCAGTCCACTCCCTGGAGGCAACCACTGTTAGGGGCCCTTCTCATGCCCTTCCAGAGCTATTCTGGGCATTTACAAACACTTCTGTCCCCTACACTGCACTTAATCTGCTTTTTTCCCTGCATCTTGGGGCTCTTTCTGCAGGGCATGTAGAGCTGCCACATTCTGGGGGGAGCCTGCATTGTATTCTGGCCCCGGCCACAGTGCACTTAGCAGCCCTTAGTAAATGGTGCAGCTGATTCCTGGTCTTCAGACCTGGCATTTCATGCATGTGGTGGGCTCTGTAAGAAATGGATTGCTGGGTCACAGGGCATGTGTTTTTGTAATCCAGATAGGCCCTGGCTGACACATTCTCCTCCACAGTGCTGGATCACTGCCACCGGGGCCACAGGAGGGTCCCAGGAACTCCCCTCTCTGCTTACAGCCCTCCATGGCTTCCTCCGATGTCAGGATGTGAAGTCCAGGTCCCCCAGCCTGGTATTCAAGGCTTGAGGAGGCTGGGCCTCACCTCTCCTCCAGCCATACACTCATCCAACTGATACAACTAACTTTGAAAGGTGGGAATCAAAACAGACGATGATCACATCCTTTACACATATTATCCTGTGTGATCTTCAGCACGATGCTTATTACCACGGAGAGATCCACAAGTGGAGAAAGAAGCTCAGAGAGGTCAGCGACCTCCCCAAATGTGCACAGCAGGGCAGGGGCAGATGGGACCCTCCACCTTGGGCTGCCTCCCCTTTCCATCTCCCCAGCCACCTCACCCAGAAGCAGACATCCTTTCCCACCCAGTACTGCCTGATTTCACCCTGATGGGTCCAGGCCCCAACCCCCCTGCCTTGGCCCCCTTTCCAAGAGTCCAGGCACAGTCGAACAGCAGAGAGGAGCCCATTTGGGAAGCAGCCCTCCGTTGATTAGTTGATTCGGTGGACAGACATAAGGACCAGCGTGGGACAGAGTGCTAGGCCCCAGTCAGAGGCTGCAGAAACAGACACAGCCACCAGCACGGCCCACAGGGAGCTCTCAGTCAGTACCAAGTCTCAGGTCCCTGGAGGTGACATCATGGAGATGGCTTTGCCTTACTCTCTTTTTAATTTTGGGTAAACCGAGGCTAGGTAAGGCTCTGTGACTTGCTCAAGATCTCCAGCCCAGAGACAGGTGGTGTCTGCCCCAGAGCCCCAGCCTCTGCACCTGGACAGTGCCCTGGTCACACCTGTGACTTAGAACATCTGGCTTCAGAGACAGCTGCGCCACCTACCAGCATGTCACGTCTTCGTGCTTCAGTGTCCTCACCTGTAACATGGGGACACTGAGGACTGACACCCAGGAAGCAGGCTATAGGCAAGAACTGCTGTTATTCTAACTAACTCTGTGTTGGAATGTGAGGACGCTGCCTGTGAGTTCAGCTTTAGGCCCCAATGCCACGTGGCCACCCATGAATGAAACATTAGCCAGAGCAAATTACACCAATTTCACTTAATTATCCTACAAGTTTGGGACATAGTATTTTCTGCTTAAGGGAAAGTTCTGGACTGAGACCAGAACCTTACCAGCGTCAATTTCAACATCTGCACTCTTGGCCTGAAGCTCTGGCACGCCCAGATCTAGGTTGAAATCCGGATTACACCCATAAAGACCCGTGGGGTCGCATTCAGGTCACTGAACAGTCGCTCAGTGTGGAGACGAGGCAATGCCGAACCGCGGCCCGGGACCCTAGTGGCAGCCAGACCGCAGGCCAGCTCCGGCCTGACAGTTCCTCCTGCAGCGCTAGCGGCCACGGGTGGGGACGGCGAAGGCACGGGCAGCATAAGGCGCCAAAGCGCAGGCCCGAGTCACGTGCCAGGGCCTGGCCGGGGCTGGGCTGCTAGGAGCGCGCACACTCCGCCCCAGGGACGACCCCCCACTTCCCGGGCAGCGGGACGCACGCGACGGGGTAGGGGCCGCAAGTCCAGCCACTGACCCGCAGCCCGGCCGCTGTCCTGCTGCATGTCGGCCGCCTCGCGCCCACCTCTCCAGCTCAGCCCACCCGGTGCGTCCGCCCTGCGCCCACCGCTCCACCCCGCGCCGGGGGCGGGACTGCCGCCCCCCAGCCGCTGCGGACGCCCGGGAGCGGGCTGTGTCCGCTCTGGATTGCGTCGACCTGGGCGGGCACGAGGGGCGAGAGCCCCAGCCCGCAGGGCGCTCCGCGGTCCCGGTTTTCCGAGCATCCGCGGCCGGGCGCGGCCAGGGGGCGGGACGAAGGTCAGGCAGCCCCGCCCCGCGCCCCCGCCTGGCTGAGCGGGTCCCTCCGTCCGCCCCGCAGTTACGTAGGGGCGCCCCAGCGGCGAGGACGACCCCCTCGGCGATGGCTCGCCTCGAAGGTACGTCTTCCAACATTTTCAAGCCACGCAATACATAACAGAGTATCACCGTGGCGAAACTGGAAAATTCGGAGCAGCCAGTCTCCTGGAATCCTGCACTTCAAAGCCAACCACTATTAACCCATTTACCGTAACCCTCCTTTACGTTAAAAAAATTCAAAATATAATATCAAAGATAGTTCTGAACATTTAGAAATAGGCACGAGCTCCACCCCCTCGTTCCAATAGCAACACTTCCACAATCACATATTCCATTGTGGGAGTTGTTGGCCTAGGGCAGGGGACCCAGATCAGCCATGGGCTTCACACACTCTGGGGGCCTGTAGGATGGCACAGCCTCTAGAGCCGAGGGTCCGGGCTCATCAGCTACCTCTGCTGGTGACCTTGGGCCGTGCCGTTTACTTCGCCTTTCTGGGCCTACACAATAAGGATGGTTATGGGATGGGCAAGTTAATACTCCTACAGTACATCAGAGGCACAAGACAGATATGTCAGCTACTATTTCTGAGGCCTTTGGCATGTATCAAGGGTAATGAGCAATAATCGTGCAGCAACATAATTTGGTCTCGCCATGCTCCCCCACAGCTCCACACTCCATTCTCTCGTTTTTATTTTAACCAACCCAGGCCTTCAACCAAATCACTAACACTCTCTGTTCCTCAGTTTCTTCCTCTACAGAACAGAAATAGTAGTAATAGCATTACAGGGTGCTTGAGGTTTAAATGAGACGCTGTCAGAGGAGAGGGTCCGGAATGGTTGAGAACCAGGCGTGGTGTGTATTATGTGGCCAATGACGTGAACAGCTGCCCTTCTGACTGGTGGTGTCCCATAGGCACAGGGAAGCTCCAGGGCTGAGCCAACCTGGGCTGGGAGTGCAGAGCAGGAAAGGAGCCCAGAATCTAGAGCGCCATTCCCTCCTTGGCTAGTGGAGAGAACTGAGGCCTGGAGAGGGAAAGTGGCTTGCCCGAGTCAAGTTCCTTCTAAACCCCCACGCAGTTTCTCAATTCAGTCCAAATAAATGCAGCAAATACATGATGAGATAATCTCCTTGCAAAAATTAATAAAAAATATTCCCTGAAAATCGATCCTTGAGATTGGCTATGAAAATTACACAATAGAAGAACATTTAAGTGCGACTTGCATTTTCATACATCAGACTACACATAACGCCACTGGAATCCAATCAGGAAGGTATTGACAGAGGAATGCACAAGCACATGAATGGAACAGAAGATGGAACCGTTAAATTAAAAACCAAAATTAAATCCAGAATGCGTGCTAGGTTAATTTATGATAAACATAGTAGTTCAATTAGTGAAAAAGAATGAATTGTTAATCAATGCTGCTATTAACTGGCCAGCCATCTAAAAGGGAAGAGATGGAGTCCAGTCTGATTCCAAATACACCAGTAGACCCTAGATGGATTAAATATCCAAATGAATAAAGCAAACAATCAAAATCCTACCAGAAGACTTTGGAACCCCAAGAGAATGCTCAGCTAGATATGCTCACCAGACACACTCTCAGGTGAAAATACTGAGATGGAAAATTATTTACAACACATTAAAATGCCCTGCTTAACTCACAGGAAAATCCGGGGAAATACCCAAGGCCCGTGCCTCTCCGCACACACACAAAAGGAATGATCAGCCCAAATCAGAGTGGGTATGAACACTCTGGGCACAACCATCTACAAAGGGACTTCAGGTCTGAGGGACTCGTGCTGGTGCAGTGGACTGGTGAAAAATCTGCCGTGTCTGCTGCCTCTGGATGGAAAATCCAGAGATGGTATAATAAACAGTCTCTCCTGAAAATTTGCAGACAGAGGACTCCTCCCGTGTGTGCTGAGGTTCAAATTTTAACTGCCTCCAAGGTACAGAAAACTCATCCATCAAAGTAAATTAAAAGTTACAAGTTAGCAGGGTCCCCTAGAGGTTAGGAGGGGCAAATGTGAATGCTCTCTGAAGAAAAGCTGCTTCAGTCTAGGCCTGTCACCATATATAAAACATGAGCTCATGATAAAAATTACCAAAGACAGGAAGAAATAACACAATATCAGGAAAGGCTGCAAAATAACAGCAGTTTCGATCCTCAAAAGCATTTCTGATAGTCACATATTATAATTCACAGACTAAAAACGATGATGTATAAACTTAAAATGTTAGAAGAAATCAAATTGGAATAAAAATGTTCTAAGAACAAAGGGCAAATAAAATGACCAGGAAGATTTGAAAAATAATCAACTAAAATAATCTTGAAGGAAGAAACAGAATAATTGCAGTAAAAACCTCAATCGTGTGACTATCTGAAGAGAAAATTAACTAGAAGGCAGATGTTAAGATTTTACCCAGAAGGCAACTCAAAGTGACAAGGAAAAGGGAAATAGGGAGAGAGGTTTCCCTTTTATTCTATCTGTGTGTGACAGAATACAATGTTTAACATTTGTCTAACTGGGGCTTCACAAGATGAAAATAGAGAAAATGGAGAAGCAGCAGTATTTAGATAGTGGCTGAGAATTTTCCATACTTGCTCAAAGATGCCAAATTTCAGATCTAGAAAAAACAATGTACAGTGAGAAGCATAAATAAAAAGAATTACACATAAGCATATCAGGGGAAACAGAAGATATCAAAAAACAATCACAGAAAAGACAGATATTCTACAAAAAGATGAAAATTACCATATTTTATCAGTTCTTAAGATGCATATTTTCTCACCGTTTAACATGTCTGACATTGGGACCAGTCTTACTGATGCAGTCTTACAATTCTAGCTGACAAACTGGAAGAATATTTCTTACTGGTTATAAAATAATGGCAGATAGTTATGTGCAATGATGTCCTAAAGGGAGTGAAATATGGTAGACTGGACACAGATGTGTCAGCAACAGTGGGAACCCAAAGACAAAAAATAACAAGTTCAAAGTGCTGAGAGAAAATAAAAACAGAGTTGAGGTTTCTGTTTCTGTTCCTGAGGAAAACTGCACAAACCATATGAAAAAATTTGGTTTCAGATACTGGACAGAACAGAACCATGATCCCTGGAGAAGAGAAGCAAAGGAAATGAACTCAGTGGTCGCCTGGCTTCCTGCCTGGAGACACTTCCTCAACTGCCATCCAACAAACAGAAGCCAAACCCTGGGTTCGCAGAGTTGTGGACAGAGACAGAGAGAAGGGAGGGAAACCGAGGCGGCTGGGATCTGACAGGAGGAGCACCAGCCAGGAGAGGACCATACAGAAAGACGTCCACAACTCTACAGAGCCATTCTCTGTGCCCACGGATGGATTCCATGCCAAGCAGATATCAGGTGAGACTTCTTGAGTCCAGGCAAAGAAAAGCTACAAGGGAGTTGAAAATTGAACAACTCCTGGATCTCTTAAATGGCTGGGAGACAGTTGAGCTTTAATCAGACCTTGTTGAATACCCCAGTGCCTTCGGTTGAGACCCCAGAATGGCCATGCCTTAGGAATAGGGCCCATCTAGCACTAATGTGAGAGTAATCTTAGGACTCAACCCAATGAGGAGTAAAACTAAACCTCAAAAGTAGCAAACTGATCTGAAAATAAATTCACCATCTGAGAGAAGAGGCCAAGCATTCTTTAAAGGAAGAAAACAAAAACTAAACACACAACAAGCACAATGTCCAGCATCCAGAAAAAAATAACTAGACAAATGAAGCACCATGGAGATGTGAACATAATTAGAAAAAAAAAAAGTCAATAGAAAAAGAACCATATGTGACAGAGATGATGGAATTGTCTGTCGAGGACTTATGAGAACTATTATTAATATGCTTAAGGATGTAGAGAAAAACATGAGACTAATGAAGAGCTAATGGATAAAACAGAACCAAACAAAACTTGTAGAACTGAAGCATGCAATACCAGAAGTGAAAGATTCACTGGAAAAGTTTCATTGAAGGTTAGATACTGTGGAAAAAAAGAATTGGAATGTTTGGACATGAACGTGTAGTAATGGCAATGATCCAAACTGAAGTGCAGTAAATAAAAGCTGAAAAAAAGGAAAAAGCTCCAGTGTCATGTGGGATAGTATCAAGTGGCTACATATAATTAGAGTCTCAGAAGAGGTATAGCAGGAAACAATATTTGAAGAAATAATGACCAAAAAATTAAAAAATTTTATGACAGTCACAAACACAGAGATCCAAAAAGTTCAACAAACCCAAGCAAGATAGGCACACACACACACACACACACACACACACACACACACGCACGCATGCACACACACCACACCAATGCACAACTAAACCAGATTGTTAGAAATCAGTAACAACAAAAAAAGATGATTTTAAAAGTAGCCAGAGAAAATATTACAAAAAAGCAGAGCAAGGTTGTAAGACCTACATTAGCTGGACTTTCAAGATACATTATAAAGTCTTTTAACAACTATGGTACTGGCATCAAAGACAGAAAAGTGGGTCAGCAGAACAGAACAGACTCCAGAAATAGGCCTAGACATATGTGGTCAATTGAGTTTTCACAAAGGAGGAAAAACTATTCCATACAGAAAGGATAGTCTTCAACAGTGCGGGAACAATTGGAGAGCCATGCAAAAATGAAATTTGATCCATACCTTGAACAATATATGGAAATCATCTCAAAGTGGACCATAGACCTAAATGTAAAAACTAGAACCATAAAACTTCCAGAAGAAAACATGGGAGAAAATTGCTGAGGCCAGGTTGGGTATAGATCTTTGATACAATACCACAAGCATGAGACATTGTTAAAACAGTGAAAAGACAGCTATAGAGTGGGAGAAATTATATATGCACACACTCAACTCTCACAGCTCAATAGCAAAGCAAACAAACCCATGAAAAATAGTCAAAATATTTGAATAGACGTGTCACTAAGCGGATACACAAATGGCAATGAGCACGAGACAATCTCACATCATTCATTATGCAAAATGCAAGTGCGAACGAAGTACACGGCCCTAGCACCACAGGCCTGTGAGGACGTGTACAGGGCACACCAGGCTTTGTGAGGGGTGGAGGGACTGGAGCTCTTGCACACTGCTGGAATGGAGAATGGTACAACCACTTTAGAAAACAGCGTCAGTTCTTAAAAAGTTAAGAGCTAAAATGTATTGACTTACATTTAATACATAGCCTGGACATAATCCAAAAGAAATGAAGGTATGTCGCCACACAAACACTTATGTACAAGAATTCACAGCAACTTTATTTGTAGTAGCCAAAAACTGGAAACAATCCAAATGGCATTAACGTGCTACTGGATAAACAGACCGGTCCATCCGTGCAACGGGGTGTTCTGAGCACTGAAGGGAGTGAGCCACTGACACATGCATCAACCTGGATGAATGTCAAAATAACTGTGTAGTGAAACAAGACCAAGAAAGATGCCAGGAATGAGAGTTGGGTGTGGGGAGGTGGAAAAGGCAGGAAGGAAGGGCCACAAAGGGGATCCAGGAAACACTGTTGGGGGGGATGGACATCCTCATTATCTTGATTGTGGTGATGGTTTTCCAGGTGCATATTTGTGTCCGAACATATGTACATTTTACATATATATGCAGCTAAATCTATACTAATTTTACTTCAACAAACTTGTGACAGAAACATAATTGACAGTTTTAAGCAAAAATAATTATCCTGCATTTTTGAATTTATAAGAAATAGAGAAGTAAAATACCTGACAATAGCACAAAGGAATGGGGGAAAACCAAAGTATAAGGTTATAAAGTTCATATAATACATGAGAAATGGTACCTGTTATTTGAATTATACTGTACTAAATTAAAGACGCATATTATAAATTGTATACCAATCAGTAAAAAAAGGTAAAATAAAAGAGTAGCTACTAAGTTAATAGAAAATATAAAACAGGATAGCAAAACACTGAATTCACAAGGAATTGCAGTAAAGAAGGGAAAGATGAGAAAGGAATAAAGAGCAGGGGGGAAAATAAAAGCAAATACCAAGACGGCAGAGGGCAGTCCACCATATTAACACTGACACTGAAAATGAGTGGATTAGCTGTTCCACAGAAAAGACAGAGATTGTCAGACTGGATGAACAGGAAGACCCAGTGACAGGCTGTCTGGCAGAGACCCTCTTAGACCAGGCAAAACCTAAGGACAGGAATTGCATATGGATATATAAGTATCAGTCGAAACAGACTCTACAAGAAGGAATATTGCCCTAGACATTTCATAATGATAAAAGGCTCAATTCATGATGGGGACATGACAACCTTAAATGTGTGTAACTGCAATAATAATGCTTCAAAACACATGAATCAAAACTGATAGAACCAAAAACAGAAATAGACAAATTTGTAATTACAGCTGCAGATTTTTAACATTATTCACTCTCTCAGCAATTGATAGAAAAATAAAGCAAAAATCAGTAGGCATTGATAAGATCTGGACAGTCCTGTCCACCAGCTTGACCTAACTGACATAGGATCCTCTGCCCAATGGTCGCAGAAATTGCATCTTTTCAAGTGCAAATGAAAAATTCACTGATACAGATATGGACCTGATCATAAAATACAACTCAATACATTTAAAAGGACCAAAACCATACAGAGCATGTTTCTTGACAACCGTAGTATTAAATTAGAACTTAGTAGTATTAAATTAGAACTTAGTAGTATTAAATTAGAACTTAGTAACAATAAAATGTCTACAAAATTCCCCAAATATTAGGAATTAAGCAATACTTTCTAATTAATACATGTGTCAAAGAAGAAATCAAGGGATTGATTGGAAATGAGGGGGAAGAGAAAATATTTAAACCTGTGTGATGATACATATTGTGCCTATAAAATTATTGATGTCTACTTCGCAGAGTTGAAAAAGTAGAAGCTTAGAACTAAAATACTGAACAAAAACCATGTGGCCTGGGAGGGAAGTGATTGAGGTCAAAGCATTTGTGGTTTGAAATGATGGCTGAGATATTGATTCATGTAGGCTTTGTGAAACATACAAGGTAAAACTTCTAGGTTACTCACTGAAAAGATGGAAATGAACTGTATAACTTTCAAACAGAGGAAAATGGAATAAGGAAAAAAGCTTGAGCAATCTAAAAGAAGAAAAAAAATGGAGAAAAGGAGATGCAAATAAAAAGCAGGACATGTAAAAATTACAAAATCAGGTGGGTAGAGATAGCTCCAAAAATACCCATAGTCCCAGTCCATGTAGAGGAACAGCTGACTGGGTACGCCAGAGAGGCCATGCTAGACACAAACACAGACTCAGCTCTGTGCTGTTTGCATGACATACGCCTTCAGGGTCAGGAGGGCACAGCAAGGCTGCAGGCAACGGATGAAGAAAGATGCACGATGTGGAAGAAAGCTGCAGTAGTGGATAAAGGAGACTTCAGATTAAATCGCATTAGGGTGAAGATCACTGCAAATAAGGGCTTCATCAGGAAGAGACCACATTCTAGAACTGTCTGCATGGTACACGAAACAAAGACTGGGAGAACTGGGAGAAGCAAATGTGCGTGGGGCGTTCCAACATCTCTTTTTAAAATTGAATTTATAGCGGTAAAGTATGCATAACATAAAGTTTGCCATTTTAAACATTTTTAAGTGTCTAGTTCAGGGATATTGAATACATTCACATTGCTGTGCAGCCACCATCACCATCGTCTCCAGAACCTTCTCCTTCTCCGAAACTGAAACTCTGTCCCCATTAAACACTAACTTCTCATTTTCCACTCTTCCCTGCTCCCGACACCCACCCTTCTACTTTCCGTACCTCTGGATTTGACTACTCTGGGGACCTCATGTAAATGCAACATCTGCCCTTGCATGACTGGCCAACGTCTTTTTGGCATAATATCATCCGCGTTGCAGCATGTGTCAATGCTTCCTTCCTTTTTAAGAGTGATAATGTTCCAGTGTGTGTGTGTCAAATCACATTGTGTTTATCCATTCATCTAGTGATGGGTGCTTGGGTCAATTTTACCATTAGGCTATTTTGAATAATGCTGCTCTTAGCATGAGTGTGCAAATTACTGGTCAAGTCCCTTCTTGTGGGTGTGTATCCAGAAGTGAAACTGCTGGATCATACAGGAATTCTGCTTGATTTTTTGATGAATCCCCACACTGTTTCCCACAGTGGCTGTACTATTGTACATTCCCCCCAATAGTGCACAAGGGTTCCAGTTTCTCCACATCCTCACCAACATGTAATTCTTTGTTTTGTTTTGTTTTTTTGATAGTAGTTATCCAAATAAGTGTGAAGTGCCAATGTACCTCTGAATAATTTATAGGCCAAGTTGTTAAAAAAAAAAAGGCTGGGAAAGCTAGAGAATAATAATTGGCTTTATCAAATGAATATTTATGGAGTCATCCATCTATAATATAAAGAACATTTATAATTTTAAGAAAGATACCATTTACAATAGCAAAACAAAATGAGAAATATGTCTATTGGCAGATATATAAGACCTGTACACAGAAAACCACAATTCCATATTAAAAGATGTTTAAGAAGACCTAAGAGGGATTTATCATTCAGAGGACTTGATATCAGACACCATCTCTCTCCAAACTGTGTGATAGATTTAATGAAGTTCCCATCAAAATCCCAGTAGGGTTCTTGCCGAATTTTCCAAGTTAGTTCCAAAGTGGAAGTGAAAGAGCAAAGGGCTAAGAATAGCTTAAATGCTCCTGAAGTTGATAAGCTGGGGGGACTTGCTTTGGCAGATACTGAGATTTACTGCAAAGGAAAATAATTATGACAGTGTGATATGGACACAGAGACAGAAAAACAGACAAACGGAATGAAATGAGCAGAGCATGAATACATGGAGACCTGCTTTCAGTAGGCAATGGGAGACAACTGGCGAGTCCCACAAGGGAAAAAAAATGAGACAGGTCTCTAGCTCACACTGAACATAAAGCTCAGTTCCAGGGGCATTGATTCTCATGGCTAACGAGTAAAACTTCAAAACAGTTAGAAGGTAATATGGGAGAATGCTTTTAGTGACTCCAGATAGGGGAGAATGTCTGAAAACACAAAAAGCACAAATCGTAAAGGGAAATATTCAAAACTTGATTATATTAAAATTAATATTTCTATTCGCCCAAGGGAAACTATAATAATATGAAATGGCAAGCCCTTAATTGAAAGAAGACATGTACGAAACATATGCCCGACGAAACATTAGTATCCGGAAAGTATAAAGAATTCGTGAAAAGCAGTAAGAAAAAGGCAACCCAGTAGAAAAACAGGCAAGGTACACGAAAAGGCATGTTCGCTGAGAGGAAGTACAGCCAAGAGCACACAAAGGGCTTCTGTCAGAAATCCAGTCCAGTTGCTCTGAGACACCCTTTTACTCTCACCGGATTGGCAGTGACTTAA
Organism: Manis javanica; assembly: GCF_040802235.1. Lineage (NCBI taxonomy): Eukaryota > Metazoa > Chordata > Mammalia > Pholidota > Manidae > Manis > Manis javanica. The sequence continues at coordinate 169,137,676 of NC_133160.1, read as the reverse complement.
CACTTAGCTAATATCATGTGTTGGCCAAGATGTAGAGACTGGATTTCTATAGATTGTGGTTTGAATCATAAATTGGCACGAACGTTCTGGACAACTCTCCGGTGGCGCCTTGTAAAGCGGAACATGTTCGTGCCTCATGACCCAGCAATTCCATTCCTATGGCGTATACTCTAGAGACAGTTCACGACCAGGGGTGACCGTCTGGAGGGGATGTTTGACACTATCTGGAGACACTTCAGATGACCACATTTAGGGGGGTGGGTGCTACTAGCAGTTAGTGGGTAGAGACCAGGGACAGTGAAGTGTCAACAGTTCTGCTAAGAAACCCTGCTCTAGAAATCTCTTCTCTGTGCATCAGAAGATATTAATGCAAATGTCCATAGCCACACATTAAAAAAAATTTCTTATTAAGATATGATTGATATAGACTCTAATGAAGGTTTCACATGAAAAAACAATGTGGTTACTACATTTACCCATATTATCAAGTCCCCACCCACACCCAATGCAATCACTGCCCATCAGTGTAGCAAGATGCCACAGATCCACTATGTCATAGCCACACTTTAAAATAAAAAAAAAATTCACCAGGATGTCTATTCATGGTTCAGCCACATGTATTAAAATGGATGAATTTTAAAAATTTGATGTGAAGTGAAAAGTAAAATGTTCAAGAACATATATGATATAAGGTATGATACTATGCATACGAAATTAGGAAAAAGATAACCACACACTTGAGAAAAATGGTTACTGATTGGGGAGAATATGTGGGGCACAGCTAATGTTCTGTTCCTTCAGTTGAATGGTCAGTATAACAGATTGTATTTTTATCTTCTTTTATTCCTTGATTATAGTAAAACCTTGAAATTCCTGTTACAGCATTACTGATTAAATCCTGTCCTCTATCCAGCCCTGCTCTCAGAAAAGGTGGTCAGAATCACTGTGTGGAGGGGCCATGACCACCCAAGCTCTCTCAGGTCCCTCTGGGGCCACTTGCACACAGTATAATTTGTGTGTGTGTGTGTGTGTGTGTACCTTTTTTTTGAGGCTGTATAGAAATCCAACTGAAAACCTCTTTTTTGAGCCTTGGAAAAAACATACATTATATTCATTATTTGTCATTCTTGCAATATTTCATCCTAAAAGTATTTTTTTAATAATTGGAAACTCCACTGCTTGAAGGTATTTTATAGGATTACGTTTGCCAGGCAGACCACGTTTTTATTTTTTATACCATGTATACAGACTGCATGACAACTGTCCAAGGAAACCAAGTCTTCTTGTACTTGCAAGAAAATCTAGGGGACTATCTGTAGGTGTCATGGAGATGTTCTAACCAAGAATGATACTCAGAAGCTGTATTAAAAAGAAAAAGAAAGGGAGAGACATATTTATGTGTCTGACTGCATAAAGTTTGTGTGTGGCAAAGGATGCCACAAAGTCAAGAGATGAATGTTAGATCTGGGAAAAGGGCTTGAACACTGATGACAGATAAAGGGGTGACTGCTTTCTGAAGTCTCTTAGCAACAGACAAAAGAAAAAAACCAACTAAAAATAGGCAAAAGGTATGACTCGACCTCAAAAAATATATATATAGACACACCACTTCACACCCATAGGGTGGCCACGTTTCCAGAAGCTGTGGCTTCGGTTGCTGATGGGAAATATAGGTGTTGTGGCAGAAAGGCCAGGTGTCACAGAGTCTGGGGAAGGTAATCTGTCAGCAGCTATGAAAATAAAAGTTTAAACTTCCAAACCAGCAATTCCGCTGCTGGGAATCCATCTGCAGAAATAAAAGTACAGATACCTGGGTGTACGAGTGTGAAGATCTTTACTGCCCACTGTCCTAGTTCGCAAGGACAAAGAGGTTGCCTGTATCATGGGATGCCATCAACCTTTCAAAAGAACGAATCTAATTTCATCCAGATGCCAACAGGGTATCTTCACCAGCTGTTGATGAGCATGAAAAGTAAGAAGATAAATGTGATTATGATGAATTCGTTTTGTAAAACCATGACCACCCCCCCAGCCCCTGTGTGGGCGAATGTGTGTGTGTCTATATATAGTATATACTTACTTATCCTTGTGGAGAAAAATCTGAAACAAGAGAGGCTGTTGACATGGGCAACCTGGCGCAGGATGCAATGTAGGGGCAGGGAGGGGGAAGCACCCCCGTGCACAGCAGGAGCCCACTCATGTGGATGGTACATGTGCCTTGCACACGAGAGGCACGAAGGCCCAGACACCGAGTGCGCGTGGGGGTCACTTTGGTGTGACAGGATTCAAGGTGACCTTTATTTTCTTCTTTTTATCTGCCTGTACTGTTTGAATTCTATACAGTGAGCATCTGTTTTTCAGAGAATCAGAAATAGCCCACAGAAAGCTGTTTCCATTGAAAGGTGGAAATGAGAAGAAAGAAGCCTGGTCTGGCATAAGGACCTTGTGACTGAGGGGGTCAGACCCCCACTGATGGTGATGGGGCACTCCCGCCCACCCGTCCTGGCCGCTCCATGAGGCTTCCATGCCCAGCTCCCTGCCCCGTGGGAGAGTGCTGCCCGGGGTGAGAGCTCCGTCAGCTCAACTTGATTTCAATACTGTCTCCTTTAAAAACATTCTGAGATGATTGTGTGTTGTAGACTCACAGGCCGCTGCAGGAAGCAACACGGAGAGACACTTACACTCCTCATTCAGTTTCCCCTTACGGTTACACCTTGCAAAACTATAGTACAGTATCACAACCCAGAAAATCAACATCAATACAATCCACCCATCTTACTGCAGATTTCCCTGGCTTTACATGAACTCATGTGTGCACACGTGCATGTTTAGCTTTATGCAATTTTATCACACCTGTAGATTCATGAGCCCACCACCACAGTCAATACACAGAACAGTTCCATCCAAGGATGGCTCCTGCTACGCCAGCCACAGCTATCCCCTCCTCAACTCCTGGCAACCACTAATCAGTTCTCTATTTTATAATTTGTCATTGATAACGTGGTAGAAACAGAATGATGCCAGCCGTTTCTCTCAGCATAACTCCATCATTGTCCTTTTGGTTTTCAAAGTGAATTGATGGAAAGCATGGACTTGGAGTCACAGAAACCTGGCCATAGTTTCCAGATCCTTTCTGTCTGGGTGGCTTGGCTTTCCCAGAGTCTGCTCTGCAGGGATGGGAGGCGATGAGCTCATCTGCTGTGAGTACCTGCAGCGTTCACCAACTGGGCAAATCCAGTGGCCCCAACTGGTACGTGCCCCACCATTGGTGATAATTACGTTAATAGACTAACCAGCCTATGAAGTAGGTTCTGTTCTTCCCATTACTCAGATGAGGAAACTGAGGTCCCAGGTGGCATGGGGAGGAAACGGTGGGACCAGGTTTCAAATCCCAGACATCTGGTGGCTGGGTGGTGTGGCATCATTCCTATTTGACAGGGAGGAGACTAAGGTTCAGAGAGGTGATGCAACTTGCCCCAGGGATACAGCTAATTTGTGGCCCAGCCCATGTAGAGCCTCCCGTCCCCACTTCCTTGCCCAGAACTGGCTTTGTTACACCCTCTGCCTCTGGGGGATGCCTGGGTCTTTCCCTTTGCTGCACAGAAGAAGTTTCCTGCCATTTATGAGGTACAGAGAACCACAGTGCTTCTGGCACTGCAGGAGCCAGGCTGGCTGTCCCGACTGGCTCTTCCATCCCGGCTGGTGAATTTAGCAGGTCGTTGACCTTGACATTTCTCAGTGGGGATTAAAATGTATATGTATATGAAGCTCAGACAGTACCTAGTACATAGCGAGTGCTCAGTAAGTGTTAGTTATCAATAATGATGTGATCATTTATTTATCCTCACAGCCAAGATGCTGAGGTTTACATTTTGACTCTACTGGCTGTGTGACCTGGGGCAAGTTACCCAACCTCTCTGTACCCAGTGCTTACACTGGGGCCTGCTCAAAGCAAGCCTGACCAATGCTGGCTCTTGCTACTATTACAATCCCTCCACCCACCCCCAGCGTAGCCCATCACCCAGAAGGTAAGTCTTATAAGTTGGATCAGTTTCAACCACCCAGCTGGGGTGTGGGTGCTGACCTGTCCTCCCGGGGCCATGGCTCAAACTGCTGGGTTCTGACCCTCAAGCCCCCTCATCTCAACTAACTCAACAGCTTCTTGCCTCCACATTCTCACCCACCCTCCATGCAAATGCCAGAGCCTGTCAACCGAGCCCATGGTGCCATGCCCTGTTCCAAACTCCTTAACCACCAGATGGCCTTGTGTGCCCTTCAGGTTTCTCCTGATCTGGCCTCACCAGCCTCCAGCACACATGCGCCTTCTGCCTGCAACACCTGCTTCCTAACTCCTTGTCTAAGCTCAGTGCAAGTGTTTCCTCCTCCAGGAAGTCCCTCCTGACTCCCTGAAATGGCCCTAGGAGTTCCTTCCCCTGCACTGCTAATGCCCCAGGCTACCCACCATCACAGTCCACTTTGGTCCCTGCCACCTTCTGAGGCAGCATCAGTGGGGCCAGTGGGGCCATTAGTCCCCACCTGCTCTTCTGCTCCTGCCACTGTGCCTTCTGTAACCCTGTCACTCACACCTGTCCTCAGGAACTCGTATGGCTGCCTTTCCACCAAAGGGCAAGGCCCAACTTGGCACCTTCACGCCACCGTTCCCGCTCTCTGGAATACTCTCTCTTCCCCTCCTTCCAGCTGCCTCGTAACCAGAGCTGGCTTCCCCCAGGAGGGCTCCCAACCCTCAGGCCAAGCCACACTCCAGGCTATCTGACCTCCTCCTCCTTAGCAATGTAGCCAATTGTGTCATTTATGATTACATCCCAGAACCTGTAAATCTGACCTTACTTGGAAAAAGGATCTTTGCAGATATCATTTAAGTTAAAGATCTTGAGATGAGATCAAGGGGTTTACCTGGGGGGGTGTGGGGGGGTGCTGAAATCCAATGACCGTGACTTTGTAAGACACAGACAGAGGAAGTCCTGTGAGGATGGACGCAGAGACCGGAGAGAGGCTGCTTTGCAAGCCAAGGAATGCTTGCAGCGGCTGGAAGCTGGGAGGCGAGAAAGAATCCCCCCCACCCCCGAGTCTCTAGACGGGCACACCGCTGCCAACACCCGGAGTGAGGGCTTCTGCCCTACGGTGAGAGAACACGTTTGTTTTAAGCCTCCCAGTTTGTGATGGTTTATTACGGGAGCTGAGAAAACGAATACAGATTCATATACATACAAACCCATCTACTGCCCACCCCGATCTAGGAGGTTATTACTGTTATGAGCTCCATTTTACAGATGAGGAAGCTGAGGAAAGCAAAGGGCCAATAACTTGCCTCGGGTCACCGGCTAGTAAGCGGCAGGGTCGGAATCCCACCCGGGCAGTTCGCGCAGCAACCGCGGCTCACCCCCACCCCCCGGCGGCGGGAGCCCCGCCCCAGCACCCGCTCGCGGGCCGCCGCGGGACGGCGGGCACAGCTGCTGGGGAGACGGAGGGCATCGCCCCCGAGAACGCCTGTCCGCAGGCTGCGCTGAGTAGGTCCCGCCTCTTCCAGGCAGGGCGCTGCTCCCGCCCTGCCGCACCCCGCCCGGGGCGGAGGGACGGTGCCGCCAGCCTGGACGGTCGTGCTGACGGCGTGCGGGGACCGCCTGGCGGCAGGAAGGCGGGATTCGCGGCGAAGCTAAGGAAGCTGAAGCTGCTGATCCCTCCGAGGCCCGGGAGGGCCTGAGCTGTGGCTTCAGGCGGCCATGCAGTTCTGGAAAATGTGCCAAAGGGAGCTTTAAAGCGAAATCGGTTAAGCCCGCTGCTCGGGCTGCCATGGCAAAGCACCATAGACTTGGTGGCGCAGCAACTCCTTTTCTCCCGATTCTGGAGGCTGCAAGTCTGAGGTCAAGGCGCGGGCAGGTTGGTTCTCCGAGCCTCACCTTGGCACGTGGGCGCCGTCCCCTCCCTGTGTCCTCACATCGTCCACCCTCTGCGTGTCTGTGTCCCAATCAACTCTTTTTTCAAGGACACCGGTCCTATCAGATTAGGGCCACCCCTTCAACCTCATTCTGCCTTGGTCACCTCTTTAAAGGCGGATCTCCAAGTACAGCTACATTCGGAGGCGCTGGAGGTGAGGGCTTGACCGTATGAATTTGGGGAGTACACTTCAGCCTACAACTGCTGTCTCTGTCCCTCTGGCTTCCTAGCCTCATGCTTCCTCTCATTTGGGGAGGTCTTGGGTGGCCAAGGGCTTTTGGGGGATGTGGCTGAAGGGAAGTTGAATCAACGATGCCTTGATCGGTGTTCATGGAGATGTTTATATGGTTCTCAGTCAGTCTGTATAGGTCAAGTTATTGCTCCCTGAGTGGACAGAATGGCTCCCAGGAGTGCCTCCCCACCCTGTGCCAAGCCAGGGGCACCAGATGGCAACATGTGCTATGGTGCCTGGTGCTGGAGTATATGGGTAGAGGAGGGGACACCAACGGTTATTCTTCAAGCAGGGGAAACTGGGTTTGCAGACCTTCCGAGTTGTAAGGCAAGCTGGGAATCACCTAATTCAGGATCTCTCAGGCATCAGCTGGCATCCACTCAGTCAAATACCGATTCCTGGGCCCTGTTACTAAGGGCCCCACTTCAGTGGGATGCAGAGGAGCCTGGGCATCTGCATTTTCACATGCCTCCCCACATGCCTGTGGGGGGTGCTGAGGTTTAGCGAGTGCTGGATAAGCCATCTTCTGGGTTGGCTTTGTAGTTACCTTTTATTGTTAAATGGATACAATCATAATAAACTGAAAAAAAAAAAGTAATTCCTCCAAATCATAGTATTCATTTACAAACGAATATAGAGAAATTTGACAACAATCCTAAGAATGGACATGACTATCAATAATGAGTTACGAGACTAAAAGAGAGTTTTCTAACCAACATTAAACAAAACCCTCCATTACTGGAGGAGTACTCTGAATTATCTATTTTCACCATAGGAAAAACATTGCAAAGTCATTATTCTATGAAGAGATAGTCCGAAAGGATGAAGAAACCTAAAAAAAAACCTTATAAAAGACATTAGAAAGATGGATAATTTTAAATATTATATTCAATTTTTAAATTGATGCTTTCTGGATTTTTTGTGATATCTGAAACATCTGAAAATTTGTTGTAATTTTTAATTATTTTAATAAATATTCACTTTTGTATCTAATTTTATGTTTATAATATTTTATTCTTTTTCTTAACTCCCCCCCTCCCACCCCCATGTATAGAAGAAGCTCTAGAGCCTATGATGGATTTGCCACTGCTAGTTGCCTGCTCAAAACCCATTCTCCCCTCGTCCTAATTAATAGAACCCTGATTTTATTTCAGGCAGCAATGTGCCCTCCTTACATTTATTGTTTTAAATTTCTCAGCTGCCTCTGATGCCAGGAGTGGCCATGTGACACTGTTGTGGTCAAAGATACAACAGAGGCCCCTGGGAAGAGTTTCCAGGAAAGTGGTTAAAGGGAGCCAACTCAGTTGGAGTGTGCCTTTTCCCCTTCTTGACTGGAATAGTGATGGGATGCTGGGGGGAAGGGCAGCCATCTTGCCACCATGAAGTTACTATGAGGAAGAAAATTACTGAGGATGCTGAGGATTGAAAGAGTGGAAGAGAATGAAGTAAGGGCTGGCTTAGCTTTGGGTTTCTTGTTGAGTGGGAAAAAATTATTATTATTTGTTTAAGCCACTATATAGTTGACATTTTGATTACTCACAGCCAAATATAATCTTTAACTGACATACACGTATCAAACGATCCCAAACTCAATAGCTTAAACAACAGAAACGTAAGGTTTCCCCGATCTGGAAGCTATTGTTTCCTAGTTCTGGAAGCGCTCTGCAGGCTATGGGAAGGATCTGCTCCAGGCCTCTCACCTGGATTTGGGGGTTTGCTGGCCATCTTGCTGTTGCAGCCCCACCCTGATCTCTGCCTTCATGTTCACACACATCTTCCCTGTGTGAGTGTCTCTGTGTCTAAATCTCTCCTTTTTATAAGGACACCAGCCATATAGATTAAGGCCCAGTACAACCTCATCTTAACTACTCATATCTGCAGCAACCCGATTTCCAGATCAGGTCACATTCTGAGGTACTAGGATTTAGGACCTCAACACATTTTGGGGGGACATGATCCATTCCAAACACCTTGTCCCTGTCGCCTCTTCTCTCTTCTCTGTGTCCAGGCTTTGAGCAAGTCTTGCCAATTCTACTGCCTGACCCTCTCTGAATGCTGTTTCCCCTGTCCCCAAGGCTGCGTTCACCCTGCCTCCTTGGTCTGCCCCTGCCTCCTCTGGCCCTGCCCCACAGGCAGCCTGGGTATGTGCTAATGAGTCTCAGACCTGTTCATAGAAATTCCAGTTCTTGCCTCCCTCTACTTAGAGTGTAGGAGGTCTGCATGCCTCCTTGTTTCAAATTAGGCATGGCCATGTCACCTGTTTGGGCCAGCAAATGTACTGTGAGGGGAAGTGATGTCTCTTCTGAGTGGAAGCTTTAAAAACCAGTACAATTTGCTACCTTTCCTTCATACTGCCAGAGTGACTAGGGGTACACGGTTGAGACAGAGTCTCCATTACCTTGGGCACCTGATGGACTCCCGGTAGCAGGGCCCCCTGCTGGCCCAGATGGGATGTGTAGTGCAGGCAAGAAGTAAGACAAACTTTGGAGTTGTTACTGGGCTTAACATAGTTTATCCTAACTTGTGCATCTGACAGCGGTCCTGGACACAGACCACCTTCCTCGGTTACAGACTCAGGATAAATTTCAAATTCTTTCCCATCGCCTAGATCTCACACGGACTGGCCTCTGCCCACCTTCCCATCCTCATCTTTCCCACTCATCTCTCTGTGGCCCAGAGACATCTGTTCTTTTTTAGATTCTCAGATGTCAAATTTTCCTTCAATCATGGGGGTTACCAGGGCCGTGTGAATGCTTCCTTTGTGTGGATGCTTTTTTTTATTTTGCTAGAATGTAAGCTCCAGAAGGGCAGTGGCTTTCTCTGTTGTTCACTGTACTACCCTAGATCTTAATGGCTACCTGGTACATATAGGTGCTCAGTAAGTATTTGTGGAATGAAAGTGAATTTATGCATATTTGCCTGGTTAACTTCTACCCTTCCTTCAAGCCTCAGCATCATTCATTCCATTAATGTCTGGTAATGGGGTTTTGCCTGGTGTTGACGGCTGTGGGGTCAGTTAGACTCTGGCTCTGCCACTTGCTGGCTGTGTTGCCGGCAATATTCACCTTTAATCTCCGACCCTCAGATTTCCAACTGTACTAAGGGGGAAACATAGAACTTAACGGTCTTTGTGTCTTCCCTGACCATCGATGGCTACAGTCCCAGGCTATACGTACAAGCCCCCAAAACCTGGGTTCAGCCCCTGCGGGCAGGTACGGATTTTGGGCGCTCGTGGCGCTAAGTGGAGCCCGAAAATCCCTCCCTAGGGCAGCTTCGACCCAGAGCGGGGCCGAGCGCTCAGCAAGCCGACCCCAGCCCTCCCGGGAGCAGGCCGCGAGGCCCAGTGCGCACGCTCGGGCCTCCTCGTACCACCTCTCTAGGCTGCCGAACCGCTACCGGCTTCGGCCCCGGGCGGGGGCGGGGCGAGCACTGTGCCCTCCTCCCTGACTGGCAGGAGCACGGGCCAATCCTAAGGGCACCCTGGGGGAGGGGAGGGGCCGCGCAGCGAGCCGGGCGCCGGGCGGCCGCGGGACCTGCAGCCGGGAGCTTGCGGCACGCGCCGGCCGGCTGCCCCGAGCACAGTCACCCGCGCCGCTGCACCTGGACCCCTGCCCCGCGGAGCCGTGCGAGCCTCTCCTGTCTACCTCATTTGCATGCATCATTTTGCATGCATCCTTTTTCTATTCCGTTTTGTCCTTTTTAAGGCGGGGGCGGCGGCAGCGTAAGCTCGGGGCGGGGAGGTGGCGGCCGGAGGATGCGGCGCGCGGCTGCGCTAGCTACGCCCGCAGCTGCTGCCCGGCTCGGGCCTGAGCGCCGAGCAGGTGGGTACAGGTGCGCTGGGGGGCGGGAGGCGCGCGGTGGCCAAAGGGGACCCGCAGACCCCGCGACCGATGGGCGGACCTGGCGGCAAGGGACGCGGTGACGGTGCCGCCCCGCCCCATCACCCACCTTCCCCGCCTTCAACCTCCTGGACCCCTGCCGCTCCGTATACCACCTCAGTGGCCCCTCCACCCTGCCGTTCCCATCCCCCAGCCCCCTCCAAATCCCCCTCCAAAGTCTCCCAGCAGGACTCTGCGTCGCCTCCCTCTATACGCCCCCTCCCCGTTTCGCCCCAGCCCAGCTCTCTCCCTCACGCCACCTCTATTTCCACTCCTCTCCCCATTACGCCCCCGAGCCAAGGAGGGGGAGGGGACCCACCGAGCACCTCTTGGGAGTGGCTCAGGGGGCGTGGCCGTCAGGTTCCTGCGTTGTCCTACCCGGCTAGTAGGTCAGGGTCCTTCGATCCCGGCCGAGGTGGCACAGAGGATGAGACCCGGGGTGCGTCGTGGTGGCAGGGGCCCGAGAGGGCGAGGCCGCCTTGCCGGCGCTCCCATCCCACGCACCGCACACGCTGCCGCGGCCCCTGCCCTGTACACCCGGCGCTGCTCCGCCCACGTGGGCGCCGGCGAGGAGGCTGGAAAGATGGAAAGAATGGCTGGTACCCACCCTTCTGCCGGGTCGGCGCGCCCTAGGCGCACCCGATCTCGGGAGATGGTGCACATGGATTGACTTACGCGGGGCCTGGCACCGTGCAGTGTGCCCTGTGTACTGGTCAGCGGCCTTTCGGGCCTGCGTTAGTGCGCTGTGCTCTGGCCCCAGCACCCTCGCTCCATCACTCCATCACTCCACCCTCCTTCCTGCGGGCTCAGAGGATCCGGCCTCTTCATCCCAGGCTGCAGCCTTTCGCCTTAGAAGCACCCTTGCCACCTGCACCACCTGCCATCACCACCACCTCCCCTCCCCACACACCCTTGTCTATCCTCCTGACGATTTTGCCCGCCTGGGCTCTTCGCCAGCCTCTGCCCGGCTCTTTGGCTCTTTAAGCTCCAGAGATAGTGTGTCTCACTGCTGGTCCACCTGCGCCACCCCCACTCTTCCACACCCACAGGCTCACTGTCCCTGGCCGTTGCTCTTGCTGTTCCCTCTCCCGGAATGCCCTTCCTTCAGCTGGCCAACTCCTTCTAGACCAAGGTCAGGGAGAGCCCCTTGTCCCGGCCTGCGCGTCAGTGTATGGCAGAATGTAACACCTTGCCCTACTGTTTGATGGCTCAGACCAGACCAGGAGGTCTGGGAGGGCAGGGGCAGCCTCAGCTGCTCGCGCAGGGCTCCACCCTCAGTAAATAACCATCCTGGGGGGACTCCCCCTTAACTCATGGTGACCCACTCGTGTGGGGTGAGACTGTGGGAACAGGACCTTGGGCAGGTGGCAGGGTGGCACTTCCATGAACGCAGGTGAATATGGATGCGGGGCAGGTTTGGAGATGGGGTGGGGTGGCCAGGACACCCCACCCAGGATATTTGCCTAGTGGGGCACTGTCAGCTCTCAGGAGACCTGCTGCTCTGAAAACCTCATCAGAGCCGTAGGGATGGTGGCAAAGTTTTGTTGTTGAGACTCTCGCATACGGTCTGTAATGCTGAACATCTTTGCCCCTGCGTCTGGGGGTAACGCTCACGTTGATTTTTTTCATAGGATCAGGCTGTAGGCCCAACAAATTGCTGTTTTCCTTCCTCACAAACCATCCTTGCTTCTACTACTCCTGTGACCTCACAAGTTTCTCACATTCTGGCTTCCTTGGCCCCCTCTCCCTCTCACCACCACAGTGTCTGTCTCAGCCACATGTGCCACCTCTGTGTTCCCCAGACATGTCTTCACATTTAGGTTTTCCCCACGTGCTGTGTTTTCTGCCAGAACTGTTCCCCTCCCTTGCCTGGACAGAGAACTCCTATTTGTATGATAAGGCCCAGCTGTCCTGTTCCCTCTTCATGTGTTCCCTGACTCCGTCGGACGGTGTGTGGCTCTCGTCTCTGTGCTATCCTACAACTTCATACCCACACATGGTATAATATTTGTGCAGCGTTTCCTTAAGCAGACCTTGGTCATGAGAGACGGGGGACGCTGAGGCCTGAGAGGCGGTCTGCTTTGATTAGGGCTGCATCTTCCTGGGGTGGTGGTCACACTGGCACAGACCCTGCTGACATGCACCGAGAGGGGTCAGGCATGACAGTCTCCTGTCAGCCCAACCAGAAGGCCCCATGAGGAGGAGGCAGGGTGGAGGCCCGCGGTCTTCATGTGTGGGTGGTTTGGGATGGGGAAAGGAGGAGGAAGGGACCATTTCTGAGGGAAGCAGAAGCCACTCCATGCTATGGCTATTTAACGCCCTGAGGACGGGGCTCCGCCTCTCCGCAGGCTCTGCAGCCAGACTGCCTGAGCACCTGTTTGGGACCTCACTCAGCTGGGATTGGGCAAGTGCCTCCCACCTGGGCTTTCTAACTAAGAGGGGGTGTCTCCCCCAGAAAGACTGGGAACCATATTCTGGTTCTCCTGGGTCAGTCTCCTCCCTGGAGTGGTTGGGTCAACCTGCAGGACTCAGCTGTGTCCTATTCCTTATGGGGGTGTGACCTTGGGCAAGAGGATTAACCTCTCTGAGCTTCCACTTCCTGTACAAATGGGGGTAGTGGCCTCTGGCTTGGTGTCGGGGTCAGAGGAGTGGTCTCAGGCACAGAAGGCACTTAATAAGTGGTCATGATTATGAGGAATGTGTGGCAAGTGGTTAAAAAATGGTTCTTTAGCTTGGTCATGAAGCCAAGGCCCCAGTTAGAGGCCTTCTTTGTCCTTCCCTAGCTAACGTCAGGCCAATAAACCAAATATTCAATAAGTGGGAATGAAGGATGATGGGAGCAGGTGCTGTGTGTTGGCTAATGCATATTGTGCGAACTTGTTCAAGAAGGTGTGTCTTGCCAGTGGGTTTCAGCCCTGGACAAGTTCACTATGGATTCAGTGTGACCAAAGAAATGACAGTAGAACGTTCTTGGGGTGAAAGGGTTATACCCAACTTTATTCCCATGGTGGCAGGTCAGTCACTAGAATCCTGTCCACTCAGAGCGAGTCTCCATGCAGCAAGCCGGTCTCTGCCTCTGGGCCTCTCTGCCCCTACAGCCGTCCCAGTCTCTGTCCTCGGTGCTGCCACCACTCCAGTCTCATCCCTGCTCTCCTGTAGCTGTGCAGCCATGTCACTGTGTCGCCCAGAGCACTGGATGGAGCTCTTTATATAGAGTCAATAACAATGTATTGTCTGCACATGTGTAGTGAGCTAGCCGACCAGGGCCAGGTGAGAATCCTGGCCACAGGAACCTTCACTTTATCCACAAGGTGCTAAGAACGTGAGCAGGGATTCCAAATTTGTAGTCCACATAGTCCCTGTGTCTCTTTCCTGTGGACTGTCTTGCTCAGTGGTTGGGGTGAAGCAGTGACGGTAATTTCCACCCAGTTCCTGGGAAACCTCTTAATGGAACTAATGATCATAAGTGGCAGGCACCTGCTAGGTGAGCTGGGCTGTGAAGGAGCAGAGCTGGTCAGAGGAGCTGCAATGAGGACGAGTTCAGACCCTACTGACTGTGTGACCTTGGGCAAGTCACTTAACTGCTCTGTGTTCAGTTCCTTTCTCTATGATGTTTGCATAAGGAAAATAGCTGCCCTTGCTTAAACTCCCATTCCTGCTGTGAAGTATTTTATTTAAGCTGCACAGCACCGCTCTGGGGTAAGGATCACGTGAGCACCTGACAAGTGGCAGCTGCATCTGGAGGTGGAGGCAGAACTCACCAGGGCTCAGAGCTTAGGTGTTGCTCAGCCCAGCACACTGATCCTGGGAACAGAAAGCCGACCTTCCTGTGGGGCTGGTGAGAGAACTCAATCAGCAGAGTCTTTTCAGTGCTTTTTATAGAAACAGGTTACTTTAAATCACAGAGTGGCCATTGGTGTGGCTGTAGTCTGAGGCTCAGAAAAGGACCCCAGGGCTGGCCAGCAGTGGGGCTTCCCTGAATGCATTCAGAAAATGTTTTCTTTGCTAATGCCTTTCCAAGGCCAGGTGGACAGCCCAGGTGCTGAGGGCCCGCAGGGAGGGGCAGGCCACAGGAAGGGGGCCTGGGAGCCCTATGCTGTGCGGCGCAAGGCTTAGGAGCCCCTCTAGCGTGGCAAGGAGAGGGGTGCTTGCAGGGAGTAGCCACGGAGGGAATTAGCACACTGGCCCAAAATTGCCCTGAAAACCTCAGAGGGGTCAGGGCGGTGGAAGCACCCTGGGGTGTCAGAGAGGGGGAGGGGCTGCTCTCCAGTGGGACAAGGACTCCGCCTTTGCCTTTGGTATGAGTATTGATTTTGTACTTCTCATTGGTCTACAGAAATGAATTGAAATGAATGTCATTTTCCTTGATTCTAGCAGTTGACATTTGCCAAGCACCTATCAAGTGCCAGGGTGATGCCAGGAGTTGCTTTTGTAAATAAAGTTTTATTGGCACATGGCCATGCCCGTTTGTGTCTCTGTTGTCTGTGGATGCTTTTGCACTGTACGGACAGAGTTGGGCAGCTGTGGTAGATGCCTGTAAAGCTAGAAACATGTACATTCTGGTGCTTTACAGAAAGATTTGCTGCCCCCTGGTCTGTGCTGCCCCTGATTTGAGTTCATTCAGTCATGGACACAAGCCCCAAGGGAGGTGCCCTGCGTTTCACATTTTACAGATGGGCACAGAGAGGCTCTGAAGCCTGCCCAGGGTCACAAAGCTGGTAAGAGCGGGAGCAGGGATTTGAACCTAAGCAGCTCATGTTATATTTTTTTGCAGGTGGGGAGGGATTTATATTTTTATTAGTTCTACTTGAATCTTACCATGTTCAGAGAATGTGGTCTGTTTGATATTTATTTTTAAAATACTGTTGCCAATTTTTTAATGGCCTGGTACCTGATCATTTCTTAAAATGTCTTTGTGTTCAATATATATGTTTATATTTAATAATGTTGAACATACTAACTGGGTTTAAGTGTGCAATTCAGTGTTATTACCTACATTCACAGTGTTGTGCCACCATCACCACCATCCATCTCCAGAACTTCTCCGTCATTGCCCTCTGGCAGTCTACATTCTTAATGTGACCCCATCCTGCTTTGCAGGAGTTCTGTAGAAAAAAGCAAACATCCCTGGCGTCTGATATAATATAGCACGGGAGGCTTAGATTGCAGCCTTGGGTATGAATGTCAGCTCTGTCATTTACCAGCTGTTCATGGATGAGCGAATGCACCCCTCTGAACCCTCCACGATTCAGTCTCCTCACTTGGGAAATGGGGTGAGTCTGCGTACTCTGTGTGAGATCCCATGGGTGTGAGGATGGAATGAAGCAGAGGTGGAGGTCCACCTCAGGCAGGGGACAGTAGCTACGGTGTCATTCCCTCGGCCACCACACCTTGCTGGGGTATTGGGTGTCCTCTCCGTGTGGCTGTGGGGTCCCCTTTATCCTTTCCAGGTCCTGGAAGCATCCCAGGCCCCAACGCGAGTCCTGAAGCCCCTGCCTGGACCTTGGAGGACCCAGCCTCCTGCCGTCTTCTGTCCCCTCTAGCCCAGACTTGGCTGAAGGGCCACTTTAGGGAATGAAAGGAGGTTCTGTGTGCGGCCATCCTGGGACTGCCAAGTGCTGCTCGTTGTGGCAATAATGCCCCTGTATCTGCCAGGTCAGGGTTGTGCTGGCTCGGCCCACTGGCCCCCGCACCTCTGGCTGCATTTTGATTCCGGAGCCCTATACTGGCTCCGGTCCCTTCCTCACAGATGGAGAGGGTGGGACACACCCCTGAGGGGTGCCTTACCTCTTGGAGGACAGGGAGTCCCTGAGGATTTCGAGGCGTTGACAGTGGAGGGCATCGAGGAGTGATCTGGTAAAGTAGCTTTGCACTTCATTTAGCCTCAGACACTGCCTCACTCTTCCCATCCCGTCCTGTTCTTCTGGAGGCTGGTCACTCCTGTCTGCTCGCCGAGACACGAGGTTTTCATTTAACAGGATCCATACCTGACTCTTCTGTTGAAACGATTCCTTTTTTTCTCCCCCTCCCCTTTTTTTAATTGAAGTGAAATTCACACTACATCATATTACCCATTTAAAGTGTACACCTTAGTGGCATTTAGCACATTCATGGTGTTGTGCAACCATCACCTCTATGTAGTTCCAAAACATTTCCATCACCCCCAAAGGGGACCCTGTATCCATTAAGCAGGCACTCTCCCCTGGCACCCACAGGCCTGCCTCTGTCTCTGGGTTTCCCTGCTCTGGGCATTTTGTGCCAATGAAACCATGTAATCTGTGGCCCCTGTGACTGGCTTCTTCCCCCCAGCATCATCCTCAGGTTCATCCTCATTGTAGTGTGTGGCAGCTCCTCAGTCCTTTCACGGGCAATAATACTCCATCGTCCTGTGGACAGACCACATTGCGTTTATCCATCTGTCTGTTGGTAGGTATTTGGGTTGTTTCCACCTTTTGGCTCACATGAATAGTGCTTGAAGCTTTGAAGTGTTTAAAGGGTTGGAGCTTTCTTCCCGGGACACAGCTGCCCAGGTCGCTCCTGCCCCTGTCCCTGATTTATCTGCGTGGCTCTCAGACGGTCGTGGTTGTGCGCTTCAGGCTGGCAGCGTCCAGGCTGACTTGTTCCGGACAGCTGGAGAATGGTGCATTGGCTTCTCATTTTATACGGAGCGTGGGAGTGCCCCGAGGCAGGAGGGAAGGCGCAGCGGCCAACTGAGTGGCCCAGAGAGGTCGCTGGCACAGCCCTGGGAGCCCGACCTCCTTTCTGCTGGTTCCTGGAACATGCTGGACTCTTCTGCTTGGAGTGTTTGTGCTTGCTGCTTGCTGTCTGGCATGCTCTCCCCTGCCTGCAAGAATGCGCCCATTCTTTACTTCTCACCTTAAGTTCCCCCATGTTGGAGAGGTCTTCTGGGCCTACCCCAGGTAGATGCCTGCTTGCCCCCTTCACCCCACGGTCACTCTCCCTTCAGCGCCCTGTTTTCTTGGGAAATCATCATACTCTGAAATGGTTTATTGTTATACCCACCCGCTGCCTTGCCCCATAAGCTAGAATGACAGCCCCATGAGAGCTGGACCCTCATCTGCCATGTTTTCTTTCATCTCCCAGCACCAGACTGGCACTTGGGAGGTGCTCCACGGATGTTCACTGCTGTTGAGTGGGGTCAGGTGGGACTTAATTTCCTGACGCCACCTTGCGCCCTCTGTGCCCTCAAGCACTTAGCTAATTGTTCTGAGTTTGACTTCCTTCTTTTGTTCAATATGGAGAACATCAAGTGTCCCCACCTCGTGGGTTTTATGTGAGGGTCAGAAACTACCCCTGCAGGCCACCCGGAGCCCTGTCATTGTGCAGCAGGTGTTTGTCAGCTGCTGCCGATGGTAGTTGTGAGAGATGAGGCCATAATGACTATGAATGGGCCAAATGCTTGCCCCAAGGAGGCTTCTTGGAGCCGAGCCACCCTCTGCTCCCCCCTCGGAGCTGTTGCACACCAAAATGTGGCTTGTCCCAAATGACCTGGGCTGGTGGGGAAACACACAAGGGATTGCAAGACTTGGTGGCAAGCGGAGAGCGGTAAAGGGCCCGGTGAAAATTCTGACGTTGATGACACCTTGAACGATAGCACTTTGGATGCACTGGGCTAAGTGAAATGTACCATTCAATTTAGTTTCACTTGTTTCTTTTTGCATTTTTTAAGGCAGCTACTAGAAAATTTAAAATTACCTTGGGAGTCACATTGAATTCCTTCTGGGCGGGGCTGCTTTTAGACCAAGCGCCTGGAGGGCAGGGACCCGGGGCGGGATGGTGGCTCTGGGCGTGAAAGGTGTGGCCTTAGGCGAGTTAGGTAAGTTATTTCTGTGCTTCAGTTTCCTGTATAAACAAGAAGCCCAGTCTGATGACAAACAATGACAGTGCACATTTGAGGGCCTGCTGTGCGCCCTTGGAAGGAACTAGGGCCCCATGAAGTGGAGGCGTGGCAAGAGCCCTGCCCACAGCAGCTCTCGTTCTGGGGAAGGGGAGACCCACAATCTCACAATCTAAATAAAACAAACCTAGTCCCTAAGACTGAAGGTAAGTAAGGAGGCACCATGGACAGTCATATGCGCGACGACAGCCACGTCTGTAGTTCAGCCTGGTGATGAGAACAGGTAGGCATCTAGTCAGCCTGGGGCATAGTAGGCTCCCCCTATCTGTAGCCCAGTGCTCGCCTCAGGGTGGGCTCAGCTACTAAGAGTCACCTCCACTCAATGGCTCTAGCTCTTTACTCTCTCTGCATATAATAACCAAACCAGAATTTTGTTGTCCTCTGAAGAATGTGTAACCCTACCTGTATTTTCCGTGCCCCTGAATACAGGAGACCTCTCCGAGCATCTTCCCCAGGGCTACTCTGGTTGGACGAGGGCAGCTGCTTCTACGGGTGTGGCACAGTCGCAGTCTGGGCTTGTGCATCTGCTCTGCTCTGGAGCCCACCTCTGCTTCCTGCCATGCCCGGGAAGGAATTTGGGTTTAGTTCCCAATCCAGTCAGGAGCCACAGCAGGGACAAGTCCTTCACCTCTGGGGGCTTAGCGTCGTGGGGTATAACGTCCCCTCTTCATCACAGGGTGGGTGGGCTCCACGTGGAGAGATGCCCCTGGGGGGTTGTGTCCCAGTTTTGCTGGGGTCAGCTGATGTTTACCCCTCTTTTACACACCCACACCTGCCTGCAGGTGCCTGGCGGCCAGCAGCCTGCTGGGGCAGGGCTTCGGAATGGGCTGTGCTCCCAAACAGGTGGAAATGCTCAGGGTAGGTTACTGAAGTCAGGAGCAAGCCTCCCTCTCCACTGGGACCTCATTTCTGGAGGGTGAGTGACTTCGCTGATGGTGCCCAGGTAGAACGGCAGCAGTGACACCCCTGCTCTGGCTACTCCTGCACTTAATTTCTTAGGAAAAGAGTGCAGACGCCGTAGCCTGGCTTGCTCCCATCTCGGCTCCTGCTACTACCCCAGCAAACTCTCCCTCCCCCTCGAGCACCGCTCTTTCTTCCAGACCCTGGCTTGCTAGCTCCCTCTGCCTGCAATGCCTCCCATCCTGCCCCTGTGGAGTCCTGCCTGCTCAGTGGCCTAGCTTGGATGTCACCTCCTCCATCTTCCTGGGCCCCCAGGAGAGACTCGTTTGCTTATTCTGTAAGTGAGGATTGAGTGAAAGGAGTCACTGGGGCCAGACTAAGAGAGGAATGGCCTGGAGGCAGAAGAGTGGGCTAAAGGGGCTTCCTCTCCTTGAACTGATCTTGCCAGGGGGGCGTGGCGCTCTCTTGCCCACCTACCGTGCCTTCAGTAGGACGTCACTGCGCTGTTCCTGACTGAGCCAGGCTTTTGCACACGCTGTTCTCTGAGGGGTCTGCCCACTACCAGCCTTCCTCTCCTTCATCCACCTGGTGAACGTTTTCCACTTGTGCTAAGGATCCATCTCCCTCCAGAGAACTTTCCATTCCCAGGCCAGGGCAGGCATGTCCCCTGGGTTCTCACTGCCCCAAGCATTCTTCTGTCACTGTCACTGCCCTGGACCCTGGCACAGGTAGGTGGTCACTAGATTTCGGCCTTGAGGCTCATAGATTCCTGTAACATCAGTGTTGGGAGGGGTCTTAGCAGGGACATGGGGGGTTCTCTCTGTTGCTCGTATTGCATCCACTCTGCCCCCTAACAAGCCTGACCCTTTTCTCTGCAGCGGCCACCCCCAGGGACAGTGAGCTGTTAAGCCTCAGATTGCACAGAACTCAGGGCTGGAATGCCCCAGGTGGCTCTGTCAGTCCAGAGATGGCATTGTGAAGCTTCTGTGGGGTATAAGAAGGCTTCCTTCCCCTGCACAGGAGATCTTGCTACCCTACTGCTTTTAGCTTGAGACAGAAAAATGTTGCAAAGCTATTCATCAGAACCCAGCCATGTTCTTGTGTTTAGAGAAGAGCTATTTCTTGTTCAGTTGGTTTGATTTTTCCCTTTCTCCCAAGCTGTGCCCCAGAATCTGCTTTGGAAGACCTGCCATTGTTTTAGAAGTTGCCGGGGCTGCTTCCTTGGGCTGGGGCAGCTGGGGAGTGAGCTGCTTAGCTGGGGTCATTGTGTTTCTATGGCAAGTCTTGGAGCCTTCCAGACTCAGAGCCCAATGAGGTTCTTCTTGCCAAACAGATACCTTATTTTGAATAAGAGCCTGGGTGCCCCCAAATTGTGCCTAATCTGTTTAAGCCATCAGGCAAAGGGAAGCTTTACTGACATGATCTGTATCTCCCTGTAATTTGACAGTCACCCAGGATAAGCCCAGTTTAGGAAGCCTGGGCCTTTTAGGTTTTCTGTTGGGAGAGCTAAAAACAAATGCAAGACATTGCAGAACAAAGACCTAATTAAGCAAGTCCTGTTGCTGGCTAGGTTACTGGGCATTGGGGTGCTCCAGCCAGAAGATGGGGAGGGGTGCTGGGTGCCCTAGATCTCAGGTGTTTTGTAACAAATTGTGAATTTGGCATTTCACAATTCACAAGCTCCTGGGTTGTAGCTTGCCTTCCCCTTCATTTGTTGATGAACAGAGGGCTTTGTAGGCAAAGTAAAAGATCAAGTACAAGGCTGGCTTGCAGGTGCATTCAGTCACTCTCCGGTAGGGGTGTGGGCTGATCAGTGTGGGATGGTGTTCACTGTGGCAGGTACAGAAAGCACCTCTGCTCACCACATCTTCATTAGCATTGATGTCAGCTGTCTGCAAATTCAGTGCCATGGCTTTTGGGAATTCCATGCTGTGGACTTCTGTCAATTCTGACCAGCCCTTCCCAATTTGGTCTGAAGCACTAGGCTGTCACCACACTTGTAGTCATGAAGGTCATGAAACTGATTTCCCCAGACATCATGAGTGGCCCCAATCCTCCTCCTTGTGGGCAGGTCAAGTGGCAGCTTTAGATCCTCCAACCCAGGAAGCTGGCAGTGGCCATTCCTGTGCATGGTGTTTGATGACTACTGGATGCATAATCGACTTGCTCCCAGTTGCTGGAACCAGAGGAAAAAAAAATCATGATTCATTGGAAAACAAGCAATTAAGCTGAAGATTGTCAGTTAATTTTGCTATCTGAATTAAAAAAGAATTAGCCCTTCAAAGTTCTTGCTCTGAATTTTATGCCAAGACACTGCCTGATTGACTTAATGCAAAAGAATGCAGCAGAAGAGGAACAGAGAAGCCAGAAGATATGAGACATACAGAAAACAAAAAGTGAAACAGCAGACAAAAAGTCAGCTGTAATAAATAATAACACTAAAGATAAATGGCTTAAACAATCCGATCAAAGGCAGAGATCTAAGATCTAAGTATATGCTATCTACAGGAGACGTACATCTTCAGATTCAAAGACACAAATAGATTGAAAGTAAGAGGGTGGAAAAAGATATGTCATGCAAAGAGCAAAACCGCAAAAATGCTAAAGTGACTTTACTTATACCATGTACGAGATTTAATAGAAAGTAGTGATGAAGAGGGACATTATGTAATGACAAACAGGCCACTCCATCAGAGAGCTACATACAGAAATGTGTCTGTAAATACAGATAGCACTTTCAATGATGGGTAGGACAAGTAGGTAGAAGATAACAAGAAAGTCAGAATCTTGAACCCCACCACAGCAGCCAGGCCCAGCAGCCATCTACGGAACACCCCACCACCATGAGAGTATGTGTTCCCACGTGCACATTGATCGTTCTCCGGGACAGACTATATGCTCGCCGTAAAACAACCTCAGTACATTTAGAAGGAGAGAAATAACACAGGGTGTGCTTTCTGACCACAGGGCAGGGAATTAGAAATCAAAGCAGCCTGGCCTGTAGCTGCTGCTCAGTTCTACCCTCAGCCTGCTTTCCATTCCGGTCTGATCCTCCATCACCCCACTCACCCCTTCACTTCCTGGCCAGACGGAACTCCCGACATCCCCGCCTGCTATTGCCAGTGTCCTTGCCTTTGTTCAGGCTGCCCCACCTGCTGCAATGCTCTTTCCTCAGCCTTCCCCAGCTCCACCCTGGGTCCTGAGGCTGCATCCTTCCCAGCCTGCCTTAAGTGAACATCTGCCATAGTGAGTCATGATGAGGAGAGTGCAGGGCAGAGCCAAGCAGTGGCTCTCCACACGGGGTCTGGACTGGCAGCAGGGTCACCCGGGTGCATGTTAGAAATGCCCCACCCTGAGCTACTGGGTCAGAAACGCTGGGTTGGGGCCCAGCAGTCTGACTTTCGATAAGCCCTTTGGGAAATTGGGATACTCCCTCCAGTCAGAACCAGGGTAGGCAGGGCTGGTCCCCACTTATCCTGCAGTGACATAGTGTGTCTCATTGTTACTGAAGTTGTTGACAACTGGCTGGTTCCCTCCAACAGGCAGGAATTGCCCCTCCTGGCCTGCCAACTCTCTAGCTGAGCGGTTTCCTAGGGTGAAAAGGGCAGTTCTCCTCTGTCCAGATAAGCCTGTGTTCCACGTTGGTGCTCAGAGCGGGGGGTGTGCTTGGCTTCCAGTGGGTTCCCAAGGAAGAAGATGACGCCCTGACCTTATTCAGCTGCATCTCTCCCTCCTTGTGATGGTGGGCGTGGCCGTGTCATTGCTTCTGGGGAAAGAGGGAAGGTGGCAGAGTGTGAAGAACAGCGCTGAGCCGGGAGCTCCAAGGCCTGGGTTTGAGTCCTGCCCACCTGCTGACTGCCTGTGATGCCCTGCATGGCCCTTCCTTCCACGGGGACTGCTCAGGGCCTGCCATGTGCCGGGGACTGGGTTTCTGCCCTCTCAAAGCCCTTTGAGCAGGACAGTCGTGCAGAGCAATGCAATACCTTCCCTCTCTCTGGGTCTCTTTACCCATCTGTGAAATGAAGTGTCTTCAAAAAAATTTTTTTTAACGGCTAAACCATCCCAACAATACAATGTACAGAACAGGAAAGTGATGGTTTATCATCACATTTGTTTTAGGTCTTTAAACTTCTAACACTTACTAGTTGTAAGGTCAGTCCCTGAGAACAGTGAAGTTGCTTTGATGAATATCACTTTCACAATGAGAAGTCTGGAGTGACAGCTGTGGTCTTAATTGCTGTGGCATCCTGAGCTTTACCAGGCTTGGGCTGTGGTTGTGAAACTAGGCTGTGTTAAGAATCTTTATCTACCACATTTGCAACTGGTAAAGTTTCTGTCAACAATATGTCTTGCCATCTCAGGGTACATTTGCTGGAGATGATAGGAGAGGCTGTCCCCCAAGACCTGCACGAAGCTGAGTGTGTCCCAGGCAGCCCAGGCCCATGATGCGGGCTCCATGGAGGGTTAACAGTTGGCGCACAACTCGTGGGAGTTTGTATGCTGCCTGTGTAGCCTAAAATTACTACACCCAGAAAAGTAGAATCAAACAGTTGTTGCTCCAGACCCCTGATCCCTGAGCCCCAAGCATCTTCATGGAACACCAGGGTTCCATGGAACAGGGTTTGAAGACAGACCCCGGTCACCATCTCCCAGCATGCTCAGTGCTGACAGTTCTGCCCCATTTATTTTAGGCTATCCCTGCCCATGCACCTGTGTCTGTGTGTTGTCATCTGCCCATCAGTATCCCATTTGGTTCTTTGTTCTGTCTCAACTTCCAAGTGTCCCCGCGTCCCTTAGCCTGGGACCTGGGAAGGTGGAGTCTCCAGAATGTCGCCAGCTGAGCCGAGCAGAGCCGGAGGAAGAGCTGTGTGAGGGTCGGCACGCCCTCTCTCCAGACCTGGAAGGTCCAGTGCCCTCCTAGTGGGTCCGAAGGTCCTGTCTGCTCACTCCTTCCTCAGAATGGCTCTTGAGTTACGGGGTGTTTGGGGAGAAGATCAGTCATACCAAGAAAGGGAAGACGTTTTTCTGAAACTACACTGGGCGGTGTCACCTCTTTGCCCACAGGCCCCCCCGTGGCCCAGGATGAAGCAAACGCCTCTCGTCGTCACGTCCGTGAACCCGTCCCTGCTGCTACTGCTGTTGCCAACTGCCTCGGTCAGCTCAGGCTGCTGTGACAGGCGCGCCGTAGACTAGGGCCTCAGTGGCAGGAATGTCTCTCTCGCAGTTCTGGAGGCTGGATGCCAAGATCAAGGTGCCGGCAGATGTGGTGTCTGCTGAGAGCTTGCCCCCTGGCTTACGGGCAGCTGCTTTCTCCCTGCGTGCTCGCCAGGTGGTGGGAGACAAGCAAGCTCTCAAGTGTCTTCTTCTAAGGCCACTAATCTCATCACGGGGCCCCACCCTCACGAGCTCTTCCAGCCCTACTCACCTCCCAGAGGCCCCACCTCCAAATACCATCTCATTGGGGGTTAGAACTTTAACATGTGAATGGGAGGGACAAACATGCCATTCATAACACTGAGCCCTGCCTCAGAACCGTCTGCCTCCTGTGAACTTGCCAGGACCCGTCCCTTCCTCTCGTCTTTGCACATCTGTGCCTTCCTCCCACATGCCCTTTCTGCTGCCTCTAGTGGTGGCTCAGGCTCATCTCCTCAACCACTTCCCTGGCCCCCCAGGCTCTCGGCACGCTGTGGGGCTGTTGTTTTTTACTGCATTTCTTCCCCACTGGCTGGAGCTCAGGGCCTATGTAGCATTCGAGTTTGAGGCCCTGTGCCAGCACAGCCTGGCATGGGCAGGCATTGGGGTGTTGAATGAATGAATGAATGTATGCATGGGGCTTGTGCTCCTGCTGCTCTGCTAAGTGCCATTCAACCTTCCTGTGACACCTGCTCCCTTATCTGCATGTCTGCATCTCACCACCCCCAGGGCCCACTGCAGATCTCGTACATTCACCCTGCTGGGACCCACAGCCCCTGGTCTCCTGGTTGTCACCTGGGCCTGCTACAGTCTGTTCCCTGGCCTGTCTTGCTGAGTAGAACTTCTCAAGGGTGTGGGGAACCATCAGGACTCCAAGCCCTGGGCCCGCATGGCTAAGGGACTTGGCAAATGTCTGCACCTGCTAAAGTCGTCCTTGACCATCTTCCTCCCGCACTGAGCTGGTAATGACCTGGTAGTGAGAAGCCTGGCAGTGAGCTCATCTTAGTAGGAGCACCCCAGCCCTGTGATGAGTGTCCCTCTCCAGGCCCCTCTCTCTCTTACCCATCTCAGCCCCACACTCCTTCTGTTCTAGTCACTTTCTTGAGAAGCCAGGACATATGAGCTGTGCCCCTTACCCTTAAACTTTGTGCATACAGCAGGTGCTTGTAGGTGTCTGATGAGGAGTGTCTTAGGCATCTCAAGCCAAGTTCAGTGGCTGGGGTAGAAAGGATGTGGAAACAAGGTGTTTGCTTGAAAGTCACTGGCTGCCTCCACTTGTTTTCAGTGGTGTGATTACTTGCCAGCCTTCTGACTTATTTCAGCAGAGGTGGGATGGAAATGACCTGATGGCCAGGGCTTTTCTGACACTTCTTAAGGGGTCCTTGCATATCAGTAAAGGGGACATTCGAAACTGGAAGTTTTCCAGGAACCAGAAAGTCTCAGCTGAAAAAGCAAAGCTTTGAATTCAGGTGGTTACTTGAGCAAATACTTGACCTGCTGTAAGCTGAATTTTTTCCCCTATGAAATGAGTAAAACAACAAGTGACTGGCCAGACCTTACGCACACTGAGATGCTATGTATAAAGTACCTGATGCTTTACCCCTAGGCATGCAGATGGCTGGGGCTTATGTAAGCTGGGGCTGGAAGCTATGTAGCAGAGCAGGTAAGAATACGGACACTGGAGCCAGGACTACCTGGGTACCTAGTTCCACACCTGCCTACTAGCTGGGTCACCTTGACCAGGGTACTTCACCCCTTCCTGCTGGGACACTAAAATGAGGCCACTAATACCCAAGTCATAGGGCTGTGGAATAATAGATACTTTGGAAAATTTGGAACAGGTCCTGGCAGAGTGACAGCTATGTAAGTGGAGATTGCTGTTATCATACTTGGTGCATGTTTGCTGAATTGTAGTGAGTTCTGTCTGATGGGACAGGAGTGCGGGTGCTGCCATGAGGTTTTGCTTTTCTTGAAGCACAGATAATGATTCCCATTGCTCCTCCCCACCTCAGAGTTTCTCTCCTGTTGTGTCTGGTGAGATTTTATAGTGAAAAGCTAAAGAAAAAGAAACTCCACGTGCACAGAATGATCTAAAGTTTCATCATGTTCTCAATGTGAATGTTGATAAACAATTCTCATTCCTCTATTTCATGAGAGTTTTGTTATGTGGGATCTGAATATGGTTGTAATTTTATCAGCAATTGTGTTTGTGGGTGTGTTTGGTGAGAAATTGACATGATGTAGGTGGTTTTCTGATGATATTGGAAGCTTTTCATGAACTGGGATATTCTGAAACTATTGCTTTATGGGAGTGTTGGGGCTAATTTCAGTGGTGTTTAATTTGCTGTCAATATGCTTTGTTCTTGGAAGGTGATAGAATGGTGTACAGAAGGAGCCCAACTGTTCCTCTCTAAAAATATTCTTGGGTGCACTCTAAGAATATGCCTGGCATGGTGCTGGGTCCTCAGGATGGAGAATAGAAAGCAAAACTGACATAGTTCTTTGGTAGCTGGGAAGTGGCCTTAGAGTCAGACAGACCTGAGGTCAATTCCTGACTCTACCATTCAAGCTTTCACTTCACCTTTTTGAGCCTCAGTTTTCTCATCTGTCAAATTGGTAAAACTGTGTTAGCTGTTTGACCCGGAGGTTTGAGGATGGACTGAGATGGGTGTGCCCAGGTCACTCTCTGGCATAGGGCTCTGATAAATGGCAGCTCTTGGTATAGCTGCTGCTTTGGGCCCTGGGGGCAGGAGTGATGCCTCCAGAGACCCAGAAAGCCTAACTAAGCGCCACCACCTTTTCCTTGTCCTCTGCCTGGCAGAATGGGCAGGGTTACTGTTTGCAGAGGAGATGCCTGTGACTGGGGGTGAGAAGCCTGGTTTCCTGTGGGTTTGTGGCTTTGCAGCTTGTCCCATTGATGACACCCTTGAGGGTTTCTGGACTGCCAAGGAGGCAGGTGGTGGATGGGGCAGGGTGTCCTGGGGGAGTCCAGCCACACCCCCCGACCACTTCCCCCCATCCCATCACCACTGGCCTTGGGCAGGGCTTCCTGACCTTCCATTCAGTGTGCCCCTCAGCTGTGCATTTACGGAGGTTCCCCCGGCCGGCTGCGTTTTGTTCCTCTGTAGGCCTCTCAACCTCTGCACAAGAAGGTAGGAGGAAGCTGGGGCCCCGGAGGTTACACAGTCATTTAATGGTCAGAGTCAGTTAGTCTTGGGCCTCAGGATGAGAATGTGCCCTCATCCACCCGCACTGGGGCTTTCTGGGTGGGTTGGGCAGAGGTAGCGTAGGAGGCTGCGGTCTGGGCGGTAGGTCCTTCCCAGAGCAGCCTCATGTGGACTGCTGAGCCAGACTTCATTTCATGAACAAGCAAACCGTGTTTGAGGAGCACCTTCTTGTTTTTTTCCCCTGCTCGCAACACATGCAAATTTTGTACTTTACTGGGGTTATACGGTATCAACTTTGTAACCTGACGTACATTTTGAACACAACAGTCCATCCTGAGGGGGTCCCTGCGACCTGCTCCTTCACCCTGATCTCCATCCACAGGGAGGAGGAGTGGAACCTGGTGCTGGCAGGGGTGTGGCCAAGGGGGTGTGAGTGGGGCAGGACCGGAAGCAGAAGGGGAGGAGCTAGATCAGGATTTATGGGCGGTAGCAGGCAGTAAGGCAGGACACCCCGGAAGCAGAAGGGAGAGTGTTGGAGGGTCAGGGTTAACCACAGCACGGTTCTGTACAGACTCACCTTCAGAGCTGGGTGGCTTGGTGGGGTGGGGAGGAGGGGAGTCAGGCGGAGGGATGGCTGTGGCGTGTAAGGGGCACAGAGGCTGCTGGGAGCCAGGTGCTTCTCAGGCTCTTGTCATGGGTGCCCAGAGTGGTGGCTCTGACATGGGTCGTGGCTTTGGAGGGGAACGGAGGTGGTTGCATTAATGATGGGGACACAGTCCTAATTGTACGGCCGTTCTCTGGGTCAATGGAAGGGGCTGCTTCTCATCAGATTGTGCACAGATCACCTTAGTTCACTTAATATGTGCAACAGTCTCAGAGGCAGGATCATCTCTGGCTCAGGTGACATTGAGGCAGGTAATAGAGGGAGGCAGGCCAGATAGAGTTCAGGGTGCCTAAAGTTTCAAGACCCATGTAAGTTTCAAAAAGCTCCCCTCAAACTTAGGCACTCAAAAAGGACACTTAGACCTCAACTCTGATTTATGCCCTATGCAAATGACTGAGTGGTTATGCCCTATGCAAATGAAGCATTGTACTTTCAGCCAATCAAGAGTGGGTTGTGATGTCATCAGTTCAGTTCTCTGTTTGGTCCATGGAGTGTGGGACTTCCTCTTCCAGGAAGCCTGAAAACGCAGACCCCACAGCCCTCCCAGCATCCTCCCTTGGAGCCCCTCCTGAGTAGCAGTTTTCTCTTTTCTACCGGTGGCTCCGTACTCGTTTGCTGGCATCATTCTTCATCGCCTCTGAGACACCATCCTGGGAAAAAAGCAGCATTTTAGCCGGTAACAGCTTGACTTTATGCAGGGCCCACAGGCAGTAGGGATGGAGCCAGGATTCAACTCTGGGTCTGACTGACGACGGAGTCCCGGCTTTCTGGGGAGACCAGGGCCTTCAGGCGCTGGAGCTTTAGTGATCATGGAGGGCTTCCCGGAGCAGACGTTGCTGTGGCTTATAAACCTTTACTAAACTAAGTATGAGGCCAGGGAAGACAAGCACAGAAGTGCAGTGAAGAGGCTGGGTTCAAAGCCTGCCTCCCTATGTACTTTTGGATTAGACACCTCCCTGGGCTCCATGTCCCATCTGTGCAATGCGGAGGTGGGACCCGACGGCCTTTCTTAACATCCCTTCCAGGTCTGGAGCTACTCCTGCTTTACATCAATGTTTGCCAACTGTTTTTCCCTTTGGGAAGACTGACATCTGACTATCAACGCCCTCTTCCTTCTTGAGCTGCCTTTGTGGTTTTAGGATGCCAGTGGGCCTCCAGGCAGGGGTCACTGCTCATGACCAGGGCTGTGTCCTGCCCGCCTTTTAGAAAGACTCCAGCTCTTTCAGGCCCCTCAGACTGTCAGTGTTGCTAGGAGGTTCACTTAGTGGGGGATGCCTGGAGCTGGCCAGGGTCAAATCCCTGGTCTTCCCACATGTTCAGGGGAAACTTAGGCCCACCCATGCGTCTCAGAGCCCCCATTTCCCTATCTGTAAACATGGAGGTATTATCTCACTCTCCTTATTTTCCTTGACCCCAGTGCCCCCACCCCATTCTGAGTGGGTGACATGGCGCAGTGCTGCTTCCCATTTCTGCAGACAAACAGCCCTGCGGGTAGGAGTGATAACGAGTTTGGTAAATGTTTGGAGAGATTAAAAAAAGATTAATAGGTATGACCCAACATCACGTGGGCTTTAGGAATTCTTCCCTGCCCCTGTCCGCTTGGGCTGTAAGACCCATCTGGTTTTGCCTCCTAAAATATTCGGAGTCATGGCTCACCTCAGGCCACTTCATCCTCCATTCAGTGAGGACGCAGCCTCATCACGCCTGTGCCTCCAGGAGGCCCCCTCCAGGTAGCCCCTGTTGGCCTTGAGCAACTGGTCTGAAATGCACAGATGTCTGACCTTTTCCTCTCAGGCATAAACCTCTGCATGGCTCCCTGATGTGCTCAAGGTCAAGTTCAAGCCCTTTAGGGATTTATGCTCCTTGGGCCCTCCCACTAGACCTCCAGTCACTCCAGGGCAGAACTGTACCTTGTTCATATCTCCATCATTGGTGCCTGGGAAAATATCTGGCGCTTAATAGGTTCTCAATAAGTGTTAATGACGCTGTTTATCATCGTGTGTCTTCTGAATGGGTACCTCATCCACTATTAGGAATTCCAGTTACAACCCTGTGGATGTCAGTATTGTTACGTCTTATATGGATGAGGAAACTGAGGTTCAGAGAGGGCAAGGGTCGTGATGGGATTCAAAATGATCATTAAATAAATATGTGCTTACTCTCTTAACCTCTTTAAAGGGAGTCATGAAGCATTCATTACTTTAACTGGAGAGAAAAAGTCTGAGTCCTGAATCTGGCAAGGGTGATGGTCTTTGAATATATTTTACTGTGTTCTAATTTCCAGAGAAGTAGTGGTAGGCACCGGGGTCAAAGGGCCCTGGGTCAGAACTCTGATGGTTCAGAGGGACTGTGGTCAAGAGGCAGGTGGGGCTGCATTGGGCGGGGAAGTGGCCATTGGGGGACAAATGGCCAGGGAGCCAGAAGACACCGGTCCCCGTCAGGATTGGTGATCCCAGGAGAGCTGGGAGTCATTGTGTAAGTTGGGGAATGCCAAGGGGCCAGAACGAGACAACGGTGTGGGCCAGGTGGGGTGGGGCTCTGCACTCCCAGGAGCCCTTTCAGGAGGGCCTGGGGGCACATTGTACCTGCTCCGAGGCCCCCCTCGGGGGGAGCTGGGCCCTTACAGCTGGGGAGACCGAGGCCCACAGCCGCTGTGTACTTCTCTGCAGTGACTTAGCAGGTTGAGAGGCATGAGCCTAGGTCTCCTGCTTTTCTGTGCTGTGGCCTGCCTGGTCTACACTGCCGTCTCTTAAGGACAGAGGGGACCCCATTGTCTGGCTTGTGTTTTCTTAGACTCAGAGCCGAAGACAGTAATCCTCCATCTTTGCCGAGAATCCCTTCCAGCTGCCCGGCCTGATTACTGGGCAAAGATTATTCTTCACCTGACTGTTATTCTTGATAATCTTTATGTTTTAGTGTTGGGGATATTTGTTTGTGGTTCAGAGATGTCGCTGCATCCTGCATACGACTGGTCTTTGATAAGTGCTCTGAGGCGGGTCAAGAAAGGTAATCATTTTGCTATATAGACATTATTATAATAATGGGTGACATTTGAATGTGAAACATATCAATGATAAAATTTCCTGGTCTTGATTGATTTCATAATGTCCTTGGTCTAAAAAGATAAAAGCTACAGCATTTAGAGCGAGATGTCAAGATATCTGCAATTTACTTTCAAATGGTTCTTAAAAATAGACATATATGTGTAAAAACATGTCTTGACAGATAGATAAAGCAGTTGTGGAAAAATATGAACAATTGATGAGTCTAGATAATGGTGTATAGAGTTGATTTTTACTATTCTTGAAACTTTTCTGTAGTTTTTGAAACATTGCAAAATGAAATGTTTGTAAAAAGTGCTGTTCGTGGGGCAGCATTTTGAAGCTCGTGGTGTCCCCCTGTCCACCCTTTGTTCTCTGGCCCTGTCCATGTCTCAGTGGCCCTTGTGGGGGAGAGAGCTGCTCACTGCACAGTTCAGCGCTGTGCAGCCTCCTTGGGGAACAGTTTTGAAATAGTGGTGGAGGCTTTGGACAAAATTCATTCCTCCCTCTATGACAAATCATTGCATCTTTAAAATCTTTACTTTCAGAACAACTGCCCTTCAGATTTTCATTTCTCTTCTTCCCTTACATTTTTCTTCAAGTTTTATTGCTTTCTAAAATTGCTGAAGCAGTATTTGTTATAATAAGTATTCAAACAGAGAAGAGAATAAAGACATGAATAGATCCTCTTTTTCTCCATCTCCTGTGAGGTGAGCAGTGGTAGGTGGAACCTCCTGAATGGTCCGTGCTCAGACATCTAGTAGGGCTAGGTGCCTTGTCATTTTGTATCATTTGTTAATCTGACTAGTCTCCTACGTCTCTTTGAAGATGCAGCTTGGGTTTCACCTCCTCCAGGAAGTCCCCCAGGCTCTAAGCACTGACCCCACTCCATTGCAGTCATCTGATTATGAGCTGCCTTCCCTGCCAGATCCTGGATAATGCAAGGGCAGCAGCTGTTACTGGTTTACTGGCTGCCCTCGAGCTGGGAGCCAGGAGATGTACACTCAGTGTTCAGAGCGAGCGGATGGGCAGGGCAGGTGTCCTGGGTGGGGAAGCCACGTGAGCAGAGCACCACAGGTGAGAGAGGATTC
The DNA here is from genome assembly GCF_040802235.1 of Manis javanica. Lineage (NCBI taxonomy): Eukaryota > Metazoa > Chordata > Mammalia > Pholidota > Manidae > Manis > Manis javanica. Next base: position 169,105,637 of record NC_133160.1, on the reverse strand, counting down.
TCCACTCACACGTCCCTCCTAGCTCCTGGGACACGAGTGTCAGGGTTCTGGGGTGACTGGGGACAGAGGGCACTTTGGGGAATGTGGCCACTGCCAGCCCAGAGCTCCTGTATCCTGGATGATTCTGTCCTAGTACGAATGCCCTTTGTAAGCTGATGGGGTGGCCATGAGCTACCCAAGGGCTGGGCTAGGGCCAGGTCCTCTCTCCTCTCTCCTCCCTAGGGCCCAGTAAGGCCTGACTGGCTGGGGATCTTGGGGGTGACAGGAAGAGGCACAGGCCAGGGCTGGAGAGGCACAGGATTTAGATGTGCCCCTGGCCCAGGTCTCTTCATCTTTCTACGATCCTGACTCCTTCCTCCTGAGAGGCACTGTTTTCTGCAGCTGGGATTCATTAATGTTATCTGCACATCGTCTGACTGGTGCCAAAGGACCAGGAGACCGGCAATCGAGGAAGTTGAAAGTTCAGCAGGATGTAAAGCCCAGGGGCTGGATTTTCAGCCATAATACTTGGGCAGCATACAGAAAAGCATCCTTTGAGCAGCATGCTTGAGCTGGCCGGCTAATCAGTCCGGGCTGGAACGGGGGACTGCTCTCACCCACCAATCAGTCCCAGCTGGAGGGGTCCTGGCTGGTCTGATGGTGGGACTGTAGACATCTGAGCACTGGACTATCTTTTCAGAAGGATTAATGTTACGAGAAGCGAGTGGGGCTGGGAATTCCCACATGGCATGGTGGGATGGGTCCTGGGAGAATGGTCATTGTCATTTGGGAACATGTGAAGAACTGAGAAGTTTTGCTTTTTTGTTGTTGATTTTTCTTGATAAATATCAATAATGCTTGGCTTGTAAATGTCTACACAGCTTTGAAGGAATATAAACTTCATACCAGCTTCAAAACAAGCATTTCCCCCATTCAGTGGAGGCATTAATGAGCCAGGAAGTGGCTTCGGACAGTCAAGGCCTGTGGACTCATTCCTGAGTCTGTGCCAGGCCCTGGGCCCTGTGGGGGTGGGAGTTCAGAGATGAGAGAAGGCCAGCCCTGCCCTCAGGGCACACCTGGGTTTTGAGGTGGGCTCTCCCCCAGCCAGGATCCTCACCCGTCTTCCCATGCCAGTCACTGTTTTGAGCTCATGAAGTGGCACATGCTTCTCAACAGTCGCTGAAGCAAAATGAGATGGTGCATGTGGCCGCAGGCTCTGTGTCCTTCCCCTCAGCTTCTCATCTGCTCGTTCCCCTAAGCTGACATTTGTGGGAGGCTGGGCCTGTATTGTGAACATGTTCTTTGAAGGCTGGTGTCGGTGCTCATAGTGCTGGTGGTGGTGGTTGTGGTGTTAATGGCGTTGGTGGTGAGCGAGGAGGTGGAGCTGGGGGCAGTGAGAATGGACGGTGGTGGTGCAATGTTCATAGCAGTAATAAAACCTGAGCTTACAGGTGTGCAGTGGGCAGTCCTGTAAGCACGTCAGCTCTCTGAATCTACTGCCTCTTAGGAGGTTGTAACCACGACTAGGTGCATTTTCCGGGTGAGACACCTGAGTCACAGGGCCACCCAGTGCCAGCCAGAGCTGAAAGACCGGCTTCAGAGCCCACACCAAACCAGGGTTACCCAAGTGTGGTCACGGGGCTGGCAGCCTCCCCTGGGAGCCTGGCGGAGATGCAGATTCCTGGCCCCTAGCCCTTGGGATCAGCGTCAGCCAGGGGAGCCAGCTAAGGGGAATTCAAGGCACTTGGTGGGTGGTTCTTGTGCACATTAGAGTTTGAGAACCACTGCCTTGAATTGTACAGGTCCTGCCCTCAGTCCTGAGCCAGCCTAGCCCCAGGCTCATGGGACTCTGGCCTTATTACTCAGAGTGGCTTGCCAGCAGTAGGGTGCCCTTTAAACAGGACCCAGACCTCCCTCTTGGTGAGGTGGGGGGGATCTAATCCAGATGGGGGCAGGGGGCCAGGAGGAAGGCAGGTGCTTCTCATGCTTTGGATGATGTTAAAATCAGGTTCTGATTTGGTGGGGTCTGAGGCCATACCTCTTACAGGACTCCATATGCCCATTGCCATCCCCTGGGAACCTTAAAACCACAGAGGCCAGACCCCACTCCAAGATCCTGGGTCAGCACTTCTGAGCGGAGCCTGGGCATTGCATTGGGAATTCTGTTTCCAGATGATTCTCACGTGTGGCCCAGGGTGAGACCCACTGCTCTGGTGCTGTCAGTTTTACCCTAGTTGCCTAGGTGCCTGGGCAGGTGACAGCTGTGGATAAAATGAAGGTTCCTGTGGCCAGGATTCTCACGTGGCCCTGGTTGGCTAGCTCACTGCACACCTGTGGGCAATACGTTGCTATTGACTCTATATAAAGAGCTCCGCCCAGTGCTCTGGGCGACACGGTGGCACAGCTGCAGGGCTGTAGGAGAGCAGAGCAGAGGCGGGAGTGGTGGCAGCGCTGAGGACGGAGACTGGGATGGCTGCAGGGGTAGAGAGGCCCAGAGGCAGAGGCCGGCTTGCTGCACGCAGACTCGCTCTGAGTGGACGGATTCTGGTGACTGACCTGCCACTGTGGGAATAAAGTTGCGTATAAGCCTTTCACCCCCAAAATGTTTTACTATCATTTCTTTGGTCACATTGAATCCATAGTGAACCTGCCCACTGGCAAGAAAACAGCCTAATGCCAATCTTGGGCCTGCCTGCAGAGTTCTGACTTAGTGGCCAGCTGGAGCCATGCAGTGGCCTCAACAGTATATTTTCCAGGTGTTTCCAGTGGGCAGAGGGCTGAGAGCAGCTGCCCTGAACCTAGTGCTCCTGCCAGGTCCCCGTGTCTCCCTGGCCACCAGAAGACCCCTGAAAAGCCCTTGTTCTGAGCCTCCCTGCATGACGGGTGAAGCGCCTGCACCCGGAGACCTGCATGGAGCCTCCACTTCTGCTTCTCTCCCGCGGGGCTGTGTGACATCCGGCAGCATGGTTCACCTCTCTTGAGTTCCTTCTTCATCTGTCAAATGGGAGAAACAAGCAGTTTGCTCCAAAGAGTTGCTTTGGAAATAATGTCTTAGGCAGCTTGCCCAGCGCCTGTACCCGGGAGGCCCCCAGGAGCGGGCGGTGGCTGTGTGTGTGGGTAACACGGTTTCCAAATGCAGCGGCTCTCCAGGGTCAGTGGCAGGAGCATCCCCGGGACCCCTGTGAGTGTCACTACCCCTGCGGAGGTTCTGCTCAGCAGTCTGACAACCACTGATACTGTTGTGATGGTCTGGTGGCCATTACTAACCAGTAGCGAGGAAGGACACCCAGATTTCTGGCCTGGGGGCTGGAGGGGTCTTCCGGGGGGTGAGGAGTGTGGTAGAAGCACAGCGTGCAGAAGGCAGGTGGGAGCGCAGTTCTGGGCTGTCCGTCTGAGGTATCTGTGGGTCCGCCGGGGCAGGTCCCCATGGTAGCTGCAGACCTGAGTCTGAGACTCATGGGACAGTCCAGGGCTGTATCCCTGCTGTCTCTGCATCAGGCTCTGGGGCTTCAGGACTCACGGCTTGTATTGCAGCATCTCGCTAACAGTCTGTCATAGAAGGGAGATCCATTTGCGGCGTCTGGTGGGACGTTGTGTGCCGTGAACTGGCTCTGGGTCTCGCCGACTGTCTGCTCTGTCCCTCAGGCTGTGACTCTCAACCGTCTCTGACCACTGCCTCCTCTGTGCAGTGTCACTCCTGTCCTCACTTTCTTTGCCCTTCCCTCCCTGATGTCCCCTTAAGCTGCCTCTCTTGGGCCGCTATTTAATAGTTTAATGTCTCCAGTGAGGCCTCGTCACGGCTGTTCCTAGCAGGCTCTGGGTGTAGTCCTGGGTCCACTCAGCCTCAAGGACTTTGAGTCACTCGTCTAAAGGTTAAAAGTCAACTTGAAGGTAAACCATGTTTATGTACACACACACACACACACACACACACACACACACACACACACACACACGTTTCTCAGGGCTGCCTTAACAAAGTACCACGAGTTGGGCGGCTTCAAACAGATATTTATTGTCTCACAGTCTGGAGGCCCTAAGTGTGAAGCCCAGGTGTCAGCAGGGCCAAGCTCCCGCTGGAGGCTCTAGGGGAGGGTCCTTCCTTGTCTCTCCCAGCTTCTGGCGGCTGCTGGCCTTCCTTTGCTGACACATCACTCCAGTCTCTGTCCCCACCATCACATAGCCTTCTGCCCTCTGTGCCTCTTCTGTTCTTATAAGGACGCTGGTCTTATTGGATGAAGGGCCCATCCTACTTCAGTATAATCTCATTTTAACCATTTATATCTGCAACAACTCTGTTTGCACATAAAGAAGTTTCCAAAAGGACATGGATTTTGGAAGGATGCTTTCAACACATGCGTATCTATACTTTTAAAATAATAACTTCATTGAGATGTAACTCACCATAAAACTTACACTTTTAAAGTATGTACAATTCAGTGGTTTTTAGTATATTTAGCGTTGGGAACCATCACCACCATCTCATTCCGGAACATTTCATCACCCTAGAAAGAAACTCCATACTCATTAGTAGCCCCTGGCAGTCACCAATCTACTTTCTGTCTCGGCAGATTTGTCTTCTGTAGACATTTCATGCAAATGGAGTCATGCAATTGGTGGCCTCTTGTGATAGGCTTCTCCCACTTAGCATCATGTTTAAGGTTCGTCCGTGCTGTCACACGAATCTGTACATGATTTATGATACAATATTCCACTGTATGGCTGTGCCGCGTTTCATTTACCCATTGGTGACTGATGGGCTTTTGGGTTGATTCTTTTTCTTGGCTGGCTGAATAATGCTCCCGTGGACATGTGTGTGTGAGGTTTTGTGTGGACACGCGTTGTCAGTTCTCTCAGATGTATATGCCAGGATAGAATTACTGGGTCATATTGTGACTGACATTTTGCGTAACTGCCAAACTATTTTCCAAAGTGGCTGCACCGTTTATCCTTGCAGACACTTATTGTTGGCTGTCTTTATTGTAGCCATCCTAGTGGGTGAGCAGTGCTGTCTCCTGGTGGTTTTGATTTTCATATCCTTGATGACTGGCAATGAGCGGCAGCTTTTTCTGTGCCTGTTGGCCATCTGTATGTCTTCTTTGGAGGAATGTCTACTTAAATCCTTGGCCTATTTTAAAATGAGCTTATCTGTCTTCTTATTGTTGAATCATGAGAGTTCTTTATGTATTCAGGGTGTAGGCCCCTTATCAGATACATAATTTGAAAATATTTTCTCCTGTGGGTTGTATTTACATTTTCTTTATTCTGTCTGCATTAGTTTCCTAGGGTTGTCATAACAACTACAAACCAGATAGCTAGAAACAACAGAAATTTATTCTCTCATAGATCTGGGGGCCAGAAGTTCAAAATGAAGGTGTCAGCAGGGCCATGCTGCCTCTGAAGGCTCTTGCAGGGGTGGGGTGGGAGGCATCCTTCCTGCCTCTTTAGCCTCTGGGGGCCCCATGAGTTCTTGGCCTGGGGGCTGCATCACTCATATCTCTTCCACTGTCCCCACATGGCCTTCTCTGCATGTCTTCCATGTCCAGATCTTCCTGCCCAAGCTTCTGCATCTCTCTGGGACGTGGTGACAGCTGCCTGGTCTACCCCAGCCCTCCCAGTCAGCCAGACCGGCTCATTCATACCCCAGGACCAAAGGCCACAGCCCTGCCCAGAGCCCCCAGGGGCTTCTGGTTACACTAGGAAAGCAGGGCTGACTCCTTATCAAGCCTGATGGCCGGTGCCCCCCCCACCTCCCCTGCCCCTTGCTTTGCCTGTGTGCATCAGCTCCCTGTGCCTGGAATGTTCCATTCCTTTTCAGGGGTGGCCCTTACTCCTTCAAAACTCAGCTCAGCATCACTTCTTGGTCAAAGTCTTTGGCGACCTCCGTGCCCAGGATGCTTTGACCTTGCTGCTGGCCAGCGTCCTTTCTTTCAGAGCCCCCGTGTGGGGCTCAACCGTCTGCTCCGGTGTAGGTCTGTCTGACTAGCGTCTGCTGCTCTCAGTTGACAGCATGGATGCTGTGAGGGTGGCCTGTATGTGTTCTTTCTGGACCCTGGATTCCAGCCCCTCGGGGCCCGGCACGTCGGGGGTGGTCAGGGAGTGAGTGTTCTCCCACCAGATGCCTGGAGAAATCCAGATGCACACGCCTGCTTTGCAGAGTGGCCTTTGCTCGCTCCTCTGGGCTTTGAGCCTGCCCTCTGATGAAAGCCCCCAGACCTGGCTGGCTCCTGTTGGTGCTCATTCTCAGGCATCTCAGGGCCACTTTCTCTGGGACCTTCCCTGAACACAGGGCCCCACAGGACTGCGGGATACCCCCTCAGAGCTCCAACATCCTCTCTCTTCCTGTCACCTTCCCTGTTGGGCTGACAGCTTCACAGGGGTGGGGCAGCGCCCTCCAGAGCCTTGCTCAGAGCAGATGCATGCTGGGTGTGGGGACATGAATGAGGTGGACCTCATGACCTTGAGCACCTGCTGTGTGCCAGGCAGTGTGCTAGCCTTGGGGTACAACATGAGCACAACAGACCACTGGCCCTCCCTGAACTCATAAACTGGTGAGGAGGAAGCACATAAACAGACATGTGACTGTAACGTGGTGCTGAGTTCCAGGAGCACTAGAGAGGAGAGGTCAGGAGAGGGAGAGAGGGGAAGCCCTGCAGGCCCTTGGGGGAAGAATGGTTCAGGGAGAGGAAGTAGCAAGTGCAAAGGCCCTGTGGTGGGAGCACGCTTGGCGGGTTGAGGGCCGTCAGAGGCCAGAGCTGCTGGGCACAGTGTGAGTGAGAGGATTTGAGGGGCGATGGGGGGCATACATCACCAAGGACCCAGCCAGAGTTTGAGGGAAACTATCTCACTAGAGTCTGTGCCTTTTCCCTCCTGGGACTGCACTGTCAGCCAGACTGTCTGGGAGGTGCCCTTCCACCTCACCCTGCCTCCATCCTCATGCCCTCAAATCCAGCCCACACAGCAGCCAGAGGGGGCTTGTTGAGAGAGGGTGCCCCTGGTGCTCCGCACTGGCAGGCCTCCCCTTTGTGTACTCCGCTGTGGTCCAGCTGCACGCGGTCTCTGGAGAGGGCACGGCAGCCCTGGTGGCTCCTGGCCCGGGGAGGCTGCGGATGCCTGCCAGCGTGGCTCGGCCCCTGCCGCCATGACCTTCTCCTTGGAGTCCTCTCTCCGTGTGGCCCACCATATCATCCATCACACGGCCTCGTCACGGAGGAGCCTGGGCTGGGCTAGTTTATGTTCCTTGACCCCTTAGTACCTTGGGCTCCCTGTTTATGAAGTGACCATGGTATGGGCAGCCCCTTGGAGGGTGGGGCCAGAATGCTCTAGCCCACTGCCTGTGCAGGGTAAGGACTCAGGGGCCCCGGGCTGCCAGGACTGTCCTGCCGTGGGCTCAACATGGCCGGTTAGCAGGGAGGAGTGTCTAGGCAGGAAGGCTGGGGCCCGTGGTATTGAAGTCCACTTAATGGTCAAATAAGTCAGACTCCAAATGTGGGCTCAGTCTGGTGGCATGGAGGTCAGGGGCGGCAGTGGAGGCAGAAGCCACACTGTGGGGGAGTGAGGCAGCCGTCCGGACGACAGGTGGAGACAGCCTGGAGGACTCGGGAGCGTGGAGAGGGGCAGAGGCGGGCGCTGGGGAGAGGGTGGGCTGCTCCCTTTCCGTGGGAACGGCCTTAGGGTGCTGAAAGCTGTTGGTGAGGCTGCCTGGGAGGAGGCGCACTCGGGCAGCCAGGACAAAGTGGGGAGGTCTGGGGGAACATGGGAAGGAGAGGGGGCTGGGGCTGGGAGGAGGGGGTGTTCATTCAGGGGTGCAGGCTTGAGGGTGAGCCTGTCTGGTTCCTGCTTCCGTTTTCTCCTGTGTCCTGATAAAGAAATGCTATTTTCTTCTCCTCCCTGAACAATTCTGCACTGTTTATTCCTAGCTCCCTTTGATTCGGTTATAAACGGAATCACTTCCCAGTTTTATCCACGATTTGGTATTGCTGGTGTCTAGGAAAGAAAGCAGTTGTTTTTTTTGGCATTTCACCCCTACGTAGCCCTGGGCAACCCTGACACCCCATTTGCACGCTTTAGAAGAGAAATTTAGAAGAGAAAGAAGACTTTCACCTTCTCAGTGCTGTTGACGTTTCTGTCTGTTCTAATTTCTTCTCCCTCTGTATTTTCTTGGCGGAAACCTCCCCTCCCCTGCTTCCTCCGTTCTTCTAGGAGCGTTCCGCCTCCCCTTTCTAAGAATCCCTTTGTTCACACAGCCTCCTCCCCCTGTCCCCGAGTAGAAGTAGCTTTCTTGGTTTATCCCATTCGTTAGGGCTGTGATGTCAGTGTCTGGATGTGGGGCTTTCCCCAGAGAGATGGATCACACCGGGACTGGCTCGTCCCATGGCTTCCGCGGCCTGTCTGTCCCAGGATTAGTTAGCCAGTCCCTTCCCTTTCCCATCTTTGTGGATTATCCCCTTGTCTGTTATTCCCTCAGGGTAGATGCTGGAAGCGATGCTACCCAGCAAAAGTGATGCATATTTAAAATTTTCACAGAAACTGCCAAACAGCACCCGAGACAGTTTGTGCCCACCGCTTGGGACTGAGAACAGAGATTTCCCAGAGCCTTGCCGATGATGAATATTGAAAATCTTTGCCCACGTGATGAGTGAGGATTCTCGTCTGGTTCTCAGTCCCTTGGCCGCCGGTGAGGCTGAGCATCTCGTGTGTGCACGGGCCGTGTACTCTTCTTCTTTGGGGAATTGCCTCTTTATTATTTATACCAATTTTCTGTTGGCGTGTTGCTTAAAACAACTTTGATTTGTAAAACCTCTTAATCTATTAAGAATATTACCCTGTGGTCTGTGCTATGTTACACATATTTTTCCCTCCGTGTGGTTTGATGATTTGCTCTGTGATGTTTTTCTTCCCTGGATCCTAAGCCTTTTTGGTCCCCTTAATATTTGCTTTTAGGACATTTCTTTATTTGCATTTCGCTTTGTAATCCCAGTGAAAGATGTTTGGCTGTAAGGATCCAGTTTATTTGTTCCCAAAGACCAGTTTTTTATCCTAGTACAGTGGTTGTGGGCAGTGGTTACCTTGCCCCGTTTATGTCTGTTGATTTCCTGTGCCCAGGCTTGAAGCTGCTTTTGGGCTTTCTCTTCCGTCTCATAATCTCTTGAGCAGCTCAATTTTTATCCCTAGGGAGAGAGGCACAAACTTCCAGTTTGAAGTTTTCGAACTAGATATTCTCTCCTAAACTGAAAAGATAGACTTCCTATCTGAGGAGGACAATTACTCTCTGGAGAAGCCCAAAAGACCCTGTGGGTGTGCTCCCCCCCACCCCCTCCTGTGCCTAATCACACCCCGCCCACAGCTGCCAACCCAAACCTCTGTTTGACCTGCAGACATTTGCTCACCACCTCCGCTGACCAGGCCCTGGGCCGGGGTGGCTAGATGAATTCAGTAGGGGCTTCGGAAGCCACAGTCCAGGGAGCCTTTCTTCACCCACCGGGAGCCTCTGTGGCCCTGTGTTCATCTGTGGCATCTCTGCGATTCCTGCCTGGAAGCAGGTGGGCAGGCAGACACCACCACCCTGCTGCTGTCCCCCTGCTGGAAGGTTCTTGGCCTTCATGGGCTTCATGTTTGAGGCTGTGATTGCTGGTGGGAAACTGCAACATGCACTGTGAAGGCTGGGGTGCCTGGAGCATGCTGTGTGTGCTGCGTTATCTGTCTGCAGTCCTGCCAGCAGCTCTGTGAGCTGGCCTGTTCTTGTTGTCCTCGCTGTCCAGGTCACAGGACAGGGACAGAGAAGGCGGGGTAACCTGGTCAGGATCCACTGGGGGAAAGGAGCAGAGCCAGCCGATAGCTGGGGCCTTACCTCATACCGCTATTCTCTACTGCTGTGGCCCTAGAAATGCAGCCCAAATCACTCTTCTGAAGATGTAGGAGCTTAGTTAGCTTTTGTTCTTTTGGGGAATGAAATGACCCATACAAGGGAAGCTCAGCCAGCCTAGTGTTGGAAATGATGACATTGCCGGGAATCGCTCCCTGTGCGCAGACCCACCGTGTGAGTCTCTGGGCCTGGCGCTCTACGGAGAGGCAGATCTAACTGTGCAGGGAATGTGAGACATAGACAGCCCCAACTCACACATGCGGGGGCTCAGAGAGCCTACGTGGTGTGTCCACAGCAACATGGGGTGATGGCTGAGCTGGGATTCTGGCCTGAGATCCTGGCTCTCAGCTGCTGTGAGGGTCCATGCCACTGGCTTATGAAAATGTTAGGGCGATGATGGATTTTAGTCAAGAAAGGTAAGTGTTATGATGGAAAGTATATGTTCTTGTTTTATCAGGAAGTCAGAGGATTTCTATATCTGCACATATTTAGCTTCCTAAATGTCACAAATTAGCTTGTATGGAAATTGCTGCTTTTCAGAGAATTTTCAAATCTCATTTGGTTCTCAGAACAACTGTGTGTAGCGGGCCAGATTCCTACCTCCATCCGCCTTTTGCCGATGAGAATAACTTGCCCCGGGCAGTTGACTCACTAGCCACGGGACTAGATACAGCAAATGCAGGGCTGTGGGGTGGCGGCCGGTGGGTGCCGGTCGGCTGCGTGCTGAGAAGTCAGCAGGACCACCAGCCGCCACGGACAGACCACGGGCCAGGCTGACATCCAGGGGTGGGTGAGCTGGGATGTAACTCACTGTGGCCTAGACCTGACCTCGAGTGCCCTCTGCAGCCTCCAAGGAAGATGTGGCAAAGCCATGCAGCTGACGCTGGCAGAAGTTCCCCAAGTGCATCGTTTGCATTGCCACTTCAGTTTGTACCTCAGCAGCTAAGCAGTGGGTGGTCAGGACCACTGCGGCTGCCGCCGGAAGCTTAGGGCAGAAGGTGCTGGATTCGGTTCTGTAAATCACAAGAGGGGGAATGCACAGCAGTCTGTTAGCTCTGACAGCATCGAATTTCATTTTCTTTTTATCAGAATTATGGACTCTGTTAGTCATCATATTTTATTTAATCTTAATCTTACTATTTGAGAGGTGTGTTGTTATTTTTGTACAGCTAAAGAAAGGGAAGAAATAATGCCAGCAGCTAAAGGAGGACAGGGTGAGGTTCTCAGACACATTCTGATTTCAGAAAGGTTGAGAAGTGAGGCAATGTGTCCCTTAGCATCAGTGCATTGGGGGCCACGTCTGAGGGCTCACTCCCGAGGGCTGGCTTGCTGGCACAGTGGAGTGGGGTGTTGACAGTCCCGGCTCCCAGGAGCACGCAGGCTACTCAGAAACTTAGACATGCTAACAGATATTCTCAGAACAATTTGTTGATTGATGCATTCCTTCGGTCACCAAGTATTTCTTGAGAACCTGTTGTATACCAGGGATGGTTCTAGGGACTGGGGATCCTGCAGTGAACAAAGGTTTTCATGGAGCTCTTTCGTGGCAGTAAATGTTCATCTCCAGCAGCAATTCTCAAACATTGCTGTGCAGAAAAAGCTACATGGAAAAATTCTGATTGCCATGCCTCACTTCCGGACTTTGCCATTCATTAGGCCTAGAGCAGGATCTGGGAATCTGTATTTCCACAAGCTCCCCAGCATCACCAGCAAGAGGACTTTGAACCAGAATGTAAGACATAGAGCTTGAGTGTTAATGACCTTATAGTACCCCATTGTGCGAATGGCCTATAGTACATTCAGTTGTTGGGTATTTAGCACAAACTTAGTTGGTTTCTTATTTTCTTATTGTAAATAACACATCCATGAAAGACCCTGGAGCTAAACACTTGTGTAACTCCTCCATGGTTTCTTCAGGGCACTTGGGCACTTGGGCAAGGGCACTTGGGCTGAGTTTGTAAGGCTGAGGTAGGAGTTCGTTTCAGGTCTCCCAGTCACTGTATCAGGCCCTGGGCCCTGACCACCTGGTTTATTTCCCATTTATTGGCTGAACACTTTTGAGCAAGTTCTTGCAATTTTCCCCAATTTTCTCATCCTTAAAATGGGGAAATAATAGTACCTGCTTTTTAGGGTTATCATAAGGATTACATGTGAAGATTATGTGTAGGTAAGGCCTAGTACATATTAGCTGGGGCAGGGGGGTGGTGGCTGATGGTGAAAGTGACTGCAGGTGGAGGAGGAAGCCTGGCCTTCTCCCCACGGTGGTGCCTGCGTCACTCTCTAGACACAGCAAGGCTCTGCAGGGAAGCTCTGAGTATGTGTAGCCATGCATGTTGGACTTCATGCTGGAGAATTCGCTTCAGCGTCTCAGAGCCAGTCTCAGCCCATGTCCCACACTGTCACTAGAAATAGCCTCCCACTGTGCTGGTCTGGACATGTTTCTTTGCTCACATCTCCTTCTGACTTCCCACTGCCTGGGAATGGACTGTAAATTCTTTTACCCATGGTCAAGGAACGCAGGCCCTGGAGAACTCATCTCCTGCCCCATCTAATACTCCCCCACTCCTGGGTGCTCTGTGCATTTCTGGGAACCCAAGAAGTTCCCTCATGCCCCTCCGCAACTTACAATTATTTGCTTAATATTATTCTTTAAAATTATTCACTTAATGGACTGTATTTCTCTTCTCTTAATGGACAAGATTCTCTGAGAAGAGTCTTGTGGGGGTGATGGTTGAATTTGGCCATCATTCCCTTGAGGAATGAATAGGAGTTTTCCAGGTGGAGAAGGACAAAGTGCTGTGCCAGGTGCAGGGTGCTTGGGTCAGGCTGGACAGTAAGTAAATTGCACAGACGCTGGCTGTGGGCTGCACAGTTGGGCGCTGGTTTCTGCACGTGGTGGACTCCATGTTGTAGGGCTCCTAAAATGCGCCCTAAGTGTCTTTGCATTGGGTGCCTTTTCAGGAGTGCCTCTTTCTAGGCTGCAGTGTACCCCCCTATTCTATTTCTGGCTTTTTAAGGGGCTGTAGACATCTGAAAAAATTCCTTGCCTAATTGCAAAGGGCCAGAAGGTGTCCCTTCAGTTATTTAGCTTGTCTTGAAACTGGGAGTTGGAATGCGACTAGTCTTTCTTTACACTCTTCGTGGTAAATCTCTTCTGGGGATGCAGATGCGACATCTTGGAAGGCTTTTCTTGCAAAAGGTTTTTCTGTGAAAGTCGCTGAGTTGCTAAAATAATTTAGTGACTAAAATGCAGGTGGGAGACAGAATTAGAAGCAGCCCCCCAGTGGAGCCTCTTTGCGCTTCTGTTGAGTCGTTTCTCTTGCACATCCGCCTGCTTTCCTGTTCCGCTCAGCCTTCTCTTCTAGAGCCGGTGCCCAAATGCAGCGCTTACAGCTGTACAGAGCATACACTGGCTGCCTTCCATCAGGGGTGGGGGAAGAGGCAGAAAGAAGCTGGGACTTGAATCCTCACTCTGGTTCAGCAACCAGTATTTAGTAAGCACCTGCTGTATACAGACATCAGAGGAGGCTCAGACAAGTGAGGGGTGGAATTCAGACTTTCCGAGCTGGAAGGGGACTCAGGGAGTGGTCATTTTGTTCAGTATTTCTCCGTGGGGGTGTGGCTCTGTGGGCATATCTGTGGGCATATAGGAAGGCTTTAGGGACAAACAGGTTTTATCTTATAGTATTTATTTCAGTGTATCCTTAGAGAAAGTATAACTTGAAAATATAACAGTAAGTCTGTCCTTATTCAGATATTATTGCTTAGAATCAGGCTGAAGTAGTAGGGAAAGAATTTTAAGTGAATAATTTTAAAGAATAATATTAAGCAAATAATTGTAAGTTGCGGAGGGGCATGAGGGAACTCTTGGGTTCCCAGAAATGCTCTCTAGCTTAACTGCCAAAACTCTTCGAGCTGTACACTTACAGTGTGAACTAGAGCTCAGGAAAGTTGATTTTAAAAAGTAAGTCCATGTCGTTCGAATTTCATGCAGAAATCAAGCATCAGCTGGACGACTGAGGGTTGGGGACACCACCAGTGCAAATGCTCATTTTTCAAAGGATGAGATGGAGGCCCGGGGCAAGGCGGGTGCTGGCTACTGCTGCCCAGGAGTTGGGCCCAGGGGCAGGCGAGTCTGGGCAGGGCTCAATTCTGAGGCATTAGCTGAATCAGCCTGCCTTTGTTCAAGGGAGCTGCGAGTGGTGGACGGGCAGGGCTGGGGGCTTGTTACAGAAAACAGGCTGTCCTAGATCAGGTGGGGGGCGTGGGTTTATTAGAATTGCGAAAGAGAGATTCGGAGACATCCCATTACAAGAGTGAAGTTCTGTTTCAAGATCAAAGAACCAGAGTTTGAACTTAGGGGTTACAGAGTCCTGTAAAAACTCCCAGGTTGTCAGTACCGGGTGGCACGCTTTTGCTTTAGAGATTGCCTGCATTCTGAAGGCTGACCCCATCCGGTGCTGGGTCTGATCTCTGCCTTCACAGCACACAGAGCAGCCGCACGATCCTCAGCAGGCTGGTGTGGTGGTGGGGGGACCCTGGGAGCAGATGCTATGCGCTTAGACGGTGCAGCTGCCTCCGGAGGGGACGGAAGCAAGGTTTAGGGGAGGTGGACAGCTCCTCGGAGCCATGGTGGGGCGCCTGGCCAGGATTAGAGGAAACTGGTCTTTTGCTGCCATTTAGGGGGCCGCCTGTTGGTTAGGCCGTTTTATTCCAGGTCGATGCTTCTCCCTCCCTCCTTTCCTCTCTTTTTCTCCCTCGCCCCATGCCCCTGTCTCTCTCTCTTTCCCCCCTCCCTCCCTTCTTAGGTGGCTTACAGTGTGTCGGGCATAGTGGTGAGGACTGTGGTGGCTGCCGTGTGAAGTCCCCATAGTGGCATCAGCTAGCCTGCCCCGAGAGGACATGGGTCTCCCAGCCCGGTGTTAGCGCTCTCCCCCTGTTACCGCGTCTACTTCTCACACCAGTACTGTGTGTGACTTAGCCGTGGCTGTTCGAGAATCCCATGTCACGGACACGCGTCCCTGAGCTCGCAGGAGGACGTCGTGCTTCAGGTGTAGCCCCGCTGGGTCCCGCTTGGAGACATTGAGTGTCCTGCCAAAACGGGGACCTTACGGTGGGCTGTGGGGTGGTCTCCCTGTTCTCTTCTCCCTGCCTTCTGTGGTCTAGGAAGCTGATTTTAGTCCTTTTCAAAGGTGCTTTTAAATATTTTGCTCCCTTCCAGCAGCATTAGGGCAATTTTCTGGGGTACAGATGGAGTCTTGCTGGGTTTCAGGGAAGAAGCCAGCCAGACGCTGATGCAGGCTTTGTGGGCTATTCAACAAGACTGGGAGGCGCTGCGGGCCGGGATCGCTGGCTCAGAGGCTGGGCTGGGAGCACGTGGCTATTCTTGGATGCAGAAACTGCTGCTCAGCAGTCAGTTGTGCCCCTGCTGCGTAAGGCCCTGGGGTAGGGCCCTGGGGACACAGAGGTTGGGGTGAGCCGCAGATGCTGCCCTTGAAGGTCACGGCACAGTAGTAAAGGTGGATGGAACTCTGCTGGGGGTGCCACTTCCCAGTCTAAATCCTGGGCAGGTCTCTTAATTTCTCCTGGTCACAGTTTCCCCTTCTGGGAGATGGGGGTGGGATGGGGGAATAAGAGCATCTCTTTCAAAGAATCATGATGCTCCCTGAGCCGATGCCCGACAGCATAGAGCCTGGAGCCTGCGTGGGGGAGCTCCCCACTCTCTGCAGCGTAGGAGGGCCGTCTGTGCTGTCGGGGCAGGGCTGGGGGTCACTGCCTGTCACATTCTCCTCCCTCCAAGCTTGGCCCGTGGCAGGCACGCCACGAACTTCGTGCCGCCATTGTTGAAAGAATGTGACATTGGCCTTGGAGGATTTGGCCTTTAGGCGAGTGGAGACTTGGGAAGCGGGGCAGTGTTCCAGGCCGGCAAGCGGGGAAACGGAAGGAGCAGAGGAGCAAAGGCCAGAGGAGCGCAGCCTGCGTGGAAGCCCGGCTGCCCGGGGCAGAGGTCAGCAGGGCCGGGCCACAGATCCCCGCCACCAGCTGCTCGCCCTCCGCCTCGGAGGGGCTGGGATCCGCTTCTGAGCTCAGATGAGAAGGGTTTGGCCTCGCTGTCTCTGGCCTGGTGGCGAGTGGGGGCCTGCTGCCGTGGTGGGGAGATGGGGAGGGGCGGAGCCTGGGCTCGGCCCATGTGCAAGGAGCTTACAACCTGGCTGGGAGAAAAGGCCCTGCAGGTGGGATGAGAACATGATGCAATTTGGGCTTGGTGAGCAGATAAAAATATGGACTTTGAAGTAATTTTATTGCCTTGTTTTTTAATCTTTGGAAGAGCAGTGGAATGGGCATTCCTCCGTCTTGAGTGCATAGAACACATTGTGATTCAGAGTCAGAGCTGGATTCAGACCCTGGACTCAGTATTTCTTACCTGGGCAGCCAGAGGCCCCATCAGCTGATTTCACTGAACCTCTGTTTTCCCATCTGTAGAGCATGAAAGTCATTCTTCAACTATAAGACTTGAGGGCCAAATGCTTGGGTCATTTACACAGAGCTGGGCCTGGACATGGTGCCCATTCACTTCTGATCATTTCCTTCTGGGGCTGAGATGAAAATTCTCACATTTTTTTCTTTGATCAGCATGACTTTTCTTTTATCTGCAAGAATATGACTTACAAATAGAAGACCTGACAGAGCCATCTGCTCCGTGTGCCTTCGCCTCTGTGGACTGGCCCTGTGGCCACAGGTGGCAAAATGTGGGACTCCTGAGCCCCTGCCTGTGGACAGATGCCGTGTGCTGCTTTGGAGCCTTGAAATGTCCCAGGCAACCAGGAAGGAGACACTTGGACCCTGGGCTTTGGCAAAGCCTTTTGTTCCATGAACATGAGCCTCAGGCTGTCGGCCCTGGCCAGCCATGTAGCCCTGGGAGCCTGGACAAAGTCAGGCCAGGGTGCAAACCCCGGGCCCACATTTCCCTGGGTGTGTGTTCAGGGGTCAGCCACATGGCCTCTTGGAGCCCCCTCCACCTCCTGTAAGAACTGTGGGCAGCATCCTCTCTTTTCCCCCCAACTCAGCAGATCCCAGACCCTGTTTAGGGCCACGTCTATCTCCTCCTTACATGTCTGTGCATGAGTCCATTCATTAAAAAAGAGCAAGTACTTATAATCCAGGACAGAGGATGCTGTGGGGAACCCCCCAGACGAAGCCCTGGCCTCCCGGGTTTTATATTCTCGGAGTGTGATGAGGGTGCAGGGGAAGTGGGGCAACAGCAAGCAAATGAAAAATGAGCAGGAAATGCAAGTCAACCATTTGCACAGGCCCTGGAGGGACAGGTTGCAATCTCTTTGTCTTGCTCCCACCTCCGAACACACGGCTGGCCCAGGAAACACCGAGCTGGGTGGAAGAATGAAAGGAATTGGCTTCTGCTGTCTTGAAAAGGCAGACTTGCCCTTTGCAGCATTCATGCTCACAGAAAGCTTTTCTATCCAAGTGGTGTCCCTCTTATTGCAGTGGGTTGGGGAGAAAAATAATGTGCACATACGTGTCCAGAGTCCAGAGGCTGAGGCTTGAAATCCTCACTCACTTAGGAAGAAACAGATGTAAAATGGCACCCCTCTGCTGGGGGGGAAATCTGATTGTGAGCCAGCATTCTGGAGTGTAAGTAAATTGGCTGCATGGAGCATCTCACCAGGAAACTCAATTGCCCTACTTTTGGTCTGAAATAGATGCACCACAGCCTCAAATCATTGCACTCCAGCTGGCATTCAACTTGGAATTTGCTAGAGTTCGATTAGCAGTGCCCATGTCACCCAGAGAGCGGTCCTGCAGTGGAAATCACGCCTAATTTTCATTCCGTCTCTCACTATTCTCTGAGCACCTGCTCAGTGCCAGGCACTGGCGTAGGTCCAGGAGCACATTGTTGAATAGACCAGGTCATTGCTCCTAAGGATGAGTGAGAGTTCAGGGAGGGTAAGCCCGGGGTAGCAGGGACTCCCATCTGTTCTGTGCTTCCAGTCCTGAGAACAGCAGCCTGCAGAGTAGAGGCCCAATACATCTGCACAGAATGAATGATTGGGTGGAATGAATGAATGACCAGGTGGGAACAAGCCAGTAGGTGATGCCAGGGCCAAGGGAGGCACAGGAGCTGTGGGTGCCCTGACTCCAGTAGGGAAGCTTCTGGGCGAGGAGACTGGGGAGGCTCGTGAGCTGAAAAGGAGCACCCAGCCGGGGCCCAGGCCCCTGGGCAGCGGGAGGCCCAGTGGCAGAACTGGAACCACGCCCGGCGGGACTGGGAGTGGGGGCTGAGCAGAGACGGGTGAGCCTTTGGAGGGCTGACTGGGCTTCAGGGGAAGTGGAGGCGGACGGTTAGAGCCTTCTGCCTGGCCAGTGGGCTGGGCTGGTCCCCGAGTCGGGGGCCAGCAGGGCCTGGGAAACAGATGAGGCCTCATTCAGCGCCCAGCGTCGCCTTGGCCATGAATCCACCAGGGCGCTGGCCATGCTTTCTTTCCTGTTCCTGTGACTGGCCCAGATCCATTCTCATTCTCTGGGGCAGCCAATTGGGGTTTCTTTGTTAATGATGTGCACTTAAAAAATAAGAACAAATATGAGTTGGGCCTCTTAGGTGACTGAGGTTTACGAGTTAGTGCTTTCAGAATCCTCACACCACGGCCCGAATGAGGTAAGACGCTTCTCGTGTCGTTTGCTCCCCTCCCCTCAAGTGTACGGTGGGAAGAACCCAGATCCGGCTTCGAATCTTGCTCCGTTTCATGCCAGTGTGACCTGGGAGCAGTGTCCTCAGTTCTTGGATAGGGAAGGGGTGACAGCTGCCTTCTGGTGGGGGGTAAGGTAAGGGAGATAATGCTGTGGCACGCCCAACATGATGTAACTCCCCTGACCTGAGGACGTCAGTGCCCAGAAGGTCTGTATTGATTAAACTTTCTAATTCACGTTGGCTCCAGGGGAAAGGTTACCTAGTAATTAAAGTTCATTCCCTTCATGCTTTTGGACTTTCATGTCCAAAAGGGGGACCTGGGTCTGGTGGATAGGACTAGGGCTTTGGCATTAATCAGTTTGGTGTTTGAATCCCATTTCTGCTAGGTATGAGCTGTGTGACCTTGGGCAGTCACTTGACCTCTCTGAGCCTCAGTTCTTTGTTTCTTAGCCTATGAACTGGGGACAGTAATAATTTCTATGTCACTGGGTGTTGGGATACACGTGGGAACTGCACCAGAGTCTTCTGAGTCCCAATCTTGCAGCCTCAACCTAATTTAGGGCTGTGTTTTTGAAAGAACATCTGTGTTTTTGAAATAACACCTTATGTGTCCTTTGAGGTATTCCATTTAGGTCAATGCTTAAAAACAAATAACGACTGCTTGCACAAGCTAGTGCACATGTTTGGAAAATGTTAAAAAGTTAAGATATGCCATATTTAAGGATGAGGTCAGCCTGGCCAAGTCTTTAAGTGGATTCTAGGGGTTGTGGCTGAAAGAAATCACAGCCTGCTTGCCTGGGACAGCCTGCCTCTCAGGTGGGGTAAAGGGGGGGGGGCGCCCTAGGGAGCTCCCGTGAGCCGACTGCTCAGAGCCGACGCCCTTGGCCCTGGCACCATGGCTGCACGTTGGAATCACCTTGGCTGCTCTGGGGAGACACCGGTGTCTGTGACCCCCCCACCAGACCCGTGTCCTCTGGACTATATCTGGGCGTTTTCTTGGTTTTGTTTTCTCATTGCTCATTGTTAATGTGTAGAAACACAATTCGTTTTTGTATACTAACCTTGCATCCTGACATCCTTCTGAACTAATAGTTCTAATAGTTTCTGGGTTTTTGTTTTGTTTTTGTTTTTTGGTAGATGCTTAGGCTTTTCTATACACAAGGTCATGTCACCTGCAAATAGAGACAGTCTTACTTCTCCCTTTCCAATCTGGATGCCCTTTATTGGGTTTTTCTTGCCTAATATCCTTGCATAAGCCTGTAGAACAAGACTGAATAGCGGTGGTGAAAGGAGGCCTCCTTGCCTGTGATCTTCCAGGGAAAGTCTTCAGGCTGTCACTGAGTGTGGTGCTAGCTGGGGGGGTTTCTGTAGGAGCATCTTACCAGGTTGAGGAAGTTCCTCTCTAGTCCTCCTTTGCTGAATGCTTTTATCATGATGAGGTGTATGATGTTGTTATGGCTTTTCTGCATCTATCGAGATGAACGTGAGATTTGTTGTCCTTTATTCTATGAATATGGTCTATTTCAGGGGTTAGTTTTGGGTGTCACACCCACTTTCATCCCGGGATCGTCTCAGCTGGTCATGGTGTATCGTTCTTTTTATATGTTGCTGGATTTGGTTTTCTAGTGTTCTGTTGAGGATTTTTTATCTATATGCATGAGGGATGTCAGTCTGTAGATTTCTTCTCCTGTGAGGTTTCTGCCTGGTTTTGGGATCAGGTAATACTGTCCTCTTCTACTTCTTGGAAGAGTTTGGTAATGATTGTTTAAACATGTAGTGGAATTCACCCGTGAAGCCATCTAGGTCGGGGTTTTCTTTGTATCTAAGTGTGAAGTATGTTCAATATATTACAGTTTTCAACTCCCGGTTGCGGCATTACAGTTTTACTTGAGTTGGAAAGGAAGGGCTGACAAGGTCAAGGCTTTTAAAGGGCCCGTTTGTATCAAGTTTGCAACTCTCCTTAATGTAAGGAGGGCTGGGCAGGAAGGTGGGTGTCTTGTGCAAACCAGACCTTCGTCAGTATCTCGCCTCCTCTCCTTCTTGGCCCTCCTGCGCACGCCGGGCTCTGTGCCGGGTGGGCGCCAGTATTGCCCTTTAGCTCACAGTGTGCTCTGAGGGGGATGCTGTGGTCCTGGGCCCCAGGTGAGGACACTAAGGAGACAGAGGCTGCTTTCCTGGAGCTGTCAGCCGGGAGCCAGGTGGGGGTGCAGCCCAGCGCCCCCCTGGGCCCCACAGGCCCGCTGTTACTCCCTGCTGACTGGAGGGAGAGGCTGTGAGACTGCTCTTTCTCGCCTCCATTTAAATGAAAACTTGTTTGTTCCAGAATCTTTGGTTGGGGTGGAGGGAGGGCTTATTAAAACTCATACTGTTAGGCCCACCTGGTGTGAGGTGATATCTCATTGTGGTTTTAATGTGCATTTCCCTGATGATTAGTGATGTGGAGCATCTTTTCATGTGTCTGTTGGCCATCTGAATTTCTTCTTTGGAGAATTGTTTCTTCATATCCTCCGCCCATTTTTTAATCGTGTTATTTGCTTTTTGGGTGTTGAGGCGTCTGAGTTCTTTTGGATGTTAACCCTTTATCAGATCTGTCATTTACAAATATATCCTCCCATACTGTAGGAGGCCTTTTTGTTCTGCTGATGGTGTCCTTTGCTGTACAGAAGCTTTCAAGTTTGATGTGGTCCCATGCGTTCATTTTTGCTTTTGTTTCCCTTGCTTGAGGAGATGCATTTAGGAAAAAGTTGCTCATGTTTATATTCAGGAGATGTTTGCCTATGTTGTCTTCTAAGAGTTTTATGGTTTCATGACTTACATTCAGGTCTTTGGTCCATTTCGAGTTTACTTTTGTGCATAGGATTAAACAATAACCCAGTTTCATTCTCTTACATGTAGCTGTCCAGTTTTGCCAACACCAGCTGTTGAAGAGGCTGTCATTTCCCCATTGTATGTCCATGGCTCTGTTATCATATATTAATTGACCATGTATGTTTAGGTTTATATCTGGGCTCTCTAGTCTGTTCCATTGGTCTATTGTTCTGTTCTTGTGCCAGTACCAAATTGTCTTGATTACTGTGGCTTTGTAGTAGAGCTTGAAGTTGGGGAGTGTAATCCCCCCAGCTTTATTCTTCCTTCTCAGGATTGCTTTGGCTATTTGGGGTCTTTTGTGGTTCCATATCAATTTTAGAATGATTTGGTCTAGTTCATTGAAGAATACTGTTGGTATTTTGATAGGGATTGCATTGAATCTGTAGATTGCTTTAGGCAGGATGGCCATTTTGACAATATTAATTCTTCCTATCCATGAGCATGGGATGTGTTTCCATTTATTGGCATCTTCTTTAATTTCTCTCATGAGTGCCTTTTAGTTTTCAGAGTATAGGTCTTTCACTTCCTTGGTTAGGTTTATTCCTAGGTATTTTATTCTTTTTGATGCAGTTGTGAGTGGAATTGTTTTTCTGATTTCTCTTTCTGCTAGTTCATTGTTAGTGTATAGGAAAGCCACAGATTTCTGTGTATTAATTTTGTATCCTGCAACTTTGCTGAATTCAGGTATTAGATCTAGTAGTTTTGGAATGATTCTTTAGGGTTTTTTATGTGCAATATCGTGTCATCTGCAAATAGTGACAGTTTAACTTCTTCCTTACCAATCTGGATACCCTTTATTTCTTTGTGTTGTCTGATTGCTGTGGCTAGGACCTCCAGAACTATGTTGAATAGCAGTGGAGAGAGTGGGCATCCTTGTCTTCTTCCAGATCTTAAAGGAAAGGTTTTCAGCTTCTTGCTGTTAAGTATGATGTTGGCTGTGGGTTTGTCACATATGGCCTTTATTATGTTGAGGTACTTGCCCTCTATACTCATTTTGTTGAGATCTTTTATCATGAATGGATGTTGAATTTTGTCAAATGCTTTTTCGGCATCTATGGAAATAATCATGTGCTTTTTGTCCTTTTTGTTCATGTGGTGGATGATGTTGATGGATTTTCTAATATTGTACCATCCTTGCATCCCTGGAATAAATCCTACTTGATCATGATGTATGACCTTTTTGATGTATTTTTGAATTCGGTTTGCTGATATTTTGCTGAGTATTTTTGCATCTATGTTCATCAGGGATATTGGTCTGTAATTTTCTATTTTTGTGGTGTCTTTGCCCGGTTTTGTTATTAGAGTGATACTGGCCTCAAGGAATGAGTTTAGAAGTATTCCCTCTTCTGCTTTTTGGAAAACTTTAAGGAGGTTGGGTATTAGGTCTTCACTAAATGTTTGATAAAATTCAGTGGTGAAGCCATCTGGTCCAGGAGTTTTTGTTCTTAGGTAGGTTTTTGATTATCAATTCAATTTTGTTGCTGGTAATTGGTCTGTTCAAATTTTCTGTTTCTTTCTGGGTCAGCCACAGATGGTTGTAGTTTTCTAGAAAGTTGTCCATTTCTTCTAGGTTATCCAGTTTGTTAGCATATAATTTTTCATAGTATTCTCTCATAATTTTTTGTATTTCTGTGGTGTCCGTAGTGATTTTTCCTTTCTCATTTCTGATTCTGTCTAGGTGTGTAGATTCTCTTTTTTTCTTGATAAGTCTGGCTAGGGGTTTATCTATTTTGTTTATTTTCTCGAAGAACCAGCTCTTGCTTCCATTGAATCTTTCTATTGTTTTATTCTTCTCGATTTTATTTATTTCTGCTGTAATCTTTATTATGTCCCTCATCCTACTGACTTTAGGCCTAATTCTTCTTTTTCTAGTTTCATTAATTGTCAGTTTAGGTTGTTCATATGGGATTGTTCTTCTTTCCTGAGGCAGGCCTGTATTGCAATATACTTTCCTTTTAGCACAGCCTTCGCTGCATCCCACAGAGTTTGTGGTGTTGAATTATTGTTGTCATTTGTCTCCATGTATTGCTTGATCTCTGTTTTTATTTGGTCATTGATCCATTGATTATTTAGGAGCATGTTGTGAAGTCTCCATGTGTTTGTGGGATTTTTCATTTTCTTTGCATAATTTATTTCTAGTTTCATACTTTTGTGGTCTGAGCAACTGGTTGGTACAATTTCAGTCTTTTTGAATTTACTGAGGCTCTTTTTGTTCCCTAGTATATGATCTATTCTTGAAAATGTTCCACATGCACTTGAGAAGAACATGTATTCTGCTGCTTTTGGGTGGAGAGTGCTGTAGATGTCCATTAGGTCCATCTGTTCTAATGTGTTGTTCAGTACCTCTGTCTCCTTACTTATTTTCTGTCTCCTTGATCTGTCCTTTGTAGTGAGTGGAGTGTTGAAGTCTCTTAGAATGAATACACTGCATTCTATTTCCCCTTTTAATCCTGTTAGTATTTGTTTCACATAGGTAGGTGCTCCTGTGTTTTGAGCATAGATATTATAATGGTTATATCTTCTTGTTGGATTGACCCCCTTATCATTATGTGATGTCCTTCTTTGTCTCTTGTGACTTTCTTTGTTTTAACGTCTATTTTGTCTGATGTAAGTACTGTAACTCCTACTTTTTTCTCCCTATTAGTTGCATGAAATATCTTTTTCCATCCCTTCAACTTCACTTTTAGTCTGTGTATGTCTTTGGTTTTAAAGGGAGTCTCTTGTAGGCAGCATATAGATGGGCCTTGTTTTTTTTTTTATCTATTCAGTGACTCTATGTCTTTTGATTGGTACATTGAGACCATTTACATTTAGGGTGATTATCAATAGATATGTACTTATTGCCTTTTCAGGCTTTAGATTCATGGTTACCAAAGGTTCAAGGTTAACTTACTTACTATCTAAGAGTCTTACTTAACTCACTTAGTATGTTATTACAAACACAACCTAAAGGTTCTTTTTCTTTTTTCCTTTTTATACCTCTTCCATTCTTTATATATTAGGTATCATATTCTGTACTCTTTTCCATCCCTGAGTTTATTTATTTTGCATTTGCTTAGTAATTAACTGTTCTACTTTCTTTACTGTGGTTGTATTACCTCTGGTGACAGCTATTAAACCTTAGGAACACTTCCATCTATAGCAGTCCCTCCAAAATACACTGTAGAGATGGTTTGTGGGAGATAAATTCTCTCAGCTTTTGCTTATCTGGAAATTGTTCAATACCTCCTTCAAATTTAAATGATAATCTTGCCAGATAAAGTAGTCTTGGTTTGAGGCCTTTCTGCTTCATTGCATTAAATACATCATGCCACTCCCTTCTGGCCTATAAGATTTCTGCTGAGAAGTCTGATGATAGCCTGATGGGGTTTTCTTTGTATGTTATCTTATTTCTATCTCTGGCTGCTTTTAATAGTCCATCCTTATCCTTGATCTTTGCCATTTTAATTATTATATGTCTTGGTGTTGTTTTCCTTGGGTCCCTTGTGTTGGGAGAACTGTGCACCTCGGCCTGAGAGACTATCTCCTTCCCTAGATGGGAAGTTTTCAGCAATTACTCCTCAGACACTTTCTATCCCTTTTTCTCTCTCTTCTTCTTCTGGTATCCCTATAATATGAATATTGTTCCATTTGGATTGGTCACACAGTTCTCTCTATATTCTTTCATTCTTAGAGATCCTTTTTTCTCTCTGTGCCTCAGCTTCTTTGTATTCCTCTTCTCTAATTTTTATTTCATTTATTGTCTCCTCCACTGTATCTAATCTGCTTTTAACACCTTCCATTGTATGTTTCATTTCTGATACTGTGTTCCATAATGATTGGATCTCTGACCAGTATTCATTCCTGAGTTTTTGAATATTTTTCTGTACCTCCATGAGTGTGTTTATGATTTTTATTTTGAAATCTCTTTCAGGAAGATTCATGAGGTTGGTTTCATTTAACTCTTTCTCTCTTGTATGTGTGATTTTGCTTTGACCCAGGTTCCTTTGATGTTTCATATTTGTATGTGGTGCCCTCTAGTGTCCAGAAGCTCTACTCTCTGGAGCTGCTTCCCCTACCCGGGAGCAATGTCCAGGGTTGCAGGGGAGCAGTGTTGGTGCCTGGGGGGAGGAAAGAGTTGTTTCCTGCTTCCCGGCTGGTATGCCTGTCTCCGCTGCCAGAACCAGTGGGCCAAGCACACAGGTATAAGCCTCTATGCTTTGTGTTTGTAGCTACTGTAGGCGGGGCTTCCCTCTGGCTGGCCTAATGCCAGGGCAGGGTTTGCTGGTTTGCGAGCCAGGTGGGGCTGGCTGGTAGAAAGGCACAGGCTGTGAATCATGGTGGGGGGCCTTGGAGCTGTGTAGCCAGCCAGGGGGCTGGAGCACCTGAAGACTGTGAAAGTTCCCAACCTGCTGGGCAGAGTGCACCCAGACAGTTTTGTCTGCCTGCCCTTTCTCCTGAGCAGTAAGCTCTGTGCAAGCCTTGCTCCTTTAGGAGCCCTCTCGCTGTTAGGAAGTCTCTCAGACTGCCTGCCTTTCTTTTGTCCCAGAGCAGCCAGATATGGATCCCTGCTTTCCACAAGTGGCTGGAATCTCAGTCTCTCCAGGTCTTCTGTCTGTCTTAGCTTTCCAACCCCCCTATTCACCAGAGCAGCATGCAATGTAGGTTTGTGCTCCCGGAGCAGATCTCCAGTGCTGGGTGTTCAGCAGTCCCAGGCCTCCACTCCCTCCCTGCTCTGTTTCTCTTCCTCCCGCCGGAGAGCTGGGGTGGGGGAAGGGCTCAGGTCCCACTGGGCCACAGCTTTGGTACATTACCCTGTTTTGTCAGGTCTATTCTTTTCTCCAGGTGTATGCAGTCTGGTGCAGCCCTGTTTCCTGTTGCTCTTTCAGAATTAGTAGTATTAATTATATTTTCGTATTACATGCGGTTTTAGGAGGAGGCCTCTGTGTCACCTCTCATGCCGCCATCTTTAATCCTTAAATCCCTGGTCACTCTTATCAGAGTGCAGAGATGGGCCCAGGAGAGTCTGTGGGAGCTGAGCCTTGAGGCTGTGGTGACGGCAGGAGGAGGCCCCCCTCTTCCAAGAGCTGACCAAGAGTTGGTCAGGAAGCCACATAGCCTCCAAGCCTGTTCAGAAAGCTTTCAGAATGTATGCAAAGGAAATAAAGGCAGAACAAAAATGGCTTCATCTTTTCTGCAGACCTTCCAGGCACCAGGCACTGTGAACAGTGTTTTCACAGGCTCATTTGCCTAAGCCTCTCAGGGTGGGCTGTGGTGGTCTCTACTTTAGATGGGAAACTGAGGCTCAGAGAGGTTACATAAGTTTCCCAAAGTCACACAGCCAGACAGAGCCAGAGCAGGTGTGGAACCTGAGTCTCCCAGGGTCCACCAGGCTGCCTCCAGAAGGCATCAGTAGTTTTTCTCTTTCTGTTGATAGCATATTCAGAGACAAGAGGCCACATACATACACACAAATGCCACACACGTGCACACACACACACACACACAGTGCTGAACTGAGGGGAACCAAAACTCTAGGCTGAGCTCTGTCTCTTCCAGGTGGGTCTAGTATAATGTCCGAGGTGAGGGTCAGCTATAATGTCCGAGGTCACTGAAAATCCCACCACAGCATTTGTCATTTCTCAGAAACCTTGGAGACAGTGCCAGGCTGTAGATGATCATATCACTTGGTGGGTCAGTCCTATTCCATCTGCCGCTGTAGACCGAGCACTGCTGGTGGCCAGGCCATGTGCTGGGGGCTTCCCATCTTTGTCTCATGAGACCCTCATGGCAGCTGCAAGCGGGAGCTGGTGGTGGACTCCAAGGCCATTTGACCCCCAGCTGTCTCCTAAGGCTGAGTGCAGTGGAGAGCAAGACACTGAATATAGTCCCAGGATTCAAGATTGGACTGCAGATATGTCAGCTTACAAATTTACCAGTAATATGAAACAAAATGAAAAGATACAGCTTTTTAGAATGGCTGAGTCTACTTGGAAATGTTATTGCATGACAAATCCATGCAATGCTCTGCTCAAAGGTGAAAAAAAGTCACTTAAAAAAGCTCTAGGCTCAGGAAAAGCCAGATATGAGAAACTACCTTATTAATACACAGACGGCAGGCTGGGCCTGCTAACCTGGCCTGTGCAAGTCTACCTGGGACAAGCCCCTTTGAAAGGCTGCTGTGTTTGGCCAGTGACCCCTGGGAAGGGAGGAATTCTAAACGTGCACAGAAGTCCCTGCAAAGGGACATCCTCTGCAGCTCCCTTCAGCAAGGAAGCATGGAAATACCTGAAATGCCACAAAGCAGGGAATGATGGAGTCAGTGTGGCTCCACCACTCTTCAGACTATCTTGCAAAATACTCGTTTTGTGTAAAGTGGAGAAGACAGGATAGAAGGTGATCAGCAGACGTGAGATGAGTCTGATATGTAAGAAAAGTCTACGTGGGGACATGAGAAGGGAGTGAGCAGATGTTCACGGCACTGCGGAGCGGGGCAGTGGGATGTGAGAGAAGCTGCTTTTTCTCCCTTTCCTTGACCATGTTGTCCCACCTGTCTTGATGGGGTGTGCCTGACTATTACAAAGCATAAACTCCTCTAGACGCCTGAGCACAGAATGTTCCCTTTCCAGGGCCCAGAGCAGGTTCCCTATGAACACTTCTCCCGCCGGGCTGCTCAGTGGTCATCAAGGTCATGGAGGAGCCCTCAGCCCATGGGGCTTTCCTCGGCATCGGTGTCCTGGGGCACTTTCCACTCAGTGCAGGACTAGCTCTCTGTCCACCTGCTTCTGTGGGTGAGGTCATGGGAAAACCGAGCGGGTTAAGAGAAAGGAGCATCTCTCGGATCTGGGCTGGGGACGAGGTTCGTTAGGCCAGGCTCTGGGGGGCAGGAGCCCTGATTTTACAGAGGGGTGCTGAGAGGTGTGGTTGGTGTTTGTTTCATAAAGGAGTCCCTTGGGAAGGGTTTCCTTTAGCATGTTTGATGCTGGCAGCTCTTCCTCGTTCTCTGCGATGTGATTCACGAACATTCCCCTCGCTGTGGTGTCCAGCACTGGGTGCTGGCTCTGTGCTGGGGTTATGGGTCCCGCAGACCTGGCCCCTGCATCGCTCAGCTCTGGGGTCTTGGGGAAGTGTTCTTCCCTCTTGGAAGACCAGTTTCTGATTCTGTAACAGGTGGGGAGGAAAGGGACTCTCTGAGTGCTTACTACATTCCTGGCCCTGCGCTGAGGTGCTGAGCATAGGCACTCCAGTAGGTGCCTGCCTTTGACTTTGGGACGTTAATTATTGTACTGCAATTCTTTCTTAATTGCATCTTTCTTGATGCCCAAAGGATACTAGCAGATGAGAGAGGTGCTTTTCTACCACGTTGCCTGGGGCACTCTTTTATCTCCCTTTTATGCAGAAGCATTGCATGTTCATTTTGTAAAGTTGGAAGATTTTGAGAAGACACATAAAGAGATTTAAAGCCACTTACTTCCTCTCCCCTCCAAGAACCCCATCCCCTCCAGTGGGGACAGAGGTCCACAAAGGAGTCCTGGCACCACATTCTGCTGTTAGTCGGCAGGTGGACATGTCTGGCCCAGCAGAAAGAGCCATCTATCCCCATGGGGCTAGCATCCAGTGGGCCCAGGGGACCGAGTCTGTAACGCCTGGGATTAGCAAAAAGGCGCTTGGCGCACCCTGTAGTGACGGCCTGTGGGACAGCCCTTCAGGGGGCAGCTGGCACGCATCCCTGCAGCTCAGCTAGCTACTCTGCTTGGGAGTCAATGGCATGAAGTCATCAGACATATGCTGCACTGTTTGTGGAAGGATGTCTATCACCCAACTGTGATAGCACCTCCTCCCCACAAAAAGACAGGAATAAAGAACCATAGGGGACACCCAGAGGGGGCGGGTGGGCTCTTCTAAGGCTTGGTTCTCCTCCCAGCCAGTCTCTTCTCTCTCTCTCTCTTTTTCTCTCTCTCTCTCTCTCTCTGTGTGCATGCATGTGTATGGCATGGTTCCCTTAAAAAAATTGGGACAGCATTTCCTATGTTGTTCCCAGTTCTTAATAAATACATTGTATTCATTTCTTAGGGCTGCTGCAGGAAGGTACCACTGACTGGGGACTTATACATCAGACACTGATTCTCTCCCAGTTCTGGAGGCTGGAAGTCTGACGTCTGCGTTGGCAGGGCTGGTTTCTCCCAGTCCATAAGGTCCAGCCTCTGTGCCAGCTTCTGGGGCTTTACTGGCGGTCTTTGGCATTCCTCAGTGTGTGGAAGCGTCATCCTGATCTCTGCCCCCAGCAGGAGTCATTGAAAACCCCCCAAATCAGGTTAAAGTTGGGGAGGGGGCATGTGCCCATGCTTCAGAGGTGTCCAGAGAAGAGCAGGCCTGCCTTTGCTGTGCTGTATGCACATAGGTGCAGGTGTGTGTTAATCAGTATTAACTATTACTATTAACTAATGAAATGATTCATAGTTAATAATTGATAAATTGTCCCCCACTGCTCCTGGAAAGATAGGAAGTAAGTGGGTTTTAATTTCTTCTTTATCTGTCTTCTCCAAATATTCCACAGTAAGCATGTAATACTTATTGATTAATTGTTAATACACATTAATATTAATATCAATTAGTAATTAAAATATTAATAAGTTAATACAACTCATGCTGTACTCACAACACCGCAACCCTGTGACACGGTAGGTATTATTTTTCCAGCTGGAGAAACTGAAGCCTGGAGAGGACAAGCTGCCTGGCTAGGGACACACAGCTAGCAGAGGGTAGGGCCCTGGTTCTGGCGTGGTCTGGTGCCAGAGGCAGCCTTGGAGAATGCTCCGCCCACCGCCACTCCGAGGTTCTAGAATGTGAAGTCCCTTCAGTGGAGTGTGCATGTGGGTAGGGCCTACTGTTGGGGGCAAGAACAAAGCGTCATGTCTAGTGTTGTCATTAAAATTGTTTTGTGTGTCTCTCTTTAGTTTCAGCTGAGGTTTCTGGGACACCCCAATTTCCATCTGTGCTCACTTGCAGATACAGAAGCCACTCTGTTGGGCTACTTTAAATGGAAGGATGTGACACAGGGAAGCCCTGGTGGTGTGGTTGGCAGGTGGAAGGGCAGGGTCTCAGCTGGGCCTCAGGCTTGTCCCCAGAATGACGCCCTGCAGTTGCCCACCAGCAGGGGGGTCGGAAGCCACTGTACCGGAACTGGCTGCAGCCCCACCTGAGCAGGGGTGATGGCTAGAACCCAAGAGCACCAGGGCTCCCACACCTGCCAGGCCCACTCCAGCAGAGGGGCCAATCTTCTCTGAATGAGTGAACTGGATGAATGATGGGACGTAAGTCCCGTGCAGAATCCTGCGGAGCTCTGAGGGAGTCTGGGGCAGGGAGTTTGTAGCTTCCTTGCCTCCTCGGTTGAGGATGGCACATCTGGGCCCCTGTGGAGTCATTACTCAGGGTGATGAGAGTATGGATTTCGAGGTGCTGCCATCCCGAGTCTTTGAGCCCATCACAGTTGCCTGATTTCCTGGGGCGCAGGGCTGACAGGGGCTCCAGCACGGGCTGTCTCCTGGCAGGTGAGGCGCTTTGCAGGAGCTGCAGCAGTGTGATGGTTAAGCTTCCACAGGGCAGAGCCTCGTGAATTTCCTGAATCCCAGAGAGGATGGAGCGTGCAGGGACACCCGATCTGGGCCCTGGCGGGACAGCACGCTGACGCCAGCTGCTTAGGTTCAGCTGACCCACATGGGCACTGAGAAGACAGACCTGTGAAGCCCTGTGGAGGCACAGAGCTGCAGGTGGCTGTATTCCAGTGACTGGCAGAGGAGGCGACGGTAAGGCAAAGCAACAGGTGGCTCTTTGCTGTGAACAACAGCATGTGGGAGGAGTCGGCCACCTACCCCGGGAGAACCCGGAGGGTCCCCCGAATCATGGAGCAGAGGAGGCCTGGAGGGGACAGGCTGTGGAGTCAGGCTGGTGCGGAGGGAGCTTGGCTCCCCACGTCACTGCCTCGAGCCTCAGTTTCCTACTCTGTGCAGTGGGGGTAGTCATGGAGTTCTCTGAGCTTGTTAGATCCAGCTCTCTGCTAGGTGCCTGGTATATGATGAGTTGCTGTGTGGCCAGGTGCTGTTGTTTGATTTCTGTGCGGCTCCTGCAAGCGCTTCCTGACACAGGCAGGGCCTGCTGTCTCTGGGTTCCCGTCCGCCCCTGGAATCGCGGGACCTCACTGGCTTAGTTTTTCCTGGGCAGGCCATTCATTGGAAATCTAGATTATGTTAGTTTGGCTCCTGACTAGTAGTAATCACACCATCAACCATCAGAAAAGCCCATGAGAAAGGGCTTCCTGAGCAGGGCAATGGCAGGGCCGTGTGGCTCTGCAGCGTGGGCAGTGGCCCAGCCCCTCTGCCGCAGCGGGCTCGTTACCAAGTGTGGAGCACCAGGCCTCCCTCTCAGGACCTTCAGAGGGTTCAACAGATGGTCCTGTGTGGACACCCAGCACATTCTCACGGGTCCCTATCGGCGGCGCTCCCTCTTTCCTGCTCCCCGAGGGCGACACTGTCTCTGGTGCTGAAATAGGACTCCCAAAGTGCTGAAATACTCTCGTGGTGACCTGGGTTTAAACGAACCAGAATGTGAATCCGTGGCTGCCTGTGGCAGCCAGGGCACTCCCGGAAGTGTTGAAGGGCTGGCTGTTCACCATGGGATCCCACCCCCACCATTTCTTAATTCCCACGACACCAGTCTCTGCCAGAGTGTTAGCTGATAATTTGAAAATGTCTGTATGAACTTCCTTGTGAGCTATAGCTGTGCTAGTAGGTAGTGACTGGTTCAGGAGGAACCCGTGGACCGGACTTTCAGGGGTTTGAGTTCAAGTCCAGGCTGGCTGTGGCTCTCGGGGCCTCTGTGTTCTCCTGTGTAAAATGGGGCCGAATGACTTCTCAGAAGGATTGTGACGGTCGATGCGGTGAGCAGAGGGCAGCCGGATGAGTTTACGCTCTGATGTGCCCTGTGCATCGTGGCTCTGTGGAGGGGGGCCAGGCTGGGCCGGGGAAGTGCCCATCCTGGGGTGGTCTGGGCTGGCTCCTGGCACATCCCACAGCTTGAGGAGGGGGAGCGGTAGTCCCCAGGGAGACCCAGCAGCCCTGGACCAGCCCCCAAACTCCAAACAGGGAGGCTCTGTCTTTTGTCCCGGCTAGTTCTGAGGGTCCTGCTGCGGCCCGCTCACATGCATCCTCCTTTGAGTGTGCCCGCTAGAAGGCACCTCTCCTGCCTCTGGGTGTCCACTGCGGGCTGTGATTACAGACACAGCACCTCTCCCCTGCTGGGTAGAGGATCTGGTGGGAGGAGGAGAGGGCATGACCTGGGTGGGGTCATCACTGTATCCCCAGGCCTTGTGCAGTGGCTGGCATTGTTTGTGTGCGTGGAGGAGGGCTTTGCTCTGTCTCTTGTGTGCACGTGTGAGCGTCCATTTCACAGGCACTTGCCGGCTGCTTTCACTGGGGGACAGGTACTAAGTGAGGCTCTCGGGAGGTTGAGGCAAACATGAGTGCCTCGTCTGGTGGGCAGAAAGGCAGTGCCAACATGGCTCAGTTGGTGAGGAGGGGAGGCTCGGGGGGTTGTGGGCATTCAAGGAAGCCCTCACCCAGCCTGGAGGTAGGAAGTAGCACCAGACAAAACCTCCCAGAGGAGGTGGTGCCAAGCTGAATTTTGAAGAAGATGGACAGGTGAGAAGAAGGGGAGGGGCAATCCAGGAAGGGTGTGGCCATGCTGCAATAGCAAAGACCCTGAAAGGGCAGTTCATGCTCTGGTGAGGGCCACTGGGCTCTCCTCCAGTAGGTGAGTCAGGGATCCAGCCCTTCCCAGCTGGTCTTGCTATCATCTCAACGGTGGCTTCTAAGGTCCCTGTACCCAGAAAGACCAAAGGGGAGTCACCTGGGCTCAGCCCAGAAGTGACACGGCATGCTGTTTGTACATCATTGGCCAGGGCTCATCACGTGACTCCCTCACCTACTGCAAGGCCATCTAAAAAATAGAGGAAGCATGGGGGGATTTGTTGAGCACACAGGGACCCCACTTCCAGAGGAGCAGGGGATTGGAGGGTAATACTCAGACATTATCCCTCAAGTATTTCTTCTGTTCCTTTCTCTCTTCTCCTTCTGGTATTCCCATTACACCTTTTTAGTTATCCCCAGAACCTTAGCTCTGCAAGAAACTCTAGAGAACATGACTGGCCACCCAACCACTTCTCACCCCTGCCCTGCCACTACTAGGCATTGATACTGTGGCTGGGAAGGAGACCCATGGAAGGAACAGAATTGAAAGGGTAAAGGAGCCTGTTGACAACATGGAGGGAGGAGTAATTTCTTTGACGACTTACTTATTTAAGGAGTTAGGTTTCACACTGGCCCTGTCTGTCTCTTGCTCACCCTACCTTCCTCGCAAAGATAAGTAACATGGAGTGCCTATTATAGACTTTTTCATATGGAAATGCAATCTTCATGTTATGCATCTTCTAAGCCTTACAAAGAAGCTGTGGGCAGAGTCACAGGCGATGCTGGCAGTGCTGGTGAAGAGGGCCTGGAGCCTGCTGAGCAAAAATACTCAGGAGCACCCGCTGGGAACTCCTGCCTTGCAAACTTCACCATTCTTACTGGCAAGGGCTTTGTCTTTGCTCGTGATTTTAATTTAGATTCATCATGATGGTTGTTTTGTGTTCTTTGGGTCGCATTTCCTAATGTTCTCCTTGAGTATCATTTGCATAACGTAATTTTTATCTTACTGACTGTATTATGAAGATCTTTCTGTAATTTGAAAAGGGTAGGGCCTGTTCTTTTGGCTGTAGGTTAGAGGTTGTGTCAACACTGGCGGATTAACAGTGGCTGGGAATTGATTTGTGCTGTCATTTCCTTTGGTTGCTAGGAACGTTCGGAAGTTGGCTGGCTCTTTGCATACAAGTCCTGAAGTTCAGTGCTTGCTTGTAGGCAACATATGGTTGAGTCTTGTTTTTTGATCCTCTCAGACAGTCTCTGTCTTTTAATTGGTGCATTTAGACCATTGACATTTAAAGTGATTCTTGAGAGAGTTGGGTTAATACCTACAGAATTTGTTACTTTTCTGTTGTCCTGCTCTTTGTTCCTATTTTTGTCTTCCAGTGCTTTCCTGCCTTCTGTAGTTTTAGATGAGCATTTTGTGTGTTTCCACGCCTCTCTGCTTCCCAAGCATATCAGTTGTACAGGTGTGCCTCATTTTATTGCACTTTGCTTTATTGCATTTTGCAGATACTATGTTGTTTTTCGAATGGAAGGTTTTTTTGGCCATGCTTCCTTCAGCAAGACTGTTGGTTCCTGGGCAGTGGAATGTGGAATTCCTTGGTGCTTGTCGTTGTGAAGGAAAGAATTCAGTTGAGAGACTTGATAGAGAGTTAAAGCCTCAAAGGGTTTTGTATCTAGCAAAGCGAAAGTACAGGGACACTGCAGAGACAGGAGAGGCTGCCCCTGATGGGGGGTAGACACCGCGCAGTTTCACATTGTGTTTTTTTGTGGGGGCTTGTTTGGTGTCCCCTCTCATTCTGCATCCTCACACCCCCCCTTGTTTTGCTCTCCGTGCTTTAAGCACTGCTCCACTCCTTTCTTGCTCACATGGTTTCTGAAGAGACGTCTGATATAATTATTATCTTTGTTCCTCTATTGGTAAGATGTCCTCCCGGCTCCCACTGGCCTTTTTTTCAAGAATGTGTTATTTATCTTTGATGTTCTGCAGTTTGAATATGATTTGTGTAAGTGTGGTGTTTTGGCATTTATCCTGCTTGGTGTTCTGTGAGCTTCCTAAATCTGTGGTTTGGTGTCTGACATTAATTTTTGAAGATTCTCAGACATTATCCTTCCAATGTTTCTTCTGTTCCTTCCTCGCTTTTCTTTCTGGTATTCCCATTATACATATGTTACACCTTTTATAATTGTCCCGCATGTTCTGTATCAGGCTTTTCTTCCGTTGCTGTTCATTCAGTTTGGAAAGTCTTCAGACTCACTGGGTCTTTCCTCAGCTGTGTCCAGTCCGCTAATGAGCCCACTAAAGGCATTCTTCAGTTTTTACTAGTGGTTTTGATCTCTAGTGTTTCTTTCTGGTCCTTTATTAGACCTTCTGTCTCTGCTCCCATCAGCCATATCTGTTCTTGCATATTGTTTACTTTCTCCATTAGAGCCCTTAGCATATTAACCATAGTCATTTTAAAGTCCTGGTCTGATAATTCCCACATCACTGCCCCATCAGTCTGGTTCTGATGCTTGCTCTGTCTCTCCAAACTGGGTGTTTTGCCTTTTAGTATGCCTTGTAATTTTTCTTGTTGCTGAAAGTTAGGCAGGAGGTCCTTGGTAAAGGGAATCTGAGGTGGTTCCCATGGAGGTTTCTGCTCTTGTAGGTTGTTATTCTCTGTGTCTTTCTGTCCGGCTCTTCACATTTTGCAGCAGTGTTTGCCTTGTGATCTCAGGTCTCTGATGGATATAAGAAAAGTTACTGATTTACAGTTTGTTTGGCTTTATTCTTACTGTAGGGATGGGAGTGATGACTTCCAAGCTCCTTACATGCTAGACCAGAATTAAGTTCGATTAAATTTGTGTCGTCCTTCCCTCTTTCCTTCCATCCCTTCCTCCCCTGTTTTGTTTTTTCTTTCCTTCTCTGCCCCCTTCTTGCTCCTGGGTAGCACCCACCCCACATATGTACTGGGCGGGACTTTCTCAAAGCAGCCATGGGGCAGGTAACTGGGGTTTCAGTGAGATTGTTTTGGGGTCTGTGTGGGTGGCATCACGATTTCAGACCTGGGCTCTGTGCTTCCTTGGCCATAAGGCCTGGAATTCCAGAGTCTGCTGAATATAGAGAGGCCTCCTTTACCTGAACATGGCTGCACTTTCCTTCTTTAGGACATACCGAGATGGATGTTCTAGAACAAGGAGATGGAGGCTGTTCAAAGGTTCCTGGGCACTCCTGGATCTGCCGAAGGCAGTGTCCTCACCGTGTGCCTGCTGCTGTGTCAGCTTCAGCCCTCTGTGTGGCTCTGAGCTTCAGAGATGACCATGCTTATTCTGTGAGTGGGGTGATGAGGACATGTGACCATGGCAGGCAGTGCAGCCAGAGAAAGCAGGGCTGTTCTGACCTTGTAATACCTCTAGAGATGGAAGAGTGGTGGCCCTCAGAGAATCTCACCTACCCTCCTGGGGCTGTACTGAGGATGCAACGGGAAGGCTTCCTTCTGATCTATGTACGGAGAGGTTGAAAAGAGCAGGATTCTGAGAGGAAGACGCTTGGGGAAGGTGAGGCCGCCAGCATCACAAGGGCAGCTCGGTACTGTGGTCTCCATGCCCAGCACGGTGCCTGCATGTAGGAGGCATGCAGTAAACTTGTGCTGAACAAATGACAGAACGACATGTCCCATGGCTGAGCTCCTCTCTGCACACAGCTTTGTTTAGCCAAGTGCAGGACCCGAAGTCTGTGTACTCTCTTGTCATTTGGCCCTGGGCCACAAGCACCAAGGGTGCCCTGCTGGCATGGAGAGGAACCAACTGGTTGAGCCAAGCCCTCCGCCAGGCACTAACCTCTCTGTCTACACACAAGCCAAATCTTAGGTAGTTATACTTGGCTTCATGGAATGGGCGATTATTTTTACCAGGGGCTCAGTAAACCCGCATCCCTTGAAAGATCTCACGTGTCCTTAGGTCTGAACTTTGTAAGATACCCCATGGGGGTGGGTGTGAAAGGAAAATTTGTCCAAGGGGGGGGCCTTATGTCATTGAGTGCCTGCTCTGGGCAGGCCCCTTGCTTGGCTGGTGAAGAAGGTGGTTTAGAAGGAGTGGAGGACCCGGCAGGTCAGCAGACGTGTAGGCAGGGTGGTAGGAGAGGGGGCAAGGGGCTAGAGCAGGCATCTCACTGCCTGGTGTGGACTTCCCCTACGCATAGGGCCATACCAGGTTGATCTGCTTTTATTGTTGTTATTGTTGTGATTATATGCTGCTCAGGGGTGGGCTTTGGGCCCATTTGTGCCTCAGGAGGTACCCTTGGTGGCCGGGGGCGGGGGGCTGGGAGCAGGAGGGGCAGAGAGGCTGATGGGAGCTTCCGAAGTGGCCAGGGTGCAGGAGGCAGGGGAGGGTGGTGGGGAGGACTGGCCAGTAGACCTAGGGGCTTGCATAGCACCCCAGG
The DNA here is from genome assembly GCF_040802235.1 of Manis javanica. Classification (NCBI taxonomy): domain Eukaryota; kingdom Metazoa; phylum Chordata; class Mammalia; order Pholidota; family Manidae; genus Manis; species Manis javanica. Next base: position 169,068,081 of record NC_133160.1, on the reverse strand, counting down.
AGAGTGGGTGCAGGAGGGCACCTGCCCGGGGGCACCCAGCTGGGGTTTGTATGGTAGACGATGCTGCCACTCTCCCCTCTCCTTTTGAAGAAGCACATGCACCATCAGATGGGTCTCCCGTGGTGGGGACAAATTCCCAGGCCAGTTCGGGACCTGGTGCCAGTACTTTCCGCTTGCCCCGCTCCATCCGTGCCCCTTGGGGCGCGTTCCACGGCACACAGCCTCAGCTCTGTCTGCACATTTGGACAAACACCCATGGAAGCTGCCCTGTCCCATCCTGCAGAGGGCTGCCCTGGCTGAGCACCTGCTCCCCGGGGGCTTTGTAATGGTGGACGATCTCCATTTCACAGAGGGGGAAACTGAGGCCCAGAGAACTCAGATAACCTTCCCCAGATTGCAGGGACTGACCTTGGATTTGAACCCACCTCTGCCTGGTGCTTTTCTAAGCACACTGATGTCAAGTTACTTACTGCCTTTGGGCCTCAATCTCTCCATCCATGAGGTGGGGCAATAATGGTACTAGCATTCTAGCATTGCTGGGAGGCTTAGATGGGATCGTCCTGTAGAAGGTTGATTGTGGTGCCTGGTATCAGTACGTGCTCAATAAATGCTCCCTCTTACCTTGCTGTGTTTCACGGAGAAGAAAAGATTGGAATCCCCAAATCTCTACAGGGGCCCCCAGTAAGGGAGGGAGTATGCCCTCATTTCTGGGTGGCTCTCGAATGGAGCAGGCAATAGCAGAAGGCATAAAGAGGCCCCTATTTTGTTTGTTTCTGGCCTGAAATAAGGGAGCTTTCTAGAGTAGAGGGGCTACCCCAGGGGAGCAGGGATCCCCCTGGGGTCCTTCCTTTCACTGGAAGGACTTTCACGAGAAGCCGTGGCTGCATGTCTGTCCCCAGGGAGGAATGACCCGCGGGGCCTCTGCGTGCCAGCCCCCCTGTACCCTGTGGCTGGCCTCGTCTTCCTTTGCACTGTCTGTTCATCACACAGTGAAGAGCCCTGTTGCTGGGACGCTCCACGGCCTCCCACATGCTGTCACACCCACTGTCCTGTTGGGTCCCTACCAGTGTGCTGGGAGGCCACAGGCCTGACTCGGCCAGGAGCCTGGGGCTGGCTGCCCAGCTGCCTCTGCTCCAGGGCACAGCCTGTGCCCCCTTTCTCCTCTGCTTACCCTTTTCCTTCCAGGACACCTGGCTTTTCAGCAAACCCAATGATGAGACTCTTCAGTGTGTGTGTCTCAGTCTCAGTTTCGTCATCTTCCTAGATCAGGAGAAGGGCCTTTGTCCTGCCTTCCCCGCGTGGCTCTGGGGCTCAGCTGGGGTGAGGTGGGCCGAGGCTGGCCAGCAGACCAGAGCCAAGTTGGGCTCGCCTGCTGTGTGGCCCTGCGTGGCAGGAAGAGGCACATGCCTGAGATTGTAGGGGACAGCAGGCAGGCCTACAGGGGCCACCACTGCTCAGGCCAGGCCATAGAGCAGCGCAGGGCTCCGACGGCTGGTTGCTGAGGCTGTGAGCACTATCCCCTGCAGGTCGTCACAGGGAATGGTGGGGAAGCTCACTCCTACTGCCCCTGGAGCCTGGGTAGGGCAGTGTGTGGGCCCAGCAGACCAGGGATCCGTGGTCCTGGCAGGATGGGTTGAGTAGTGGCAGGAGGGGACGCTTCAGAACTGGTGAGGGGGACAAGGCTTGGCGGCTGGACACTGAGGGTCAGCGAGCCAGTGTGTGGACTGGGCTGCCACGCAGAGGGCTTGGACCAGGGCCTGGGAAGCCCAGCCCCGAATGTGCTGGGGCAGGTGGCTGTCCTGTCATCTCCTCTATGCCCTGCCAGCACCGAGATTCTGGGGTCTGTGGTGGGACCCCGGGGCCTTAGACCTGGCTGCAGGTGGCCGGCTCTGGTCCTGTGTGGTGCACAGCTCTGCCCCCACGCACGGCCGCGGGCCCGGCCGGCTCCCCTCCAGCGGCGGAGGCTCCTGCGTGGGGAGAGCACCGGTGGGGGTCCGGCCATGCGTGAGCGGCTGGCTGAGCCTCCCGCTACTCATCTTTGTGACAGCACTGTGCCCCCAAGTCCAGAATATGTGTTTGGAAAACCTGACTTGGTTGATTTTATTTATTAAATTTTATGGAAGGTTTCTTTTTTTTTTAAACCACCCCTGGCGGTTTTGCTCCAATATAAGGAGTCTGGCCAGCAAGCACCTTATGAATTTGCTGTAATTGGAGAAGCAAGTCTCCTAAAAAAGTTAATATTCTTCTTTAGGTGTCAGAGGAATTATTATTTACTCTTGCTGGGTGTGGTGTGAAAATCTTTGCTCTCTCCATTTTCCTGTCTGTGTGTGTGCCTTTCACAAAGCACCCTCTTCCGGGTTCCCTGGTGCGCCGGGCTGGGGGAACATGCCAGCGCTGCATGTGAACCACGAGGCAGGGGGCTGTGAGCGAGGGGCGGGAGGGCTGCACTGGCTGTGGGGGGATGTTGGTCCCTCGGCAGCTGGGTCTCCACCCGCAGGGTCACAGCTCCTGTCTGCGGCACTGCCGGTACCCACGGTGCCCCCCAGCACAGCGATCCTTTTCCGGGGAAGGATGCAGACAAGCAGCATTAAAGCAAAGGAGGATTGCAGAAGGAGTGGGATTCAGAATGGAGCAATCCCCACGCACAGGAAGGGGCAGATTGGGAAGGGCACCGAGACTTTCCTGTTGCCGAATGCTTGTCATGTTAACAAGTGACGTCTTGTGTATAAAGGACTTTGTAGTCTGCTAATTATTATAATTGTTAACACTGCCCTCTTGCTTGATGTGGTTTGGGCCATGTTCTGGGTGCTTTTAAAGTGTGAGCCATTTCATCCCCATGGCCGCCACCAGTAACATGGAGTTGTTATTAGCTTCATTTTCAGGTGAGGAGACCAAGCACAGGGAGGTGAAGCTCCTTGCCTGAGGTCACACAGCTGATAGAGCCGAGGTTCCGGCTGATGGAGCCCATCATTCTGCCCCTGTGCTCCTAACCCCCGCCTGCCCTCCGCTGACCCTCACATGTATGGGCTGGGCCACATCCTGCAGGTGAGGAACCTACAGCTCAGCGACGTGAAATGAGACAGAAAGAAGTATCTCCCATCCCATCCCAGAGGCCTCTGCCATTTCTTGGTTCTCAGAACCATCTTTTGAAAACAACAGAGATTCTTTATTGTTTATCATGCTAACGATGCAGCACAGTCTTTATAGATACTTTAGAAAAGATATCTAGAGAAATATCAAATCAAATGAAAAAACCCAGGGATCCTTATGGCCTCCAGGGAAATCCACTCTCACTTGGGAAAGAGTCCTTCACCTGGGCTGTTTTAAATGCCTTCACTTAGATCAAGCCCACCCCCAAGTGCACACTGAGTTTGGTTTGGACTGCCCAATTTTTGACAAAACATTTTTTGGAGTTAGTTTTTAGCATATAAATATCGGGGATTTCACATAAAAATCCCTTCTGCTGTCTCTACTCCAGTCCTTCCGAGTCACTGCTGACCATGAGCTGGAGCTGGGCTGCCGCCATGGCAGGAGAAGGGTCTGGTGCTGGGCACACCCCAGTCCTCTTGGCCAGGGCACATACCCTCACCCGTACATGTGAGGGGCAGCAGAGGGCAGGCAGAGGGTAGGAACACAGGGGCAAAATGATGGACTGCGTCACCCAGAACCTCGGCTCTATCAGCTGTGTGACCTTGGGCAAGGAACTCCACCTCTCTGTGCAATTTTATAGGGCAAGGAGCTCCCACAGGAGGCATCCAGAGTGATGACGGTGATGAAGCAGCAGCAGCTGGCATTTTTGAGCATTGCTGTGCCAACGACCGTAATAACATTGAGTCATTTAACCGTCCAACAGGGCTGGGGAGCAGGGACTTGTACAACCCCAGCTACACTGGGGATGGCAGGGAATTACTGGCAGGGGTAGAGGCTGGCTTGGGGCACAGGCTTCACACTGGTGTTTCAGCTCGAGCTCAAAAGACAGCCCAGCACCTTCTCTTCCGTTATGTTTATTGATGGCACACAGAGCATTACAGCAATCACAGGATGCGAACTGAAACCTAGAAATTGCCCAGAGTGGACTGTTGAAGAGCGCCCTCTTCGTCTCCCCTGGGCTCTGCCCAAGGCCGGTGGGCTCTGCCCAGGTCCAGGCATGGTTGGCTGGAGTGCCATCGTTTATTCAGCCGTCCTGGGCCTTTTTCCTTTAGGGAATGATTTCCTTAGAATAAATTCCCCAGGAGCAGATTACAGAGTCTGGGCTTTGTAAGTCAGCACAATTTTTTTGGATTTAGTTATTTAAACCAAAGGCATGCACTTAGAGATTTTTTAAGGGCCAATTAAATATGAATATTTGTTAGTAAAAGAAAGTGGGGCTAGATTTTTTGGGATAAACTGTTTCATACTCACAGAAAGGTTTGACCCTACAAATATGCAGCCTTCTTATTTTTGCCAAGGGGACTTTTGGGGTCTTCAGATAATTTTTGGTGAAATAAGCAGAAGTGTTGCAAAGAAGGCCCTTTGCTGGGCTGGAACTTGTGCTGATGAGATGTTACTGGATCTTGGTTGCCGTCTGGGAGCCGACTCTGCTTTGTGCCTGCGTTGCATACATCCTGTTGTACAGGTAACAGGCTGCATTGGGGTGGAGGCAGGGAGCTGAGCTGGGAATCCCAGAGCAGCCGCTGGGTAACCGGGTAACTGGGGGGAGTTCACGCTCGCTTTCTGAGCCTCACTGTCTGCACCTGCAGACTGGAGGTGAGGCCCCTTCCCGTCTCACCTCCCGTGTGTGGAAGGGCAAACAGGAAGGGATGTGAACCTGCCATGTTCAGAAGGGCCACGTTACACTGTTACTGGGTCGGGGCAGCGCGGAGAGAGGGAGGGCTGGCGCAGCCCTGAGCGGGGCAGAGCTGACTGTGGGAAGCCCTTCAGCTGAGCGCCGAGTGTGCTCCAGGAGTGTTTCCTCTTGCTTGCCTGTGTGCCTGTTTCCTGTGGTTTCCATGAAGGATTTCCATGATCTGGGACCTTAAAACAACGGAAATGTACTGTCTCGGTTTTGGAGGCCAGGAGTCAAAGGCAAGGTGTGCGCAGGGCCATGCTGGCTGTGCGGGTCCCAGGGAGGTGCCCTCCTGCCACTCCAGCTCCCGCGGCTCTTGGTTCAGGGTTCTTGGCCTCCTGAGCAGCGGCCGTGTCACCCCGTCTCCGGTCTGTTCCCACGGCCTTCCCTTCGGCATGTCTCCTGTGTGTCTCTTCTTAAGGATACTTGTCACGGGATGTGGGGCCCACCCTAATCCAGGATGAGCTCACCTCAAGATCTTTAACTTTACAACATCCGCAGAGACCCTTTTCCTGAGGAAAATTCCCAGGTTCCAGGGGTGTGAACATACCTTTTTGGGGGCCCCACCAGCCCACTATAGCCGTCATCACCAAAAGCCAAGCTGTGTTGCTGGGGACATGCTTCCCACCGAAGCTCTGGCCCTCGCCTCCCTCAGCCTCAGACCAGAGTCCCTGTCCTTCTGCTCACTGCTGAACCTCGTCACCAACAAACTGTGCTTTAATGAGGCAGGGAAGTTTCTGGCGAGCTGGACAGTAGCAAGGCCTCCCCAGTGCTTCCTGTGTTGGGGGCACGGACCCATTTCACCCTCCCCTCCCTCTAGGGGTAGAGCTGTTGTCCTCTATGTTCCAGGGGTGCATAAGCCCGAGTCCGAGCCCACTGCAGCCCGCAGCTCTCAGAGCCCTACTGTGACCCGCGCAGGGCAGCTTCAGGGGGGACCGCTGTGCAGCACAAGCACCCTGCACTCGGATGGCCTCGCGCTTGTTTAATGCTCTGCTGTTGCCACCAGAGATACTGAATAATGTCTGAACAGGAAGGCCTGCATTTCCATTTCGCAGTGGGCTGCAAACTGTGTAGCTGGCCTTGACCCTGTCTGTGGTCTACAACCTCTGTGGGGTCTGGAAGCTTGCGCCCTTCCTCCCTCCCCACGCCGGCAGCTTTGGTGATATTTGATAAAGGTATCACAATACCCCGTTTACTTTTTCTTTCTAGCACCAATTATGTCCATGGTTATTTTATGTACTCATTTCTGTAGTTGTCTCCGCGGCTGGAAGGTTCTGTGGCTGCTGGGACCTTGGCTGGTCCTCCATTCATCCCAGAGCTGGCACGGGGCCAGGTGCTCAGTGCTGCCCCCCCCCCCCCAGAATGCACCTGTAGGCTCCGGTCCTGCCCCTGGGGATGGCCTTGAGCGCTCACATCGCCTCGAGGCGCCTCTGCTGGCTCCCTCTGTGGGCCCTGGGCTGCTCCACCTGCCCTGTGGCCGTTGTGAGTTCAGAAAGGAGCGCTCCTGGCACACAGCAGCACCAAGTGCACCTCAGGCCTGCTGCTGCTCCTGTGGGTGAGGCCTCGTGGAGGTCTGCAGCTTTGGGGTGACTATAGGGAGGCCGAGTGGCACTCGGAGGCTTGGGCAGGATCAGCCACGGGTATGGCCTTGGCGAGGAGGCCAGCTGCCTGGACCCACCATCAACACCGAGTTTGCCTTGGCCCAGGCCTTTGGGCATCACACCCTTCTGCGTCCCTTCATGCCCACATTTCTCGAGGCCCTGGCCTGGCACATGTTGAGGGTGGCTGTTGAGACCAGTAAGCTTGGCATTAGCTCATTGGAATTCATTCTTCTAGGGAACACTGAGCTTGGACTTCGGGCTGGGCATGGGGTGAGGCCTGTAAAGATGGCAGTCAAGGGCCTGCCTGTGAAGGGCTGACTGATAAGAAAACTACAGGGCAGCCCTCAGCCTGCAGTTGTGGGAGCTCAGAGGAGGTGCCTGACCAACATGGAGGAACCAGGGGAGGCTTCCTGGAGGAGGTGAAATGGAAGTTGGCCTGAAAGGGGGTGAGTGAGTGGTTTTCTCCATGGAGAGCTGAATGTACTGTGACCTGCTGCGCATGTGCCAGGATGGAGTGTTGGGGGGTTGGCAGGCAGTCGGGCCTGAAGCCCCCAGAGGCTCGGCTTTCTTCAGAGGTGGTCAAGCCTTCGATGGCTTCTGACCAGGAGGTCCCAGCTTTGTGACTCCATATACCGAGCCACTTTCCCCTGGGGCCTCAGTTTTCTCATCTGCAAAGTAGAGACCAGACTGCTGAGGTTGCAGCACAGTGAGACCAAGAGCAGGAGAAGGGGGCTGCAGTTCTACCGAGGATGGTATAAACACAGCTTTCAGGGTGCTGTGGCTGGGGCAAGAGACTGGGCTACCCTGGAGGGCCTCTGCTCAGGGGTCCGGCCTGGCCTGTGCCTGTCTGTCTCTGCCCTTTGGCCCTTCTGCTTCTGGGGTCTTGAAAGCCTGGCGAGGGGGCCTTGGGGGCTCTGGTAAAAATGCGCAGCCTGGGACTGGCCCTCGAGGCTGCACCAGCCTCTGTTCTGTGGCTCCTGATGTCCCCGGGGGGCCGCCTCACCACATGCTGCGCTCCTGGCCGGGGTGCTGCTGCCCCAGGGCCTCCCCGAGGAACTGTCTGCTTGGCTGCCTGTGTCTGGCCTGCTGGGTTGCTTTGGGCCAGCGCTTTGCCTCCGAGGCCCATGTGCTTCGTTTACCCCCTTCCTCCCCAGCGTCTGCAGTGGCCATGGGAGGGGCCGCTGGGAAAGGAACCGGGCCTTCAGGATGGCCTGAGCCTCTGCCAGGCTGTGACCCTGTGACACCAGCTGGGTTGCACCTTGCCAGGTGGCTGCAGTGTGTCCAGTCCCAGTACGTGTCACCTTGACCTTCATGGCGACATTACTGGGAGGCCGGCATTACCCCTGATGAATTTGGCTTTGTTTTGTGCACTGTCTCCCCTGGGCTCCTGGCAGATCATGGGTGTGGGCCTCGGCAGGCCTTGCACTTGTGCAGTCACACTGCCAGGGGTCCCATGAATCACATGAGAAAACTAGGTCATGGAGAACTTGAGTGACTTTCCCAGAACCACCCAGCCAGGGGAGCATGAGCTGAGTCAGCCCCACGTCCACCTTGCCCTGCGGGACAGCCCTTGGCTGGGTGACACAGTCTTCCTGCAGAACGGTCAGCTGTGTCCTGGGGGTGTGCCCGTGTCCCCCACCCTTGGGAGCATCTCTCCCTTACGGGCAGCCCTGGGAGTCAGGAGGAGACGGAGCCACTTCCAACTGTGTGGGGAGAGTCAGGCAGCCTGACGGGCACCTGGCCGTGCCTGGGGCGGGGCCCCTCGCTGCCTCTTTCTTCTTGCATCCTTCCCAGCAGGACCCAGAGGGCCTTCTGAAACTTGCTTGCCTGCTTTTGAAAAACCAGCCTCATTGATTCCTGTAAAGCAGTCCTAGGAATAGAAACTTAGATTTATCTGGAAGAGTATAAAGAAGATGTCACCAATGATGGCACCATGCAGGCAGTCACTGCTAACATTTGGGAGGCGTGGCTATCCAATCCTGACCATCGTGTCCCCCCAAAATATTTGTGGCCAGTTTAAAAAAATGAACAGCTATGCATAATGTTCAGAAAATTGCCATGACAAATTGTATTTGTTTTTTCCCTGCGCCCTGTCGCTCCCTAGATTGCCGCCTTCTGCCACGTGGAGTTTGCGGCCGTGGCTTTATGCAGTTTACGTAACTGTCCCTTACGGCTGAGTGCCCTTTGGTTGGGAAGGACACCGTGTTTATACAGACTGTATCTCTGGTTGGTTTCTTATCGGGTGTCCTAGAAGAGGTGTCGTTGGTCCACAGGATGGAATAAAAAGGAGAAAACTCCCCCATCCTGGGTGCTGTACAGCAGAGGGCTTTCTGCTCACCAGGGGTGGGGAAGATGCATGAAGCCTGGGCCGATCTCTGAGAAGCACTCTGGTTGTAAAAGGCGGCAGGTCAGCGGAGCGAGGAATGGATTATGGATTAAGCCCTAATAAGTCAAATCAAAGCAAATGGAGTCGGTATTTGTCTGAAGACAGTGTTCCTTTCTGAAATCCATCAGCAGGGGATGTTGATTATCCCTGAATGATCTTTCCTGGCATGTTGAGAACCAGTGCCCTCTGCTGTTGCAGAGGGGTATGACGGGCCTGCAGCATTGCATTCCCGAATGTTCCGTTTGGGGCACATCCCAGTTTCCCATGCTGGCAGGTCACACTAACTTTAGTTCGTGGCCACCGAGTATCTACAGCTTGCCGGTCATGCTGGCATTGGTGAGACCGACTGCAGCTTCGCTCCCTGTCCGCACTTTCCAGGCCTGCCCACCTGACCCCCAACTCCCACCCGACAAAGCAGCTCCTGCCGAGGCCGCTGACCCGCTGGTCCTGCACCAGATGGCATTTCCCATCCTCAGCCTGGCCTCTTAGGAGCTGCCCCCTCAATTCCTTCCTTCTACCTGAAACAGATTCTTCTCCTGGCTTCCCTGCTCTCCTTTTTCCCCATCAGCTGACAGGCTTCTTGTTTATGGGCTTCCTTGCCGGTTCTCTCTGCTGCTGTGGGTCCAAAGGCTGGCATTCCTTCCTGCTGGAACATTCCCCTCTCACTGTATTTTCTCCCAAGTGATCTAGTCCTACCACCACTTACTGGGCTCTGTGACCTAAGGTAGCTTACTTAACCTATCTCTGCCTCGATTTCCTTATCCCTAAAATGGGCTTACACTTACTAACTATGCCATTGTCACCAGGGCTGCAAGGATTACATGCTCCAGGCTGCTGTCATAGGACTCAGCACATTCTAAGTGCTTCATTAACTGTTTTCTGTTGCCACTCACTCATTAACTCGTTCAACAGGTATTTATGGAGTGCTTTTGCATGCCTGGCTCTTCTAGGCATAGGGGCTACAGTGAGGAACAAAACAGACCCAGGCCTGCTTGCTTGCAACTCACAGCCTAGTGTAGGGGAGACAAGAGGTAACAAAACACGTGGTCTGCCATATGGAAGACAGTAGTCAGGCAGAGCCAGGGCGAAGGGGACCAGAGGTGGGCTTGCAGGGCGGTGCCGCTGGGGCCAGGCTGGGGCGGGGCTCGGAGCTAGAGGCTGGGTTCCGTCCCGGCTCACAGCGTCCAGCCGTGCACATTGACTGGTTGATACTGTTTCCTCTTTTGGGCTGTGTCACCTTCTAGCGCTCAACCCGTGTGTGTGTTTCCTCATGTGTGATGTGACACTGGGCGATGTCACCAACCTTGGAGGGCGGTTGTGCCGATTACTGCGAGGTGACATGGGCATGGCATCCGGTATGCAGTGGTCCTGGCTGCTGCTCCAGGTCTTGCTCTAAGGGCTTTGGCTTTGCCAAGTGGGCCATGGGGGCAGCCTTACCCAAAAGGTCCCAGCATCCCCCAGAGGAATGTGTGTGCTGGAAGAGCCCCTAGCTTATCAGGGCACCCCTGAACCAGGTAACCAGCTCAGACCTGGCCAGGAAGGCTCAGAGGCTTGGAGGCCTGCCGATGCCACTGCTGGGCCCAGAGCTGGCAGCTTGGGGTGACCGGTGCTGGACTAGTCTTTGGGGGTGTAGGGGAGGAAACCACTGACCTTTAGGAAGTCTAACAGCCTGTTTTTTGAGTGGTCTTCAGACCCTGCCCAGAATTCCCTGGGAGCGTAGATGGGACATCCAGATTCCCTGACCCACCTCACCACTGTGCCCAAGCTTGACCTGCGCTTTGAAACAAGCAGCCCACCCAGGTGGCCTGCTGATGTTTGCAGCCCACTGGCTACAGGTTGCTCAGGTGCACCTCACCTTGATGAGGGCAGGACGGGGCCAGAGCTATTCAAGGGGTGGTTATCTGCAAGCATCACCTGGGAGCTTGTGGAAATGCAAATCAGATTCTCTGGGGGTGGGCCCACGTGGGCCCTGTGCCTAAGAAGCTGCCAGGTGAGTCTGATGCAGTCCCAGCTTGAGAATGGCCAGGTTAGTGTTGAGAGTGGCGGGACATCCTGAGGATGAGCAGGTGCCTGGCCCTGGGAGGGAGGCATCAGCAAACACTGGAGAGCCCAGACAAGTGGGACACCAGCCTCTCTCTCTCTACTAACCTGGCTTCCCTCTGCCCACAGGGTCCCAAGTGATGGTAGTTTACGCGGAGGGCGTGCTGAGCGCTGCGCAACTGGTTAACACCGCGGAGCTCGGAGTGGTGCCTGCTGGCTGGTGGGCGTGAACCACGGGATCTCAGCATCTCCACCTGAGGAGAAGCATGTCTAAGAAAGGCCGGAGTAAGGGCGAGAAGCCTGAGATGGAGGCAGATGCGGTGCAGATGGCCAACGAAGAGCTGCGGGCCAAGTTGACCAGCATTCAGATTGAGTTCCAGCAGGAAAAGAGCAAGGTAGGCAGCCTCCTAGCTTGGCAGCAGATGGGCTGAGAATTTCCGCATGGTCAGAGTTGTGGCATGTTTCTAGCCTGGGGTGGGTGCTCCATCTCTCTGAGACTCAGCTTGTCCCTTGTTTAAATGGGTTTAACGTCAGAGGTAGTACCACCTGGGTGCATATCCTGGCCCTGACCCACCTCACTGTGACCTAGGACCAGCTACTTAACTCTCCAGGCCCCAGTTGTGCCCCTTCCCAATCCCACTCAGGATTCCAGGCTTAGGGTAGTCACGCCCTCCCGGCATGGTGCCAGCTGGTCCGCACCCTGCCCAGTTCAGGAGGGAATCACTGCCTGGGACCCCTTGGGCCTGGCAGGTCTGACCCAGAAGTAGCAACAGGGAAGCCACAGAGCCAAGGTTGTTCTGCCAGGGCTCCATCCGACCTCCAGCACTTGAGGTCTGCCATAACTCCACCCTAACTTGCCTTGAGGTCTTGGCAAGTTTTAAACACCCCATGCCTCAGTTTCCCCATCTGTTAAACAGGGTCACGTCTGGGTTTGAGGACTGAATGACAGTCACATACATGGCCTAGATGCTGCCTGTCATGTGCAGTCCCTGCGCAGTTGTCTGGCATGTGTCTACTGTGCAGGCCGCAGTGGTGCCTTAGAGGCGCCTCCTGACCTGGTGGTGTGACCCTTGAGGGCAGGGGGGCTTTCCCCATTTTATAGGTGAGCAAACCGAGGGTCAGAGACGATGGTGACTTGCCCTGGTACTAGCTTCCTGGGGCCACTATAACAAAGCACCACAGGTGGTGGCTTAAGCAACAGGTATTTTCTCCCAGTTCCAGAGGCCGGACATCTGAGGCCAAGCTGTGGACAGGGCTGGCTCTCCTGAGGCCTCCCTGCTTGGGATGTAGACAGCCGTCTTCTCCCTGTGTCCTCACAAGGTGGCCCCTCTGTGCACATGTGTGTCTTGATCCCTTCTAGACACAGCTGTATTGGATCAGGGCCCACCCTAGTGACCGCATTTAACTTAATTACTTCTTTTAAGAATCTGTCTCAAGATCCAGTCCTATTCTGAGGTCCTGGGATTAAGGGCCCCATGTAGGAATTTGGCCAGGGGAGGGGCAATCCAGCCCTTGACAGCAGGTCAGCCCAGTTTCAGGTGGCGGCACAGGGTTTGAAGCCAGGCCTATGGGAAGTTGCTTCCCTGTCACCAGGGCCTCAGAAAAGCCCCTGCCCTTGGGTGCACAGGCCCTCAGGGAGCCAGCAGCAGGCAGCACTTGGCACGTAGCAATGGAGATTTTAAGAAACAGTGCAGTGGCGAGAGGGGCCTGGGAAGGCTTGCAGAGGCGGTTCAGGCCAGCTCTTGAGGGCTTAGCTAGCTGGCGAGGGAGGGAGCAGCGCTCACACAGCTCACATGTCCAGTAACGCCTGTGTGCATTCTGGGCACCAGGCGGGGGGCCGGGGCCGAGGCCAAGGCCGGGGCAAAATCCCTGACTTGGGGAAGACCACGCCATCTGGCGGGCAGGGGATTGGGGAGGAGGTGGTTGCTGTGGTCTGGGGACAGCTGCTACCAGTGGCTTGGACTGGGGTGGTCACAGGAAATGGGGGGATGGGGTCAGGCTTGGAAATAGAGTCTCACTGATGCATGGGAGGAGCAGCTCAGGCGAGGGACAAGCAGAGGCTGACATCACCATTCTGGGCCAGTGGCAGGCGGCTCAGATACATCCCCTCCACCGGCCCCCTGCCACTTGGGGTGCTTCCCTCTCCCAGTCGGTTTGCTCTTGCTGCGTTTGGAGTCCAGATCCTTCATTGAAGGTCTCCTGGCTTAAATGTTAATCACATCCTGAAAAATACTTCACAGTGACACCTAAGCCTGGCATTTGGCCAAATGATGTGGTACCATGGCCCTGCCGAGCTGACATGCCACACCTCAGGTTCGACAGTTTGCTGAGGGAAACACACTCCTCAGTGCAGATGTGGGATCTGGGGTCCCATCCTTTGGGCCGCAAATCACTGTCGACATTGCCCTGGGGGGCCAGAACCGTGCTGCCTCCTAGAAAGGACAATGCCGGAAGCATTTAGTTTCCAGCTGGAGAAATCATGTCAAATATTTCAGTTCTGGCTCCCTGGCACTGAATTTGTTAGGAAAAGACTCCGATTCCAGCCCTTAGGTGAGGTGGGCCAGAGACTGACCAGTCCTTCCTCTTATTTCTGTTCTTGTGAGTGTTTATTGTAAGGAGATGTTGATCTTGCTTGCCCAGGTTGGTTTTATTTGCTTCTATAAGTAAGGATTTATCAACACCCAGGGACATCATATAGCTCCTCACCTGAAATTAATTTCCACGTGTTGGCATGTAGTAAAGTGTGCTCTAGGGAAAACCTCTCCGTTTGCCACGGGAGCAGCAGCTTGTCCGTGGAAGACCATTTGTTCTGGTTCTTTGGAGGCTGGTATTACTTAGCAAACAAATGACTGGAAAGAGTGCTTGCAGAATGTGTATATTATGTTTAAAATGGAAAGGTCAGATGGAGCCTTTTGGCGTATTTTAGGAAAATGCTCCCTTGGCACATTTTACAAATAATGTTTTAAATTGTTTGCTGATTAGATGGATACACTCAGGCGGGATTGGCAGCCTGGCATCTGTGCAGTACTGACACTGGGCCCTGGTGTCTGGGGGTGAAGCCTGGCTCTGCTCCTGATTCCCGAGACATCTCTGCGCCTTAGCTGTCTTGGGACGGAACAGTTACCTCCCTCCTGAGGCTATGGGAGGCTAATGTGGGGGTGCCTCGGAGTCCACAGCAAGGGTGGTGCCCTCTCCCTGCCCGTCTCTATGGCTGCCTGCTCTGTCTTCTTTAATTCCAGGGTTCATGCATGGGCATTAGAAATGTATTTGGTTTGAAATTTGTTCAGCTTTGATGAGAGAGACGATTTCTGCCAGTGCCTTGTGTTTTGTGACTACTGAACTGTCACAAGGACGTCAAAGGCTTGCTCTCCTCGCCAGCATCTCCAGATGTCCCTCCACCTCTAGGGAAAACCTCAAGAAAATAGCAAAGTTCGTGGGTGGGGCTGATGGGGTCAGGACTGGGGGTGATGGGAGAGGGAATTGGTGTGGGGACCCAGGAAGGTTTCAGGGAAGGTCTCAGGGGTGGTCAGGCACCAAGGGACGTGGGAGGTGATGGGCAGGCATGACCCTGACCCCAACCCCTACCACCTGTCTCGCTGCCCCGGTTGCAGGTGGGCAAGCTTCGCGAGCGGCTGCAGGAGGCCAAGCTGGAGCGCGAGCAGGAGCAGCGGCGGCACACGGCCTACATCTCGGAGCTCAGAGCCAAGCTGCACGAGGAGAAGACCAAGGAACTGCAGGCGCTGCGCGAGGTGCTCATCCGGCAGCATGAGCAGGAGACGGCGCGCACAGCCAAGATCAAGGACGGTGAGCTGCAGAGGCTGCAGGCCATGTTGAACGTCCTGCGCGACGGCGCGGCTGATAAGGTCAAGACCGCACTGCTGGCTGATGCGCGCGAGGAAGCGCGCAGGACCTTCGACGGCGAGCGTCTCCGGCTGCAGCAGGAGATCCTGGAGCTCAAGGCGGCGCGCAAGCAGGCGGAGGAGGCGCTCAGCAACTGCATGCAAGCCGACAAGGCTAAGGCGGCCGACCTGCGCGCCGCCTACCAGGCGCACCAGGACGAGGTGCACCGCATCAAGCGCGAGTGCGAGCGTGACATCCGCAGGCTGGTACGTGCCTCCGCGCCCCTCCCCACCCAGCGCACATCATTTCCTCACCGCTTGCATGATGCATGCGTTCCCTAACCTACGTTTCTATCCTTTCCTTTATGTCCAAGTGCAGTAGAGATGGACTTTGGAGGACCCCCTACGCCCCAGGCATCGTTCTAGGCACTGGGCTTCCAGCACGTTCCTGCCCCCCTAGGGGTAATAAGGAGGCTTTGGGCAGCGAATCTCTCCTCAGTAGGTCTTTAATCTTTGGCAGGTCACTGAATAGCCCAGAAGGACAAGCTGGTCACCTGTAAAATGAGGGTAATAGATAATGGGCAGGGTCCTTGTAAGAAAGGATACGATAGCATATCAAAAGTGCTGGGCAGTTATTTACCCACGTAATTAATAAACCATGTGATTACACTTACATTTCCAGGTAAGATCTGGTAGGTTGGGACAGACCAGCCATCTCGTTGCAACAAGGAGAGAAAAGCATAAATTGCAAACTATCATATTTTTAAAGATTGAAGAACTGCGGAAACCATAGGTCTAGAAGAATTAAAACTTCAAAGGGATGGAGAAAGAGTCCCTCCCGGGTGAGCTGACAGTGACCAGCCACTTTCTTCCCTGGCAGTAGTTTGCTGGTCCTGGATGTGGCTTCCCCAAGCAGAGACCCCACTGAAAGTAGAGAGGTGAGCAGGACTTAACGCCACCCCTCAGCATGCCACAGAAGACAGGAAACTAGGGTGGCCCCAAAGGCCGGGCCAGTTTGTACCATAGATGGTCATTGGTTCTGGGGGGATGTGGGGACCAGCAAGTTGGGACAGAAAGACCGGGTGAAATTTTCCCAGAGCCATCTGTACTTCAGAGATAATGCTTTGCAAATGGAGGGGACCTGCAGCAAACACACCACCAGTCTGCCCCTCAAGACACTTCTCAGACTTTGAACCTGTGTGGTGCAGGAGGCTAAAAAGCCAGGTAAGCTAAGACTCTCAGACTAGAGTCAGCTGCAGCAACAGTGACATTTACAAGAGATATATCTTGATTATGAGGATGCAGTTAGATTGAGCATAAAAGGATGGAAAAAGATCCATCAGCTAAACACTAACCGAAAGAAAGTTGGCCTACGTATTAATGTCAAAGACTTTAAGACAAGAAGTAATACTGAAGACAAGTAAGGGTGGTTCTTAATAATAAGAGGGTCGATTCAATAAGGATGCGCTTAATAACAAAACTTCAAAATGCATACAAAAGAAACATCAGAAACTGTAAGGAGAAACAGACAAGTCCACAATTATAATTGGAGAAGAGCATATTTATCTCAGCAAGTGATAGGAAAAATGAATGAAGAAAACAATATTTAAATAACCAATTGGAACTAACCTGACAGTACAGTATTTCAGCAGCTGTAGAATACTGTTCTTTTCAAGGGGATGCGATGCACTTTCAAAATTTGTGGGCTATAATTAAATCAATCCTTAGTGCAAAACAGGTTTCAGGTAAACAAAGGAATGTTGAAAATGAAACGTCTAAACTTCCATGTGAAGGATTGTAAAGCGCAAGAATCACTGAAGTAAATCCATAAAGAAAATCAACGCGTTCATAAGTTAAATAAAGTTGACAAGTTGATGAAGCCTGAGTAAACTGACAAAGGGAAAAAGAGACACTATGTCCCCAATATAAAAACATAAAAGGGGAACCACCACTACTCCTGTACAAATTGAGAAGATAGTAAGAGTACATGATGAATAGCATCTGCCAATCAGTTTGAGACTTGGTTCAAATGGGCATATGCCTTGAACCAATACAACTTCCCAGAGCTGACACCACAAGAAATGGAAAATTGATAGTCCTAGAGCTGTAAAGAAATTAAATCTGTAATTAATGATTTTCCCACAGAGAAAAGCCCAGACCCAGAGGCTTCACAGGTAATTTTCCCAAGTATTTAAGGAAGAAATAAAACTAATTCTACACAAGCTTTCTGGAAAAGAAAGAAATAGGGAACACTCTATTTTTATGTTTTATAAAGACAGCACAACATTGGTCTTAAAACCAATGATATTACAGGAAAAGGAAATTTTTAGATTACCTCTTATGAACAGACACAAGAGTACAAAATAAGATATTAACAAGTCAAATCCAGCAATATATAAAATGGCTGATAACCATGACCAAGTTGAGTTTATCCTAGGAATACAAAGATTGATATTCAAAAGTTAGTGAATATAATTCAATTAGTGATAGAATAAAGGAGAAAAAAACCTATGTAATAGATGCAGGAAAAACATTCGGTAGAATTCAACTTCATGATATAAACTCTCAGCAAACGAGGAAGAGAATTTCCCTAATCTGATAGAGGTCCACCAAGTATCTACTAAACATATATATTGATGAAGTAGCGAATGTTTCCCACTGAATTCAAGGACAAAACAACATGTCCGCGGTCACTACTTCGATTCAACATCGCGCTGGCTGGGACCTCACTACAAATGCAATAAAAAGAAATAAAAATTTCAAAGTTGGGGGAAAGAAAGGGAAGTGGGCTTATTTACAGAGGTTGTCATTGTGATGTTGGAAATCATAGAGACTCGACAAACTATTCGAATTAGGAAGCAAATCTATCAAAATCTCCAGATAGAAGGTAAATACAGAAAAATAGCATTTCTCTAGAGTAACAGTGAACAATTGGAAAATGAAACTTTAAAAAATACTGTTTATAACAGACATTAAATTTTGAATTCCTAGGAATAAATCTAATGAAAGTTGTGTCAGATTTCTACCCTGAAAACAACAAAATATTGCTGAGGAAAAACAAAGGAGCCCTAGTCGATGGAGAGAGAAGCTGTGGGTCCTAAGATACTGAGATATTGATTCTTCTGTCATTGATTTATAGATTCAATGTATTTTCTGTCAAAATCTCAGTGTGCCTTTTAAAAAATAGACATTGGCAAATACATTCTAAATTTGACATGAAAATTTGAAGGACTGGCATTGCAGTTTTGAAAAAGAAAAAAATTGGAGGTCTCACTATGTAACAAAGCTTACTGTGAGGCTGTAACAGTCCAGACAGGCTGAAGGGTAGATGGATAAGTCAATGGACCAGAAATGTCCAGCCACAGATCTCTACGTATGTGGTTACTTGATTCAGGGAAAAGATACCACAGCCATTCAGTAAGGAGAGGGTGGTCTTTCAATAAACAGTGTGGAAGTAGGTCATATCCATAAGAAAAAAGCTTTAAAACAGTTTTGGCTCCAGCATCATATCATCTGCAAAGACGAATTCAAAATGGACCATAGACCCAAATGTTAAAAAGTAAAATGATGAAGATAATAGAACAAAACAGAGCAATATTTTCATGATCTTGGGGTGGTAAATATTTCTCAAGACACAAATACTTTATTCATATTAGTGCACCCTTCTTCAGGTTGTACACCAAACGTTCAAAGAAGAAATTTTGTTCATCAAAAGACACTAAGAAAGAAGAGGCCGAGTACAGACTGGGAGAAGTCGTTTTTAATGTGTATATCACAAAGAGCTTTTACTCAGATAATAAAACAACTATAAAACAATAAGAAAAATCACAATTAAAAATGAGCAAAGGCTTGAAAGGAAACTTCAACAAGAGAATGTGTATTTAAATGACTGATAAACATGTGAGAAAGCTCTGACCACTCTGATTATCAGAGAAACGCGAAATGACAACTAGATCCCATTTCATACTCACTGCAGTGGGTATAATAAAGACAGACCGTAACAAACCCTGGCCAGGATGTAGAGCAGGGGAACCCTTAGACATTGCTGGTGGGATTGTAAAATGGTACAGCCTCTTAGGAAAATGATTTGGCCATTTGTTAAAATGTAGATTTACCCACTGACCCAGCAATCCTGCTCCTAGTTTATTCCCAAGAGAAATGAAGACACTTGTCTACAGGAAGACTTGCCTGTGTTCACAGCAGCATTACTCATCACTGTACAAAAATGGAAACACTCTGCATGCCCATCAGGTGATGAATGGATAAGATGTAGTGTATTCATGTAACGGGACACTATTCAGCAGTGCAGAGGAATGAAACAGCTGGTGCTGTAAACAGCACCTATGGACATGCAATTGCTCCGCGACTGTGGCCCAGAGCAGGTAAAGAGCAGATCCCTTCAGCTGAACGGTGGTTGCCTGAGCTTCAACACTGGCCTTGGCACCAGAGCTGCAGAGGGAAATAAGATGTGAGCCTGAAGCAAAGAGCTGGCATTCAGCCAGGTGGCAGGAGTGCCCACAGACAGATGATTACAGTGTGGGGAGCCCCGCTCAGTGACGGACCCACACGACCCTGAGAGGCAACCAAGAAGAGGACGTGGCGACTCTGGTGTTTGGACCCACGAGGCATTTCACGGAGGAAGTGAGGTCCGATCCAGGCTGTGGAGAATGAATAGGAGTTTGGCAGCATTGCATGCTGAGGGGTAAATACTGGAGGTCAGGCAGGTGCATAGTGGGATCATTTTTGCCGTAAATCTCTAATAGCTATGCTGATGTTTTGGGTACTTGGATTCCCAGTAAAGCATTAAATGAAAATACAGTTGAACCTACCATTGTCAAGTACTGGAGACTCTAGTTTCCTTAACGAAAGTTTTTATATTATGAAATATTTCTTGCAAAAGTATGGATCAGGTATACCCACCATGCAGTGGATGAATGGAAGCATCACAAATATAGTCCAAACCCCTGCCCGCCTCCAGCCCCGCCCCCTGAATTTGGAGTGAATGATTCACTTCCTGTGCATGTAGCCCTGAAGGGTATTCTGCCTCCCGATGTGGTCAAGGACACGTTTCAAAAGTGGGTCCTGCCCCCTGCAGACCTCATCACAGTGCACACACAAGCCTTAGCCAGCAGAAAAGTGATGACAGGCGTGTTGCTTACGTTGGCTTTTCTTCCCGTTAACTCTCAGAGCTGGCACAACATGAAGTGCCCTTTCGGTGGGTATGAAGTGCCCTCTGCGGTCTCATGGAGCCCCAGAGGAGGAGGGCAGGGGATGTGGCTGTGGGAAGGTGAGGAGGGATGGCTGAGGTTGGGGGGAGTGTCGGGTCCCTCAGCCTTTTCCTGTTCTCTCTGCTTCCCCAACACATTTTCATTTGCAGAGTGGTCCTTTGGCCACTGTCTCCTTTTGAGGAGCAAGAAGCATGTCCAGGAAAGGTGAGTGACCTCAGAGCAGAGAGCCCCTGTGCCTGGATGCGTCACTCGCTCACTGACAGCACCAAACCCCTCTGAGTGCTAGGACCCCAGCGCACCTGCAATGTACTTTTACGTGAGGGTGGTTAGGAAGGCAGAGGGTGACAAGCACTGAAAATGGGGGTGGGGGATGTCTCTCATTTTGATGGTTGGAACACATGTTCATTTGTTCTTCACCCTCAGTATCTGAAGGATTGGAGATTCCAAAGGCCCTGAGGGTCAGAGCTACAAACTTCCTGGAGGGGTGGTGAGTGCCCCAGCCTGGGGAGAATATAAGTAGAGGCAGGGGGCTCTCTGTGGGAGATTTAAGTGACCAGGTGACGTCTTGAAGTCTCTGTCCAGCTTAGACTGGTCACCCAGTAGTGGCAGAGGGTCAGGTCACATTTTAATAATCCAGTACCAAGAATGGCAGAAGAGATGTGCCGATTTATATTTCTAGTTTATAGAACATCTAAGCACATGCCAATTCTGAGCTCTCAGAAGCATTCTCCAGTCCTGTGTGTGTGTGTGTGTGTGTGTGTGTGTGTGTGTGTGTGTGTGTGTGTGTGTTTAGTGGAGGTCTTATCATGTAATGATAAGAGAAGCCTTTGGGGAAAGTCTGCTGTGGGTGTGAATCCAGACTCCCCAGCTTGTTTGCTGTGTGACCCCAGTCAAGTTGCCTACTGTCTCTGAGCCTCTGGTATCTGATCTGCAAAATGGGGATAATCAAATATCTGCCCCAGGGTTATAAGAGTTAAGTGAATTACAGCACCTACCAGCAGCGTAGGGTTCCCATAATGGAAGACCTATAAAATATCCCTCTGTTACAGGAAAATTTGTATTTAAGGTAAATAAAATGGGGAAAAAGCAAGTATTTATATAAGAGACTACTTGAGCTTAATTTGAATATACCAAGGATTTGCTGTCGGTTTCCATCTCAGGACCCAACAAAAATAGCCCCCATTCAGGTATTCTCAGTGTATGTGTGCGTTTTACTTAAAATGGCCCACCTAGGACATTCTAGTGGAAGAACAAATGTCCATTTGCCCAGCTACCCCCTAGTTTGAAAAATGTCACTCATGAGCAAGTCCATAGCTCATGGCGGTGTTTTCGGTCTGCATTTTCTTTCTTTGTCGGCTGGATTGGATTAGACATGCAAGAAGGCTTTTAGTCTTCTGCTGACACTTAAGAAAAGTCTAGAAGAAAAGGCAGTATGGTCAACATGGGGCAGTAACCTCGCATTTCTGGACTCATTCCTTGGACCAGTGGGATTGGTCTGTTTGCATGGTACAGATGACCCCCCCCCATACACAGGGGCTTAAAAGTTGGAAGTTTCTTTTTCATGTGTGGCTTCTGGAAAGGGCCCTTGTGGGGTGCCACAGAGTAGTGAGGGATACAGGGACCTCACAGCTTTCCCCTCAGAAGGGGCTCTGGGATGTGGCCCTAATCCTCATGGCTTCTCATCCCCATGAAACACTAGCCATCACCTCTTCATCCCAGGGTGTCCGTGGGAGGGCAGATGAAGAAGGGTGTGGTCTTCACTGAAGAATACTTTCTGAAAGTTCCATATGCTTCTACATCTTTGGCCAGAACATGCTCACCCAGCCTGACCTACTAGCTGCATGGGGTGCTGGGAAATGTGGTCCTTTACTGAGCACTCGGGAGCTCCTAACAAACCCTGGTGAGGTTTACATTACCTTCCAGGGCTGCTGTGACAAATTACCACAAACTCAGTGGCCTCAACCACAGGGATTTATTCTCTCAGTTCTGGAAGCTGCAAGTCTGAAATCAAGGTGTCAGCAGGCACACGCGCCACTGGCGGTCCCCAGGGGACAAGTTTTCCTTGCCTGGTCTGGCTTCTGGCGGTCACTGGGAGTCCTTGGCGCTCCTCGGCTGGGAGCTGGATCACCTAGTCTCTGCCTCCCTGTGGCTGTCTCCTCTGTTTGTGTGTCTGGACTGCTTATAAGGACACCAGTCCTTATGGGATCTAGTCACACCCTAATCTGGTCTGATCTCATCTTAAATTACATCTTAATTACATCTGCAGGCCCTATTTCCAAGTAAGATCACATTCATACTCTGGGGTCGATAGGATGTTTTGGGGACACTATTCACCGTGGGTACCAAGGAGGGGAGTGTTGTGGTAGCAGCCTCTGCTTCGTTCTTTGGTTCCCTAAGCTTTGTAATGAAATGGGTCCAACAGGTGGGTCCGAGCCATGCCCTCTTCAGGCAGTTGGCTCTAATTGGGTCATGTAGCCATCCCAGAGCCAATTACCCTCAGGGCATGGGGACCTGTGTGTGGTGTGAGCCAATCAGGGCCTGGCCTGGGAGCTTGGAGTGGTTTCAGCCCCACCCCTTTCCTAAGCCCTATGCCGAGACTGTCAGTGTAGACGAAGGGACGTGAATGCAAGGAGGCAACTGCGGGATGTCCTGCACACCCAGGTGCTGCAGTCAGGTGATCTCAGTGTCCGAGTGTCACGGCTTTGTCAAGGTGCTGGGGCCAGGGGCCAGGATCACTGAGAGCTCAGCCTGGGGGTCAGACTTAAAGTCCGCAGACAGCATGCCTGCCATCAGCTGTGTGAGCTTGGCAGGTCTCCTAATCTCTGGACCCTCAAGACTCTGACTGGGGAAAGATAACCTAGCAAATGCTGACTCCAGACTATATTCCATATTGTCCATCCCTTCCTGCATGTCACCTCTGCTTGTGGAGACTGTTTCCAGGAATATTTTTCATGGCGATGGGGTGTAAGCCCTCTGCCCACTGACTAAGATACGTAGGGGTTTGGTGCTCTCCTCGTGTGCGGATTTGGGATTCCAGAGATACCTTGCTTGCGATGCTGCGGCTTTTTCTGGGAGGAGGTGGTGCAACTTGGAGGTGGGCTCCACTTCTGGGCTCCAGTGCAAAGCAAGCCGTGTATGTCAGGGATGCTGAGGTGGACAGATGGGACCCTTCTGGTTAACATGCAATACCCCCAACTGGCACCGCTGATTCCCCTCACTGTATATTTTTCTTCAATCGCTGATCACTCTCTAATCTACTGCAGCGCTGACTTATCTGTTATGCTTATTGGCTGCCTCCCACAATGGAGGCTCTGGGCACAGGACTCTGATCTGTTTTGCTCACTGATGTTGGCCAGCAGCAATGAAAGCACACTTGAGTGGTTTGCATTAATGAGCTCCTTTCACATACTTATGCTTCTGGGTTGGCATCTGCAGTGGCGACAACGTTTTCTACACCCTTAAGGATGCTTCCCTACAGCCAGGAGGTGCTCCTGCACATTCAGAGGGCATTTGGCCAAGGAGGGACTGTCACCAGGCAGACTGTCACCAGGGGGAGCTGCAGGCATGTTCTGCGGCTCTTCAAGGAGAAGCCGCAGCAGGCGCTCTTGGATGGAGTTCTGAAGATGGTTATGGGGAGGGTGGGCTTGCGGGAGAAGCGAAGCGTCCTGTCTTCTTCCAAAGAAAGGTGGCTCAGAGAGCTTGTCGGAACTATAGGACTTTGCTTGAGAACTTCCCATTGTGGAATTTGCTGGTATGTCCCTCCTTCTAGAATCTCAGTGATGTCTGATCAGTTTTTAATGATCTGCTGTTTAAACAAGACAGCTTTACATTAACCAAGAGCTAAAATGGATTATGGTGGCAACTACACTGACCGCATGCTTATCATGTATCAGGCTCTGTGCTAAAATCTGAATCTCCCCACAGTTGCATAGGGTAGGTTCTAGACTAATCTCAGTGGCTTCAGTTTACAGAGGCTGATGCCAAGCCTGAGGGTGGCCCCACCTGCCCAGTCATACGGTAGGGGTGCAGGGGATCTGAGCTAGCTTCCCTCCGCTGCTGGAGCAGAGCTCCCCACCGGCATTCTCTGCTGTGGTGCCCTGTCTGAACTCGAGGGGAGGGATCCAGAAGGAAGAGTTTCAGGTCACAGTCAACTGCGATTTGTCACACCCTCCCTGTGAGGGTGCTGAGTCCCGGCACTTGTATTAGTGTCCAGGGCTTTCTTATTTTTTATTTTGGTATCATTAATCTACAATGACATGAGCAACATTATGGTCACTAGACTCCCCCCATCACCAAGTGCCCCCCACATGCCCCATTACAGTCACTGTCCATCAGTGTAGTAAGATGCTATAGAGTCACTACTTGTCTTCTCTGTGTTATACTGCCTTCCCCATGCCCCCCACCCCGTACATTATGTGTGCTAATCGTAATGCACCTTTCCCCCCCTTCTCCCTCCCTTCCCACCCATCCTCCCCAGTCCCTTTCCCTTTGGTAACTGTTAGTCCATTCTTGGGTTCTGTGATTCTGCTGCTGTTTTGTTCCTTCAGTTTTTTTTTTCTTTGTTCTTATACTCCACAGATGAGTGAAATCATTTGATACTTGTCTTTTTCCACCTGGCTTATTTCACTGAGCATAATAGCCTCTAGCTCCATCCATGTTGTTGCAAATGGTAGGATTTGTTTTCTTCTTATGACTGAATAATATTCCATTGTGTACATGAACCACATCTTCTTTATCCATTCATCTATTGATGGACACTTAGGTTGCTTCCATTTCTTGGCTATTGTAAATAGTGCTGCGATAAACACAGGGGTGCATCTGTCTTTTTCAAACTGGGCTGCTGTATTCTTAGGGTAAATTCCTAGGAGTGGAATTCCTGGGTCAAATGGTATTTCTATTTTGAGCTTTTTGAGGAACCTCCATACTGCTTTCCACAATGGTTGAACTAGTTTACATTCCCACCAGCAGTGTAGGAGGGTTCCCTTTTCTCCACATCCTTGCCAACATTTGTTGTTATTTATATTTTGGATGGTGGCCATTCTAACTGGTGTGAGGTGATATCTCATTGTGGTTTTAATTTGCATTTCTCTGATGATTAGCGATGTGGAGCATCTTTTTATGGGCCTGTTGGCCATCTGAATTTCTTCTTTGGAGAAGTATCTGTTCAAATCCTCTACCCATTTTTTAATTGGATTATTTGCTTTTTGTTTGTTGAGGCGTGTGAGCTCTTTATATATTTTGGATGTCAACCTTTTATCAAATATGTCATTTATGTCATTTATGAATATATTCTCCCATACTGTAGAATGCCTTTTTGTTCTATTGATGGCATCCTTTACTGTACAGAAGCTTTTCAGCTTGATATAGTCCCACTTGTTCATTTTTGCTTTTGTTTCCCTTGCCCAGAGAGACATGTTCATGAAGAAGTCACTCATGTTTATGTCCAAGAGATTTTTGCCTATGTTTTTTTCTAGGAGTTTTACGGTTTCATGACTTATATTCAGGTCTTTGATCCATTTCAAATTTATTTTTGTGTATGGGGTTAGACAATAATCCAGTTTCATTCTCTTACATGTAGCTGTCCAGTTTTGCTAACACCAGCTGTTGAAGAGGCTGTCATTTCCCCATTGTATGTCCATGGCTTCTTTATTGTATGTTAATTGACCATGTATGTTTGGGTTTATATTTGGGCTGTCTAGTCTGTTCCACTGGTCTGTGGGTTTGTTCTTGTGCCAGTACCAAATTGTCTTGATTACTGTGGCTTTGTAGTAGAGCTTGAAGTTGGGAAGTGTGATCCCCCCTGCTTTATTCTTCCTTCTCAGGATTGCTTTGGCTATTAGGGGTCTTTTGTGGTTCCATATGAATTTTAGAACTATTTGTTCCAGTTTGTTGAAGAATGCTCTAGGTATTTTGATAGGGATTGCATTGAATCTGTAGATTATTTTAGGCAGGATGGCCATTTTGACAATATTAATTCTTCCTACTCAAGAGCATGGGATGAATTTCCATTTGTTAGTGACCTCTTTAATTTCTCTTAAGAGCGTCTTGTAGTTTTCAGGGTATAGGTCTTTCACTTCCTTGGTTAGATTTATTCCTAGATATTTTATTCTTTGATGCAGTTGTGAATGGAGTTGTTTTCCTGATTTCTCTTTCTGCTAGTTCATCGTTCATGTACAGGAAAGCAACAGATTCCTGTGTATTAATTTTGTATCCTGAAACTTTGCTGAATTCAGATATTAGTTCTAGTAGTTTTGGAGTGGAGTCTTTAGGGTTTTTTATGTACAATATCATGTCATCTGCAAATAGTGCCATTTGGACTTCTTCTTTACCAATCTGGATGCCTTTCATGTCTTTGTTTTGTCTGATTGCCATAGCGAGGACCTTCAGTACCATGTTGAATAAAAGTGGGGAGAGTGGGCATCCCTGTCTTGTTCCTGATCGTAGGTGAAAAGCTTTCAGCTTCTTGCTGTTAAGTATAATGTTGGCTGTGGGTTTGTCATATATGGCCTTTATTATGTTGAGGTACTTGCCCTCTATCCCCATTTTGTTGAGAGTTTTTATCATGAATGGATGTTGAATGTTGTCGAATGCTTTTTCAGCATCTATGGAGATGATCATGTGGGTTTTGCCTTCTTTTTGTTGATGTGGTGGATGATGTTGATGGATTTTCGAATGTTGTATACCATCCTTGCATTCCTGAGGTCTTGATCATGGTGTATGATCCTCCTTATGTGTTTTTGAATTCAGTTTGCTACTATTTTGTTGAGTATTTTTGCGTCTATGTTCGTCAGGGATATTGGTCTGTAATTTTCTTTTCTTGTGGGGTCTTTGTCCAGGGCTTTCTTAACAGCTACAGACTTAGTGGCTGAACACAACAGAAATTTGTTCTCTCCCAGCCCTGGGAGCCAAAAGTTGGAAGTCACGGTGTGGGCTTGGCTGTGCCACACCAGAGGCTTCAGGGAGCTTCCTTCCTGCCTCCCAGGTTTTGGGGCTCCGGGCAACCCTGGGTTTGTGGCCGTGTCACTCTGACCTCAGCCTTTCTTCAAGTGGCCCCTCCCTGACTTTCTCTCCTCTTCTTCTCTCTGTCTTTTCTTCTTATAAGGATGCTTGTTATTGGCAGCCCGTGAATCCACGATGATCCCCTCATCCTACTCTCCTTAACTATGTCTACAAAGACCCTTTTCCCAAATAGGATCACATTCACAGGAATCTGGAGTTAGGACATGGATGTATCTTTGTAGGGACCACAATTCAGACCATTGCAGTGTTTATTCATTTCCTTAATATTTGAATACCTAAAGGGGACAGGAGTCTAGGAAGGCAGGAAGTACTCTTTATTGAGACCTATGGTGTGCCGTGCATGAGCAGGGCTAACGTTTATTGAATGCCTGTTCTGTGCCAGGCACTTTCCACGTGTTAATGCATTTAATTCTGTGTTCAGGGCAGTGACGGGAGTGGGACTGGGCTGCAGACTGCGGATTCTGCTCTGAGTTTGCCAAATTCAGCTGGCCTACGTCTGTGGAGCAGCTGAGCCTTTCTCAGGGCCTGAGGCCAGCAAGGGAGAGATGGCCCTGGTCACAGCCTCTGTGGTGGATTGCTCATTCTGTCTTTCTTTTACAGATGGATGAGATCAAAGGGAAAGACCGTGTGATCCTGGCCTTGGAGAAGGAACTTGGCGCACAGACTGGGCAGACCCAGAAGCTGCTTCTGCAGAAGGAGGCCTTGGATGAGCAGCTGGTTCAGGCCAAAGAGGCTGAGCGGCACCACAGTAGCCCAAAGAGGGAGCTCCCGCCTGGCACAGGGGACATGACAGAGCTCATGGGCTTCCAGGTGAGGGGACAGCAGCCCATGGGAGCTCTGTCCTTCCCTCTTTGGGCCATTCTTCCAGTCACCTTGCCTGCCTGCTGCCCCTATTCTCTCTCCCTCCCCTCCACCCATCTGTCCACTCTTCCTTACCCCCTCCTCCCTAGATTTGCTGACAGTCACTATGTACCAGGCTTGGTGCTGGGCACTGGGGTGAACAGCTGGCTGCTTTTGCCTCCCGTGGTCTTGAGCTTGTTGAAAAGAAAGAAATGAAGACATCAGGGCAGAGGGTACAGTCAGAGCACAGATAGGGGCCCAGGCAACACAGGACATGACTTAAAGTCACAGTCCTGAAGGATGAGCAGGAGCTTAGCCAGCCGATGAGGGCATTTGGGGCCACAGCTTGGTACTCAGCAGGCACAGAGGAGGCTGAAGCAGCCTGTCGGCCTTCCTTCCTTCCTTTCTCCCTCCTTCCCTTCATTCACTCCCTAAATATTCGTGTGTCTGTCACACGTGCTGTGCGCAGACACCATACAAGGTGCTGGTTCTCAGTGGTGAGCAAGATGGGCATGGCAGGTCTGGAGGAATGTCCTGGCATGTCAGTGATGGGCCTTCATAGGAGGTGCACAGGGGGCAGGGGCTTGAACGTGAAAGTCCCCAGAGACCGTGTTTCACTTAGGAGACATTGGAGGGTGTGAAGCCTCATCACCTTTCAGATGATGTCTCCGCCAGTCCCTGGCAGGGCTTCAGGGTGTCGTCCCTGCCGCTCAACTTAGGGGCGCCCCAGCGTGGCGTGAGGTCCTGCTGACAAGGAGCTCACCTGTCATGTGCTGTGGATTTTCTAAGAAGGGTCTCTGAAGGGCTCCGGATCATTGAAGCTGCTGCAGAGCTCACTTGTATCTTGACTCTTTTTAGGATCAACATATGGATGAGCGAGATGTGCGGCGATTTCAACTAAAAATTGCTGAACTCAATTCAGTGATACGGAAGCTGGAAGACAGAAACACCCTCTTGGCAGATGAGAGGAATGAACTGGTAATCAGCCCCCAGGGGGACAGATGGCGCCTTGTAGGATAGGAGGACGCAGCCCCGGGCTACAAACACTGCCTGGAACATAAAGTTGATGCAGAGGCCTGCTGGTTTCTTTGCTTGCTTTCTGATTAAAAATCTAACGCATGCTTATTGAAGACCACTACTGCCCTTTGTTTCTGCAGGAGTTTATCCTGAGAAAAGAACTGGAGAAGTTAAGTGGGCAGTATGGAGAACATGATCAATGCAGTGTTTATAACAGCACCAAGCTGAGACCAGCCAGCAGCCCAATTGTTCAATACTCAGCTTGGATCCGAGTAGTTATGGGACATTTATACAGTGAATTGCATGTAGTCATTTAGAATGATGACATAAATCAGACTAAATTGCCATGGAAATCTGCTCATGGTAAATTAAATGATAAAAGCAGTTTATAGAACAAAAATACACTTCATTATCCTGGGTGTTGAAAGTTGTTTTAGGCAGTGTGGTTATGGATAATTTTTACTGATTGCATATCTACTTTTTTTTTGCGTAAAAGTTTACAAATTCCTAATTTTAAAAATAATGAACATGGACTTCTGGTTAAAAAAAAAACTAGCTAAAATAGCAATTTCTTGAATATATTTACATTTGCTGGATAAACAGCTCAACTAATATTTTTATATGATGGCAGTGAGTACATACACTTCCTGGCAAATGCTCATAATATTTCTGTTTATTCTAAATTTTATTATGAAAATAAATCTATCTATATAATATTTGGAAAACATGGGAGATGGAAAGTATTAAGTGTCACCTTTTCACAATTTTAACAGGATCAAAAATCCATTTCCTTTGGTATTTTTAAAGACGTATTTTCAGATGGCTTTAATCATACTGGACATCTAATATCATGTTTCCATTTTTCACTTAAATATTCAGGTGATTAAGAAAATCCCTCATGAGCTGCCTTATAGTTTACTAAGTAGATCAGGAAAAAAATACATTTTGCTTGAAATAATTCAGGCCTCACTGAAGTGTTTAAAGTAAAAATTAATAAGCTTGCCAGCACTTAAAACTTAGAATCATGAGATAACCGTAATTAACAGTCTGAGGTCATTCTTACATGTTCTTAATGCTTATGTAAAAATCAACCCCCTCCAGGAGATTTTTTATTGTTTTGTGGTTAGAAATAGGATATTTTCCCTACGCCTCAGCTGGCTTTTTTTGGCCTGATTTATGGATTACAGCACCCCTCATCAATGCCTAAAGATGCCTGTCTCTGCTCAGAGCTGCATCGTCCCCCTCGGTGTGGACATACCGTGGTTTGGTCACTCCCCGCCGCTGCCCCTGACAGATGGTTAGACTGTTCCGGGTTTCTCTGGTGCTATAAACCACGCCACACAGTAGATAGAATTCTCTCTTTACTCACATGAACCTTTCCTGCTGTGGGGTAGATTTCCACAAGTAGAATGTGTGGATCAAAGGCACATTTTACGTTGTAGTGGATAACATCGGTGTTTTAACATTCCCAGCCAGGTGGCTAAAAGCAGAGGTCTGCCATCAGTCCCTGCACTTGATTCTTGGTTCTAGCACTTCCTGTGTGACCATGAGCGCATCGCTCCCCCTGTCTGTGGTCTCTGACTGGGGGTGGGACAGCCCCGCTCCCGGGGTTGTGGTGAGGGGAATGAGAGAGGTGGCCTGGTAGGGCTGGCCTGGTGTGGGACGTGGCCAGTACTTGATCCGGGCTCTCATGGTGGTTGTGATACTGATGGATAATTCAGTTGTTTCTAGTTTTCCTCCATTAAAATAACCCTGCAAAGACCATCACCATTCCTCTGATTCTTACAAGTCTATGAGGCAGGCACTGTCTTTATTCCCATTTTATAGATGATGAAACTGAGGCTGAGGACTTGGTGATGGTCATGCAGCTAGAAAATGAACGTGTCCCCGAGGACGCTATCCTCAGATGGAAAAGGGGCGCCTCTGAGTGTGCAGGCTCCCTGGTCCCTGCTCCCCTGCTGACCTCCGTCTGCTGTCATTTCTCACATCTCTGTCTCACTGGACTGGCCTCCACACAGCAGAGTGAGGGATTGTTCTGGAAGTCAGGCCCAGCCACAGAGTGCTCAGGGCTCTCCAGCTCCCTAGATCGGGCGTCATGTCCCCCACCGCTTCTCTGCCCACCACGCTCTCTGGGTTCCCGCTGCGCTGAGGGTAGCTGTACCAACAGCCGTGTCCTTGGCTGTGCTGACCTCTGGACATGTGGCTCCCCATGAAACGTCCACCCACACCCATCTCACTGTGTTATTCCCTCATTACTGCCTGTGCCCTCTTCCCCCATCTGTTGGACGGGCATCCGTCATGGCATCCCTTTGACCCAGCCCCCAGCGTGGCACCCAGGCACAAGAGGGCCCCCCTGATGCTGATCAGATGAGAGAGGAAGGACACCCCACCCGTCAGAGGGACTTGGAGCGTCCCAGCGGGCAAATACTGCCCCAGTGAACTCTGTGCCCCCAGCACTGAGCCTGGCACTGGGGGGCTCAGGTGTTACCTGTTGCCTGAAGAGTGTCGTGCTTTCTGCTGCATCTGCACCTGGGGAGGACAGGTGGCCAGGAGTAGCTAGGTAGCGGGAGTGTGCCCAGAGGTGAAGGAAGTGTGACCAGGGCACACGGCACAAGTCGCTTGCCAGCAGGTCACCTGGAGGCGGGTCCGTGGCCTCACTGGTGGGGCAGCAGCTCCCCCCACCCCACCTTACCCAAGGCCCTTGGAGGCCCCAGTGGGACACGGTTGGGAAGCCAGGGGCCTGTGGGCACCTTTTGGTGTTTGCACCATCTAGCAATGGTCTGAGGAAGGCCCGGTCAGATCTCCGTGGGCCTCTGCGCTGGGACGTCAGCAGTCCGCTGGGCCTCACGGCCGCCTGGCCTCTGTGTCTTTCCGATCGTAGCTCAAA
This sequence comes from Manis javanica, assembly GCF_040802235.1. Classification (NCBI taxonomy): domain Eukaryota; kingdom Metazoa; phylum Chordata; class Mammalia; order Pholidota; family Manidae; genus Manis; species Manis javanica. The sequence goes on along the minus strand of NC_133160.1, from coordinate 169,036,398 downwards.
CGCTCCCGTGAGACTGAGATCCAGCTGAAGCCCCTTGTGGAGAAGAACAAGCGGATGAACAAGAAGAATGAGGATCTGCTGCACAGCATCCAGAGGATGGAGGAGAAAATCAAGAACCTCACGAGGGAAAACGTGGAGATGGTAAGTCGTTGGCTGCTGCGCACCAGCCCTGGAATTCTGTCTCTGCTGGGATTCTCCGCCCCGCCCCTCGCCCTCCGCGTTCCCTGGGACGCTCCCATCACCTCCGCCGGGAAGCTCATGAGCCGTCTGTCTGCACCCGTCCCTCCTGTCTGCTTCTCTGGACTGTACAGGGCTGCTGCCTGGAGGGACCCCGCCAGGTGACACCAGGTAGCTCGTCTGCCCCTCAGCTCTGATTGCCGCCCCTGTGCACTCAGGCACACACTGCATTCCCTCTGCGCCTCAGGGTCTTCACCCGTAAAATGGGAATGAAAATATCAAAATGATCAGTGAAAATGTCTGCAGCCAATGGGGTTTTCGAGAGGCAGGATAAACAGCAGAGAAGGGCCTCGCGGAACAGCCGGCTCCTTCTGGAAGCTCAGTCGGTGACCCCATGACGGTGTGTGCCCCTGTGCATAAGGGGTTTATATTTGCTTTCACAGCAGTGATGGGTCTTTGTGGCCAGGGTGGCGCCCTGGGGCTGGTGGCAGATAGACTACACTGAGGTGCATTGTCCAGAGCCCTGTGGCTCACCCCCACTTGACTGCTGAGGCTTTGAGAGATGGGACGCCTTTCCCCTGTGCCCCTGTGGGTCCAGGTGTGTGATTACAGCTCATGGCCTGCTCACCTCCCCGCTGCCAAGGCCTCCCACCCCCACTGCCTACCCACCCTTTCCGGGCAGGGGGCCATGTCAGCTGCGCCTCGGGCTGCATTCTGGTCTGCAGCCGTCCCCTCCTCCAGCCTGGGGACTAGGTGGCTGTCACCCCTCTGCCCTTCCTTCCATGTCCTGGCGCCCACCCTGATGCACAGTGGGTCCTCACACACGCTGTGGGATGCGTGGCCCTGCAGCGCTCTCTCCCCTTTGGCTGCAGAAAGAAAAGCTGTCTGCACAGGCCTCCCTGAAGCGCCACACTTCCTTGAACGACCTCAGCCTGACGAGGGATGAGCAGGAGATTGAGTTCCTGCGGCTGCAGGTGCTGGAGCAACAGCACGTCATTGAGGACCTTTCACTGGTACGTCTACACTCGATGGCTTGCCAAGTGACCCAGTGTCAGGAATGGCATCACAGCCTCAGGGAGACACTGCCCAAGTGCAGGGGGTCTCCCGAGTCCATCCTCATGGGTGCCTCCCTGCTTTCTTCTGCCGGAGGCAGCCCGGCTTCGTCTCAGTGACCTTGCTGGTGCCTGGGGGCAGTTTCCATGGCTGCTCTTTGCCTCGGCTCTTCTCCCTGGTGTGCTGCTGTTAGGCAGCAGCCTCAGCTTTGAGAATGAGTCTTGTGGCCTTTACAGAGTGGGTGTGATCTGTCTCTGGGAAGTTTAATTTTTTTGTTTTAGCTTAGTTGTTGCAGACCATGAACTTGAAACCTGAACCTTATCATCAGACTAGAATTTGAAGGGCTTGCTAAGACTCTGTGTGTGCATGTGTGTGTGTGTAAGATTAAGGGGAGTGGTAAGTATGTCTTAAGTGGATGGAGCGCTGTATCCAGAGAATTCCTGTAGTTCCCTGCGAAAGGAGCTTAGGTACCAGTGAGGGAGCATCCCTACTGAACTTCAGATGGATCGTAGGAGAAAAGTGTTTTCTACTTGCCCAACAGGAAATTGATGGTTCCATCCATGGGTCTTGAAAGAGTAGATAAGCCAGGGATCAAAATTCTAGAAAAGGCTTTGATTCTAATTGTCAAAGTCACTTTGCTTGCCTATCTATCTCTTTAACTCCTTCCTTCCCTCCCTCCCTCCCTCCCTCCTTCCTTCCTTCCATCCATTTATCTACCTTCCTTCATTACACAAAAGACTTGATGCAACATAAGATGAAAAAAAAAACACACTATAACAAGGGTATAGTTAGAGGAGGGCTGATAAACCAGTAAGACGAGAGAAAGTAGATAAGTAGATAGCAGCATCAGTCAGGATCCAGAGGGACAACTGGGTGGACCTTAAGGGCTGTAGCCAGGCACCAGATTTGTCTGAGTTTCCTGGCAGCCAAAGGGAAAAGCAAGACTTGATTAGAAAGGAGAGAATTTGCTGGTTTTGTCCTGGGCAGAATGCGGCTCCTCCTGCTACTACCCTTCAGATGCTCTTTCTACTGTCAGCAGCCACCAGGCACCCACAGTCTCTTGTTTTTTCCTTCAGGAAGTACTGCAGGTTCCAGCCCCAGATAGCAAGGAAGAACCTGGGGATCAGAGAAGTGAACCCATTCCCCAGCTAGGAGGAGACCCATGGGGGTTTGGCCCCGCCTCTGTTTGAGCTCAAAGCCACAAGCCTTTCATTCTCTGCTGTGGTCACCAACAGAGCAGACATCTGGTCAACACTGCCTAGGGATTCACAGCTTCCCGCCCCCAAAGCAGACCAGCTGAAGTTTAATGGGACTGGCAAATTCTGGCCTTTTTTCTAGAACAGGCCAAGTCCAGTTAAGGACTTCAGTAAATGATACAGCTCCATAGCTCTCGGTTCTAAGAAGCAGCCATCACTTGGGTGTGCAGAGCCCGGGCTAACCTGGGCCCAGTGCTCAGCAGCTCTGTCAGCGCTTGGAGCACCAGCTGGGCTGCTTGGTGTAACATGAGGCTGGCTGGAAATGCCAACAGTTGTGTTTCCTTCTAGGAGAGAGAACGGCTCTTGCGCTCCAAAAGACAACGTGGGAAAAACCTGAAGCCCCCCAAGGTGAGCCTGTTTGCCTAGGATCTGCAGGGCACGTGGTCCGGGGAGAGGGGAGAGGCTAGCAATCCATAGAGGGGTCTGGGAGCAGAGACACTCACATTTCTGCATGTTTGATGGTTAAAAAACTTGTTATTTCCAGCTCTCAAAGCAACAGAAATTATGGCATGGACCTGGTTGTTATAATTTACTCATGGAAAACTTAAGGGTAATTCTATATTTAGGCTTCAGGGACTTCTCACCAAAATTAAAAACATAAATACTTAGACCTTTTGAAGGATTTAAAGGACACTCAGGCTTGGTTTACAACATGTTATATACTCTGTTTTGAAAAATCAGTAGCTTTGAGATTTTCTGGAATAATGTAGAAGAGTATTCTTTTTGCAAAATGTGTTTTTATAGAGACAGTATCCAAATGTCCTGGCAGAGAGAACAGAGCTGGGCCTGGAAAGCTCAGACACCCCCAGGACCAACCTGGACTAGAAAAGAGCAAATTAGGGCAGGTATAAAAAAAGACTTAGTTTGCACTTAAATGCATAAACATTGTTTTTCACTGCCACAAATATGTGGGCCTGCTCTTTTTTATTGAACCAGATACCCCCTTGGCTTATCTTTTGATAGAGATAGGGTTACAGAGATCTATTTCTCTTCTCTAATGAAAAACAGAAGTGTAGATGTGATACTGAATGGCCACAGACATATGGCTTCAGCATCAGGGTGACAGCAGGGAGTGGTGGGGACTGTGGCAAACTGGACCCTAAATATCAGTTGCTGTAAGACAGTGAGCCAGATGGTGTCAGATAGTTCAGTCTTCCAAGAGAAGTGGAAACCCTTATGCATTTGTATCCTAGGGCTGCTGTTCCAAAGCGCCATGAACTGGGAGGCTGAAGGCAATAGACATTTGCTGCCTCATAGTTTTGGAGGTTGGAAGTCCAAAATCAGGGTGTCGGTGGGGCTGCGCTCCCTCTGAACCCTGTAGCGGTTCCCTCCTGGCCTCTTCCTGGTTCTGGTGACTTTCTTTGTGTTGCAGCTGCGTAACTCTGACCCCTGCTTTCAGGGTCACATGCCATTTTCTCTGTGTGTCCCTGTCTGCATGTGGCCATCTTCTTATCAAGACACCATCATAATGGATCAGGTCCACCCCACTCCAGTATGACCTTTCTGTACAGACCTTATTTTCAAATACGATCACATTCTGCAGTATGGGGGGTAGACTTCTGTAGACCTTTTGAGGGGGACCCAAGTCAACCCATAATACCTTGCTCTGTGTAAAACCCGAGAATTTTAAATGCTGGGGCAGATGTTTATAATGCACTGTGGGCCAAATACCATATATCTGGAGGTCAAATTTGGACATTTGGCTAAGTGGGTATTTATACCATCTCATTTAATCCTCGTAGCAACCCTGTGTAGGTGTCACCCTGTGCATTTTATGGAACAGAAAGCATCTGAATACACAATATAGAAATAACTCAGAGGGACAAAGTAAATTGACAAGACTGAGATTCAAACCCCTCTGGTGCTCCAAGGCCCAAGCTTGTACCACCGAGTCAAGCTGAACAAGGTACTGATCTCTACGCACTGACATTAGAAACCTAGAAATGGGAAGTGGCTCAGCAGAACTTGTTTAAATACATATTTTTATGATGGAAGCTTTATAACTGCACTACAGACTGCCTGGGAAATGGACCGTGATTACCCCCACCCCAGCAGTCCCTCCCCATGTAACAGGGTCAGTATTTTAATGCAGTGCCCTCTCCGCACCCCATCCGCGTTCTGCTGTTCCCTTGCCTTCATAATCCAACTGTAACTGCTGGACACACTTTCGCATCCTGGCATTTTACCTAACATTGTACTATAAAGCATTTATCCGTGTTACAGTGCTGTCATCATAAATACAAATTTTTATGGCTACATAATCCGTGGAGTAGATGGGCCATAGCGTTGTTTACGTTCTATGTCTGTCGGGCCTGGTTGCCTTCCGCGCCTCACAGGTTTGAGTAACGCTGGGATAGGTGTGTCTGTGCTCAGGAGACAGCTCTTTCTGCACTGCTCCCGCTTTAGTGCCCGAGTGTTGACATCTCATTAGGTGACCACCCCTTCCCTATTGTTAGACTTTCTGCTTTCTTAAAACGTTGCCACCACACACTCCTTTTGTCCTGTGTCATCGGTAGCCTGGATCACTCCCTGGATAGGTTCCCGGAAGCTGAAATGGGGACAAGAGGGTGAAGGCTTTGATGGGGAGCATATGCCCCCCTCTGCTGTACAGCTGCCAGGAATGTCTGTGAGGGCCATTTTCACCATGGGACATTTGTTTAAAAAGCAACAATCTAAAGCTCTTAGTTTGTCCCATAAAGCTTCTGGGTAGGGTTTTTGGAAAACCCACTATTGGGCCATGACTGTATTTTTTCAAACCTGTATCAGAATGCCTGGACTAAGAAAAGATTTTGTTTTCCCTTCTCCTGCCTCCTGAGTGTTTATGGGGAGAGAACTTTACAGAGGCCCGGAGCTGACTGGGGACCTGCTAGGCTCTCGTGTGTGGCAGGCAAGGAGGGCAGCGCCCGTGCGCTTCTTGCCGTGTCCTGTTCACTGCCTGCATAGAGGAGGCATCCCTGAAGCCTTGCTGACTGAGTAAACAAATTGCTTTCACCGGAAAAATGCACTTGCACAACACGGCATCATCCCAGAGGGCTGCGTATGTTTGGTCACTGTGATTGACATAGTCCAATGCCACTAGACGTGGAGTTTGGGAATCTCCGTGAGGGCGCCCCTGCCCTGGCTTGGGGTCTGTCTCACTGTTGCTGTAAACCCTGGCATCTTCCCTTTTGTATCAAGATTCAGTGCAGAACAGCTTTCTGCCCATGCTCCTATTCTATCCTGGCATTGTCTGGGGCCAGATGGGCTGGAATGTATGGATCCATCAGGGACCTGAGCAGGTCCGCAGTCCCCCAGGGCCGCCTCTCACGTGTGGGGGTTCCATCCAGCTTCCCTTTCAGCTCCTCCACAGGCCTCATAGATTCCGTAGTTCTGTTTCCCCGCAAATGCCTCCATCGTCTGTTCCCTGTGCATCCATGCACTTTACCGCCTCGTCAAGGTCTCTGCTTAACAGAGTATCACACTGAATGCATTGAAGGTTCCAGAATTTTCCAGAAGTCTGACAGCCCATCTGTGTCCTCTGGCTATTGCATGCCTCTTGGACTCTGCAGGTCCCCCGTGAAGGGGCTTCTCCAGTTCCACACCCACACTGCAGTTTGTTGAAGATGAGAGCCCTCAAACTCCAGGGGGCATTCACATCCCTGAGGGGGTGGCTGGTCCTGCCTCACTGGGCTTCCGGAGGCAAGGCTGCCATTGGCCGACTCTGCCTGGGTCCCTACTAGTTCAGCCCCCAGTGAGGGGTTGCAGGAGAAAGACCCTAACCAGTTCTCAGGCCCTGTCTGGGGAGGGGACTTCTCTGTGCAAGGGCTGGCATCGGGCCTAATCCAGACAGCCCCTCACTGGTATTGCATCAGCTGCCTTCAAAACTTGCTATCTAGCCACAGACAGTTGTCTCGGGAGAGAGTTGAGCACGCGAGCAATGGCTAGAACGAGTACAGTTTGCTCCCACACCTTGGCGGAAGTGGAATTGGGGTCCTGATGAGAAAGTGTAGCCTGCAGCCACCTGGGAGTCCGACCCAGCTCCGAGCCATGTGGCAGTGATCTCTGGGAACATCGATTTCCTGGTTCTTAACACGAGTATCGCATCCACGGGGTTCAATGCCATCAGGATCAGTAAGTTACAGTTTCTCCTTCTCCCCTCACCATAAATCAACTTCTCCCCTTTGGCAGGCCCGTCCAGTGCAGATTCCCAGGCCCTCCCAGTCTAACGCCTGTCCTCCGTGTTACGGGCAGCCTCAGGCAGCAGGGAGGAAAGGCCTCCAAAGTCTCAGGACACTTGCTCCCCTTCCGGGGCTGGTTGGGAGGATCCCTGGGAATCAAAGCGCCACCAGGAGGGTCGGCCCTGCCTTGACCCCAGGCCCCAGTGCTGCAGTCCCCACCTCCCCAATGCATGCTGCTCTGTTGTCACTGGGAAGTGGCTGGTGCCTGTGGAGCTTCTGGCAGGTCACTGCTGGTCAGTGGGTCCTGCATCCATTCTGAAAGGACACTTAGGGTCTTTCCAGAGTTGCCCCTGCACCCCCCAGGGCCAAGCCTGCTGCCTGGTGGAAAGGGGCACTGCCCTCACCTGGCCGGGACGCCCCAGCACGTTTCGTCAGGTGCACACAGTTTCCTTTTTGAAGAAGCTAAAGGATCTTGTTTTCTCTTTATGGTTGTTTCCACTTGACTTTAGCCCTGAACAGCCCTTCCCCATGACCCTGTCATCAGCCTCTGAGTGAGGTGAGGGCTGCGTCGCGCCTTGTTTATCCATCTACGTGCAGCTCCCAGCACCGCGCCGCCTACAGCTGGCTCGTGACGTCAGCTGAGGGAATGAATATTGTTTGTCCGAGTCCTGCCTGTCTGCGTGGCCCTGTGGGTGGCAGGCAGCTGAGGGATTTTGCTGGGTATACATTTCCTGAAAGGGACAAGGGCTTGTTCCATAAGCTGGGCAGTGTCCCCGTCACCTGTCCCCTCCTCCACAACCAGGTAGGTGGCTGAGTCCCATAGCAGGAGCACGTGAGGCCCCCAGGGGCTGGGCTCGTGGGCCCTTTGGTAAAGCACTCGGGGGAAGATCTGGGTCCTGGAGGCAATTGTGAGGACACAGGGCCTGTGTCCTGGGCTTCACCCGTGCAGCTGAGCAGCACAGCCACGCACACGGTCTGTAGGATCCCGGCCTGGGCAGTGCCGGGAAGCCGGAGAACAGAGCCTGCTCAGGGTACTTCATCTGGCATGGCAACGGCCAAGGGGACATCCAGGTCACCCCTGAAGACTTTGGAAGGGACAGGAAGTTATGGTGGTTCCAGGCAATGTGTCCAAACGGGGCAGGAAACCCCCGTCCTGGGAGTGAGCGTGCGGGGGAGCCTCAGTCCTCGGGAGGGAGAGGAGCTGGCTGGGGCAGGTCTGCAGGTCCTGGGCCCCCTGCCTGGGATTGCGGGGGGCACCCCAGGCCCAGTGAGGAGGGACCTGAAGCAAGTCTCCCTGATTCCAGGCCTGTCCCTCCCGGCCTCTGCTCCCCTGCCTGTCTGAACTGCCTTCCTTTAGGCCCTTGTCTGCTTGTCCTGGGATCACTGAACCGGCTCCCTGGCTGCTCCCCTGCCTGCAGCATCTTCCCGTAAACCCTCTGCCGGCTCTGCATTCCCCAGGACGTGAAGTTGGAGCTCCTTGGCCAGGCCCTCAAGGCCTCTGGGATGCAGCCCCGCTCACCTGCTTTATTCCCCTCCTGCAGAGCCTGGCTCCCATCCCTGCACCTGCCGGGCTGCCTCCTCTCCAGACCCCCACTTGGGCCAGCGCCCTGCACTTCTCTGCTTGCTGCCCCCACTCCTTCAAGTTTGGCTTTGCTGTCCTTTTCCTCGGAGCCTTCACTCCTCCCACGGGGTTGGACCCCTTTCTCTGGGCTCCTCAGCCACCTGCCCCTTCTGTCATGGCGCATGGTATAGCATCTTACTGTCAGTTCCTCACCTGCTCCCATGGGGCTCAGTGCTGGGGGTCTCGTGAGATGCCTGAGGTTGAGGGAGGGATGATGGGGGTCACATGCTCTGGCCGGCAACCCAGGGAGCAGTGCCGGAATCCAGCCTGGGCTCCCCAGTCGGGCTCTCTGGGTCAGGTGCTGGGGAAAAAGCAAAGGTCATTGTCATGAGACATCCTGCTCTGCCTGAACCAGCGCAGGGCCTGTGGCTACTCGTGTCCACTGAGGGCTCAGTGGTGAAGGCCAAGACAGTGTGGCTCTCAGCTCCTCCCAGCCCCCTAACCTTGTGTCATTCATTCTCTGTGGAGCATCTGCCTTGACCATGACGAATGTCAGATGGTGGGGCATAGTGGGGTGTCTCCACTCCTGAGGAGCTTCAGGCTTGGGGGTCTAAGTCGGTCCAGCAGCCAGCCCAAAGGGGTACATCTCAGGGTTTCCACAGAGCCAGGAATCCATTTGCCAGGCAAAAACTGTCTTTGGCTTTTCTTGAAGGTCCAGATGCAAAGCAGCTTGGGGAGAAATCAGCCTTTAGGCCAGTCCCAGAGCCCAAGAGCCTGCAGACGGCTTGGTTTCTAGGATTACTTCCCACTCCTCCATTAGCCAAGATTCTTTCTACTGCTGGTTTCAAAAAATCAAAGTCGTTTAAGCAAAGAAAGAAATTTGTGTGACTGAGAAGTCTAGAGGTGTCCAGCTTCAGGCATGGCTGGATCTAGCTACTTACCCAAATTGTCAGAAACCTGTGTCTCTGAATCTTTTGACTCTGCTTTCCTCTGGGCTGGCTCTTTATCAAGCAGGCTCTCCTCATGTAGCCTGAACAGCTTCAGCAGCTCCAGGTCAGCTGTGTGCATGCCTAGCAGCCTCTGTGGTAAGAGGGCATCTTTCCTTCTCAGTGTTCCCAGCAAAAGGCCCAGGCTGGTGCTGCTTGGCTCAGCTTGGTCTCAGCTCATCCCTTAACCAGTCCGACCTCTGCTGGGGGCACTCACTTGGAAACACTTAGTACTGAATCGAACAGCATGATATGGTTACACAAGCTCATATCATGGATGCTTTGAAAGGCACAGAGTATCAAGTATTATGAAAGTTGCAATATATATATATATATGAGCTTGGCTATATGTATTTTTTCTTTTATAATTTACACTTTGCCTTTTGATGTTGCTTTAATATCTATCAAAGTACAGGAGATTTTATTCTTTTATGGTAAAATCTGTCTATTCTTTTCCAATATGGGCTTTTTACCTTTGAGGTGATGTCTAGAGAAGCTTCTATGAGAAATGGGCGGGGCACTGAAGGCTGGTCCCACTGCTGTTTTTCTGTTGGGGAGTGTTTGTGTCAGTCTATAAAAATGGTAAAACAAATGTTGAAGGAGGGGGTTCTGAGAAGCCAATGCCTTTAGCTGCTCCGGATGCACATGGGGTATTCAGGGGTCAGTACAGCCATTTCCCAAGCACGGGAGGCGGAAGGCACCTCCTCGTATGCATCTCTGGTCCTGAAGAAGGCTTCTCCTGTCACAGCTGCTCGTGCTCTTCCCAGGGGCTCTTGTGATCACCCAGGGACCTGGGCCTATGGAGTGGCACTGACAACAGGGCAGCTGAGGGAGCCGGGGGCCGGGAGGAAAGCCCTGAGAGAATCAACCAGTGTGGAAGCCATTCTGTGTGATAAAGTGCCCCAGCCTGGCTCCTGGATCGGCCCTAGAGCTCGCATCCCCGCGCGTAAAGGTGCATCTCCTGAGCACCCCTGTTCCCAGGACTCTGCAGCAGACGGGTCTGCAGTAAGCCTCAGAGACAGTGGCAGAGGAAAAGAGAGCTTTGGGGAAGAGCTGGTACTTTCTCCTAGGACTTGAGAGAGGCCTGGACATCAATGTCAGGGATGTGGCTCGTGGCTCCCCCGACACACACAGGCTAGTGGGTCCTGCAGCTGCATCCCGGCCATGGAGTACATCCTTTTCGTGCTGTACTTCTCCTTCTTTCTCTGTCTCTGTGCCCTGGTGTGTCTGTACTTTTCTGGCTGCCAGGAGATGACCTATAAGCACGAAGGTAAGCAGCCGGCTTTGGGGAACTGTTTGCGGTTCTGTGCAAGTTAGTGGCTGTGACTGGGGCTCTTTCCCGTGGCAGCAGTTGTTGGAAACAACAGTGAGATGAGGAGAGAGGAGGCTGGAGTCAGGTGGGGGCTGTTTGTTTTGGAGGCACCCCCTCTTTTCCTCAAGGTCCGATTGGATATCCTAAATTAGCGCCTCTGTGTATTTGAAGTAAACATGGGAAAGAAACATTTATTTTTTAGTCATTTTTTCCCAAACTGCATTTAAAATATTTGGACTGGTTTGTAGGAAGGAGTCAGCAAGGCACGACTTTGGGGGTAAAGCAACGGACGTCTGGAGGAGTGAGCCCCCCTTTACATAGAGGATGTGCTTGGAATGAGCAGAGATGAAAATGTATGCTCTTAAATTATCTTTTCTTAGGAGATGCCCAGAAAATATGAGGATGAAGGAGACTGAGAACTCCACTGTTTCTTTCATGCTGCGCTTTAAAAAAAAAAGCCCATTATGAGCCAGCATTAGAGGAAATGATGTTTTTCCCTTTTTTTTTTTTTTTGAGAATGAGAAGCGATTCTCTCCTCATTCCTTGGAAGCAGGTGTTGTCATTTTCTCATGTGTTTTGAAAACATGAGTAACTGATTGTCCTCAAAGAGAGACAGCCACCAGATTCTCACTTTAAGTATTAAAATGTCTTTTTCTATTGTGTTTTTTTTTATTAACAAACATACATTTGTAGTACATTTTGGCTTCCATGCAATGTAGTCATTAAAAAAAAACAACTAATCCTTAGAGGAAAAACAAAGTAACCCAACCCGTATGTTACACAAGGTCTTCCTGGGTGGTCCACAGGCCACCGAGTGCTGCTGTGGGAAGTGTGGGCTGCACAGCTGTGGATCCGCTGCCTTGTGTCACCAGATTGTAATTTGTATTCAATCTCCAGCAGCACGCTTCCAGGGAGTCTTTGTCTCTGGGGCCACATACTTAAGGAGGCTCCACTTGGGTCTGGGGACAGGCTGTTTAGCAAGGCAGTTGTACTTTCAAAGTGCGTGTGCAATGTCTGCATTTAAAGCCCTATGTTAGGGCGTGTGATTGAGTACCTAACTTCCTGCCCTGTGAACTACTGAAAAGTGAATCCTCCTGGGTGATGGGACACTGAGTCTATTAGCCCCCAGAATGATCCGCAGTGCTGACAGTGGGCGGTCACAGCTCGGTGTTGTGTCCCGATCCTTTGGAGCGTGTGTGGCCTGATAGTTCCTGGGGCTTCATCAGTGTGCCAGGCTGGGCTCTCCCTGCACCGCAGCTCACTGCCAGTTGGCACAACAGCTCACACAGACCTGTCCCCAGACGCCTTGCAATTAATGGTGTTTACGAGAAATAAGGTTGGCTGAATGGCTTCTCAGAGAAATGAGGAGCCTGGGGCTCAGGCAGGTGACCTGCATGTGTACCGAGGAGCTTTGACTGCTGCAAATAGGTCAGTGTCACTGCCTCCCAGAGAGCATCGGCAGCGTTTTTGATGCATAAACTCAAGTGGGGTTTCTCACCTGGAAGGGAAATTTGAGTATATGATTGTCTCCAACCTCTGCTTGGAGAGAAGGAATCATTGGAAATTGATGCAGCCTAACAGGCCCTCACATTCCTACCGGGTAGATTCACCTGGGTACAGGTGGCTGCCCCGCTGGTGCTGGCTGTGTGCGCGGAGGACAGGGAGGCCATGAGCAAGCCTAAAACTACTTGTGGGTAAACAAGTTAGCTTGGCTTTGAGTTCATTACCAGAGTCATGTTTGCAAACACTCAGTTAGCAGCCAGTATTTCACGAGCGTCCTAGGCCACAGGCTGAAGTAGGGAGCAGAAGAGCCTAAATCCCTGCCCTCAGGGAGCACAATCCCTGTTCACATGGGGCTTACATTCTTGAGGGAGGAGACAGGAGTAAACACATGAACAAGACATGTCTGGTGTCAGGTGGTGATGGGAAGAAACAAGGAAGAAGGAGTGAGAGATCAGGTGGGATAGGTCAAGAAGGGCTTCGATGTGGGGGCCAGGGAAGCCTCTTCACCCCAGGGAAGTGAGGAAAGGGACATGTAGATTCCAGGGAAGAGCATCTGGACAGCACAAAGGCCCTGGGGCAGACGTGTGAAAGGGGCAGGAGTGTGCTCCGCAGTGTGGCTGGAGCCTAGAGGTGGAGGAGGGGCTGAGGCCGGAGCGGGTGGGGAGGTGAGTCACGCAGAGCCTGTGGACTGCAGCGGGGACACTGGCTTTTACCCGGGTAGATGGAGAGCCACTGGGTTGTGAGCAAAGGACCAACATGACATGACTTCCATTTCAAAACAGGCCCTCTGACTGCCAGGTTGAGGGATGAGGGCAGGAGCAGGGGAGGCCAGTAGGAGGCGGTTTTAATGGCCTCCGTGAGAGATGATGGGGCATGGACCAGGAGGGGGGTATCTATTGATAGAGGGGGTGAAGGGTTGGGTTTCTGAGTTGACTTTCTCCCAGAGAGGTGTCAGAGAGCAAGTGGGGGCCGGGAGGCGTCCAGGTCTCTGGCCTGAGCAGCTAAAAGGCCGGAGAGGCCAGTGACAAGCATGTGCTTGATTGTGGAAGCAGCAGGTTTTAGGGGTGAGTCGCTGTCCACTAGACCCTCACAGAGCTGTTGAGGTGGCCAGCTCATGAGCCAGGAGCCCAGGGAGAGCAGTACCTGCCCATGTGTGCTAAAACAGCAGAAACGGGGCCCAAGGTGCAGTTGGTCCCCGGAAGGACAGATGCCAAATGCAAGAACCGTGTGGGTGACACTCTGCCGTCAGGTGCCTCCAGAGCCTCTTTAGAAACACTAACTGTACAAGGAGACAAAGAAAGCCCAATCTTTCCCCCTCTGATGCCTGAATTATTTGTTAATGACATTATTCATTGTGGGACCAGCCACATTGTCCTTACATTTGGGTGCCTGAGGTTGCAGGCATGTACCGGCGTCAACAAGTAGGGCAGGAGCGCGCGACCCCTCTGTGGGCTCCAGAGTGTGGAAAGGCTCTGGGAAAAGCCAGGTTCTGGATGAGACAGTGGGAGCCTGGGGCTGGGCTCTGGATTTAGTTAGGGTTCTTTCTTCATGATTGGGAAAAGCATTCATTGATTATAAAAACAAATAAAAGTCCTTTTCCAGGGCTATTTTGTAAACACAAAAAGCCAACATTCCTGAAACATGGGAAGCTGGTCGGATACCTGGTGGTTGATGTCTGCAGCCCCAGGGGACTGAGGCTCCTTGTGGCAGGGGGCCCCGGGCTTTGACCCGGTTGCACCTGTCGGGCCCCAACCCCATGTCTGACCCATAGGAGGTGCTCAGTCAGGTGTTTGCTGTTGCATAAATGCATGCATGAATGAATGAAGCCCCATGTACTGTGGCATTTGGGGTAGAAGTGCTGGGTAGGGTAACCGGGAGGCTGGCACACAGAGCATTAAGATTGCCTTACTCTGAGTGATGGGTGAATGAGGGTCCATTGTACTACCTTCTAATTTTATAAATGTTCCAAGTTTTCTAAAATAAAACGTTAAAAACTGCCTCTTAATGCAAGTGTGGTGAGGACCTGGGCCACCCACTTACCTGGCTGGCCTGAGCCCCAGGGTGCATCTGACCCTTTTGTGTACAGAGCTAGGCTTGACCTCACTCTGTGCTCGTGGGTGAGGTGGGGCTCTGTGTGTTCGATGGACGAGAAGGCTGGTGCTCCGAGAGACTAGGTGACTTGCCAAAGGTCAGCAGCTCCCAAGCCTGGAGCCGGGTCGGGCCAGCGCACTCTGCTGCATGCCACCCACCCCACCACCCTCACCCCTTTCCCACCCAGTGAGTTACGAACCCCCCAACCATCCCTTGGGATGCTTTTGTGGCCAAGATGCCTATGGCAGCCCTCTCTGCCTTGGGGTTGTGGGGCTAGGGGACTTAGCAATTTTGAGTCCTTTGCTAATGTCATACACATTGCCTTTACAGAAGCATGTTGTGGAGACATTTTTTGGATTTGATGAGGAGTCTGTGGACTCAGAAACATTGTCAGAAACATCCTGCAACACAGACAGGACGGACAGGGCCCCAGCCACGCCTGAAGAAGACCTGGATGATGTGAGCACATTACCCCTGAAACACTGCGGGGGCACGTCTGGCCTCTGGCAGATGCCAGCGTTGCTCTACTACCTAAAGAGTAAACCCATGCCACAGACTAGTGGCAAGGCAGTCCCCACTCAGGCAGGCCAGTGGACGGTGAAGCGGGTGCTGGCAGCACGTGGGGGTCCCTTTCCTTCCCCCAGAGCTGGTTTCACAGAGGAAGTCTGGGGTGGTCTTGGTTACTTACCCTTTGCAATTAAAATTGCTGCTTGCTGGTCTGTCCCTGGCCCCCCTGTGCACGTGCACGCACTCACCCGGCACGGCACCCTGTAGAGACCGCATGCCTGCCTTGTCGTGATAAGGTGACGTGGCATTGTAGGAGCGGATCCAGGTGGCACTGACAAGGGCAGAGGAGCAGGAAGAGCAGCTGAAGCCCGCTCAGCCCGAGGTTCCCATCCTCAAGCTCTCCTGACCGCCTGTGCACACGCAGGTTCACCACGGCGGCCCTGAGTGGGCTGGACCCACAAAGGAGGGGCTGTGCTCTCCCCCACCCGCCCCTCCTGGTCGACCTCTCCTAGGACTGAGTAAAACACGCCCACTCCAGATGCAGGCTTTCTGATCTGCTCTCACCAACGGCGTTCTGCACCGCGGCACGCCCCACACTGCCACCCACCAGCACGCCGGGTGCGCGCGCTCTGTCTCTCTGTCTCTCCATCTCTCTCTCTCTCATGCATGGGCTCACACAATGCACTAATGAACGGGCTCCCATGACGGGAGCTCACGGTTCCAGTTGTTCACAACTGCAGGCAGCGTGCCAATGCTCATCCCGCATTTGCCCCTTTGCACACTTCAGTTATCCCCTTGCAGGAGTCCCCTGCAGGGGAAGGGCCAGGGGAGGGCACAGTGTGAACACCCCAGCAGCTGCGCTGGCCCTGGGTCCCCTCGCCTTTCCCTGGTGCATGACTCAGGCAATTCCCAGGGCCTCCAGGAGTCCAAGGCTGCGCGCTGGCAGCGGAGGCGGTGTCTCCCCACAGCCCTTCCCTCCAGGGTCCCAGTGCGTCCTGGCAGAGCCCTGTCCAAGTGCTTGTTGGCAGCAGTTGTAAGGGCTGGACGTTCGCTTTTGCTACCTGGGCCCTGGTGCTCGGGGCCACACGAGTCACATACCTCATTATGGTTTTCTTCTCGGTGGTGTAAGACGACGAGCAGAGAGGAAGCGGACCTGAGGTTCTGCCAGCTGACCCGGGAGTACCAGGCCCTGCAGCGGGCCTACGCGCTGCTCCAGGAGCAGGTCGGGGGGACGCTGGATGCTGAGAGGGAGGCCCGGGTAAGTGCGGCGGGCCCAGGGCAGGGGTGGGGCTGTGCAGAAGGCCCCCCTACCCATACCCTTGCCAGCTGTGTGAGTTGATCGTGGTTTCTCTGCCTTTGGCACTTGGAGGGGCCTTTGGGAGGTGATGAGGACACATAGCAAAGTGTCCCTTGTGGCAGTGTCCCAGAATCTGGCAAACCCAGTGGGAACCATCTTTCCGTCCTCGGTGTGACGCACACGTTGCCAGAAGAAATGGTGCTGCTGTCTAACAAGCAGCTGTTTGCAGGACGGCCTCAGAATCTGGGTCAGGAATGAAATCACGGGCCCGGCGAACCTGCAGACTTTATACTCCTCTCCCTCGCAAGCTGAGAAGCTCCCCCGGCTGTCCCCGTGGCGCCCCTGCAGAGACTGCCGTGGAGCTCCCAGCCCTCAGGCACTCTGGTCTCTGCCGGCCACTGGGTCTGGGTCACCCTGGCCCTCGTACTGGGCTGAGCTCTGCCCTCCAGTGACTTCCACTCACCAGCCCTTTGGGAGTCACATAGTCCAGGCGCTGCTTGCCCTTCCTTCTGAAAGTGAGGGGACGAGGGAAAGAGCACTCCCCGCCTGGTGGCAGAGCTTTACCTAGTGTGGCCTCCATGTCATTCCCACAACAGCCCTTGAAGTAGGAGGTGGCACTGAGGCTGGCAGGGAGGGAAGCCACTCTTTGTGCCACCAAAGAGTTTGGCTGTGCCCTATAGGTCAAAGGTGGTAAATGGCTGGGTTTCATTTGGGCTGAATCTTGTGGCTTTTATTGAAAATTTCATCTAGTTGCCAATGTTTAAAAGCCAAGAAATTTCACATAGAAATCCAGATTCCTGGCTGTTCCTGAAAGCTCAGGATATCTGGCAACACCAGCCTTGATCTACATGGTCACGCTGGTCTGAGTGGCAGTTTCCTTGAGATGTGCTTCCAATTGGCCACAGTTGCCACCACTCCCTATTACCCCACAGTCAGCTTCCTTTATTTACATTACCTCCCTGATCTTTGAGGTATTTTGGTTTCTAGCTTTTGCTGTAGGTGATAAAGGCCCATGAAATTGCCTGATCAGGTATGAAGGTGCCATAGTGTTGGTGATTACAACCACTGAACTTGGTCAGAGGCCAAGGTGGGGACCCTGGCGTGTGTGGCTTCTGGCCCACTCACTTGAAGAAACTGGTCCCCTCCCCAAGTGTCAATGTCCTTATCTATTAAGGAGGGGTTAGAATGGGTGACCTCTCAAAGCCTTCTAGTTCTTAAAAGTTTTATATCTCTAGAGGATAGAGCCTGTGGACAGCCATGTGGGCCAGGTTTGCACTGCTGGACCTGTCGCTAAGGTCTGGACTGCAGCATGGTCCTCTCCACGTCTTTGTCACCCATTCGAAGGGACCTGATCACTTTCTGGCCTTTTTTATTCCAGACTCGGGAACAGCTGCAAGCTGATCTGCTGAGGTGTCAGGCCAAAATTGAGGATCTGGAGAAGTTACTGGCTGAGAAGGGACAGGTGAGCAGGAATGGTCCCTCGCTCTGTGACTCTTTGTGTTTCTGTCCCCTTGGCGGTGTCCCTGTGGCCTTGGTGCCGAGGGAGTGTTCTGTCGATCTGTAGTGTTTGCTCCGGAAATATTAGAAGAAAAGAAAAAAAACACTAGCAAAACCCAGGTGAGAATATCCTAGCTAACGTGCCTATTTTTGGAGTCTTAAAAAATCAAAATGTTATGAAATTCTAATTTGGCCTTTTCTTTGTTTGCCAAACACACAAAAACTGGGAGACAATTCTAAAATCAAAGTGGTGACCAGAATCTTTTTTGACTTGAATCCGAAGGTAAGCTGCCCTAGTTGATCAGGACTGAACTGCAGAAATAAACCAGCCCCTGCCACTGGCTCTGAACTGGAGCAGAGGCCGTGTATCGGGATTCCAGCTGCTTCTGTGAACCAGAAGCCCTGTGGCCCTTGAGTGCTCTGGTTGGAGTCACTTCCATGTGTGTGCGCTTGCAGTTCGATTGGGCCTGGCTGACCACGGGACACAGTAGGGAGGTGAAGGCTGGGCCCAGCCCACTCCCTTGGGGTGGGGGAGATGTCGGAGGGGGCTCTGGGTGGAGGTCCAGCCTCTCAGAGCACAGCGTCCAGAGGCCACACCAAGCCAGGGGCTCTGTGGGAAGAGGTAACAATTCTCATGGCTTCGCTCAACAAGGCTTTCTTCCTAGTGGGCTCTGCCTGCCTGTTCTGTAGGCAGAGGTCATTTGCTCTCTGGGGTTACCTGGGCTCCAGCTGCAGGCACCACCCTCTCATAACTGCCCTGTCTACAGCATGCCTTCCTTGGCAGGGCACCAGAGAGGCTGTCTGCGGCCCCAGCCCATTTCCTTGGCCCAAACAGTCACTTGGTCCTGCCTAACTGAGGGCCCAACGAGCATGTGGGCAGGTGAGGTGCCCGCTGCACCCCATCCCAGCGCATCTGCTGGCAGTGGGGACTGAGGAGGTCTGGCAAGGGCTTCCAGAGGCCCTAGGGCAGGACCAGGGACTGGGGGTGTGGGTGTCAAGGGTAGGGTCTATAAGAGGTCCCAGGCAGGCTGACCGGGGGCCTCAGTAAGAGCCACAGAGTGGATGACTTAGAACTCTGACTGTGTCCAGTGCTGGTGGGACAAGCGCTTGGCTGGTGAGTGAGATTCAAAAAAGGCAGACCTCCAGAAAGCGTTCACTGCAGCACCATTCGTACTGGGACTGACCTGGGGCCGGGCGGGCGACCAGCTCGGGAACCAGTTACATACCGAGCTCCAGAACGCTCCGAGGCGGCAGGAGAGTGCTGAAGAGCACAGGCTCTTGGTTCAAATGCCAGCCCTGCTGCTGACCTGTCACATGACCGTGGGCAAGTCACATGATCTCTTTGTGACTCAGTTTCCTCATCCTTAAAATGGGGCTAATAATAGGAAGTGACACGCTGGGGAAGGGGATGGGGAGTGTCAGCAGTAGCTGGCGCAGAGGCCAGGTGGAGTAAGGCTGTTTTTAAACTCCGGTCTTAACTTGCCATTGACCTCTTCCAGGCCAAGCTCTCCCACTGCCTGGCCACAGTCTGCAAGTCAGTTAACCTCCCACCTGAGGTTCCAGGGCCCTGTGTTGATGGGCCTGCTGTGCCCTCAGCACCTGCTAAGTGAAGGGGCCAGTTTGGGGCAAAACAAAGGGCCCTTTATTCATCAAACGCTCAGCAGAGCCCTTCCCTTTACCAGGCTCTGTGCCTGGTGAGCAGGATCATGTATCAGTGAGCTATCGCTGCATAACAAGCCACCTCAAAACTTGTTAAAACAACAAAATTTTTATTTGCTTACAAGTCTGTGGGTCAGCCCATTGGGCTGGGCTCAGCTATGTGGTTCTTCTGCTGGTCTCACCTGGAGTCATTTTAGGCACTGCACTGTCGGTATGTCACCTGGGGCTCGGTGGCCTGAAATGGCCTCACCGTCCAGTCTGGGCATTGGTGCCAGCTGTTGGCCAGACCTTTCCTCAAGGAAGTTAACCTGGTTTCTTTACCTGGTGGTCTGTGGGCAGGAAGAAAGAGCAGGCCCTGATGCACAAGTACATTCTAGGCCTCTGCATCCTGTTTGCTAATATCCTAGCAGCTAAAGCATGCTGCAGCCAAGCCGAGCTTCATGGTTAGAGAAGTCCACATCATCTCCCAGTGGGAGGATCTGCGAACTCACATTGCAAAGGAGCATGTGCGCACAGATGGGAGGGCTCATCGCTGGCAATCTGTCACTGATAAAAACATGAGCTGAACAGAACACGGCTCCATCCCCACAGGCCTCCCGGCCTCATGGGGCCTCACTGTGTGCCAACCCAGTGACAACACAGGGCGATTATTGTTAGGTAGAAGGAAGCCCAGGAGGCCGCTGATGAGAGAAGGGAACAAAGTCCATCCACTCCTTCCTTCTTTCATCTGCTCCTTGGTATTTACCACATGCTGGCTGTGTGCCAGGCACCATGCTAGGTGCTGGTGAATAGACGGACTTAGTGCCAGGTGCTCACAGAACTTACCTGCGTCGGCCCTGACCAGGCAGAGACACAGCTGGGCGTCATGGGCAGAGGGACCAGAATGCACACACGTGTGTTACCTTGACGATGCCAGGTCCCGGTCGGCGGCCAGCCCTCAGGGTGTGGCGCCACGCTGGCCCGCAGGCTTCAGTGAGCCAGCCAGGAGTCCGCCTGCCGGTGCCCACGCAGCCCACTGCAGCTGCGTGTCTGTCAGTGGTAGACAAGGGACACCCGTGATTTCGGGAGTGTGAACGGCGGAGGCAGGACACCCCACACCCCTGCCATGTCCCCTTTGGGTTTAAAGTTTCAAAGGGTGATGAGGCTGTTCTGACCGCTGACCTTTCCTCTGACCTTTCCATAGAAAGTTCATATCAAGTGACCTTTCACCGACACTTTGTTTTTTAACCATCTGTTTGCTTCAATGAGTGTGAACATATTTAGTACTTTTCCTTAGGATTCCAAATGGGTTGAAGAGAAGCAGCTGCTCATCAGAACAAACCAAGACTTGCTAGAAAAGGTATGTGGGCATAAATACCCAGATGGCTGCCCCAGAGAACCACAGGGCCGGGGCCAACAGGGACCTCAGAGGCCCATTCTGACCATGTGAGCCTCGCCCAGCGCCTGTCCTGGAAGGCCCCCTGGGTCCAGGCCGGCTCTCAGAGGGGAGACATTTTCCTTGTGTTGGGTCAGAGCCTGATTCCTGGGGCTCCCAGCTGCTGGGCCTGGCTC
The DNA here is from genome assembly GCF_040802235.1 of Manis javanica. NCBI lineage: Eukaryota > Metazoa > Chordata > Mammalia > Pholidota > Manidae > Manis > Manis javanica. Next base: position 169,015,791 of record NC_133160.1, on the reverse strand, counting down.
TGTTCCGGGAGGTCAGGCCTGCAGAGCTGGATTATACTACTCTGTGGGCTTGGCCAGGCCACCCGTCCCCTGGGGCACCTGCGGGCACGGCAAGGCAGCCTGAGCTCTTGACGTGGGGCTTCCCAGCTGCCTCTGCCAGCGCTCTGAGGCTCCAGAGCCCCTCTCTTCCCACGTGGCAGGCCTCAGGGCATGGCAGATGGGCGGGCTCTGAGGCCATCACAGTCCGTTCATGTACTGGAGGCCATGGCACTGGCAGAATGCAGCCTGCCCTTCCTTTTCTGGCCATGGAACTCTCCAGAGCAATCTGAAGTAGTAGGCATGGGGAGTGGATCTAATGCTATGGGACAAGAACCTAGCTTTACCTTTAATTATTTGTGTACAATTCAGTGATTTTTTTTTTTTAAGTAAACTTACTGAGGTGTACATCTATCACTATAGCATAATTCTAGAACATTCTCAGCTTCCCATAAAGATCCCTTGTGCCCATTTGTAGTCACTCCCTGTTTCCCGCCTCTCAGACCCTGGCCACCACCAGCCTACTTTCTGTCCCTGTAGGTTTGCTTTTACTGGACCTTCCACCCTAGTGGACTCGGGCCTTGGTTGGGCCTTAGTGGCCGAGCATCCGAGAGTGCTAGAGCTAGGTGAGCGTGGCCGTGCCACCTCAGAGGGGGCCTCGGTCCAGTCCCAGCTCTGTCCCTGACCTGCTGTGTGGCTGTTCCCTGCCTGTGTTTCTCCACTGCCCTTGGGGCACTGGGACAGGACCGTCACTGCCCTGTGTGCTGGGAGAGCTGTCAGGTCCTTGGCCCTGCTGGCTAAATCTGGGAGCCGTGGAGAAAACACTGCTTCCAAATACTCTGCTGCGGGCAGTACCAGCTCAGTGGGGAAGCCCTCCTTGGTCAACCCCCAGCGGGGGAGGACACGAAGGTTCCCATGACTTACATGTTGACACGCCTCATCCTGGTCCTGCTGCAGCTGGTGGAGGCAGGCTGCTGCTCTGCTCCTTGGACAGAGGCGGAGGCACGGAGCGGCTAGGCAGCTGGCCCAGGGTCTCCCAGTGGGCTTGGGGCCCAGGCAGGCCACCTTCGCAGACTATCGGTGCTTTCAGGGAGCTGCCTGTAAGAGCCCTCTGGGAAGGTGAAAGAAATATGTGCCTTTGTGCAGCCGTCTGCTGGACTCTGTCTGGGTCAGCTCACCCCGGGAGGGCCCTACAGAACATGGAAAGAACACACACAGACTTTGGGATCAGAAGTGCTCATATTATACTCTTGCTTCCCTCCTGTTTGGCCATAGGGAAGGGACTTAATAGCTCAGTGCCTCAGTTTCCCCATCATTCATTTATTCAGCAAATACATGAGGACCCCCTACTCTGGGCCAGGCTCAGGGCTGCAGGGACAAAGCAGGAACCTCTGGCTGGGGCATTCCTACCCACCTTTGCAGAAAGGGCCTGCAGTACCTCCTCATACACGCGCTGCAGACCCTTCCCTTCCCGGCCCTTCCCTGTTCCCTCTGGCCGACAACCAAGGTGGTCTGCGATCAGGGGCCTCGTCTCTCAGGGCCCCCGGTGGGAGACAGTGGTTCTCCCGCCCATTAATCCATGGATGTCTTTGCTGTAGATTTATAGGCTGGAAATGGAAGAGAACCAGCTGAAGAACGAAATGCAAGACGCAAAGGATCAGAACGAGCTGTTAGAATTCAGAGTGCTAGAACTCGAAGTAAGAGACTCTATCTGTTGTAAACTCTCAAATGGAACAGACATTCTCTTTGAGCCCAAACTGAAATTCATGTAAAGCTCCCAGATGTTTTCAAGCATGTGTAAAGGGATGTGGTATAGTTGTTTCTTTCTTTCTTTCTTTTTTTTTTTTTAAATCTGTATGTTTGGAGTAATTTCACTGCCTTAATATGTTCTGGAGAGAATGCTCACTGAAGTCCTTGGACATGTACCAGAGCTAAGAATATATTTATTGCCTACGGCTTGTTTTGCACTTAATAAAATAATTTGTTTTTGCAATATTTTGCCTTTTTTATTTGTGTTTCATTCCCATAAACTACTTCTTTCCTGCATGCATCGTCACCTGGTATGCATTCTACAAACCCGGAGAGAAGCCCTGTTGCAATTAATAACACACCTTTTCAAGTGACCTTGCATGCAGTGAATCTCACCTTTTGAAAAAGCAGGGTCTGACCTGGCCCCCAACTGACTCTATAATGTGTTTACTGCTAGTTTGGCCCCCCATTTTCTATTTGCCAAGGTAAACACAAGGTAAGTATTTGTGTAGGTGTTTAAGAAAACTATTACGTGGCTCCAGCTCTTTAATCCAGTAAGAACAGGCCTGCACATAGCAGCAGTATTGGTCTAAAACATGACTGTTTGTAACTCAAACTGCAATTCAAAACAGCTACTTAGCACAGAGGGAGATTGAGTGCTGTTCACGGGCAGAAATCACGTTCTGAACCCTCACTAACTTCTCCAACACACAAAGTTGGACCCAGTGTGCATGCTGATGGTTTTCTTGCTTCCAGCTGAAATCTCACCTCGGGTGTGTCACTGGATCACCTCGCTACCATGTCACTTCATAAGCCTTTTTTTTTTTTTTTTTGGTTTCCATTTAAAAATCATCTACATTTTAAACATCACCAAAGTTTGTGACTAGTGTCTCTGAGCACCTAGTGACATGGCTCTGCTCTTCCTCAGCTGAAACCCCTGCATGTGTGGGACCTCGGTAAAAGTGGGTGCCTTGGTGATGTTGGTGTGTCTGATTTCTGTTTGCTCCCCCTGGCTTCAGTTAAAACTATTTGCACTAGAATTTAACCATCTTGTACTTTGTCATGTTGGCACGGACCGTGGCCTGAATGTCTTGCCGAGTGTCTAATGATGATGGTGTGGCTTCCTGGCTGGTGACACTGTAAACCGTCTCTTCCTGGCTTCCACGGCTCTTGCGAGTGTGACCTGAGTAATTCGTTTAAGCAGCAGAAGTTGGAAGTGTCACGAGGTCCCTGTTAGTGCTTCTGCCACCATTAGAAATTCTCTCCCCGGTCTTTGTTATATGTCTTTCTCATGAGAATTCTGTAAACATTGTTCAGTTAACTAGAATTTTCTTTGAGTATCTCCACCATCCTCCAGAGCCATTAGAAATCCAATTTCTGACTTACGTGCATGTAAAGGATGAATTTTCTCTTTTTGCCTTTTCTATGGAGACTCCATTTAAGTATCAAAGGTAGAAAGGCATCTGTAGAACAGAACCACTGTGAATTTTTTCTTTTTGGCTAATAACAGAAATGAGGTTTTCTCTCTAAACTGTTTTCAAAACAGGTTAGCCTGGTTGGGGTTCCTTGGATATTAATTGATGACCCTGCCATTCCTCTCTCCTTTATGCTTATCCCAGAGCATCTACCCAAGACCTGTCACCTAAATTTGTGCTCATTTTGGTTAACTTCTTAGTGGAATGGCTAAAGAACACCATTGGTTCTGAAGCTAGATTCTGCAAGACTGGGCTAAAGCATGCTTACTTACCTTACTGTAATTCTGAGAAAATAAAAGCAGTTTGATTTAAAGGTATAATTTGAAAAGATCTCCTCTGCTGGCCCTCCCATCATACTAGTGCTAACCTGCCCGTTGCTCAACGTTTAAAGGCAGATTGCGTAGGAAACACATTTGAAACCACAGTACCATTCTGCTGTGGACTTTTTCCCCTTAGGTAATTGGGCTTCTCCTGTCCTTTTTAAAGACATGTCATTTTACATATGATCAACAAATTCCTTTTCTGGGAAAATGCCTGCTTTTCCTTCCTTAGTGATTAACACCTGACTATCAATCTAAAGCAGGGACAGAATGATCATTGATGTGTTAGCTCAGTTAAAAAAAAATTGTGAACAAAATCAACAAATTATATTGGGGAAAAAAAAGTGAAGTGAGGCTTTGTGTTTGGGCCCCACTACTCACTAGTGTGGGACCTCAACACGGGCCTCTCTGAACCTCGGTCTCTTTGTCTACAATATGAAAGCAGTCACGTGTGCCCCGAGAGCTTGTGTGAGGGTTAACTGAGATAAGGACAAGCTCAGAGCACATTTAACAACACACCAGGGTATGTGATAGCTTTGCTCTCTGCTGAGATCTCCTGCACTTGTTCTTAACCACGTGGTATGACAACGGTGTGTCTTCCTGGCTGGTGACACTGTTAAGTCATTTCTTCCTAGCAGACGGGGTAGGGAGCACGCGTGTTAGCGCAGATTGTGGTGCGCTGGAGGGACAGCCACATGCCCTTTCCTGGACGAGGAGACCCTAGTCTGAATGTGCACTGTAGTGACCCCTTGGCCAGCTGGAAGCCATTGATTGTTGCTGAGTAACGTGGGAAAATGGCAAGTGGTAAATAATCCAATAAAGTTCTGTTCTTAAACCAAATCTTTTCCCCAGGAGAGAGAGCGGAGGTCGCCAGCATTTAACCTCCAAATCAGCACCTTCCCTGAGAACAACAGCAGCGCTCTCCAGCTGTTCTGTCACCAGGAAGGAGTTAAGGTAGCGTGCTTGGGGTGCCTCCGCTGGACTGGCGGCCAAGGGCCCGCTCGGAGCCAGGCCCCACTGTGCGGGGGGATTGTGCTCTCGGACCAGCCATGGAATTGATTTTAACAAGAGACCCGTGTCCTCCCCATGTTTTTAAAGTCAATAGTTGGTTCATTTTTTAGAGGGTCACCAAATGTCACTCTGTTGGTACCTACCGTGTTAAAAGAGCCACCATTTGTGATGTGGCCTTGAGCACAAACCCCATCTTGGCCACTTCCTGGCTCTGGCCTGCAAGCTCTCAGAGCCTCAGTCCCAGCCCCCTGCCTGTGAGATCTGAGCGGCTTTATCCACCCCGGGGAAAGCAGGTGTGACCAGTAAATTAGTGAGAACTCAGCACAGTGCCGATGGTGGCTGTGGTCACACCAACAGCTGAATGTAGCCGTTTGTCTGCAGTCTTGCTAGGCCCTGGGGGCACAAAGGTGGTCCTTCCAGCCCACATGATTCCATGAGCCTTTCTAGAAGACAGTGTTTGTGCCTGCATAGAACTTGGCCTCCTCTCCCTTGCTCCCCGATGGAACTGCTAAGGTCCCACTGGCCCAGCTCACTGTGCCCCGAGGAAAGGGAGGGCATGCTGTCTTATCGAGGAGGAGGCCGTGGCTCTGGAGATTGGTGTGGACAGCCTTTGTAGCTCACACAAAAGTGAACATTGACAATCTCTTCCAGGATGTGAATATTTCTGAACTTATGAAGAAATTAGATATCCTTGGCGATAATGGGGTAACTATGAGCGATCCGTTTCTGGTCTTGTGTTCTTGTTTTGATGCGGGTGAACTCTGTGTGGCTTGTTTTGTTCTGTTTTAATTTCTTCCTAACTTAAGAGATCTATTAAGTACAATGTAAAGCTTTTGTATGGCCATGTTCCCGTGTGGGTGGTCGGGTCCGCACTGGCCGGCAGTGGGCTGTGAAGTTAGGGTGTCCTATTCCTGTGAGTTCTGGTGGGGGGAGCATCAAAACCAATGCCCAGAGGGAAAGGGGCTCCCTCAGGAATTCTGAAATCAGAATGCAAGAGCTTTGCCTTCTTAAAAGATTGGCTTGGATGAGGCCCTACTTCTAAAAGGCTTGGTGCCCCAGTGTGAAATGTCCCCAGCCAGAGGGCCAGTCCTCAGACATGACACATCGGCCTTTAAACACTGGCCCCTTTAGAAAGTGGGGCTGATATCTGGGGGCTCCTCCCCAGAGGAGCATCAAAGGTGTTTCGCGCTGTCTGCACGTGGTGTGGGGTCCAGTGTAAAATGCCCTTGCCCATTTTTGTGTTTTAGAATTTGAGAAATGAAGAACAGGTTGCAATAATCCAAGCTGGAACTGTGCTTGCCCTGTGCGAAAAGGTACAGCCCAGTGGCATTTCCGTCCATACACCTTGTCAGAGCTTCCCAGCACCATACAAGAAACTGTACATTGGTGTCTCGCTTTGTTCTGGAAGCATGCGCGTCAGTCTGTCTGCGTCTGCATGTGCACGCGCATGCCTGTTCATTTTCTGACTGAATGTCACACACGGTCTTTGTAGAAACTTAGAGACTGCCAAAGCGAATGAACAGCCCGTCGAGGAAACCACTTGCAACATTCCCTCCGGTGTTTTCGCTTGCCCATGTTTTAAACATAATTATTTCTAAGCTGTAGCTATTGAGTGTGTTTCCACATTTTTTGTCCTATTTACCACCATGCAACAGTGAACCTCTTTATACATAAGTTCTATCTACATTTTAAAACACTTCCACAGGACAGATTCTGGATGTGGGATCACTGGGCTGATTGGTAAGGACGTTTTTTAAAGCTTTGATATCATCAAAATAGTTTTCAGAAAGTGGTACCAATTCCACTCCTACTTCAGTGCTACCACATTGCTGGTTTTGTGTTCAACACGGCGTTTCACCACTAAGGAACTCTGATGGCATTCTTTTAATTTCCATTTATTCAAGTGCTGGTGATACTGAGTTTTTTATTGTATGTTATCTACTTTCTTCTCCATTGTGAATTGTAATTACATTTGTTTTGACCATTTTCCACTGGGTTTGTTTTTCATTCATTCACATATTCATTCATTCATTCAATATGTATTTGTCATTAAGTATGGTTTTCTCTGTATGCTCTACATCTGAAAGATAATTTATTGCCATACTTGTTAAAAATATATTCATGGTTTATCGACCTTTTATATTTGTTTAGGATATCTTACATGTAGACAACCCTTTGTGTAGTCCCACCTATAGATCTTTTCTTTCAAGGCACGTATGTTAAACTTTAAAATGCTATTTCAGTAATGATGAGGTCTTAATGATCTTAATCAAGATTCCTTCCAGAACCTTTGGAAGGACATTTAAAATAGAGCTTTCTGTCTTGGGCTCCTGTCCATCCTCCCAGTCATGTAAAGGGCACTAAGTGTTGGTAGCAGACTGTGGCAGAGCCTTGCCTGAGGTCACGCAGTGGGTAAGTCACCTCCCAAGTCACTCCCCTGGCTGAGTCTGTGTCCTCAGGTGGTCAATGGGGATGATGACAGCTCACACGTGGCTGGCTGGTGGGCTCATCAGATGCAGGAAACCTGACAGTGTTAGGCACATGGTTTGCGGTCAGTAAACGTCCTTCTCACCAACAAACCCAGACGTGACTGACTGACTGTCCTCCTGCAGCAGGGCTCTGGGGAGTGTTACATAAAGTGCCAAGTAAACACCAATGACTCCATTCACTCAAACATTCACTAAGAGCCTCTGAGTGCCAGCTGCCCAGCAGGCCCTGGATGGCTTGACTGCATCAGACTTCCTACTTCCCTCCGGGTCTTCAGGCGCCCCCAGGTGGCCTCTTGGCCCACCACTGGCCCACATCAGGGAGCCCGGCATGTTGGCTTGTGTCCCCCTGAGCCACGGAGTGCCTGTGTGCCTTGCAGGGTCTGCGTGGGGACTCCAGACGCGGCGTTGTCTAAGCAGATCTAAGCATTGCTGCTGAGAACCTGGGCGATGCTGGGTTCCCAGAGGCGTTTGGTCAGTGTGGCTGGTGAATGGAAATCAGTGGCTGCGGTGCCTCGGGGTGGGGATGGGGCAGCAGGCAGAGGTGGGTGTCCAGGAGGGTGGCAGTCTGTAGGATGTTCGTGGCTCACTGAGAACAGCCTTTTGCCAGGCGCTGTGTTCGCCCTGCTAGGCCCTTGCTGATGCGCCCCTTCTCCCACCCCAGCAAACAGTGGGCGTTCCAGACCCACAGCTGTGGCCCCCAGGGCTCTACCTCCTCTCAGCTTTTGTGCAATGTGTCCTTGTCCACCTGCCTGGCACACAGCTACTGACTGTGTTACCCTGCCCACCTTCACCAGCCCTGCCAGCTGCTGCCCATCTGTTGCTGACCACCAACCAGAACCCTACCAAGCTGGTTGGCCTGGCGCCATGCTCTACACCCTAAATGCTAAGGCCTGGGGCCAGGGGTTTCCTGTATGTGGGAAATTCAGTGCTGGAACGGACATTCCTCAGTACATAGGACCAGGTTGGTCGCTCTGGAGCTGACAGACATTGGAGAAAAGCTGTGGCCTCAGTCAGCCCCCTCCCAACCAAATGCATCTCATGTTTTGAAGCTGCAGTTTAGTACTGGTACCTGGGCAGACAAGGTCAGTTGCAGTTTTCTATCTGGAGGCACAAAGCCGCTTTCATAGCATGTAAATGAAGAGCAGCTCAGGCTAATTAGGGAGGGCACCTGATGCTCCCAGATGACCTTGCTGCCCACGGCTTCTCTCCCTGGGTGCCGGCCTTCCTCCCATCCCCACCTGGGGAAGCCCTGGTCCGCCTTGAAGCTTCTGGCAAACAAGCCATTCCAGCCCTGCCAGCTCCCCAGCCAGCCGAGCCCAAAGCCGGGGTCGTGTCTCGCTCCCCCCGCACACCACACATGCTGAACAGAGAAGCGTGAATGTAGGACATAGGAGGGTTTGCAGGTCACGGGGCACATCTCTTCTTTGTGAGTCTCCCTCAAGTTCAAAGCCAACTGAGAAATAGTTCAAAGGCAATCAGAAAGATGGAAGTTTAAAAAAATCTGTGTTCTCACTGGTAACAACAGTTTGGAGAAAGAGGGTTAGGCTTGAGGCCACAGTGAAGCTTTCTGACAATCCGTCTGGAGTCGAGGCCTTGGGGCCCTTCTCTGGAGGGACAGTTGGGTCTTAGAGGAGAGAGGGCAGCTCTGGGCATCACAGCCCTGCACCTGTGGGCAAAGACTGGCTCCCCACAGAGAGTCCTCTGCTGCCCCGTCGGCTGGCTCCCTTCCTGAAGGTCTGGGAGAAGGCAGGCATCCCTGCCGCCTCCTGAGGGTGCCAGAGAACCATGGGCGGCCAGGGTCTCACTCCTGGGCTGAGGCCCACTAGATGCCTGGCCAGCATCTTTAACGTGGAATCTGTGACCCCACGTGCCCGGGGTGCTCAACGGTCTGCACTTCCGTCCTCATGTTACTCTCTCTCCCAGTTGCTGAAAAGGACTTGTCAAGTTTCTGCTTCACATACATTATATGTGATGAAAAATTTTTTTAACAATAAGAAAGAACTGGACACCATGTTCAACAAAACCTATTCTAAGGGCAACTTGTTATGATTCAGAATTGGATTTTGTCTTCCATTCTCACTTTATTCATTTTATGACTGCTTGCACTGGGATATTGAAAATGAAATATTTTTCATTCCCTGTCAAAAGTGTGCTCACCTATTTCTAAGATGCTGCACGCCCTATCAGCAGCGTCTCAGGAGAGGCCCCACTGCTACCTGCCTCTGCTGCGGCTCTGTGGGCCCCTCTCAGGGGCCAAGCTGACTGTGATGCTGGGAGCTTCTGAGGTCAGGGCTTTACCCAGTCTTGTCCCCTCTGTGGAGCTGGCACATGCCCCTCCAAACTCCACACCCTCATGTCTGCTTCCCTTCAGCAAATGTTTGCTAGGCACCTGCTTTGTGCCAGGCCCTGTGCCGAGTAAGGAAATTTAACAGAACATGTCAATGTGGTCCCCACTTTTGGGGGCTTCTGTGGGAAGAAGCAGACAACAGTGATCCATCAGGTGAGTGCTGTGGCAGGCATTCACACGTGGACGTGGGGATCCACATAGGGCCCCTGGGCCATGGGCTCAGGAAGCAGGGCAGGCTTCCTGGAGGTGGTGGCTAACTTGGCCAAAAGGGTGGCTAGGTCTTAGTTAGCTTGGTAAAGGCCTGGGGCCGTGGCTGGGGATGGGAGAGCTAGTGAGAGCCTAGGCAGAGAGCAGCATATTCAGAGGCTCTGCAGCGAAGGAAGACTTGGCTTGTCAGCCAGCAGGCTCTTGGGGCAATGGGATTTCCTTGAGGCTTGGAGCAGGAGCAGGAAAGCTCCTGAGTACGTGAGCCTGGAGGCTGAGAAGGGGCTGCGCTGGGTCAGGGTGATGGAGTGTGAAGGGTGGGCTTTGAAATGGGAGGAGGAGGACCCTCTGTATGGGGTGTGATGGGGAAGCAGGAGCATGTGGCTCCTGGCTCTCTGATTTTGGGGAATGGGGCTCCTTCCTGACGGAGGGACGGGGAGGCTAGTGAGGGTCAGAGGGGAGATGAGTGGGGGGGTTGTGCATCTGGCTGGAGGCTGGAGGGGTGGCAGGAGCCTGAGGGGAGTGGGGGCCAAAGGGGCAGGCTGAGGGCGGGGCCCTGAGGGCACCAGGGTTCCAGAGGCAGGCGAGGGTGAGGAGCCGCAGCTGGCAGGGAGGCAGGAGGTGGGGGGCTTGGGGCAGCTAAGGGCCAGGGCGTGGTGCACCAGGCAGGGGGTCATCTGCAGTGCTGGACATGCACGTTCATGCACGTTGTCAAACCCGATGCCCTCCGGTCTGTGGACACCCCCACTGGCCTAGCCACCCTGTTGTACGGATTGCCTGCTGGCTCTTCGGCTTCTTGCAAAGTCACAGCTACATCCCCACAGCTGCCACCACCTGCTTACTCAGTCCCAGATCCCGGAAGAGGCGGAGGCCCGGTGACCTGTGCCCAGGCTCTCAGCTCTCCCAGCCCGCACTCCACAGGGCAGCAGGGGCTCGGTCCAAAGTCCTGCTGCCCACCGGTGTGCCCTTGGATCGGTGGCTTCACTATACCTCCCATGTCTGCCTGCAGAGTGGGTGCTGCCTACGCCAGGGGGTGGGCATGGGAGGGCCAGATGAGGGCCCAGGTGTGAAGCCGCCATCACAGCACTTGGTAGCACAGGCCTCAGTGACACCACCCACCCAGCTGCACACACACTGGTGCTGGCCGCACACTGAATCAGGCTCCCACCCCATGCACACACTGCCTCCTCACTTGCATACGGGCTGGCCTAGGCACCCCCCACGCACACCCATCCACATGCACTCACATTCGTGCGCATCTGAGACCAGGTTGATCACTGAGCAAATGCCCGTCAAAGCCAAAACCTCTGTACAGACTAAAATTCCAGTTGGAGGACTACCCTAGGATATGACGGGGACCCTGTCAGGGCTAGGGGAGTGTCTAGGAGACGATCCCCTGCACACTCGGCTTGGGGAAGGCCTCCAGCGGGAGCTGGTTCTCATTGGCTGGCCCCTGTCCCTGCTGTTTTCCAGTGGCTGAAGCAAATAGAGGGAACCGAAGCAGCCCTGACGCAGAAGATGCTGGATCTTGAGAAGGAAAAGGTAAGACTTGGCCCCTGGGAGGGAGGAGGATGGAAGGGGCCCAGATAACTGGCCTCCTAGGAAGGCTTTGCTTCTATTGCTGTGTGGGTTGATTTGCATGCATTTGTCAATTTCACATTTGTTCTGGGAAATTACCATCCATTCACTTACTTTTTCACTCTCTCAGATATTCACTCAATATGTATTTTTGGAGCCTGTGCCATCCCAGATGTCATGCCAGGATTAGAGGCTCTGTAATGCCCAAGCGGGGTCCTTGCCCTGAGCAGCCAGCTCGCAGGCCTGTGAGCACTGTGCTCACGGGAACACAAGGCGGGCATGCTGGCGATGGGACACACAGACAGGGCCGGGACCTTCACCCTGCCCCTTACGGCCGTGAGAGTTTGGGAGACCCACGGTTCTTAGTTTTCTCATTGATAAAAGGGGGTTCCGGTCTCTGCCTCACTGGGCTGCAGAGACGAGACACTAGGCACACAGCCTTTCCCAAGCTATGAGCATGTCGGGGGCCGTTTTACACAGACTGGGAATGTCAGAGAAGGTTTCCCACGAGAGACGGGGTGAGTTTTCCAAGTAGAAATGAGAGGTGAAGAAGGAAGGACAGAAGGAAGAGCATGAGGCCGGGAGCAGCGCATGGCCTGGAAAGAGCCCCGACCTGGAATCCCAAGTCCGGGTCCCAGTCTCACCTCTGTCACCAGTGAGCTGGGGCATCTAGGGCAAGACACTGGTCCTCTCTGGCCCTCTGTTTCCTTTTCTCTAAAATCAAGTGGCTGTAACAGATGAGCACTAACCCTGGAACCCTCAAACGAGTCCTAGAAAGACTTGCATTCTGGAGGATTCCTGCCATCCGGGCTTAGGAGCCAGGTTGGAGGGGGTGTCCCTTCACCGCAGACACCCAAGAGGAGGGAAGCCTGCATTGGCTGGGACAGGATCCCGGTTCCTGGGCCTGTGGAGCCCCTGCTAGGGGGTTCAAGCAGGGAGCAGGCAGGGCAGCCCACCACCGCCCTGCTCACCTGAGCACCTGGTAGTCCCCACCTGGGGGAGACTGTCTCTGTCTGGGGTGGGGGCAGGTAAGCTCTGAGGAGCCGCGCTGGGACAGGCCCTCGCGCTGGTCTTGACCGTGGTGCCTCTCTTTTCCAGGACCTGTTCAGCAGGCAGAAGGGTTACCTGGAGGAGGAGCTGGACTACAGGAAGCAAGCCCTCGACCAGGCTTACCTGGTAGGGCCAGAAGTGGGTTGGACACCTTGACTCTTAGACTCACCATGAGAGGCAGCTTTCCCTTCAGCTGACCCCGCGTTTGAGGGTCCTTGCCAGCTGGTGGGCGAGATCAGAACGCCGTCGCCACGTTGCGACTGGAATGACTGTACAGAGAAACTGCCACTTTTTCCAAACCAATCATGATTTTCAAAAATAGCTTGATGGTTTCTTTAGACACACTTATTCAATTCCAGTATTCATTTGAGATGAATGAAAAGCAGCTTTTTCTTATGTGTATGTTTATACTTAAATATTTATTTATGCTTAAAGCCCCAAAGCAAGTTTTCTCGTAAAATAGGAAGAAGAGACAGCCACAAAGGAACGCAGAGGTAAAGCGGTGAGCGGAGGCTGGGTAATCATCAGAACAGAAGTGACTCGTTGCGAGGTCCTTGCAATATTGTGTATGGATCACAAAATTCGTTCTGGGCTTCCTGGTGATTAATGTAAAATGGGATGATGTTCATGTTCACATGTCAGATGGCTGTGGGGACCCTCAAGGCCATGTCTTCTGGCACTGAGATACTGAGATCACGGGCAATTCCAGAATGTCCCCACAGCAAAGAGAATTTAGAGTTCAGTGCCACTCTTTGCAGTGTAATTTACAAAATCTGGCGCAAATCTGCCCGATGGTTTGCAATTAAAAATCTCTTTACAAAATGGGTTTGTCCCTAAGAAATGCAGAGTCAATAACTGAAAAGTAACTTTCAAACCCTTGTTTCCGTGAGCATCTCCAGGAAGACAGAGCAGGTAGCCTGGGCATGCGTAGACGGGGGTTCTGGGCGTGAAGGCTGGTCCACCTCACTGAGACCCTTGGTCCTTGGTACTCCGGCTTTGAAGCTCGAATGCCGCAGGGCGGGAGCCGATGGTGTAGAAATTAGAATGGACTGAGCTTCATCAGGACCTGGCATTTCTCTCCTGGGTCTTATTTCTGGGCTTACAGTGCTGTAACAGGTTTGGGCAATTCGAAAACGAAAACGTATTCATCCTGCTCTCGCCCTTTCCCATTTCTGGTCACCGTTGATTCTGTCCAGACCCTGTCCCCCTGCAAGCATCCTGCCCTGGCACTACACACTGTTTCTGTCCCTTAGCTCTGCCCTCCCTGAGCACTTCCCAGAGAGCCCTGAGGGACATGATTTCAGGAGATGCCATAGGTACCCCAAAGCGGGGTGGGCTGCCATAGAATAACAGGAGAATCCTAAAGGACTTCTTGGGTCCTTAATATGATGAAGGGTGGGCTAAGACCCTGGGAGGAACATAGCAGTTTGCCAAGTTCACTGGGTCATGGGGCCCTCTTTTCAAGGAACATCATGCAAGACTGCTGTTTCCCAGCGTGCATCGGCAGGCTTGGTGCCCATCCTCTGTTGTCTAAGTACCACCTGCAGCCAGGCCTTGGGGAACTGTCAAGAGTCCTGGGCGTGCTAGCCCTGCCACCATGTAGAAGCTACATGCATACCCAAAGAATGTTTCAAAGCCTCAAGGGGAAACGTCAGGCACACGACCAGACTGGAGTTCTGATGCCACACTAGACTGACTCTAACAGCCAGGAAATTAAAATGTGCCAAGAGGATGGCAGTGCCGTGTGCCTGGCCAGGAGTCAGGATGGCGGGTGCCAGCTGTAGGTCTGGGTTCCTCTGGCATCACGCTGAGTGGCAGCTGAGATGGGGCAGGTCCATGATGGGCTCTCCAGAATCGCCTGATGCAGGGTGGCTGGAGATACGGGTTTCCTAGAAGCTCAGCTGTGGAATGGAGCCGCTGAGCCCGCAGAAAGTGGGCAGCTCCCACTCCACACAGAGCCCACGTGGGGCTGGGCTGTGCCAGTGGCCAGGCTTCCACCTGCTAATTCCCAGGGGCAACGCTGGGGTCTGGAGGGGATGTGACCAGGCCTGTTGGCAGAACTGGCCCTGGCCTGGTGGGCCTGTGAGTCCTCTTGGGAGTTAGGATGGCTGTGTTGAAGCAAGTGAAGGCTGGAAGAGCAGGCTGCCGAGTGTACCCATGTTGCTGCCAGCCTCAAACCACCTCTCGCCTCTTCTTAACAGTTTCTTTCCAAACCGATGATTGGTCTACACCATCTTAGGAAGAGAAGTTGAGGTTCCTTAGTAAGGGATTCTGAGTGGGGATTGAGGTAGGTGGGAAAGGAGGTGATTCTCTCCTTTATCCCTACACACTCCCCTACAGTAATGACGTTCAAGCATCTTGCTGTATAGATGAAACCTCCTCCTCTAATAATGATGAAAACAGAGGCCCCCAGTTGGCAGCTGACCTCTCATTTGCTTTGCTAACAAAGGGTGTCTTACTTTTTTAGCAGAGATGGGACAATTAGGACATTGTCACTATTTGCTTTGGGTTTAAACTACATTCCTCACTCCAGCTAAAAAACAAATGTGTGCAGTTGGAGTCATATTTTCCCACTGGCATCCATGATGAAAGGGACGTTTGTTCCCAAGGTGGGGACAATAAATCTGGACCAAAGATTTAAAAACACAATCGAAGCAAACCTCTTCTGAATCGCACATTCGAAGGGGTGATTGAAATTACTTTGTCTTATTGCCCTTGTCCCCTCTTGTACAGAGTAAGGCATCTTGACTGAATAGCGTAAGACACGTCTCCTCAGCCCCCCGAGGCTGCCGGCTGCTCTGCTGAGCCCCTGCATGCCTCCCCTCCCTGCCCAAGACCCTTGACTGCCTGCCCCAAGGGCAGCGCCTGGCCACTACTGTCCACCCTCTGTGACCTTCCCCTGTCTGTGTGATTTGGGCCACCCAGAAAATCCAGGAGCTCGAGGCCACACTGTACAACGCGCTGCAGCAGGAGCCGGGGCGCAGGGCCAGCGAGGCGCTGAGCGAGGGCCAGCGGGAGGCCCTGCAGGCCGCCGTGGAGAAGGTGCGCAGGCAGATCCTGAGGCAGAGCCGGGAGTTCGACAGCCAGATCCTGCGGGAGCGCATGGAGCTGCTGCAGCAGGCCCAGCAGGTACGGGCAGCAGCCTGGCATGGCGCGTTCCCCCCGCCCCAGCCCCCATGGGCGCTCAGACAGCTCAGACGGGAGTGTGGGTGTCCCAGGTGCGTTCTATGGGGAGCTGGTGGTAAAGCGAGTTCCTGTGCAGCGAGGGCAGTCTTCTCACTGTGCCCTCGTAACAGGGCAGGTGTGCTTGGCAGCAAGGGGGAGGGAGGCACGGCAAACTCTTTCCCTAGCACACATTTAAACAACGGGGTCCCCAGCCCTGCTAAGCAGTCACCCAAACCAAGGCGAGTGGTCCTCTCAGCCGTGTTCCTCTCATATCTGCGTTCAGCTCCACAGTCCAGTTCTTAAACCAGGAGGCCCTGCTGAATGGTTTGCTTTTTGGCTGTCAGTTTGTGATGCGGTTCGTTTGAGGGTGGGACCCGGAAGCTGTATCAGTAGTTGACTCTGCAAACCTGAATGTATTCCAAGGTTTGGTGTCCCCTGTGCATGTCATGTGCTGCTGGGGGTCCCAGGTGTCCCAGAAATAATGAGTGCAAGGACGGGGCAGCATGCCCTGACATGTGTCAGGCGCTCACTGTTTTAGACTCTTTATCTCAAGGTACTCCTGTGGGCTGGGGATTATGATGTCCATTTCCCTGATGAGAAAACTGAGGTTCAGGAAGGTTAATTTGTGTGCCTGAAGGTCACAAAACCAGACGGGAGTCACACCAGCGAGGAGGGAGCGGCCTCACTGAAGGCAGAGAGTGTGAATGTCAAGGAGGAGCAGGGAGAGATGAAGCCTGGGAAGCACCGTCCCGGCGGATTGGAGGAGAGGGCGTGGGGGGCACAGCTAGGCTGCATCAGGCTTCTGAGTGAAAGGAGATGAGGAAGGGGAGAGGGAGCAACTGTCAGGGTATGAAGGACTCTCCACCCATGATTTCATTGGGCTGAAAGGTGGCCCTCTGCCCGAGCTCCCGCCTCCACCCCTGAGCTGCCCACTCTGTGCTCATGCCACCTGCTTCCCTGCTCCCGAGCAGCCCGGCTCTGATGCAGCATGTCTTGAGCATGCACGCATGCCCTGTGCAGGATGGAGGCAGAGGTCTTGTTACCGTGGGAGGTTCCTGTTTATGCTGGAGTGTCAGGGGGCACAGCAGGCAGGAGAGTGGCTGGAGACCAGGGCAGAGAAGGGAGAAGCGCCGAGAGGGTCTGATGGCAGAGGGCTGGGCGAGACCCTGAGTGTGGCCTGGCAGGTAATGTGGAAGGCGCAGCCCCTTCTGGACAAAAGCAGGGGGTTGGGGAAGGTGGACACAGTGGTGAAGCCGCGGGTCTGTACCCACTGGCAGGGCCAGCTGATGGTGCTCAGCCCTGCCCCGTGTCCTGAGGGAAGAAGAAGGGGCCCACGTTGCTTACACAGGGGCACATGGTGGGGTGGAGGGAGGGGAAGGGAGGGCTTGGAATCCCTGCAGCCCAGGTGGGCGGGCATGTTGCTGGTGCAGGTCAGGCCCCTGAGGATGGAGACCTAGAATTTGCAGTGACAGTGAGCAGAGTGATGGGCGGCCTGGTCCCGAGCAGTACATGCAGAGCGGGGGAGGGGGGTAGGAGGGCCTTATGGCCAGTTACCATCAAAGAGATCTTGGTGCGGGGATGCAGGCATGGGGCATTTACAATCACAGATGCTGTCACGAGCCACCTCTGTTAGGGTCATATCACTAGGGGAAGTCCCCAGAGGCACCCCCCAGATGGGTGGGGGGCCCAGACACACAACAGATCCTGACCACCTCGTGTGGCTGTGGCTCTTCTGTCTGCATGCATCAAGTGCTGAGGGAGTATGGGGGGGTCTCTTTCCGAGGGAGGCTGGAAGCGTCCTGCTGGTGGGGCCAGCTGAGCCAGGCTTTAAAGACAAAGGAGAAGATGTCCAGTGGCCGTCCAGCGGGGCGTAGCATTTTAGACAGCAGCTCTGGCCCTGGCTCACCTTCCTCCCTGGGTCCCTGCACATACTGTTCCCGCTGCTTGGAATTCTTCTCCCTCCGCTTCTGGCAAACCGCTGTGGGCCTCAGGCTGGGTTCCACGCCTCCTCTGGGCTCCCCCAGCCCACAGCCGAATCCCTCACCCTCCTCACCTCTCAGCTCAAGCGTGACCTTTCCTGAGCACCCACATAAAATACCCCCACGACCTCCCTAACCTTGCTTAGTTTTCTCCATGACATTTGTATTTATCCAGTACTTGTCTAATGCTTTTGTCTGAATCCCCTTTGAACTACAGACACCTGGACGTCCTGGGCATATGGAGCTATTTTTGCAGAGTAGGTGAATGTCCCCACAGTGGTGGTTCTCCAAGTGGGGTCCCTGGACTAGCAGCCTCCACCTCACCCAGGAAGCAGCTACTTAAGCTCAATTCTCAGACTTGCTGAGTCAGAAACTGCAGTGCAGGATCCCAGCAATCTGTGTTCAGCAAGCCCTCCGGGTGACAGACCCAAGTTTGAGAACAGAATGCCCGGAAGGCTTCGCCAGGACTGCTTCAGCCTCTGTGGAGGCTGTGTGCTTCTTTGGGCTGACCTTTCTGCCTGCCCTCCAGCCTGACAGCGTTCTCTCAGGGAGTGAGGTCTCCATCTATGCTCAGGCCTGGCAAGGCTGCAGCCGGCTGGGCAGTTTTGTGGGAGACAAGCCCTTGAGGGGTGATGAAGTCCTAGGGGGCATATGGCAAACTGGAAAGGCCACACTTGCCAGATCCCCTGGTTGACAGCTGTGCAGGACTGGCATGGATCGGGAAACCACTGAGGGCGGTGGGCACCCCAGTGGGCACTTGGCAGGTGCAGTACCAGGTGAATGAGCAACGGCCCAGTGAAATCTCGGACAAGCACACCCTTTGGTGCCTCTTCCAATCCCTGAGCTTCATGAGCCTGCACAGGGGCCTCCATGTCTTGGTCCAGGTGGATGTTCACATTTTAAAGAGATCCTGTCTTAAGAGCGTGATTCTATTTCAGGAGCAGGCAAATCGATCTTTGGTGATAGCGGTCAGGACAGAGTTGTCCTGGGCGTCTGAGGGCACCTCCCAGGCACAGAAAGGCTGTCTCTCGTGACTTGGGTGCATGTAGAAAAGTGAGTCAAGCTGCCCACTGAGTATATAGATGCTTCATTGCTTATGTGCTACACCATGGTAGGAAATGAAAGGTAAAGTTTTGAATCTAGAAATGTTACTTGTCCTGATACATAACCTACTGTGTTTTCAGAGAATCCGAGAACTGGAGGATAAGCTGGAGGCCCAGAAGCGCCACCTGAAAGAACTGGAGGAGAAGGTAGGTGGCCAGGCTCGGGCCCGTCATGGGCTTCTTTCCAGGAGGTGTTAGCACGAAACCTTCTCTCCCTCCTGCCAGTGTTCTGATGCCCCAAGACAAGGCTGCGTCCCCAGCCCTCCCTTCCCTGCCCCATCCCCATCACCCCGCCCCCCAGCAGTAAGTAGCTCCTTCAAGCACTTCTCTAAGGAAGAAAAGTACAGTTTGGGACCAACTGTCTGTGGGGTGGCATGGGGGCATGTCTCCTTTTCCTCACAAAAGACCTTCCGCTGAAGCCCTCTGACACTACCTCACTAGGAAAAATGAAGCGACCCTTTTTTTGGAGTGATAAGTCACGTCAGACTGTGGTTAGGCTGGCGACACACACTAGCCACAGACATTGGTTATCTCCCATGGACTCATTTACCTTGAATGACTCCTATATGCCCCAAACTGTGGGTTCTTGGAAGTCTCTTCCCTCCCAGAAGCAAGCCAGGCTGACCTGTCACAGGTTGACACCAAGCCCCATCTATCTTTCTAGGGTATTTCCATTTTAGGGGTGAGAAAACTGAGCCTGAGATAGAGTCAGACATGGTCCCTGATCCCACAGCTTGGAAGGGATAGCTGGGGTCTCCAGGAACCTGCTGCCCACATCCTGACAAAGACATGTGAGTCCTGCTTGGGACCCTGTGTGCACCATCTTTGTCGCAGCACTTACCATCTCCCGTATGTCTGCTTGGGGACAGGGACCAGCTTTTATTCATGCCTTCATTCAAGACAGTTCTGGCTAGAGAGCAGGGCAGCATCACATGTTTGTGGGCAAGTAACAGCCGAGTAGAGAGAGAAACAGTAAGCATTCTGTGCACAGAGGCGAGCCCCTGTGTGTGCAGCCACTGCGGGGAAGAGTGGTAAGACGCATTTGGGGGCGTCAGGTGTCTGAGAGAGGAAGCCAGCCCATTCCACAAAGTAGGAACAAAGTCACAGGAGTCGCCCGAGGACAGATTTCAGGACTATCTAAAACTAGGGTGACAGCCCCTGCCTGTCCTGGAGGGAATCAAACACAGTGAGCCCGAAGGGACAGGCCAGCTCTTCAGATGCGACACCAGTGTCAGGAGCCCGCCCGCAGGCGGGTTGAATCCACCGGCAGCCCAGTGTCTCCGGCCTGCACCTCCAGGAGTGTCCTCAGGGGGGCAGCA
Organism: Manis javanica; assembly: GCF_040802235.1. Classification (NCBI taxonomy): domain Eukaryota; kingdom Metazoa; phylum Chordata; class Mammalia; order Pholidota; family Manidae; genus Manis; species Manis javanica. Next base: position 168,995,987 of record NC_133160.1, on the reverse strand, counting down.
GAGAGTCGCGGCTGGAGGCCCCAGGGCAGGGGTTTGGGGCGGGTGTTCCAGCCAGATCCGTGGCGGCCCCCGCGGGAATTCCGGTCCCAGTGGATTCCTAAATCAGACGGGAGAGGCTCACCCATGAAGACCTCACTGGCTATGCCCTTGGTCCGGGAGAGAAATGTCTGAATCCTCTTTCTGGCTCTTTTTCACTCTTTCCTCAAAGAAAACGTGTGTGGATTGGTCTATCTGCTTTTGTCACAGAAGGGAGTTGCCGAGGCTGGCACACAGAGCAGATGGCCTCCTGTAGGGCCAGAAACACCCAAAGATGTGTGCACCCACGTCAGCATGTCCCCGCCACGGGCACAGCCGGCCTGTGCTGCTGGAAGAGCGACTCCAGCGCCATTGTCAGGGGGCTTTGTCCTGGCCAACCCCCTCCCTGCCGCACCCCACTGGGTGGTCTGCACAAGTCCTCCGCCCCCAAACCCCCAGGCCTGTTTTCCCACTTGGGAAATGAAGAGCTGGGTGATTGCACAGGCCCCTTCTAAGCTCTGACTTACGATGATTCTAAAATTTGTTTGAAAGTTGGCTGCTGTCCGTTTGGATTTTAATTTTTAAATTAAAAGTTATTACCATGTTTTGGATAAAAAAAAAAAGATAATTATTTTCCAGAGTCTCAGATGATGTCAAAATCTACTTTCAAACTGACCTGTATAATTTTTCCTTCCTTTAAATCCCTTCTCCCTCCCCTCCCCCCAACTCTTGGGCTTGTTTTTCTTAAACTAATCAAATGGTCCAGAAGATTTTTAAACAGGGACTTCTCTTGGGAGAGCAGGTCCTGGCAGGGATGGTGCAGGGGGAGGTGTAACGGGCTGGACGGGGTAACCTGTGACCCCGAGTGGGGCCTCCGTGACCCTTGTGTGCACAGCGCTTGCTGGAGCAGCCATGATCAGAGGGCCCCTCCTCTCCTTATAAGGCGTCCTGCCAAAGTGCTGCAAGAAGGCCTCATCTCAGCACCAAGGAGCCCTGGTGCACGGTGTCAGTCCCTCCATCTGAGTTAACGAGGTGTTTGGGTAGTGCACAGGGACACCCCACCCTGACCGGGTGCAGCCTGCTCCTGAAGCCCATTTACTCCCTGTTTCTCCTTCTGAACCTGGGGTTGTAGTTCTTGTAAAATGCTGTCCTTGTCCATACTACATAATCTCACATCTTTTTTTCCTTTCTTTTCTTTTCCCTCATTTTCTTTTGGTCTTATTTTATAGTTTCTGTTCCTTTTTTTGTTTTTCTCACTAGCATTCATTCTGTGGCCTTGATGACTTCAGTGAGCCAAGAACTCAGGTTGGTATCCTTTCATTTTCATGGATAAAAGTGGTGATTTTCCAAAAAGGGAGCAGTCTTCCCGACGCTAATGTGACATTCCCTGAGCGACAAGGGGCCGCGGAGGGCGGCCTGGCGGCTGACTCCTCAGCTCTCTGGCCCATTGGGCTGGGGGCGTGGGCAGCCTGGGGTCCCTGGGAAGTCCTACCCCTGGGAAGCAGGTCAGGAGAGCTCGCTGTGAAAGGACAGTGGGGCCCTGGCTGCTTCCCACTGTATTTCATCTTGAAAAGGGCAAAGATTCTTTCCATTTTGTCCTCAGTTTCTGGTGGTTTACTTGGCCTGTAGGTCAGTAAGGCCTCTGTAGGGTCCTGACCATAGTGGGCTCCCGGGGTCAGAGGTCTGCAGGAGCAGGAAGCCGCAGCACAAGTCCAGGACCTGCATGAAAAATGCCCAGGAAGCCTGTGTAAAGAGCCCCCGGCTCTGTGCTCCTCCCGGTCCCCTTGCCCCTGACCCCGAAGCCTGGCTTTGATGTCTGCGCCACGCTCGGGGACCTTCCGGTGGAAGCCGTAAGCATTTGGTCCTCTGATCACTGGGCGCTGGGCGGCCCCAGGACCCTGCTCTTCCCCAGCTTCCTGTTTTGGCACCAAGTCCTTGCCCTTCTCTCTGCTCTGATTGCCCCCCTTGGGGCTTGGGGCCGATGGGTCTCCCAGGGCCTCTAAAGTCTAGACTTCTGGCCTTGAATCCTGCTGAGAGCAGTGTGAGCTCTGGGGGTGCCTGCAGTGCTCCCTGGCTGCCTGGATCCCCTGTCCTGGTCCTGGTGTCATTGCCCTGAGCCGAGCCCTGTACGCACAGCCCTTGCCTTCCATCTTCTGTGTCCCTGGGCCTCGGCCAGTGCCTGGCACAGGCTGGTGCTCGTTCAGATTTGTGCGGTGAGTAGAGGAATGATTCCAGGTCTCATCAGATTGGGAGTGGAGCAGCCATCGGTGGTGGGGGTGCTGCCCGGAGGACAGGGACCCTGCCTAGCCTGTCTTCTCCTCCACTGGATTGCTGGGGAGACGCCTCAGGACGTAGTTCAGGACAGCAGTGGGGGTAGGGAGGCCGATGATCTAGGGGCTTTTCCCACCATTTTAACCCTTAGTTCTTGAGTCATTTCAAACTATTTTTTAATCTTACAGGATAGGAAAAGAGTTTATGGAATAAACTGAGTCCCTACAGCAACCCCAACCCCATTGAAACCAAAATTCAGCAGCAAAGGAAGCTATTCCAAGCCCAGAGACTGAAATCAGAATTCACGTGTACTTGGCGACAGCCTGAAGGGGAGGCCTTGTGGACCTGTGGCTGGGCCCTGGCTCGGAGGGGCTGAAGGAGTTCTGCAGGGACCATGGGGATTTTGTCAAGCTCGGGGCCACATCTGAGTCCCCACTGGCACTTGCAAGAGCCCAAGGGGCAGAGACCTGAACAACAGGAAACTAAGTGCCATTACGGGAACCTGAGTTGCCAGAGAGCCACCGCACTGTCTGGGCCCGGCCAGAGTCCTTGGCCCTCTTCTGCCTGCCCTCCCGGGCCACAGTGGCACACCTGGCTGAACACAGACCCGTGTACTCGTGTCTCCAGAACTGTGCTCTGTGCATCTGGAATCTGTCGGCCAGAGTGACTTACAAATGTCCTTATGATCTGAACCCAAAGTCAAGCCCCAGCCAGCAAAACCTTCCAGATCCACATGCAGCTGGACTCAGCATCTGGCAGCCAGCAGGAGAGAGCAGGACGCTGCTGAGGGGCTGGAGCCCTGCCCACTGCAGAGGGAATACCCCAGGGGCCACAGATTTCTAAGGGGGAAGCCACAGGATCCATCCCTTTCGCAGGCATGACACGGCACACGTCCCAGAGCATGACTGTCCCTGGGGCTGTGCGGAATGAGGACTGAGAGGCGGACGCAGCCCTGACTAGACCATGCTTGGGCCGTCTTACATCTTGGTTGTGGTTTGCAGGAGGCTGTCCAGGAAGAAATGGTGGCCACTGAAGTGCCCTTGGAGCGCGTGCGGGAACAAGGCCCCTTCCAAAGCGTCTGAGACCAGGTCTGCTCTCTTACAGTCATGGAGAAGGAAGGAGCCCTTCCTGATCTCGGGAGACTGGCCCCTGAGCCAAGCCTCCCAGGAGATGGGGTGCGGCAGCCAGAGGGCAGGGCACCAGTCGGTCAGAGTCAAGCCCAGGAGGGAATCCTGGAGAAATGAAGTTACTTTTGGATGTTTTTGCTGTTGTTATTCATGGGTGGGTGGGAGGGGGGCATCCCCAGAAGAGGCACCCGTCCTCTCCCAAACTTTTGGAAGGAGTCAGAATATATCAAGTGAAATAGATGATAGTGAATGTGAAAGAAGGGGTGACAGTGTCTATGTTGAAGAACCTGATGAGGGCAAGGATGGGGTGACCCCAAGGATGGGGAGAGTCCCTGCTCCGTGTTTTTTGGGCTGCAAGAGCAATCCCCTTATTTCTAGTGGGAAGAACCTTCAGAGAAAACTAAAATTACTGTGATTCAGACCACTGAGGGATCCGTGGGGGAGGGAACCCAGAAGAGGGGCTGAAAGTTCTTAGAAGGGCAAATCCCAGGATGAAGAAGGACATGATGATAAGCACAGAAGGGGCCCCCCAGCCAGATGGGGAGGGACGTTCAAACCAAACCAAAGGATTGGGGGGCTCTCAGCAAGTGCACACCAGGACAATTGAGAAGAGACCATTCTCTTGTGAAGCCTACACTCCAAGCACCTGCTGCACTAGCCTCCATTGACTCACGAACACGTGGTGACCAAATGTGAACAGACTGAAGTTTTGCTTGAAAAAGCAGGCATCTGAGCACTCCAGGTGGGGGTGGGGGTGGGGCAGCAGGCAGCAGGCAAGAATGAAGGGCACATCTGCGCTCTCTGGGCCGAGGAGGCGCACAGAGCACTGCTTTGCTGAATTAACAGGCAGAAGCCCCGGAAGCGCACGTGTCTCCGAGGAGCTGCTCCGCCCGCACGGAGTGTCCATCCTCTCCCAGCTGCAGGAGCGTGCTGGAGGGTGGTCCTCATGCCCTCCTGTCCCTGTCCTGTCTGCTCAGCTCCCCCACCCAGGCAACAGGACAGGAATGGCACTGACTTTGAAGTCAGACCCACCCGGGTTCACTCCCAGCCCGGCTGCGTCCCTCCAGCAGATGCTGGTCAAGTACTTGCTGCTCTGAGTCTTAATTTCCTCCTCTGTGGAGTGGGGGTGATGACTCCCCTGCAACACCTTACAGAAGGCCTTCTTTACACACAACCAGACCTACAAGACTCCTGGGTGCCGGCAGGAGGCACCACAGGCAGCACGCGCTGCTCCCCAGTGGGCGTCCTCCTCAAAGGAGACCATACAGCCAACGCAGGACCGGGAGCCGTTCTCTTTGGCCCCCTGGACACCGCGCAGGTGCAAGGGAATGAGGCAGGTATGCGAGCTGCCCCTGCTTAGAGACCCAGAGTCCCTCATAGGAACACTTAGGATAGTCCCAGACACAGCTTTTACGGTTCCTGTGAGGGACCGGCTTGGTTCCAAGCATCCTTGCACTGAGAGAGCCTCAGAGCTTGGGCAACCCACCAGGAGTGCACTTCTGCTTCAGCCACAGCCCTCCGTGCCCGGGTCAGGTACACGCCTCAGGATTGTGGCCGTTGCCTAGTAACACAGCTGGTGTTCTACGTGTGTGTGGTTTCTAAGGAAGCTGAGCTCTAAGGTCAGCAGAACACAACGTTAATTTCTCATGCAGAAAGGAAAAGGGTTGAGCCCACCCTTCCCCACCACCCTCCCACCAATCTACTGGGAGGATGAACAGAGAGCCTGGGCCAAGTTCTCCTGCATAGGGACAGCCACACAGTGTGGCTTAAATGCATGACCACCCTGACCCCTCACTCCCCCGTGAGGAAAATGCGGAGGGTGGGGCTGTGCTGAGCTGATGCTTCTCGAGTTAGCTCAACCCAGAGGTCCCAGATTTTGTGACTGCGCCCAGCACTGGGGGGCCCTGGAGAGGAGATGTGGGTGCATGCCCTGACCCTCGTAGGGGACTGTGGTTGCCTCAGAGAGTGGGACACCATGCCTTAGCACAAGCTTTAGTGCCTTTCTAAGTGAATTCGTTATCTTTCCTTCCATGGGCCACTCTTGGCCCCCTCCCTGGCCGCCCTCCCACACCGCAGGCTGACGGCCTCACAGTCTGGTTTCCCTCCATGACCAGCTTATGACAGAATCTTGCCTGATGCCCCCGGTACAAACAATGGCATGTTTGTTTTTGTTTGTTTTCTCACATTTTACCAGAACCTGCTGGAAGCCTGCCAGATTGGGTGCGAGGTTTGGGATGCTCTTCCTTGAGGTTGTCTAAGAACCCCTAGGGGCTTCCTTAGACCCAAACTATGCTCCAGATTCCATCTCTGTGGCAGGTGTGGCCATGGCCCTCAGACTGCTGGGCTGGCCCCCTCCCCTTCCCTCCTCCATCTCTCTGGGGTTGCCATTCCGTATGAAGGGCAGACTCCAGTGCCCTACTCTTGGCTAGGGTCTGTACCCCTCCTGTGACCACTCTCAGCCTTGCGGAACCTCTCCTTGTAAGGTCCTGTCCTTACAGCTGCCCTAGGCTAGTCTGTCCCCCTCCCTACCCAGGTCTCCACCCCTGGGATGCCTGCAGGGGTTGATATCCCACAGACAGGCCACGTTCCTGTTTATCTCCCTAAGATGGAGAGGGCTCATTCCAACTGAACCTCAGGATCTCAGTTACTTACCAAAATGAGCCTCAGGACAATTCCCCAGGCTGACGCCTGGGGTGCAAGCACCTCTCTTCACCTGTCCTGGAGGAGGAGAGAGGATATGCCTTCCCTCGGGGCTGCTGTCCTGAGAAGTGGCTGGAATACCTGCTTCCTCCTCCTCACAGACAGGCCATTCAGGTGATCACTTGGCTGCATGCAGCTGTCAGTCACTGCTGCTCTGGGATGCTCTTCAAGCTAATTTCCCTGGGTGGGGCTGTACCAGCCATAGGACCAGGCACCTGAGGGCTCATGACTCATACGGTGGCAGGGAGGGGACTGCTGTTCATCTCCTTTGCAAGGGGCAGAGTTAATTGCCTAAGATCTCGGCAAGCAGGTAGCAGACCTCACAGCCCAGATAGCTGGTCCGGAACCTCACAACGGTGCCTCCACCCATTGCCCCACAGCTAGCGTGCTGCATTTCTGCGTGCTGGGCACTGTGCAGAGCGCTTTGCATAGATTAACTCATTTATCCCTCTGCAGACGTTGAGGCAGGGACTATTTTTACCCACCCTTTCGTGAGAAGTTAAATTAAATAATTTGTCCAGGATGCCACTGAGAAATGATAGAGGCTGGCTTAGAGCCCAGAGTCTGCTGAGATCTGAGTATCTCTGCTGCACCCCCTGAGCCAGCAGGCGCCCTGCTGCCTCTGATGGCGCTGTGTCTGTGTGAGCCCCTGGCCACCCCTACACGTTGGCTTCCCGGAAGGACTGGCATGGGTAAGATGAGATGATGCCCAGGGCATTGACAGTCCCCATGCCTTTTACCCGGCGAGCTCTGGGGCCTTGGTAAACATTTGATGTGCCCAGAGAGGAGGTGTAGAACTTCATTCACTGGAGTGAAGACTTGAGCTTTACCATTGAGAATTTATGACATTCTGATGGTCCTCCCTGGAAATCTTATTTCACCTCTTTGTACGCACAATATTAAGTGTTTAATTCCAAGTGACTCTTCTGTGACTTTTTCGTGCTTTGGGTGAGTTCTGGCATGCTGGCTTGTAAAGCGAGAGGCTTTCATTTGTATTGTATGACGTGTGCAAATGAAACTTTAAAACAAAATCGTTTCCCAACCCAACACCCTCTCCACAAAGGGGACAAGAAAGAGAACAATTTTATTGTTGAATAAGCATCTAACCAGAATGTGATGTGCATCATGGGCAATCTGCTAAGAGATTTGAAAAGACAGAAAGAAGTCTCACCCCTTATTAGCAAAGCAGATAGACCCCATTCCATGACATGTAAACAAGAATTAGTTCTGAAAAAAGAGGAATTGACAGCACCATTTGTTACACATAGGTTACCCCAGATTCCCTTGGCCATTGGGGTGTCCCTCTGGGTTTGATAATTTTTTTATACAAAGGAAAATGGAACTTCTCTATCTGTATGAAAGGACGTGGTTTTGCAGCCTGGAGCCAGGCACCCACTGAAGTTAGCCTCTCACCCTCTCCAGGAACTGGGAGACAGGGATCCTATTTTCCCTGGATATTCACATCACAGACAGACAGAATGTAAGCAAGACATTGTGGGTCAGAAAGCTGGCAAAAGGCTTATTCAGCTTCAGAAGGATTTACATATATTTCTAAGAGATGAAGAAAGAACAAGTTTTCGAAAGTAAATCCTCTAAGGAAAGGGAGAGGGGAAGTCTCTTCCATTTATAAAAGGGAGAATTCAACCTCTTATTTTTAATTTTTCCTTGCCCTGCACTGCTCTGCATCAGGCCTGGTGCTCCGGCATCTCCTCCATGGCCAGCTGCCTCTATTCTTGTGTTGCAAACCACATGCACTGCCCAAGTCCTCATCCTGAGCTTAATGCTACGTGGTTATGGCCCAAGCCGCCTTCTGTCCTCGGCCCTCATTTCGCCTTCCGTGTGTCCACTGGGCGAACCAGACCCAGACCACTCCCACGCCCTTCACCCGCCTGATGTCTCGGGGCTTCTCCTTCCACCCGCCTCTGCCAGTTGCAATCTGTCTCCCCACCATTTCCCCAGCCACTGGCCCCCTCCCCCAGGATGTGTTTCTCTCGCATTCCTCACCTGTGGAGTTTTGGAGACAAACCCAGATTTGAATTTGCACCCTGCCATTTCCCATCTGGGGGCCTGGACAAGCATCTCCACCTCTGTTTCATCATCTGTAAAATGGTCGTGATGCTGCCCGACTCATAGGCTTCCCAGAAGGACTGGCATGGGTAAGATGAGATGGCACCCAGGGCACTGACAGTCCCCATGCCTTTTACCCGGCGAGCTCTGGGGCCTTGGTAAACATTTGATGTGCCCAGAGAGGAGGTGTAGAACTTCATTCACTGGAGTGAAGACTTGAGCTTTACCATTGAGAATTTATGACATTCTGATGGTCCTCCCTGGAAATCTTATTTCACCTCTTTGTACACACAATATTAAGTGTTTAATTCCAAGTGACTCTTCTGTGACTTTTTCGTGCTTTGGGTGAGTTCTGGCATGCTGGCTTGTAAAGCGAGAGGCTTTCATTTATATTGTATGATGTGTGCAAATGAAACCCGAGGCCTCCGCTCATAAATAATCCACCTGTTCTTGCTCTCCTCAAAGGATGTTTTCCTGCACAATCTGAAGGCCCTGCAGCTGCCTTGAAATCTCCAGAAAGTCAGTGTACAAATTCACTTAATTTTATTAAGTCTTGACCCATGTGAACTATGTACGGGATGGAGCCGACAGCTAAAGGACGGACTGAAAAACGCTTCAGCTATGTTGTCAGAGCCCCCAGCAGTGGCGGGTTTGATACAGTGAATGTTGATGTGAAGATTGACACGTCCTGGATATTCCAGGACATAGAAGATGGTGGTGAGGAGCACGGGTGTCCTCCGGAAGAAGCAGCCCGAAGGCTCGGTGTGCATAGAGGGGCGCTCAGGAAGCAGCTGGACTCCTCAGAGCAGAAGCTGTTGCCAGCTGTGGGCAAATCCGTGATGTCGGCGTCCAGGCTGCAGAGCAGGTAACTATGCCATTTGGACCTCTTCTCTGTATACTCCCAGGGGGTCATCATCATGTTAGATGGTGTGTTGCATCATTTCCGTGGCTGAGGAAGCTGGCTCACCTCCGGTCCATCACCTGCTCTCAGTCCCTTCTGTCCTTCCCGTCCTCTGCTCCATGTCTCAGGGGCTGAGCCTGCCAAGCAGTTTCCCAGGCTCCCTTGCGCACTGGCTTCCATCTGCGCCCAGCCAATGGGAGGCACCAAAGGGAGGAGGAAGGGAGAAGTGAGGGTATTTCCCCCTCTCTTCTGCTCTGAGGCTCACCTCCAGCTATGGCTGTCCCTCAGTCACCCCCTCTGCCTCCTGTGGTCCTGCCCCTGCTGGGTGGCCTGGCCCCGGGAACCCAGGACCACCACTTCCTGCCTGTGCGTCCCACCAGCCCTGGGGGCAGAGGTGGCTCCAAGCACTTGGGAATCTCTGGGGTGCCTGACATTTGTCCAGCCTTTCACATCTTCTGTCTCCTTTGTAGCAGATTCTGAAATGTTTCTTGCTGCTAAACTCCCAGGGGTGGGCTCTGTTTTCCTGGGGGAATCAACATGGGCCAGAAGTTGGTCATTTGAGTTTAGATCTCTCTCAAAGATTCAAAGCCCATGTTCTTTCCAGGTCATTTTTTGATACCTAGGCCGGCAGGAAGAGGGGGGGCCTTGTATGCATGTCAGAGGAGAAACAGCGTGGAAATGGAGTACGGCTGTAGCTGGAATCGATTCCAAGAGGCCCACCAATATTCCAGAAGCCTAGTGTCCTAAATCTGTCTGGGGCATCACCATTTTCTTGTACTTTCCTTCACTTTAATAAAATCAAGTCATTAAATGTGTATTTACATGTGCTTTACTTTTTTTCCCTTTATGTGAAACTTCTCACATGAAGAAATTCACGTATCAGGAAAATTATTTTGTTACTCTATGTGATTGTCCATTCACTTACTCCCTTACTCACTCATCACTCACTCACTCATTCACTCACTCACTCCCTTTTCATTCACTCATTCATTCCTTCTCTCACTCATTCATTCATTCTACAACCCACACTTAGCCCCACCCACCAAGAGTCATGTACCAAGTACTATGAGTTGCTCAGGCTACTGTAACAAAGTCCCACAGCCTGGGGGCTTAAATAACAGAAATGCATTTTCTCCCAGTCCTGAAGGCTGGGAAGTCCAAGATCACAGTGTGGGCAGGGCTGGGTCCTTCTAAGGCCTCTCTCCTCGGCTTTCAGATGTCTGTCTTCTCCCTGTGACCTCAGATAGTTGTCCCTCTCTGTGTGTCTATGCCCTAAATCTCTTCTTTTATAAGGACACCAGCTGTATCAGGGCCCACTCTCGTGACCTCGTTTTAACTTATTTTTTGAAGACACTTTCTCCAAATACAGTCACATTCTAAGGTACTGGGGGTTAGGACTTTCACATATGAATTTGGGGGTCACAAATCTGCCCATAACATCATTCGTTGGGGTTGAGAGATGGGGAAGTTGGGGCCCCAGCCCTGGAGATGAGCGTGCAACCCACACATGGTCATGCACTGAAATCTTCCTCCAGAAAGGCTGGCAGTGAATGCCAGAAGGTCAGCAGGCTAGAGGAAGGTGGATGGGAAACCTCTGCCAAAGGAGACTCCCCATGTGAGGGAGGGACGGGGCCCTGGGCACACCCTGAGCAGTGGAGAGGAGGAGACCTCTGCTGCAGGGGCCTGAGAGAGGCCGACCTGGGCCTGCCTGTGGGGAAATGAGGGCTGTACCTTCTGTCCCCTGAGGGTGGGGTGCACCATCTTGCAGGAGCGGGGAGCAGGGAGGGAGGCTGGATCTGTGGCTGGGGTGGAGAAGAAAAAGACGTCAACACTCACCAAGAGCCCACCAGGTGCTGGCTCAGGGCTGGCCCTGCACGTGCGTGCTCCATCATCACGCCCTCGAACCCAGTGACACACAGAGGCTATGACCAACCCCCTTTCCCACGTGGGAAACTGAGGCTAAGAGGATGAAATGCATTATCCAGAGTCACTGAGAACTGAGGCCAGGGTCTGAATATAGATTTCAGGCTGATTTCCCAATGGGTTTGGTCTAGCCAGGGAGGGTAAAGGTTGGTAGCATACATTGGACTTCAGTTAAAGGCTTAAAATTTTAAAGTATTTATAAAAATAATGAACAGCATTGTGAGAAATTTGGGAAATTAAACCCACACCCATTTTCATGACACTTTCATTGCAAATTCATTTCTAATCCAAATGCAATAGGATTACCAATAACTGCACAGGCGTTGAGGGCTCAATCGCTGATAGGCACAGTCACATGCTTGGCATGGATCAAGAGAGTTAATCCTTTAAACAATACTAACAAGGACGTAACAGTGTTATTTTCAATTTACAGGTGGGGAAATCAAGCTGCTGGGTAGTTAAGTAACTTAAGGGTCACAACCCAGCTACGTGGGGAGCTGGGACTCGAACCCAGGCAACCTGCCCAGAACAGTGACTTCAGTCAGGAACAACCACGTTATCCTGCTGCCCCAAGGGGCAAGAGACTTTCACAGCACTCTTCGCAGCCCTGCAAATATTAATATTTTTTAACTCGTCATTAATCAGTGAAAAGTGGTGCTTCAGTGTCTATTTCCTGTTTGTGAGTGTGTTTGTTTCCTATGGCTGCTAAAACAAATCACAATGAACTGGTGACTTAAAACAACACACATGCATTGTTTTGCAGTTCTGGAGGCAGGAGCCCTAAAGCCGGGTCACTGGGCGGGTCAGGGCGTCTGGAGGGCCAGGCTCTCCCCAGTGGCGGTAGTGGGTAGGGGGAATCCGTTTTGTTCCCTTTTCCAGCTTCTATAGCTGCATTCCTTGAATTCCTTGGCTCCTGGCCCCTTCCTTCAGCTTCAAAGCCAGCAAACAGCACCTGCCTCGTGGTCACATGGCCTTCACCTCCTGTATCTAATCTCCTCCCACCTCCCTCTTGTAAGGACACCTGAGATTGCAGGTAGGGCCCACCTGGATAATCCAGGTTCATTTCTCCATCCCAAGATCTTCAGCTTAATCACCCCTACAGTCCCTTTTGCATTTTAGGTAACACCCAAAGGTTGCAGGGATTAGAGGCTGGTTATAATTTAGGGTCTGTTATTCAGTCTGCCACAGTGAGGTCAGTCACTTTCTGCTTAAGGTATAGAAATAATAACAGAATTAAGTATTGTTTTATATTTAATGTTTCAGGCTGGTCTCAAAAACTAAAAAGAGAGACTTTTCTTGTCTCTTTCAGATATCACCACATTTTATACAGTCAGAAGGCACTCAGCCTGACTCTGATTAACCTGGGGCCACGCCTCAGGTTCACTTTGGAAGGAGCTTGATTATAAACCACACAAGAGGGCACACTCCCTTCTGTCACTCCTGAGACTCTCCCCCAGGGTCTCAGAACTAGAGTAGAAGAGGGGGCTCTTGGTCTTATTTTTCATAATAATGCATCATTTTATTTAATCTTCACAACAACTCTCTGAATAAGGGGCAATCATCTCTATTTTACAGATAAAGATACGGAGGGTCATAGTGGTGAACAAGCTCAGTTAAGGCCCCACGGCTGGTACGCGGCAGTCAGGAGGCAAAGACAGGTCCTCAGCCAGGGAGGCAGCGTTTGTCCTCGAGTAGCAGGTCGCCTGACCTGAACTTGGGGAAAGGAGAGGTGCTGCACAGAGCTTGTCCATGTAGGCTGTGAGCACACTTTTCATGTTTCCTGGTTTCCTATAAGAAAGGTAAGATTGGCCCACTAAGGGGATTTGAACTAGGAGAAGAGAGGCCAGACTGTGGTACCAGCAGCCCAGACTTTTCCCTCCAGGCTTCTTTCCATCCCTGCATGCATTTCCTCTCTGTGTAGCTGCGGTCTGTCTGGGTTCACATCCAGTCTGGGTACCACTTTGCATGAGACCCAAGCTCCACCATCTCCCCAGGATAATTAAAAAGTCTTCAGGTCCCTAACTGTTAGACAGGTAGGCTGGTTCCAACTTCGCACTTTTCTAAGTACTACAGAGATGAATTCTTTTATTTGCAGAAACTTTTTTTTATTTTTCCTGAATTTCAATCCTTTCCTCAGAAGAGTTTCACAAGGGCATAGCTCAAATGGGGGGCAACAGAGCACAGCGTCAAAAGCGTGAGTTTGGGAGTCAGACGGTCTGGACTCCAAAATGCTGTGTGACCATGGGCCAGTTGGCTGGCCTCTCTGATCCTCAGTTTCCTTGTGTGTGAAGTAGGGGTAAGGGAATTCATCACAGGCTGGTAACAAGAGGATTACTTGTGACAACGCAGATAAGCGCTTAGCCTACAGGGCTCGGGCTCAGTCCCCTTAGGTGGGACCAGCAGACCTTGGGCACTGGTTTAGGGATAAGGACACCTTAAAAGTACTGATGTGGGTGCATTAGCACTCAAGAGATGTCTCTGAAGTATTTTAGATCATCTTGAAAAAATACGTATGAATGTTTTACAAAATGCAATTTTGTCAGAATGTCAAACTGGCCAAGTGACAAAAAAAAAAGGTTCACCTCGGTGTGTGTGAAAATCTTAGGCCGTGTTTACTACATCCTGAGTAAGCGCCTCCTGCCTCAATGCTACAGAATTCAGGAGCTGGAGCTGTCTGAGAGGGACCTTCTCCAGAGGGTGGACCAGCTGAGCGCCCGCGTGGTCCAGGAAAGAAGCGCCTCTCTCCGGGCCCAGGAGAAGCTGCAAGCACTGCAGGGGGAGCTCGTCAGCCAGGTACTGTTTTCCTTCTCTGCCCAGGTTCCAGCCCAGCAGGGTGACCCCATATATTTGGGCCAGCCCGTGAGAGCCCAGCCAGGGGGTTGGAGGGATCCTAATTCCAATGGAGCAGGCAGGGGCTGTGGGGTCTGTGGCAAGGTCACGTGGCCTCTGTGGGCCTCAGCAGCCTCATCTGTAAGATGGGATCCCCGCGCACTGTGCCAGTGCTTTGGGTGACCTGTGGGGGCTGGGCACCTGCTGGGAGCTCTTGTCAGAGATTCATTCTGTGGCCTTAGTGCCTAATAACAGGAGCTGGCTCTGGCCTAACATGAGCTGATGGGTGATGCAGTGACCCTCCCTCAGGAGCTGTGTGCAGGTGGGGAGACAGGATACCAGTCACTCTACAGCTGGACGCTGGGTGCTGTGAGGGAGACACTGGCACAGCATGTGTGTATGTGGGGGAAGCCATAGAGAATGGAGACATCTGATTTGGGCCTTGTGGGAAGGACATGCGAAGTGTGGGTAACAGCGTGGGCAAAGGCAGGGGCAGGTGGGTGAGCATACCCGGCTCAGAGCAGAGGGTGTGGGCGGGGAGAGGGCACTGGTGTTCCAGAGGGACTGAACCCCAGGGCCACAGTGTGGACCACATTCTGAAGGCAATGGGGCAGGCTCTGTAGGCAGATGCTGGAGGTCAAACCCTGGCCCTGCCACTCACTAGCGAGGGCAAGTGACCTAGGGCAAGTGACTTAACCTCTCTGGGCCTCAGTTTCCTCATCTGTGAAGTGGGATGATGGAGCAGCCACACCATCGGGCCTTGTGTGGGTTGAGTTCGAATGTGTAAACCACTCACAGCAGTAGGCATTTAGACAACATGGGCCGCTTTCATAATTATTAGCCTGTATTGAAATACTCCAGGGGAGAGATGATGAAGGCCAGAGGTAGGGCAAGTTTAGGAATCGGAGGGCAGCTGTGTGCGGCACCAGTGATCCCTGGAAACACTGTTTCCATGGATTGCTGCTTACAGTCCAGTGCAAAGAGTGTCAAGTTGCAGGTTGACTTCCACAGTGGGTGGTGAAATCAATTCCGTGAGTCAAAACCAGCACTTAAAAAGTGGAATTGACTAGGAAACATGAATAGGCACCACATGTATGAAGGGGGGAGCTATTTCATGAAACTTCTGTCTCAGCTGTGCGTGTGTGCATGCGTGTAATGTGCATGGTGCTAAATGTGTTTCTTATAGTGGGGGACAGTTGAACAAGTTCAAGGAACACTGGTTTAGCCAGTGAACTAGAGTGTGGAAAGATAAGGAGTTCAATTAAATTGAAATTAGTCTGAGATGCCAGGAAGACATGTCAGGGCCGTTTTTTCCCCCTTTATATTGAACTCTTCACATGCAAAAAGGCGACTTAATGCTCCTTGGCTGGCGCATCAGCAGCCCCAGAGCTCTGAGCACTAGATGCAGTGGTGGGGTGTGGGATTCCACCAAAAATGGACTCGCTCTGTGGGAATGAGTTTAATAAAAAAAATTTTAGCCATTGCCTATATACATGTCAGATTTCCAAGGTGAGCCAGACACACAGACCTGCAATCATGAGATGTTCACAGTGTGATGGGGAGACAGAGGATGCGGGTGCTTGGCCTAAATCTCTCGCTAGAAGCACCTGCATTTCACAGCACGTTTTGTCAGAGTGCGTGAATGAGTTGTCTATGCCCTTTGCACTTGATAGCTTCCACATGGCAGGTTTACTCAATTGTTGTCAATATTCCCAGCAAGCATTTGCATACAAAGACAGCTCATTTCTGTAGTGATCTGTGGTCATTCTGAAAGCTGATAGAGGCAGATCCGTCTAGGCAGTGCACCGCCGTGTGCCCAGCACCACCGATTACGGGATCCACACCGTCGGGCAGACCAGGGCAGTTTTCCTACCAGGGAATGTGACCCCAGGTTCATCTACCCCATATCCCGCCAGATCAAGCTGTCAAGCCTTCCGAGCTGCTCCCGACTTGCCTGTGTCCTGTTTGCACTTGTGGGTTTGCTCTGGCTTCTGCAAGCTCCCCACATGGAGAAGCAGCGCAGGTACCAGCAGCTGGGAGAGAATTTAGCACAGAGGCAGTTGTACCTGTGTGCTTAAATTAATTCTGAAAATGAGCCAAGGACTCCCATTTCGCAGTGGCTGGGTCACCCCTGCCCAGCTCACTGCATGGGTCAGGGGAAGGCAAGGTTTGAGAACAGGGAGGGTGCTCCAGGGGCTGCAGTGACTTTTAGGCGTGATAAGTTATGCAAGTCACATCCGAGTGTCTGTCCTGAGGGGTCAGCAGTACCTAGCTCCATTCACAGTACTGAGCAGCTGCTATGACCTGGTGGTCCTGTCTCACCAGCCAGAAGCCGAGGCCAGCTGACCCTTGCTGGGCCAAGTATTAATCTTTAGGCACCGGGAAATGGAGAGATGCGGGAGGTCCTGGGGTGGAAGTGGGGAGGCTCAGGGGGTCCAGGCGGACTTTACAAACTGGCGCGGTGGTACTCAGTAGTGGAAGCCCTGGAGCAGCTCAACAGATGCGCACCAGCTGACGCCCATTCTGCCCGCTGCGGTTTCCTTCCCAGGACTCGGGGAGCCCACAGGCGTGCTGGGCCCCTGCTGTGGAGAGCTGAGCAA
Organism: Manis javanica; assembly: GCF_040802235.1. Lineage (NCBI taxonomy): Eukaryota > Metazoa > Chordata > Mammalia > Pholidota > Manidae > Manis > Manis javanica. Next base: position 168,979,554 of record NC_133160.1, on the reverse strand, counting down.
GACACTCGCCTCCACTGCAAAATCTAAGGGAACGTAAAAAAAAAAAAGCAGTAAGCAAGATAAATAATGTTTTGAAGGAGTATTTCCATGCAAAAAAATCCATGATGAACACAATCCCGAAGTTTACACGACGACAGATCGATGCAAGCGGTGTGCCCCTGGGTGGCTTCCTGACGCCCTCCTCCGCCGCCGACTTGCAGGTTCTGGAGAAGGAGCGCGCGGCCCGGCGGCAGCGAGGGCGGCTGCGGCATCTGCGGGAGCGGCTGCGGCGCAAGGACGCGGCGCTGGGGCGGCAGGCGGCTGCCCTGGAGCGCTGCCGGCGGAGCCAGCAGCGCCAGCTGGGGCTGGTGCGCGAGCAGGAGCGCGGCCTGCGGGCGCAGGTGCAGCGGCTGGAGCTGGGCGTGCGGCGCCTCTGCCGCGCCGCGGGCCTCCTGCTGGCCGAGCTGGCCGCCCCGGGCCCGGCCGGGCTCCCGGTCGCCGTCGACGAGGCCGCGGAGCTGCGCGCCCTGCAGGCGAGGGCTGAGCGCTGCGAGAGCGAGCGGGACGAGGCGGCGCGCCGGCTGCGGGAGCAGCGCGCCCCCGAGCGCCGGCTCCGCGGGCAGCTGGAGGAGCTGCGCTGCCGCATCTATGAGCTGAAGCTGTCGGAGATCGGCCTGCAGGGCCGGGTGGAGGACCTCGCCCAGCAAAACAGGAACCTGCGGCAGGAGCTGGTTGCCCAGGCCCCCAGGGACAGAGCGCCCAGCATCGCCTCTGCTGGTCACTGTAGCCTGGTAAGTGGCCACAAGCCGGGGCACGAGTGATTTATCGCTTTTTTTCTAAAGTTCTGGTACAGCCACTTGCTTAAGTCACTTACTTAATTACTCTTTCAGTGTCCAGTCTTCCTATTCATCTGCCTGTTCCATCCATCCATCCTTCGTCCCATCCAGCCACCTACAACCGTCTGCCCCACGGTCCTACCCATGCACCCTCACCCACCCATTCTCCGCACCGCACCCTCCCTCCCCACCTGGGCCCCTGCTCATCCACTTCACTTGCACACCCAGCCATCCGCTTGTCCACCCGTGCTCCCTCCCCTCCTTCCCCACCATCTGCTTGTCCGTCTCTCCAGGCAGCCAGTCAGCTACTCTCTGTCCCTCACATGTGTTCCCTCCAGACCGTCCATCTATCCGACATTCCATGGGTTCCTGCCGTGTGCCCAGCCCTGTCTAGGGGAGCTCCTTGGTGTGCAGTGCATGTCACTGCCACGTGCTGGGGCCGTTTCCCTGCTCCACGCCCTCCCTGTGGAAAGCAGTCAACCCCTTTTCCTCCTTCCCATCTCCAAAGGTGATGGCGGTTCGCTGCACGGCAGTTCCTCACATGGTCTTCATTTCTCCTTCCTTAGACTGTGAGCCCCTTGAGGGCAAGGCCCGGGTCTGATGGGTCTTTGCAGCCATGCCTGGCAGCAGTGCACAGGAGGCCCGCAGGACTGGGCAGTGGAAAGCACATAGGGTTGGATCCCTTGCTGGTTCTCCTGTTTACTAGCTATGTGAGCCTGGGCACGTTTCTTAAGCTCCAGAAGCAAGGGCAGACTGGGTGTTTATTTATTCACTTGACTGACAGAATAATAAAAATTTGCATTTAATATATTCCTGCCATGTGCTTGGCCCCCAGCGGGGTCCTTTCAAAGCTGTTGTTCCATCTAATGCTCATGCAGACTGTGACGCGGGTACTCCTGATACCCCACACCATGATGGGGAGGCTGAGGTTCAGGGAGGTGGTGCCCTGGCCTGCTGTCACACAGCTAGCAAGAGGCCGAACTGGAATTTGATCCAGATTTGATGGGCTTCCAAAGTACCCTGTTCTCCTGCACCAGGCTGCCTCCCCGGAAAGAGCGCGTTAACTCAGCTCCCCTCCAAAAGCTAGGCATCCCTGCTTCTCTCCCCTGGGTCAGTTGGCACTTAAGGGAAAATGAGAGCCACCTTACCCAAAGGGGACTGCTCATTCAAAAAAATCAAATTTGTCTTTGGATTCAGACAATCTATTTTAAATTAAATGGAACTTTAAACTATCTCCATTTTCTTAGGATAGTGAAGTTTATCCTGCCAAGATCATTTTAGTGCTGAGTTTGTCTGTGGTCATATTTTGTCTGTCTGTCTACTCTGTCATCTGCCTGTTGTTGCTAATCTGCTGCCCTGTTCTTTCTCCATTGTGTCCATCCGATAAAAGGAAAACAGTGAGTGTTTAATATTGGCAACATGTAATTTTGGAAAATAAATCATGTGTAGATGGAAATTGTCATTCAGAATTCTTTCTGTAATTTTCCTAAAAGTAAGACTGAAATTTCAGGCTGTGGCTTAAGACTTTATTCTCCCCATCTCGCAGTCTCTCCATACACTGCGACTCATTCTTTCTTCTAAGGAAAAGCTGAACTCTAAGGGACTCCTGCTAACATTTTGGATGTTCCATGTTCTCTCATGTACTCCATAGAACTGCCTGTGAGCCAGGGGCTGTTATCCCACCGAGTAGCTGGGATAGCCGAGACCCGGGACGTTAAGGGACTTGGCCACAGGCACCCAGCTACAAAGTACTGGGGCCAGCACGGGGACATGGGCCAGATCAGAGCTGGGACTGCAAGCTGCTGCTGTTGCCTTGAGACCCTGGGGCCAGAGTTTGTTCCTGAGCATCTGGGGCCGTGTTGGTGGCTGGATTCAGGAGTTGGTGGGCCACCAGTTTGCAAGCCCCCCACGATGCATCTGTGACCTTGGTGTTTCACACTCGCTGTTTATAGGTCCCAGTGCTCTGGGGACTGCATCTCACATGGGGCTCATGCTCTTGAGATTTTGCTGGAGATGCTGTGCACTGTCAAAAGCCTCTTGAAAATTCCCTAAATTGCCCATCAGTCATGGTCCCCAGCCAGCCCTCCTCTAACGTTAGGAGAAGCCAGGCCCTTGTCAGCAGAGGAAGTTGGGGCTGCTGTTTAGGAACCTGTGGAAGAGAAAAGTGGGTCCCTCAGCATCGGAGCCTCTCGCGGGGTCGGAGCCAGTGCAGGTGAGATGCTTATGCATGAGAGGCAGGGGGGACCCCAAGCGGACGCCAGTGCGCCTCTGCCTCTTACCCACCGTGATGCCTCTGGGCAGGTTACTAGACCTTTCTGTGCCTCAGTGTTCCCAGGTATGAAACGGGAATGATACTGAGACTGGCTTTCTAGGGTGATTATGAGGATGAAAAGGAAGGTATGGGGAAGGCTCTTAGTGCCACACCCCGTACATCGTGAGTGACCTGTCACATCTGGCTTCTGTCCCCATCACCAGTGCCATCTGCCTGGGCTTGTGGTCGTCTGGTGGGATGTCGGGTGGGATCACCCGCTCTGCCTACACCCTAGTTCCTCTCTTGCTTGGCCTTTTGCTTGTCCAGGGCTTCTCCTGGACTGGAGTAGGTTAAGTGTGTGATCGTGATTCATCACCGTGATCTGTGGGGGCTGCCTGGGCTGAAAGGCCGGGAGTGCACGGGGCCTGTGGTCACCAGCTCCTCCACTGCAGGGGCCCCCTGGAGAGGGCTGTCTCCAGTGTGGTTCTCCTGGTGAGCGTCGGAGAACCTGTGTTGGGAGGTGCGGGTCAGCTTGCAGGAGGGGTGAGGTGGGTGAGGCTCCCTCCCTGTCAGGAGACCCGGGGAGGGAAGGAGACTGGCCTTCATCCTTGGAGCTGGGCCCTCTTATATTCATAACAAGTACATAAGACCTGCCACCAGGCTGATGTTCTGCCTGCTTCATAGACGGGGAAGTGGGGACCCAGGGCCACGCAGCTCAGGAGCCAGGGGGTTTAATCCCAACCCCTGCTGTTCCTTCACGTCCAGCCAGCCTCTGGGTTGGGAATTTCCCAGGCAGTTTCTGTTTTTCATGCCTCTGCATGCAGACCCCCAGTGGTAGATTGGAATGGCCCTGCAGCTATCCTGAACTTGGGCTGCTGGGCTTCTGAGACCACCATGAGGCAGGAAGTGACACAGAAGGTAGGAGGGATGCAGAAATGACACAGAACACTGAGCAGCCAGGGCCTTGTCCAAGGGAGGCGAGCAGGAGGCCCCAGCCAGCCTGGAGGCCCCAGGAGACCATGTGCAATTGTGGCCTGCCAGGTGCACCCGCCTGGCTGGAGCTCAGGGGCAGGGAAGGGCCCCATCACCCTGATTGCTCCTGGAGGAAGTGCTCCTGGGAGTGTCAGCGCCCTAGAGCTGCTGAGGCGGAGCCCGAGGAACTGAGTGCCTTACAGCAACAGACATTTAGAACTCCAACGCCAACGAGTCAGCAGGGTGTGCTCCCTCCGAGGCCTCTTCCGGCCTCTAGGGCTGCAGAGGTGACCCGGCTCCTGGCCCCAGCACCCCAGTCTCCGCCTCCGTCCTCACTCGGCCTCCTCCCTGTGTGCCTGTGTCACTTCTCAGGACAGGTTGTACTGAATTAGGGCCCCTCCACCCCAGTATCAGCTCATCTTAACTTACAACTGCAAAGACCGTGTTTCCGAAAAAGGCCCCATTCACAGGTACAGGGGGGATCGGAGGTAGGACCTGAACATGACTTAGGAGACAAATGTTATGTGGCAGGTGACAGCTCAGGCCTCCCCCCCACCTCCTTCAGGTGGTGTTCCCTCTTCTGGTCCTCCAGAGGTCCCCAGGCTTCCCTTCTCAGGGCCCTGTGGGTGCACTGTCACCACCCAGGACTGGGGTGGGGAGTGCACGGGGTGAGCCGCGGAGACAGCGCTCGGGGGAGCCAGGGTGCCTTGGCCTGCTTCAGCCGTCACCCCCTAAGGACCCACGTGCAGGGTGGTCGTCCTGGCAACAAGCACATGAAACCGTTTCTGGATCCACGTTACCCTCTTGGGGTCGTGCGAACGCAAGCCCCTTCCCAAGAGCAGCCTGTGTGACTGTGCACCCCCTACCCTGCCCTACTTGCTCCTTCACTTCTTTCTTCTTTCCAACAAAAGCAGACCCTTTCAGGACAGCACTGCCCTCTTGATCTTTTGTTACATCCTCTGTTCTGCACAGCACTTGGCACATGGAGGAGCTTGGTAAACATTTACCAAGTGCTTCCCCAAGGAGGAGGGAGGGAGGTGCACCCTATTCTCAGTTACTGGAGCCCCGTGGCTGCGGGCAGGCCCCTGTGAGGCTGAGAATCAGAGGAGCTGCGTTCTGGCCCATGGTTGACACTGTGAGCTCTGGACGGCTTTAGTGCCTGTGGATCCTGCTGGGCCCCAGAGTAGCAGAGCTTGCTATCTACCAAGAGCCCTGTAAAGATGGAACATCGGTTGGGTAACATTTCCAGCATAAGCATCATTGGGCGCTCACCCAATGGGCTTCTAGCAATCTGAAACGGAGCCCTGTGAGAACCCAGGCTGGGAGAGGTCCCGCGAGGAGAGAGCTTGCTTCCGCTGTGTCTGCTTGATCGTGGCTTGTGTGTTTCTTGCATCACATGCTCTGACTTGCAGGGGAGGTAGGCTCTCATCCCACTTGCTGAAGATCCCTCCCAGGGGCACTCAGCCCTGCAGGGAGCAGTTTCCTGTTAAGGCCAGACAATAATGGTTCCCCCAGGAGGAGACACGTACAGCTCAGAGGTTCCCCCACCTCGGGGGGCCAGTGCCTGGCTCTACTTCTTGGGACCCTGTAAGCTTTTTGAGTCATTTCATGTCTTTGTCTCCATTTCCTTATCGATCAAATGGGGACCTAGGCACTGAGTGAGTTTCCTGGGGCTGCTTGGCAAAGGACCACACACAAGGTGGGCCACGAGGGCAGGGCGGGGGGTGCACAGGTCATCCCTCTGGGCATGTCTGCCTCTGTGTCCAAACGGTCCCTTTTTAGAAGGACACCAGCTCTACTGGATTGAGGCCTATCCTAGCTAGTCACCTCTGTGGAGACTGTATGTCCAAACCAGGTCACCTTCTGAGGTCCTGGAATCCAGAAGCTCAGCTCCTGAAGTTTGGGGGAACACAATTCAGCCCATAACAAGACCCCCTCTGGATCAGCTGTTCTGAGGCCCCACGAGAGGGTAAAACGTCAGGTCCAGTTCCCTGACGGTGGGCGACACGGGCTACTTCAGCTTCTTGTGTGGATGTGGACCATCCCCTAGGTGTATGGGGGCATCTTTGTGCACTTCCCCCGCCCTCTATCTGTTGTTGACATGTTTAGTCCCTTAGTGACCTTCAGAGGGAGGCACTCTTTTGTCCCCATTTTACAGATGAGGAAGTGGAGATTCCGAGAGGTTCATAACCTGCCCAGGGTCACATGGGTATTCAGTGTTGGGCCAGGATCTGTGCCCCATGGGCTGATCCCATAAGTGTGCTGCAAGCACCATGCTTTGCTTCTCCTATAAATGCTGGTCAGTGGGTCAGTGATCAGTATTCTGTGGGTGCCCACTTGGTGCCTAACTCCATGAACCTGAGTTGCATCCAGGGGCAGGGAAGTGCATGAGAAACCCCTGCCTCATGTGGTGACAAGCACCTGCATAGAGGGGTGGGGACAGAGGATGGTGAGAGGAGGGGTCCAATAGCCTGTGGGTCACTGCTGGGGCCCTGGTGCTAGGAATGGGCCTGGACCCAGGGCCGTGGGGTGTGGCAGGGGCTGCCAGGCTCTGTGCTACTCTCAGAGCACCTGACAGCCCTGTCTTGGGCCACCTTGAGAGGAGGACATCCTCCTGAGAAGGCCCCTGGGAAGATGTGACATGCCAGCCAGTCACCAGCTCTCAGACAGTGTAGCCCGAGATTTTAGAATGTAAATACTAGAACCTATTGATAAGCAAACTGCAAAGCCAGACATTGCTCCTCAGTGTCTTGGTCTGGAGTTGTGTCAACCTCAGTGGCCCATGGCCATGGCTGTGTACCTAGGAAGTCATAGGCAGGGTTTTGAGAGCATCGCACACGTGTGCGACTTCCCAAAGTGACAGTGCATTTTGGAAGGGGCCGGGACCCAGGGAGGTAGGAGCCAGGGAACTGAGGCAACCCCAGATCATCTCCCTTTACAAATTCCCTGACTCTCATCACCTGTGAGCAAGTTCAAATTCCTGCCCACAGTTTTGGAGGCCCCCGCTGCTCTGGGCTGGGATCCTTCTCCAGCCCCACTGCCCACTCCTTCCCCTGACCCTGTCCCAGCTTCACTGAGCTTCTGCAGGCTCCTCATGAATGTGCCGGGCTCTTCCTCCCTGCCTGCCTTCCACGCATCTAGAAACTTCTAGCGCCCTTTCCCCTCAATGGCGGGGTAAACCTCTGCTACTTTCTCTCAGTTCAGTACTGCCCTCAAGGCTTCCCTGACCTTCTCCCTTAGCGACATGACCCATACCTGGAAGCTCTGACTCCTGCTGGGCTGGGCCTGAAGCCCATCCCCACAGCTGTGTGTTCCTCATCACTACCAGCTGGCACTGATTCCGCCCCACATACCAGCCCCTGGCCATGGGCTGTGAAATTGAAAACCTAGCAAAGGCTGAGCCCTGGGGAAGTGTGCATCAGATAGAAAGTCATGAGCGACTGTTAGGGCGCCCCCACCCAGACGGGCCTGTTGGTTTTATCTGATGGGCTCTGGGCGTCATGGTGTGAATTATGGTGAGAGTAATCACTGTGAGAAGATATTTTATTTACATCATATTTACAAAGTGCTTTCCCAGACAGGATCTCATCAATGCTGGGCGGTAGTCGGGCAGGGATCAGTGTCCTTGTTCCCAGTCCCACAGCCCAGAAGACAGGCCTTGCCTGGGATCTCAACTTTTATAGTTTCTAGAGCAAGTCATTGGAGTCCAGGTCCCTGAAGACACGGACCATTCCAAGGACAAACCCCAACTGGGAAGGCGTTTGGGGAGGGGGTTCTGCTCAGGGTCCTGGGTGAAAGGAAATCTGAAAGGACTGTGATTTGTAAGATAAGCAAGGCATACCGGCGGATGCATGTGAATGTTCTTTAGCAAGTGGGCACTGGGCACCTGCCACAGCCCAGGCCCTGTGCCAGGCACTGGGCTGGACAGGTGACCCTGGTCTTTGAAAGCTCACAGGCGAGACAGACACAGGTGTGGACAGTGGTGATTCGGGCTGCAGACTGCTAAGGCAGGGGACAGCCTAGGGCTCACGCAGGGAGATGGAAAGTCACACTTGTAAAAATATCAGTGTCAGGCTGTCATCCCAGAGCTGAGATCATGTTCCACATTGACAGCAGTATCAGGAATACTGGACGCTCTGCCAGCCTCTCCGCTCTGCTGTGTGAGTAGAGCGACCCCCAGTGGCAGTTACAAGAATCTCTTCTTGTTCAGCGAGTTCCAGGCAGCTCACGGCTTGCATGTATGCAGAAGTATACATGACACATTTGTTTGTTACTCACTCCAGCAGCAAACAAGGGCTTTAGAACACAGTGCCAATAATGTCAAAAAATGAAACATAGGCAAAAGTCATGAATACACAAATAATATAAAAGGAATACAAATAGCCAGTGGTCTTACACAGAAAGGTCAGCCCTACTAGTTATAAGATAAATACAAATGTGCAAAACCTCAATATTCAATTTTATTCTGAATATTTGTCAAATATTAAAAGTACCTTGGCACTGCTGAGAGTTGGTAAAAATTGGAAACAGCCTAAATGTCCAATAAAAAGGAACTGATTTGGTAAATGAAGGCATTCTTCATGTTAGAGATAATTGGACAACCGTTAAATACCAAAGTGCAGAAGAACTTGGAGAGAAATAATCCTCTCATAATATCAAAGGATAAAAATGAATGAAGCAAAAATCGACATTTTATAAAAACACACTTTTGAAAGAATTTAAATGTCTATGTATAGAAAAAGCTTGGAAGGGTAAATTCTAACATATTCATCACATTTGTGCCTGGGTATCACTGTATTCCTCACTTTCTTCTTTTGGCCTGTCTTTCAAAATAAATTACATGTTAAAGCTAAAGCCATATAAAGTTACAGGCAAATGCTCCCATGAGTGTTGAAAAGAATGAAGGTTGGCAAAACTGAGCAGAGAGGTGCAGGAAGGGAGAGAAAGCTCGGGTCAACTTGGTAGCTCTGGGCTGTAGTCCTGCTCTCCCACTGTGTGTGCTGTGTGATCTTAGACAAGTCACTCTCCCTCTCTGAGTACTGATTTCATCATTTGCGAAAGAAGCCGGGGGTGGGGGTGTCACATCATCTCCTAAGATGTCCCTCACTGGATCTTACATCCTCGAGGCAGCAGTCTGTGTGTGTTTTATCTGTGGCTGTGTCCCCAGCTCCAGAGCAGGGCCTGCCACATAGTAGGTGCTCAAGAAGGATTTGTTGAACTGAAGTCAACTTGGGTATTGGAGCAAAATCCAAACAGAAATAACAGTGCAACCATGGTGCCCTTCGACACGCCTTTCTCTGTCCCTTTCTCGTCCTCACCCCTCTCCCCTGCCTGTCTCACTTCATTGAATTTCTATCTCCTCCTTTCTCCATCCTATCCCTTCTTTTTCCTTCTCATTTACTTTCTCTCTCTTTGGCTTTCTCTTTCTCCTTCATTCCCTCTTCTCTGCCTCGTTCCAACAGTGATTTTACAATGCTGACAAAAATGTTAGTTCTGATCCAGTGGGAGGCAAACAAATAAAAACAAGAGGGAGCCCAGGAGCGGCAAGCAGGAGGCCTGGCGCGGGCCAGGCCGGAGCGGGTGCCGGGGCCCTTGGCTCACTCGTTCGGGCAGAGGCCCTGCCTCAGACCTGTTAAAAGCTTCTGGGTGATTCGCAGGTTGGCCAGGGTTGAGATGCCTGGTCTATAAGGAGAACTGGACGTGACACAGACCATCACGCGGATAACTGCAGGGTCAAAACTTGGAGGGGAGGTGCTGGTGCTTGAAGAGGGAATGGGTTTAATCTGGGGGAGGTCAGCCGAGGCCTCCTTAAGATCTGGCCTTTAAGCCCAGCCCAGTGGGGAGCAGGTTGGCAGGCAGAGATGTGCGGGCAGCAGGCATCCCAGAGTCTTCTCAGGGGACGGGCCAGCCGGGCGGGAGGAACAGCACATGCGGAGGTGCGGAGGCTGGTGAGAACCAGGGTGGGGAGGGGGCAGAGAGGCCGCTCTGAGTGGAAGTCAGGGTTAGGAGGGTTGGCGGCACCCTGACAGCCCGTGGGCAGCGCATGGTGCCTTATTTCAGCATTTGAACTGATCCTGTAGCCTGTGGGGAGCAGGGCGGGAGGGGTGACAGGAGGCCCAGCACTGATGCAGGGGTCAGCTGAGAGCAGAACTGAGGACCTGGGGACAGGTGAGGAGGGTACGGGCATTTCCTGGTCATTCCCCCCTTACCTGTCTGTCCGTGGGAGCCTGGGAAGTGTTTGCTGAGTAAATGCACTAGTAAATCTGAAACGCCCGCCTTCCTGCAGGTCTGTCTGTCCATCCAATCATCAAACACGTATTAAGCACCTAGTGTGTGCCAGGCTAAGGTGAGGGTGCAGACCGAGTGAAGGCAAATTTCCTTCCTGAAGGACCTCATGGTCTGGGGGAGGTGGGTGGGTATGCACTCAGCAACCTTTAGAGCCTGGTACAAGTAGCCCAGGGGGCAGAGGGAACCTGGGTGGGTTAGAGCTGGGCTTAGCCACCAGCCCCGCCTCCACCACAGTGGCAGCAATGAAGGTCTGCCTTTCAATAGGGCTCGGCAGGGAGGGAAGGCACCGACTTGGGGGTGCTCCTCCAAGTACAGCTGGCGTGCCTTTTGGGGTGCGGCTGAGGGGAAGGAGCACTGTCCAAAGACATCTGGCTGTTTGGGACTTGTTGACAGTTGAGGAACAGGACCACCTGGAGCCCCTGGGCAGGCACGCACCTCCGCTGGTGGGACACAGAGGGAACTTCTGTGCAGGAAGCAGAGGGGCCTGGGAGCCTTCACGCCACTTTCCTACTGGGAGTAGGAAGCTCAGTGGCCCCCTGGCTGGACAGACAGCCTCCTTGGAGAAGTGACTGCTGCCCTTCATTGTCTAGTGCATGGGAACAGTTTACCTGCAGGACCCAGAGGGCCATTTGGCCAGGCCAAGCCATGTGTCATCTGCTCTCCTCACCCAGGGAGGGGACCCAACTCCCTCCTGGGGTCACTGGGAGGGACCTGGGAGGACCAGCTTGGAGGGCGCACCCCAGCCAGGCGCACATAGCTCTCCTGACTTCTTGTATTTTCTTCAAGGATGCCCTGAGCCGTGTTCAGGACGAACCGCTGCCCCCACCCAGTGACGAGGCACTGACTGCCTGTAGAAGCCGAGGCTGGCGGACCTGCCTCCTCTCCGATGGTGGCCCTGGGCCGAGGGGCTCAGCAGGTGTGTGGGGCATGGGTGCCCGCATGGACACACGCCAGTGAGCTAGCATGCCTGCGACACCCTCATGATGCAGGGTGTGGTTGCTTCTGCTCTACAGGTGGGAAGGGAGGCTCAGAGAGGTAGTGTTGCTTGCTTGTGCCACACAGCTGGTAAAGGTGAGATCAGAGTCCGTGAGCCCATGAGAAGGTCCTTGACTTAGGCTCACTCCTGCAGCCTTAGAAGGTGACACATGCCAGCATGGGGCAGCAGGTGTCTCTCGGGGAGTTGCCTTTGCAGAAGACCATATAATGACCAGGAGCAAGTCTATCCCAGTGACATCGCAGGTATAGACAGGTTTGAGGTCTGGTAGCTACTGGGGATTAGAAGCCCCTTGTCCTAACTTGTCCCTAATGGGGACCAATGTCTCTTATCACACTGCTGGAAATGGCTTTGAGTGTCCCTGCTGCCAGAGCCACTGCACTCAGGGACCCCCAAAGCCACAGCATCCCCCTGGGTGTCTGTGGTTTACTTACAGTCCTTTGAAGCCAAAAGCAGTTCATGGGTGAGGGGGCCATCGAGAGCCCACGGTGCTGCTGGCTGGCAAGGCTGACATCCCCTGTCCCATTTCTGAGGAGCAGAGCTGACAGTTCAAGCAAGGTCAAAGCTGTCCTGGAGAAGGAGGAGGGGCCTGGGTGGTGGGGAGGCCCCTTCATCCTAGTGCTGACTGTGTGGGGATTGGGGGCAGCAGTCACAACTCCATGCAGCCCTCCAGGTGCCAGGCTGAGGGGGTGTGGAGGGCAATGCCCCCTGTGTGGGCTCGGCGGTTGGTGGGGGCGGCTTCCGGGCCCAGTTCTCCTGCTCCTCAGTGAATGGTCGTTTCCTGCCTCTGAGCCTCAGCCCCCTCACCTGGCGACAATGGTGATCTCCGGGTGCCTGCAGGACTCCAGGGCCCTGGGTCGGAGAGAAGGGCCGGCTCGTCCTGTGGCTCAGCTGCAAGGGGCAGTCCCGAGGCCACTCCCGGGAAGGCCTTCCTAACCCTGGGCCCTGTTGATCCCCAGGCCAGTCCTCCGAGGGGCCCGGCACCCAAGGCTGTGCTGGGGCTGGACAGGCCCCCTCTGTTTCGCCGCCAGGCCTGGAGGCCACAGATGCGCTCCTGAAAGACCTTACAGGATCTGCCTGTGGACAGGTGAGGCCAGATGCTTTCTGCACGCCCAGGGCGCCAGCTGGGTCCAATCAGCCCTACTATGTGCACGTGCAGTGTGGCCACCACACGGGAGGTAGGAGAGCAGGGTAAAGAGGCTCTAGGTTTAGAAGACCATTATGGAAGTAACAAGGGAAGATGTGAGGAGATGGGCTGGAATGCGGAGGCCTGGCGGGGAGCGGGCAGGAGGGGCACCCAACTGTGGGCCCGGGCCCGGCTGCCATGCAGCAGACTCAATCTCCTTGGCCCCTCTGACCACCTGTGTGACAGCGGCCTGACCCCTGTTCTGGAGAGGAGGCTGTGCTTTCCCAGGGCCACACAGCCCTGGAGACAGACCCGGAGCTGCTGTCTCTGCAGCCCACACTCTGCAGCATGTGTCCCCTAGGGGTCAGGAGCCTGGTTCCAACTCACTCAGTGGCTTGCTCAGCTTCTGCTCCCTGTCATGAAAGAACAAACGTGTGTGTGGCCCAGTGCTAAGGCCCGCTGGCCCTGATGTGGCTCTAAACAGAACGGGACTTGACTGGCTCCTGCATTCCTTCATGCCCAGCTCTGAGGCCCTGTGTTGGATGCGTGCCGCCTGCAGAGCAAGGAGAGAACTGAGGGCTGTCTCTGGGGCAGGGAGAGCCCGTGGGCAGCCGGACCCCCGCGGAGTGGCTGAGTTGGACAGGGAGACCTGCCTGGCGGAGAACAGCCAGTGGGGCCTGGGGTGGAGTGGGGCAGGGGTGGGCCATGGTCATGTGGGAGCCCAAGGGCTCTCAGTGGGCCTGGGTGAAGCCCGCTCTCACCCCCAGGCCTCCTTTCCTCCCAGAAGGGCCAGGCTCCAGTCCAGCCTGGGTCTATTCTGCGAGCTGGGCCAGTCCCTGGCTCTGGATAAATGCACTGAACAAGTGAATATAGACATGTATTCAAGAATATCTATGAAACACATCCTGTGTGCCAGGCACTGTTCTAGGCCCAGGGTCCCTGCCCTGGGGGAGCAGTGCTGTCCACTAGAGCCTTCTGTGAGGCTGGAGATGTTCTATCCCTGTGCATCCAAAGAGTGGCCATGGACCACACATGGCTTCGGAGCTCTCAAAATGTGGCTGCTGAGGCTGCAGAGCTGAACGTTCACTTTTATTTAATTGTTTTACATTTGAAAAGCCCCCTTGTGGCCTGTGGTCACTGAATTGACAGTGCAGGCTCTTCCCGGGGGTGTTAGACAACACACGTAGCTACACAGGAAAACGGGAGGGAAAGGTGGTAAATGGACAGAGTGGTGGCCAGGCTCAGTAGTCCGTTTGGGGAAGGCATGTCTGCGCTGAGATGTGAATGAAGCAGGAGAGGGGGCCCAGGGGAGGGAGTTCTGGGCTGCGGGCAGAGCAGGTGCAGGGCCCTGGGTGGTAACAGGCCCGGCTGTTAGGATGCCTATGTGGCTGGGCAAGGATGTGCCGAGCATGTCAGGACCCGAGGTCAGAGAGGTGGGGAGGGGAGGATGGAGGTTGGGGTTGCCTCACACGTCACTCTCCTTTCCCATCCCCAGCTTACAACGGCTGTACCCAGCGCGAATGAGCAGACCCTTCTCCTCACCTGCCACTGCCCCCCAGGGCAGCACGTGGGCAGCCCCCTCCTCCCCACGGACCTGGCCTGGATTTCGGAGCAGAGGCCCGCAGCCACCCCGGCCCCAGAGTCCTTTCTCCTGGTTCAGACATCCGCACTCCCTCCCTGGGGGCAGGCCGGGGACCTGGTTCCCCAGCGGCCAGTGCTGCAGCTCTGGGAGGCTTTCCCAGCAGACCTCCAGACCCAGCAGGTCCTGGGTGCCCAGCCCCTGCCTGCTTGCGAAGCCGCAGGGCAGCTCTGCCAGCACCATTGCCATGCAAGGTGCCATGAGGCCTCCCTCTGCCAGGAGTCCCCACAGATTCCAAGTCACCCATTTCCCAGGAGGTGGCCTGAGGATCCTAAAGACCCACGGAGGGAGGGCAGAGGGGCCCCAGGGCAGAGAACTGGGGAGAGGAGGCTGAGGAGGACTTGGGGCAGTGAGGGGGAAGCGCGCGGTGGCCAGTGCCCACCAAGTGAGGACGGCCGAGAGAACCTGGGCTGGGAGGGCGGTGCTGGGGCTCCAGAGAGCCCTGCCTGCTGCCCTTGGCCCTTAGCGGAAGACAAAGATTTGCCCCTGTCTCCCAGACTCTCCTTGTCACCCCAGGGGGCCAGCCCCACCAGCAGCCCATGGGCTCTGAGCAGACGACCTGACAGGTCTGAGCTCAAAATAGACAAATTTGCAAAGAAGGTGGAGGCCTGTTTCCAGCAACTGTCTGTCCTGAAGCCTGGGAGTGGCAGTCATCAACTGAAGGCTTCCACGCTGGCAGGAGAGGACGGGAGCTTTGCTTGGAAGTGGCACAGCTGCCAAGAGAATGCTTATTCTCCACAGGCCTTGGCAAATCTGGGTTTGAATATTTGTTTTGCTATGGAAGGAAAAGCCAAGGAGAGCGGCGAAGATGTCAGGCCACGAGAGACTGAGGCCCTGGGGACCCGGGATGTTCTTCCTGGGATGGCGCCTGGTTTGGACAATGAGAGTCCGGGCCCAGAGCAGCCCTCTGAGCTGGGTCAGGACTGGCTCTCCCAGCAGCTGAGAGCCCTTGAGAGACTGAGGAGAGAGTTTCATCAGCTCGTTTCTGAACTGAAGAAAGAGAGAAGCGAAGTCTTACACGACAATGCTGAACTTCAGGGAGACCGAGAGAGGTGCCATAAAAAGCTGTGTGGCCTTGAAAAAGAGAGGGAGAGAAATGTGAAAAAAATATCTGTGCTTGAACACGATAACTGTGTCCTGGTGGGAAACATGGCTCACTTAAAGGGGGAGCTGGACCGATATTTGCAGGTCATTTCTGACCTTGAAGACTGCAATAGGAAAAGTTACAGCAAAATTTCTGAGCTCGAAGAGGAAAATGAAAAACTGAAGGGGCGTCTAGGCCAGGTCCAGAAAGCCATGTCTGAGAGCGTCAGGCAGTCCAGAGGCATGGTGAAGCGTGTCACGCTGGAGGACTGGGAGCTCCAGGGGCTGATTTCAGAGCTTGGGGTCAGTTACAAAGAGCTGATAAAGGATGTAGTGCTGGGCATAGAAGACATGACCCAGGCCTTAAGTGGGGAGAATGAACACCTTCTCCACAGAATCCGGGTCCTGGAGGAGACAGTGGCATTGGGGATGAGTGGGGACAAGGGACTTCTGGTGAGAGCAAAGGAGGTCCTCCAGGGAGAGAGCAAGGTGGAGGGGGGCAGGGTGAACTCTGTCGAAAGGGGGGTGCAGGTGACTCAGCTTTCAGGGCAACTGACTGCAAGAGACCACGGGCCGCCCTTGGAGGACACATCTGGGCTGGCTGGAGGGTCGGGGGGATCTTCCTTGGGCACAGAGAATTCCAGGTGCCATGGCCCTCCTACTTGTCCATCAGTGGTCTGGGGAAATGCTGATGCACCAGGCACCCTGAAAGGAAACATCAGTGAAATGGGAGTAAAAGAAGCACGTTTGGAAAAAGCAGAGAAAAGCCCATGGTGTTCTGCAGACTGCAGGCGAGCTCTGAGGTCCCCGAGCAGTGGCCCCCAGGTAGGTTCTCTTCATGCTGCTTAGTCATCACACTGCTCACTTCTAGAGTGCTGGCCACCTGGGGAATCTCCAGCAGCTCTGGGAGGGAGGTGCCGTCATCATCCCCATCCTTTACCAGATGGGAAACTGCAAGCTCAGAGAGATTAAGTGACTTGCCCAAAGTCACACAGCAGGGAGGAGTGGAGCTGGGACTCTCACCGGGGCGGTCTGGCTCCAAGAGTCTCTGTGCTTACCTGGGACATAAGGCATAAGCCCACCCCTGTATTTATGCTATTCAACTGGTGTCCAGTGGAACTTGGAGGGGGTGTGTACACTTTAAGAAAAGAGCTTCTATTTTCAGATAGAGGAGTTTTTCAAGTAGCCCAAGTCCTAATTCTGCACATTGGGTCTTTAATTTTTTTTTATTATAAAGTATAATTGACATGTAACATTTGCAAGGTGTAAAGTGTGCTGATTTGATACATCATGTCTTACAATATGATCACCACCACAGCTTTAGCTAACCCCTCTATCACTCCGCGCTTTGGGTCTTACATCGTGGGGAAGAGTCGTGGGCTTCAGGACTCCATCAGAGCTCAAACCAGCTCTGTGCCTGCTCCGTCTGCGACTCCGAGCCAAGATGCAGACTTCCCTGAGTCACGGTCCTCCTCTGTGGACAATACCTGACTTCCTGGACTCCTGGGCTGAAGTGGTCATGATCTTCTTACACCACGATGGTCTTGACTGTCTTAGGGTTAGTGTTGAGCCCTTTGTACGCACTCATTCCCTTTCTCAACAATTTTATCAGTCATTTAAAGGATCATCTTGGGGATTCGTGGATTTCTTTATTGTATGTGTGTACTTCATTTCACAGGATTCTGCTTATATCTACATTATTTCCTTTCTTCCACTTTTGGTTTAATTAGCCGCTCTTTTTCCTGCTTCTTCTGTTAAAGAGCCTGCATCATTGATTTTTCAACTGTTCTTTTGTGAGCTATGCATTTAAATCTATGCCTTTCTCTGCAAGCACTATTTTAGCTACATCCCACACATTTTCATATGCTGTACTTTTTATGTCTGTTTAGTTCAAAGTAGTTTCTGATTTCTACTATGACTTCTGAAGAGTTATTTAGAAGTATGTTGCTGAATTTCCAAGCATCTGCAGAATTTTTTTGGTTATATTTTTGTTAATTGATTTCTAGTTTTATTTCACTGTTGTTAGAAAACATACACTATATTATTTTAATCTTTTAAAATTTAAGATGTTTTATGGGCCGTGTTTTATGGTCTATTTTGGTAAATATCCTATGTGCCCTTGTAAAGAATGAATATTCTACAGTTGTTGAGTATTAATTAGACCAAGTT
Source organism: Manis javanica (assembly GCF_040802235.1). Lineage (NCBI taxonomy): Eukaryota > Metazoa > Chordata > Mammalia > Pholidota > Manidae > Manis > Manis javanica. The sequence continues at coordinate 168,962,217 of NC_133160.1, read as the reverse complement.
TATGTGCTGTTCTCATAAACTGTATCCTTATTGATGCGTTGTCTATTTTGTCATTCACTCTGATGGCCTTTGAAATCTCCAACTTTGGGTGCACTCTGTGTATTTCTTCTTTTAGTTACATTGGTTTTATTCATATATGTTGAAATTATTTATGATACATGCAGATTTAAGATTATGTATTCCTGCTGAAGTGACTCTTGTATCATGACAAAATGTCTCTCATTATGTGTCATGTTTCTTGCCCTAAAGTTAAGTTTATTTGTCACTGATGTGGCCACATCCATTTTTTTCATTAGTATTTTCATGGTATACAACATATTTTATACCATCCATCTTTTTGCTGTTAGCCTGTATCTTTATGTTTAAAGAGGGTCTTAGAAACGGTATATACAGGTGACCCTCGAGCAACAAGGGTTTGAACTGCGCAGGCCCGCCTAGGTGCACCTATGTGCAAGTGTACTTCAGTATTGTCTTTATTCCTGGGGCTTGGTTTTACTCCCGCAGTGTGGTGCTTGCTTCCCGGCCCGGCCTTCAGTGGGCATCAGCAGGGTTCCCAGGGCATTCAGCAAAGATGCTCCATTTTGGCTTAGCCACAACTCCGCCATCTTTGCAGCAGCGTATGACCTCTGAAATCTTCAGCAACAGCCTCCTAGGTGCTCTCGTCTGCTAGGCCTCAGAGTCATGCATCATGCTACCCAGCTTGCAATTCAGCCAAGGCCCCATGGGCTGTTCCTAGGATTGACCTGTTACTTGTCCCAAACACCACAGCTATCCTAACATCTCTGAACTTGTCTTTAATTCCTCCACCTAGTAGGACCACTGTCTTCAGCTTAGGCACTACTCCTAAATTATGGTTTGGAAAATGTTCCAGAGAGAAATCCAGGGAGAATGCAGAGCTCACCTTAGTGGGTACCTTTTTTCTCAAGGGTTGTAGTTCTGCATCGGCTGCCATTCCATGCCTTCAAAGAAATGCTTTTATGTATTTCCCCCAGATTTTATAGTTGTCCGATCCCAGCTAGTCAGGAGATGGTGAATATTGAGGCTAAGAGTTTCAAGGTCTGAAAAGATCAGTGGATGAAGAACATTCCAACAGACGGAGAAGCAAACGACTGGGCTCTGAGGCAGGAATGAGTCTGGCTTGTTGAAAAATCAGAAAGAATTTTCGGATCCCATTGGACAAGGGTGGAGCATGGCATGAGATGAGCTTGGAGAAGTTGTCATGGGACGGATCTCAGAAGGACTTGCAGGCCTGGTTATGACCATTTCTAAACGTGGCTGTGGGGGGCAGCCATTGGAGGGTTTTAAGCAGGGGAAAAACATGATTCAGTTTCTGCTGTAAAAAGATCATTGTCTGCTGTGGGGGGAGGGTGCAGGTGGGCACAAGGGAACAGTCAAGATGATATTGCAGTTGTATCACCAAAGGAGAGGATTCCAGACAAATCTAGAGTTGGCATCAATGAGAGGTGTTCATGGATAGGAGGCAGAGAGTGAAGAAAACTTTTCCTTTCCATCATCCTAAATCATAAAGCTGATTATGTTCCTATTTGGCTTAAAACCCTCTGTGTCTTGTTGACCACACTTGGTATGAAATGCGCATTCCTTTTGTTGAGTCATAATCCAGCCCCCCGGGGACCTTCAGCTCTTGCTGTGTAGGTCTCCACCCTTCTGCACCCCTACATCCTTGATCTGTCCCTCCACCCCAGCTTTCTGCCGGAAAGGCGGCTCATTTTGGGGTCATCTCCTCTCAGTGCCCCAGGATCCATTCAGTGCAAAGCTGTGCTAAAGCCGCGTCCAGCGATGTCATTTGGTAGCTTGTAGTTGGTGATTTACATGGTGGAAATCAGCCATGGCTACAAATTCGTGTGTCCCTCTTCAAGGGCCTCTGTGTGGTGCGGGCCTGTGATGAGCAGGGCCAGCCCCCACCCACACTTCCATTCTCTTGAGAGCACACTAGATGCTCTCTTAGGAGCCTCGGGACGAAGCCCTTGTCCGAGTCATGGCAGAGCCACCAGACTCCCCAGAAAGGCCATGTTGTTTTGCATGGCTTGGAGCTGGATTTTGCGGAGCCATTCGGAGCACCCATCTGTTCTCAACGGGGCACAGCCGGCGGTTCTCAGGCCCACGCTCTGTGAATTTCTATTAATTAAAAAAGTCACATTCTGCTATCATATTCCTTGCTACTAAGGGGGATACCGAGCCACACTGATGCCGCCCACTCACCCCTCCTCTGTTGCTGCGTCTCCTCTTCCCTCTCCCAACAGAAAATCTAGGGCCCCTCCTCCTACCTTCTCACGCCCAGGTCAGGAGCACGTGGAAGAGATGATCTTTATGGGCCTTAAATTCCCAGGGTGGCGCTTTAAAGGAATAACAGGCCGCCCCACCACGGAGGGAGGGCGCTTGAGAAGTCTCTGAGTTTCTGGCCTCCCACAGATGGAATTTCATTAGTTTTAGCAATGCTGTTTCTGTCAAGAGGCCCCCTCAGCAGTGTGAGCCAAGAGCCTAACGATGCCTGGGCCCCTGACCCAGAACCCCCCCTCTGACGATCTCAGGGAAGGGATCAGAGGCATGTTGAGTGGTCATGTGTCCGGGTCTTTGTCGCAGCCCTCATGACGGCAGCAAAATGTCAGAACCATCATCAGGTCGGATATACTCAGAATGCTACGGATATACTAACAGCCGTGTTTCCAACATTATTTAATGATGTGGAAAAATGTTCACAATGTGGTATTCAGGGAGAAAGGTGAGATAGAAAAGATATATGTGGTATATTAAACACTATGCAGAAAAATATATATAATGTGATTTGTATATATGCCTGCTTGCATGTAGTATGTATATAAGTTACTACAAAAAGTTAGAATCCAGAAAAATTGGGGACAATAGCATCACTACCGCTTAACCACACTCCCACACTGTTATATCAGCCTCTTCTGTCTCACCTGCTCCCTCCCAGAAATCCTCTGTTGATGGCCATTTGAAACCTCATGCTTGACCCAAGAAGAGTGAGAGGCTATTTTGTACTGACTTAAGAGGATTCTTTGGGGAAAATGCACTATCTTCTCTTTTTTATATAAATGTATAAAGCCTTAATGTAATAAGGATCTCATAACTGGATTTGAACATTAAATTTCATTCATCAGACAGTGTTTCAGCATAACGGTGACGGACATCTATGAACACAGACTGAAATGCCATACCATTTAGCATATTTTTGAAAATATATGTGAAAAATATATATGTCTTTGAAAATAATATTCTAGAATGTTAATCTGAGATTCCCTAGACCCTCCCCAACATCTCACCTCAAGAAACGCAGCACAGGCCGCGCACCCTCATATGTGCTCTTGCACAAGGGCAGGGCAGAAAGACCAGAAGAAAATGTGTGGATAACAATGACAATTGTGTTGGGTCATAGGATTTAGACTGATTTCTTTTCCTTTATTTTCAAAAAAATTTTTTTTGGTTTTACTGCAAGGAAAATGTAAGCAGAGAAAATAAATCAAAAAGTAGAACAGGTACTCTTTGTTTGCTAAGGCAAATAACTTGGAAGATAACATAAGAACTGCATTCACATCTCTGATGTCCACAGCTGCAGGACCCGGAGGCCGGGACCCTCGAGGAAGACCTCAGGCTGTGCATCCGGCAGCTCTGTCACCAGATGCTCACCCTGCAGTGCCAGCTCAGAGACCAGGGCTCCCTACACTGGCAGCTACAGGTGGCTCGGGGTGAGGATGCCCACCTGCAGGAAAAGCTCAAGGCCCAGGTAGGCTGAGCCCACACTTCCTTCCCCACCTTTAAACTGCTGTTCCCACCCTCCAGGAAGTTTTGAGAATAGGAAAAAGAGTCAGGTAAGATCTTACTGACCACGACCAGCAGTTTGTTAGTATTGATTAGAACAGTATAGGGAAGGAAAAGAAAGACTTTACTCCCTCCCTTCAGCCAAGCTCTGCTAAATCAAGAAATGATTACATGTACATGGTTTTTCAAAAAGTCAGTTTTTCAAATGTTATGTAAATAAAGGTCTTTCCTTCTGTAGAAGTGAAGTGGGTGTGATTATAAAAGGGTACTAGTGACATCCTTGTAGAGTTAAAACTGTTCAGTATCTGGTGATAAAATGCACAGAACTTGACATTTAAGACACATATGTGCACATGCATGAACACATTCACAAGTAAAACTGGAGACATCTAAGATTGGTGGATTGTATCAATGTCAATATAATTGACATTATACTGTTGTAACATACTATAGTTTTGCACAATGTTCCCATTGATAAAAACTGGGCAAGTGTACAAGGGATCTCTTTCTTCCAACTGCCTATAAATCTATAATTATCTCAATTAAAAGAAAATAGTCCTTCCTCCCCTCAACCCCAGCCCCTTCTGTTCCCCAGTATTTTTTCAACCCTATCTACCCACATTCAGTATTTGTGTGTGTGTGTGTGTGTGTATAAAATCCCACCATACAAAAATATTCTGTATCTTAATTTTATTATTTAATAACAAATCTGGGTGATATTTCCAACACATACAAACTGACCTCACTCTTTAAAAATGTCGTGTATTATTTCTTCACGAAGCCAAACCATAACCTACTTAACCAATTCTTTGTTTATGGAGATCTGAATTGTTTCTGTTACTTTGTTTTACAAATAAGGCTTCAGTGAACATTTCTATACAGCGATCTTGGGATATGTTCCTGTAGCATTTCAAAGGATAGTCTCCTAGCAGAAGAATTCATGGGTCAAGGATATGTAGGTAATTAACTTAGATAATGACAAATAACCCTTCAGAATGGTTGCATCGTTTATACTTCTACCAGGAATAAATGAGTACATGTATTGACTCACAACTTGTTACCCTGAATGATAGCACACTTCACATTTTTTTGACAAGCTGATGGATGAAAAATATACCACCAACATTTTGATGTGTTTCTGACTCTTTCACACACAGTTTTTGTATAATCGAATACACTATACCCTGTGCATGTCTTTTCATTACTTGCCTGTGCAGTAATCTTTTGAGTGAATGTGATTTCCATTCCCCTATTATAGGGTCTATAGTTATTCCTGTTAATTTATATATCACTGTTCATATTTAATAGAGAACTAGGATTATTGATTCAAAGGGTGGGGATATTGTTGATTCTCAATATATTTTGCAAATTTGCTTTCCAAAGTGTTGGCACCCATTTCCAAAGAAGCCAACAATATATGAGAGTGTATTTTTCACTGTGCCCTCAACCAACGTGGGAGGAATTATGCCTTTTATCTCCTGTTTCACATTGACATGTGAAAAATGTGACTGCAGTTACACACGGTAGGCCTCTTTATGGCATCCGATATATCTTCAGGTCTGTTTTTCCACTATTCTTGTTCTTTTTTTTTTCTTTATGCGCTGCAATTTGGACATTTCCTTTTGATCTATCTCCAGTTAAATAGTTCCCCTTAGGGGACTCAAATTTGCTCTTGAAGTCATTATTTTAGTTCTTAATTTCAGTTAGGTATTTTTCAGTCCTCAAATTTCCATCTGGTTCTTTTTTTATAGTTTCCAGTAGTTTTCTGATGAAATCCGTATAATACAATTTTCGAGCCTTGTAATCACGCTTTAAGGTTTGTCTCTGACAGCTCCGTGTAATGTTCCCCCAGCAGGGTCTGAAGGCCCACCTTTTCCACACCTTGCCAACATTTGTGCCTATCTGTCTTTTTTATTGTAACCATCCTAGTGGGGATGAAGTGATACCTCTTTTTGGTTTTGATGTGCATTTCTCAGTGGCTAATGTTGAGCATCTTTTCATGTGCTTATTGTTAATTTGTGTATCTTCTTTGGAGAAATGTCTCTTCAGATCCTTTGTCCATTCTAGATATAGGTCCCTTATTAGATACATGATTTGCAAATAGTTTCTCCCATTCTGTTGTCTTTTCACTTTCTTTTCATTCAGTTTTTAGCTGCCAATTCCCAGGTACAAAATTCATAGCAATCTATTCGTGCTACTTCCTAAACTAAAGCAGTGAGATTTAACCTAATCCTGCAAATATTCCCGAGTGCCTTTCAAATATAAGACAGCTTGCCTGGAGCTGGCATTTTACTCTTTGAGTATTCACAGAAAGGTATGCCAAAATAGACATATATAAATGTTCACTGAAGCCTTGTTTATAAAGCAAAGAAACAGAAACAATAAACTTTTTCATAAACAAAGAATTGATTAAATAAGTTATGTTTCTGCCTCATGATAAAACAGTATGCAAGATTTTAGAAGAATGCAGTTTATATGTGTTAATGTAGAAATAACACCACTATTTTAAATTAAGTGACCCAGAATGTAAAACGTTTCATATAGTAAGAGTTTCCTCTGTGTAGATGCACACATAGGCATTCCGGTCGTGGACACACAGGGCTGGAAGTAGAGTTGGGGTTCAGAAGCGGCTGGGGGAGAGGAAGGAATTTTATTCCTAGAGCTTTCTTGTGCTGCCTGCAGAGGGAGCTAGAGTGAGACTAAGTCAAGTCCTATCTTAGTATCTCTTAGGATTTTGTGGGTCAGCTATTCAGCAGGACTCACCAGGCAATTCTGTTCCACAGAGCATCCACGGCGATCACTCGGTAGTCTTAGCTGGGCCCTGGGCTAGGCTGGAAGGCCCTATGTGGCTTCGCTCACATGCCTGGCACCTCTGCCCCAAATAATAACAATGGCTCACATTCATTGAGTGTTGACTGGATGCCAGACCTTTTTCTGAGCCCTTTACAGTAATCAGATCCCCGAGTCCTTGACACAGCCCTCACCTTTGAGTGGGCACTAGTATTAGTCCTGTTTATGGAGAGAAAACTGAGAGAGAGATGTGACTTGTACAAGGTCACAGTTGTAGTGAGTGGTCGGGCTGGGATCAGAACCCAGGGTGCTGGCTCGGGAGCCCAGAGGTTTGACACTACAGCAGGAGTCCCTGGTGCCTCTGCGTGGGGACTCTGCCCTCCGGGAAGGCTTCCTTACTGCAGGAAGAGGCCACCTAGCTGGCCCTGCTCTCCAGCCTGGCAGAGCTCACTTCCAGAGCTCGGAGCATCCATGCCCCTGATCCTGCCGAGCAGGTTGAGGGGAAAGGTCCCTGCTCCCCACTGAGAACCCCTGTGGGATAGGGGAGACAGGAGCCAACCGCCCTGAGCCCGGCTGACCTGGGGAGGCACGAGCCTTGTAAAAGAGGGCTCAGTGTTACCCAAAACACTGGTTCCCTTTCAGCTCAGTGAACTTCAGAAGGAGCAGCATGGAGCGAATTTGGCCGTGTCTCCTTTGAAGGTGATGTGTGAAATCAGTATGAAATGCCTCTTTCAAGAAAAAGAGGCTTCGTATTTTCCCCTTTGTAGAAGTAGTCCATGTCTGTGGTATAAAAATACTGGAAAGAAGATGAAAGATATTTATTACCCTAAATCCCCATCTGGACCTAGCATTTCTGTATATTTTCTTCCACGTATTTTACATGTGTTAGAGATTCCACCATACCTACATGTCTGTCCTACTTTTCCCACACGATACTGCAACCTAGAGGGGCTGTCCTGTTTCTCCCACCCTCTGAAGCTGCTGTCCATCCTGGCGTGTAAAGCATGAGACATTGCAGTTCACCAAGCTGCCACCCTTGCTGTCTGTCTGTCCATCCTCATCCCACTTATTGTATATAAACACCATGATGCAGGTGTTTTATTAGGGAAGTTTTTCCCATATATCTAGACATCCCTTTAGGACAAATTCCTGGAAACTGGCATTACTAGCTCACAGGGTCTAATAGGTTCTTTGGTAGTTGGACATGTTGTTTGGTTGATGGCAGGCTTAACCTCAAATACGGCATCTGAATTTGGGCAGTGGACCTGGAAGGGTGGGCATGGCCTGGGAGTTAGATGGACTTGGTTAAGCCCTGGACCCCACTGACTTACGAGTCCATCTCCCTCTGGGGCCTTGGTTTCCTTAGCCGTTAAACTGGAAATGTGGGCTGCACAATCCCTAAAGCCCTTTTCTATCCAGAACCCCATATCAGTCTGAGCCTCAGGGTGGCATCTGTGAAATGAAGCAGCAGGACCCCCCTGGGCTGCCCTCTCTGCAGATGCCACCCAGGGAAAAGTGGAGCGTGAACTGCAAAGTGCTCAGCCAGTGAGGTTTCCTTGCTCATTCTGTACCGTTTCCTTAAAAGAGGACCGTTATCCCTTGCAAACTGCAAAGTGCTTTATAAATGCAAGATAAACAGATACACACAGTACCAGCACCGTATTGGTCACACAGGGCAGGGCCTGACCCAGAAGAGGTCGGGCTCCACAGGGGAGCCACGGAGACCTGGTCCACTTCCAGCCCCTCCTCAGGGGCATCATTCACCTCTCGGGGGCCTCAGTTTTCTCATCCACAAATGGGAATTGTGAGTCCCAGCCTGGCATGGGGGTCTTGGGGAGGATTCATGATGATGACAGCCACCACCCTGAGTGCCTGCTGTGTACCAGGTACCCCATGCCTATTTTCTTCTAAGTTCAACACATCAGAAAGAGGAACATGAGCCTCCTTTGCATGAGGAAACTGAGGCTCACAGGTGAAGTGACTTGCCCAAAGTCACACAGAGCTACTCAGCAGCAGAGCCAAGATTTGAACCCAGCTCCATCTGCTGCCAGAGGCTGCAGCCTTGCCCTCAGCCACACCGCATCTCCACAGGCCAGCCTCATGAGGGGCACGGGAGGGTCACCATCACCACCCACAGTGGCTGCGTTCCCGGGGGAGCTGCGCCAGGAGATGTTCAGCTGAGCCTGGCTGAATGGATGAGGTCCTGATGTCTGGGGTGGTCTGATCTGGGGGCCTGGGGAGCCCCACCCAGGTGCTCTGGGAGCCCCAGCCTTCAGGTCCGACTACCCCCTGTCCTTACTGGGCGCCTGGGCAGCCCTGCCCAGGAACTGAGGCGCGAATGTCCCTGAGCCCCTGGGAGGGGTAGGGAAGGGGATCCTGGCAGGAAGAGGTCATTCCCACCGCCAACAGGTGGGAAGGTGATGAGCCCAGGGCTATGCTCAAGATGAGAGTCTGTCACCCTCCCCAGACATGCACAGACATAGGACCATTTCGTGGCAGGGGGTTCACAGACATTATTCATGTAAAAATATGCCAATGGCCATGTTGTGCCCACAGGTGGCACAGTGACAGTGCCTGGGTAGTGGGAAGGCCTGCCTAGCCAGGTCGTCAATGCCCTTCATACAGATAAGCAAGTACAGGTGTAGAGAGGAGCCTGTCACGGAGCTGGTCAGTGGCGGAGCCCAAGTCCACGCCTCTGTCGCCCTGAGCGTGGACCCCATCAGAGGGCAGTGGGGAGTCCCACCCCAGGGGGGTGGCAGTGCAGCTGCTGGCTTTCAAAGCTGGCTCTGGCTTTGGGGCGGAGGGAGGGGTTGCGGGGAGGGGGCTGAGCTAAGGCGGTGCCGGGGATGCAGAGCAGACAAAGCCCCCGCCCGTGCACGAGCCCTTCCCCCATGGACCCACCTGGCTACAGCTTTCCTCCCACCCTTCCAGGCTAAGCTGGCTTCCCTGGTCCGGAAGTGCTGGAAGAGGAATGGCCTGATCGTGCACCTGCTGCAGGAGCTGCGCAGACACGGGGCAGCGGATCCCCTGCTCTCCTCTGCGGTGCAGAGCGCGCTGGATGACGAGGCACTGGCCGAGTACGCGGCCACCTACCTGGCTCCGAGGGTACCAGAGGTAGATCCCCCCATACAGTCCTGTCCCTCTTCCTGTGGGGGCTGCTGGCACATGACCTGCCTGTCCACCTGCCTGACCTGAACTGTCCCTCCCTCCTTCTGTCCACTGCCCGCCCCCCCAGAACATGCCCTGAGCCCCTTCTCTGTGCCAGCACCCATGCTCGGGGCTGCTGTAGGAAGGTGATCTAGCCACCCTTACCCTAAAAGTGCTCACAGTCAGTGAGAGAGGAAACTGAGTCTCAGAGGTTGGGAATCTCACAGCTACACAGCCCCCAGGAGACACACAATGACTTGAAGTCAGTGTCACGTGAGCACCATGGCATTGTCTCACCAGGCAGTTCTTTTACGCCCGCTCAGGACCTTAGCACCTGCTGCTTCCTCTAGCAGGACTCTTGTCTGCCCACGGCCTCCTCTCTTTCCTTACGGAGCCACTCAAGTGTGACCTTGTCCAGGGAGCCTGACATAGACCACACATCCCCTCTGTCCTCCACGCATGTCGGCATGTGTGATGTGGCATGTAGAAGGGATTTTCCCCTGCTGTTGGGGGAATTTTATTGGCACCTCTGTTGACGCCAGAGTTGTTCCATAACCATTTCTGTCTCTCTAGTGTCTGTCACAGACAAGCTGCTCAGGGAATATTTGTTGAATGAATGAAATATAATGAACTAAATGAATGAGGATCTCCTCTCCTAATGGTCAGTGAAAGAGGAAACTGAGGCTCAGAGAGGTTGGGAATCTCATAGCTACACAGCCTCCAGGTGGTGTGGATGGTGATGGCTGCCAGTTCTGACCAAGGTCTGGTAAAGTTGCTCCTGGGTGTGTGTGGTGCTCAGCTGAGCCTGCCTGTGCCCACACGCTCTCACATGCCCAGGCATGCAACCCTGTTCCTGGGGACCAGCCAGCAATGCCCCTGCCAGTGTAGCTTGGCTCCTGATGGTACAAGGGCGAAATGCAGCTCCTGCCACAGAAGCAGCCGACCCTGCTTTCCATAGTCCTGCCTCTGGAGGCTCCACATGCAGCGTGCCTCTCCCTCCACAGCCCTTCCCAGCCAAGCCTCTGTGGGGCCACCCTTCTCTGTCCCTGCCTTGACCCCACAGCCTTCAGAGAGTCTTAGGGACCCCCTGGGCCAAATCACCACACAGCCCAGAAGATGGAGACCTAGGGGCTGAGGGCTCAGGGCTACGTGGCGACTTGCTTCAGAGCCAGAGTGTGAACCCGGAGTCCCAGAGTGCTTGATTTGTTCTCTGAGGGGTTCAAACTTCTTCAGAGACAGAATAGGGTTTAAGAAAGAGGTCAGCATCCTGTTGAGATGCCTGGCACACTCCCTGACAGAGGCAGGACTGACCCAGAGTTCCAGGGTGTGGGATGCAGCAGGTATCACCTGCAAGTGACACTGGGCCTGCCGGCTGTCTACTGAGAGGGCATCATAGCCACGAGGGCCCTGCCCTCCAAGAGCTGCTCTGCAATCTTGCAGGCTCTGAAAGTAGCACTGAAGTGCTCACTAGGATTGGACAAGCTGACTTACAATGACCAAATTCACAGGGATCGATGTATAAAACTGGACACTAATGTATTAATTTCCTGAGAGACAGCACTGTGTGCAGGCTGAAGTACTGGATGGATGGATGAAAATGTCAGCTTATTCTCCCCCTATAGTACAGCCAAGTTCATTCACTCATTCATTTGTTCATCTGCTGGTCAATAAATATTTATAATCAGAAGGTCATTTGGGACCCTGGAATGAGAACAGGGAATTGAAGGTGTCCTCGGCCTGCTTCGCTCATTTCCTGGGAGGATGTGCTCCTGGGCCTGGACATGCCTCCCCTTGGGCCAGAGTGTCCTCCCCAGACTGGTCGCAAGGCCATAGCCAGTTACAAGCTTGCACTCCCTCCTATTAGCTCTGAATCTGCCCCAAATCGTCTTGCATTATTTTACAACTCAGCTCCCCAAGAACATCCCCATTTCATGATCTAGGGGGTACCTCACTGTTCCCTCCACAAACCACAAAAACTCGGCTCTATATTCCATTCCACAGACGTTTATTGAGCACCTACCCGATGACGCAGGTGTGTGCCAGGTGCTGGGGAGAAAAGGCGACCAGACAGGCCAGATGGGTGGCCGCGCACTAGCAGACGGGGCTGAAGCAATCTCAGGTCGCAAGGGTCCTGAAGGAGGCAAACAGGGACTAAGACAGACATGGACCAGCTGAGACTCTTATCTGCCCCAAGCCTCAGTTTTCTCATCTTTAAAATGGGAATAGCACAACCTCCTGGTAGCCCTGGCATGAAAGCTGAGTGAGATGACAAGCGCCTTGTCTGGGGTGAGCCACACGATGAGGACCTGGTCCCTGCATAGTCACTTGTCAAGGGGGTGGGCCCTGGCATCAGGGAGCCCTGGGTTCAAACCTTCGCTCTGCCACTGTCTAGCTCTGTGGCCTCAGGAGAGGACACTTACATGCTCGGGCCCTTCCACGTGCTTTATGTAACTAACTGGGGGAGACCACTCTTACGATCTCCCTTTCTGGATGAGGAAACTGAGGCTTAGAGAGGTCACAAGTCCACCCAGACACACACCTGCAAGCAGCCTTCGAGCTTGTGGCTTGTGTGTGAAGTCACCTGCCTACACAAAGCTGGGGTCAGATGTGGGCAGTAGCTTCTGCACATGGCCAGTGTCATCACAGCCTCAGGGAAGGCGGGGTAATGGGTGCTGTGTGGTGCTGGGGACACGTGGGGCTTGGCACATTCTAGGCCCTCAATCAGTCTGTCCCGCTTGTCGCTGGAAGGCCACGCCTCCATGTGCAGATATAAGGAAGCAAAAAAAATCCATGATATGTTTAAGAAACCAAGATGGAGAGGGGGGTCCAGAGTGGAGGGGTGGCAGGGGACTGGCTGGGAGGTCGCTGCACGGGGTTCTCCTGTGTGGGGAGAGCCAGCGGCGCTGCTGGGGCAGGACCCACGTGTGTGAGGAAGACAGATCCGGCAGGTGTGTGGCCAAGGGCCCAGGCAGGCCGTGCACCGAGCCTGTTTCGGCAGCAGATGGCTCTGGCCGCGAAGATGCGGGGCCCAGGCAGCAGAGCGGAGCCCTCGTGGAGGGATTGGTTCCTCCGCCGGCAGCCAGGCGGAAAGCGGTTTCACGGGCAAAGACTCTCGTTGCAGGGCAGACAGACGGGACTCCTAATGGAGGCTTCCGGCTCTGGCGGGGAGCCCAGGAGGCCTCCTGTGGGCTGGGCAATGATGATGGGCGTGGAATGGGGTGCAGAGCAGAGGGTTCCTGGGAGCAGGAGGAGGGCCTGCGTACCTTCGAGGTGGGGCCTTGCAGATGCATCCCCGGGATGCTTGTGCTCTGGCCCCTGCCCTGCGGGCGCCTCACACTGACCACAGGGTGGAGGCAGCTTGGGGGTGGGCGGGGTGGGGCCCAGCTGGGCAGCTGCCGTTTGTGGAGCCACCAGGAGCGGTGTGGTGGCCCAGACGGACAGCCCTTCCGCCAGCACTGTCCCGGGGTTAACTCACTGTAGCCTCCCAACTACTGCGGAGGAGGAGACCGAGGCTCCTAGTGTAAGAGCCGGCCAGGGTCACCCTCCGGAGCCGCTCTGCCCTTTCAGGAGGAGGGTGCTCCCGCCCACAGCCAGCTCTCCGGGCAGCGCCTCCACCCGCGGCTGGGTGGGCGGGAGGCCCGGAGCCTCAGTGGCTCAGACCCGTGTCCTTGCCTCCGGGCTGTGTCCAGGTTTGGTCTCCGTCTGCTAGAGCAAAACCCAACAGATGGGGGGCTTGGACAACAGACACTCCTTCCTTACCTTCCTGGAGGCTGAAGTCAGAGGCTGGGGCGCTGCTCGACTGGCTTCTGGTGAAAGGCTCTTCCCGGCGCCCGGACGGCCGCCTCCGTGCTGTGTCTGCAGAGTGGAGAGAGAAGCAGGCTCTCCTGTGCCCCTTCTCACAAGGGCCCGAACCCCGTCATGAGACACCCCCCCCCTCCCCAGCCTGTTCACCTCCCGAAGGCCCTGCCTCGGAATGCCACCGCATGGCATTAGGCTGCAGCATGTGGGTTTGGGGGACACAGACGTTCCATGCACGGGTTGGGCGGGGACCTCCGGATCTCAGGGCTGCCATCTACCTGTGCTGGCATCTGCGGACCCACTGTCTTCCCTCGGCATCCCGGGCCGTCGGCAGCCCCAGGTGGGCCCTACCCCCGCCTTGGTGTCCTTCCTCCAGCTCGGGCTATGGTTCTGAGGCAGAGGGATCCCGGGAGGCCAGCGTGGCCAGACCCCCACTGTCTTGCCGCTGGGAACGCAGGGGCGCACCACGCCCCTGGCTTTAGCTGAGGAGCAAGAGGACACGGGGTCCTTCCTGCTGGGCTCCCAGCACCTCTCTGGGTTCCCAATCTACCCCACCCCCAAACTTGGCTTCAGTGGACAGGGGTCAGGGCTTCTTCTCAGGGACACTTTCACTTCCTCCCGGCCACCAGCCCCAGGACCCCTATTTCTCCCTGCTTCTGCCAGGATCTGGGCTGACGGCAGCCAAGAAAGAGGCTCCTTTCTTTGTTGTTTGCATCTGGGTGTGAGCCCCTCCTTAGAGGCAGATGCCCAAAGGGAGGTGGAGAAGGGTCCCGGGGCTCACCTGGGAGCAGGCGCTGGTTACCGTGGCAGCACACCCCCTGCCCCTGCCAGGACAACCTCCCCCAGGGCTGGTTAGGCAAGGGGGCGGGGTAGTCCCCCTGCAGGCTCTGGGAGGTCTGATGAAGACCCCGTGCCAAATGCCCAGCGCAGTGCAGGCACTCAGAAGGGTCCCTTTAGGCAAAACTGAAGCTGTGCTCCCCAGTGGGGGGGAGGAGGGGGGCTTGGCGTGCCTGCACTGGAGGGTCTCTGACCCCTGCCTTGAGGGGCGCCCGTGACCTGAAGGAAGCTACTAATTTCAGCTCTTGCCTTATTCTTTCCTCTTCCCTCCTCCTCCAGGAAGCAGCCAGTGAGATTTATACGTGTGTGGCCTTCAGAAATAGAATCTCATCTTAAAAAGCAGGAGCGGGACTCAGAGCCCTGAACACCCCTGATTCATTACATCGGTGATCTCAAGCCTGGGCCTCCACAGATCCAGGCTATTATTTTCTCTTTAGCTGCTGCCTTTGATGAGGTTTAGAATATCCCCCCAAAAGTTTATATGGGGAGAGCGGCAGGGGAGTGAGCATGTAGGATGAACCTTTCTCTGCTGCTCCAAGAAGAACATTTAGTAGACACTCATTCTCATTTCATTCTAATGAAACCCTGCAAGCGATGCATTGGTGTCTCCATTCTACAGGTGGAGAGCGCAGGGCTCAGGGAGTAGCTGATGTGGCCGAGACCGTGGCCTCGAGGAGGTGGAAGAGCCAGAGTCCAGCCCGAGAGCGCCTCTGGCTCTGAGCCTCTCCGGGCCAGCGGGCTAGACGGGGAGCAGAAAGCCGGGAGGGGTCTGTCGATCTGGGCCACACACTGAGTGCAGTGCCAGCCCAAGTCAGTTTAATGCCTGTGAGGCTGCTCTGTGGACATGCAGGTCGATGAGCTCTCACTCTGGTGCTGAAGGAGTCTGCACCTCAGGAGGCTGACTCCACTCAGGGTGCAGGAAAAGTGCTCGCCTGAAGCACTGGCAATGAGCAGAGGGAGAGGGAGGCTTCTTGGGGAAGTGCTTCCTGAAGGAGGAAGTACACACCCTAAGGGTGTGATAAAAGGGTTTGGGTAGCTGGACAGATGGAGTCGGGGCCCTCCAGGCTGGGAGACCTCATGCACACAGGCCCGGCAGTGTGAATGGTCATCATGAGTGAGGTGGTCCAGGGGATATTAGCAAAGTGTTCCAAGAACAGAGGAAAAGAACAGAAGCTACAGCCTCGTACAGAAGGCTCCCAGTAAGTGGTGGTGTGATTGGATTAGTATTGGAAGATGGGGCTGAACCACAGTTCATGGCTGTATATTAGTCCCCAGAGAAGTCAATCTGTTTTAGTGGGGACAGCCATAGAGCCCGGATGTCTCATGCAGCCTATAAGGGGTATGTGAGAGGCAGGTGACTCAACCCGGCTAGGTGGAGTCAGGGAAGACCTCACAGAAGAGGGGACACTTGGATTAGGTCTTGATGTATACATAGAAGTTCACCAAAGAAAGAAAGCAAGAGCAGGGGTCTTCCAGACAGGAGGGTGGCTGATGCAAATACCTGGAGGACACAGTGGAGATTGGAGAGGGGAGATACCACAGTGACACTGGACATGGGGCTCCTGCCCCACCAAACACCTGAGAGGGAGATCTGGATCAACTCGAACCTGCCCTGAAGATGCAGCAGTTGCTCTTGTTCAGCAGTCGGGGGTCTCTGTGCTGAGAAGCTGAGTTACCGTGGCCCAGGTCCCACACTGGCCCCTAAGGTCAGCAAGGGGTGCAAGCTTGGTACGTCTCGATTGTTTGGTGCAAGTGGCAGCTGATTGGTTGACTTGCCAGCTGGCGTCTGTTTTGACCACACTGGCAGGACCACACTGGGGACTGTTCTGCTTTAGAGAATAGACTTCATGTTGTGGGTCTCTCAAGGACTCAGAATCCACTTGTGGCCTTGTAGGGAAAATGGAAGGTCCATGGCCAGGATCCTCACCTGGCCCTCCTCTGCTTGCCCACTGCTCATGTGCAATGCCCGCAGGTGTTTGCTTGCACACCTGTTGGCAATGGGCCATCACTGACCCTATGTAAAGAGCTCCACCCAGTGCTCTGGGGCTGTGAGGCTGTGGAGAAGGCAAAGACCGACTTGATACGTGCAGACCTCCCTGGAGGCAGGCGTGATTTTAGTACTTGATGTGCCATCATGAGAATAAAGTTTGGTGTAAGACCTTCCCCAAAACATTCTTGTGGATAAAGTGAAGGTTCCTGTGGCCAGGATTCTCACCTGGCCCTGGTTGGCTAGCTCACTACACACGTGTGGGCAATGTGTCGTTATTGACTCTATATAAAGAGCTCTACCCAGTGCTCTGGGCAACACGGTGGCATGGTGGCATGGCTGCAAGGCTGCAGGAGAGTAGAGCGGAGGCTGGAGTGGTGGCAGTGTTGAGGACAGAGACCCAGAGGCAGAGACAGGCTTGTTGTACGCAGACTCGTTCAGAGTAGACGAGATTCTAGTGATTAACCTGCCACCGTGGAAGTGAAGTTGGGTATAACCCTTCCACCTGAAGAACATTCTACTGTTATTTCTTTGGTCTTACTGAATCCAGAGTGATCTTGCCTGGGGCTGAAACCCTCAGGCAAGACAGGCCTCCTGTCAATACATCGCCATCTGATTCCACTTTGTTTGGGCCTCAGTTAGCCTGCTGGGATCCATCTATTTTCTGGCATCACTGGATTTGGGAGAGTGTGGATAAAGTGAAGGTTCCTGTGGCCAGGATTCTCACCTGGTGCTGGTCGGCTGGCTCACTACATGCGTGTGGGCAATATGTTGCTGTTGACTTTATATAGAGAGCTCTGACCAGTGCCCTGGGCGACATGGTGGCCTGGCCATATGGCTGCAGGGCTGCAGGAGAACAGAGGCTGGAGTGGTGGCAGAGCAGAGGACAGAGACTGAGACGGCTGCGGGGGCAGAGAGGCCTGGAGGCAGAGACCGGCTTGCTGCCTGCAGATTCGCTCTGAGTGGACGGGATTCTAGTGACTGACCTGCCACCATGGGAATAAAGTGGGTATAAACCCTTTCACCCCAAGAATGTTCCATCGTCAGTCCTCGGTCTCACTGAGTCCGTAATGAACTTGCCCGGGGCTGAAACCCATTGGCAAGACAGGGGGGCAGAACTCAGTTGGTTTTGTCTAATTTTCACAGGATTTAGGTTCAAGCTGACCTGAATTCCTGGGTGGGGCCAGGGCCCTGGTTGCAACTCAGTAATCAGTTCTCAGAAAGTGTCAGAGGACCTTCATCGGGAAAAAGTTATTTCTCCTGGAAACTTGGCCCTCCAGCTGCCCTTATTTTTTTCCACTTTTTAACAGCAATTTCGAAAATACATTATTGCAGTTGCCATTTGGAGATTTAATTTGAGCAAAGGAAATGGAATCACTTCCTTGTACCTGTATTTCCTAATTGCAGACCTGGACACCTTCAAGGGTAGTGGGCAGAAAGGGGAGGGGGTCTGTCTGCACAGGAAGGGTGGGTGTGACCACGGAATGGACTTTGTGCAGGGAGAGGTGAGTGGCCCTGCTTTGTCTCAGATGCGGTCACCTGTGTAATGCTGAGGTCTTTTATTCCAGGTAAGCTGCCACCTGGATGTGGAGTCAGAGAGGACATCACTTGTGAGAGGTCAGTGTGACTTTCAATTAGGAATAGTCTCTGTGCTCAGACCCAGTCCGAGCCGGCAGAGCAACCTGTGTCCGGTAGGCAAGGGTGGGAAAATGCCCCCTGGCAAGTGTAGACTGATGGCAAACTGGACCCCACTTCCCCCTACTCCCTCCTTACTCCGCTCTGCATTGTATCACAATGTAAACACAGTAGAAAAATACTGCTCTACGAAAATGGTCAAATTTTTCAGCCCCTAGTTTTACTCCTGGAAATTCATCATAAGTAAATAATTCTATGTGTGAAAAAACTCAGTGGATAGGGGTATTCATACCAGGGCATTTATAATAGTGAAAAACTGGGGTAAAAGTCTCCAGTACTGTTAATTAACCCATATACTCAATAAAATATTAGTCACTAAAATGATGCTGGTAAGCACCATGTGATAGCATGAAAATTATACTCTATTCAATTTTAAAAAGATATGAAATGGAATGTATCAGATAACTACAGTGGTATAACTATACATGCCCATCTGTGTATGACTGGCAGCTTAGGCTAGGAAATAAACTTAGAGTGGTTACTTGGGAAGATGGTAATATGGGTTCTTCCCAAATTTGTTCTATTACTGTTATCATTAAAAAAGAAATTCAGATGCCACCTGGTCAGACAGAATCTCCCTCTTTAAATGCAGTGTACTTTCAGCAGGGGGTGGGGTAGGGTTTCTGAGGATTTATTTAGGGTTATGTTTGTATCAGGTGCTTGGTAAAGACATGGAGAAAGTATGGGTGGTGTTACCTTTAGGTATTGAGTTGCTCTTCTCTGGTCATTTAGAAATTTTTACTAGATTCTATTCTTACCACCTGTATGATCTTGGATGAGTTAATGAGTTCTCTGAGCCCCAGACACTTATCTTTACAAAGAGGATACTATGCCCTTTCTCAGGTGTGTCTAGTACTTAGTGCAGAAGAGAGATCTATTCTCAGTCTTTCACTGGTCAGGACTGGCCCTTCTGCACCTTTGTCTTCTGTCCCTGCGGTCTGAGTTGGCATCTCTTTTCACATTCGGAGGGGCATCAGTTCTAGGTTGTGCATCTGCCACTCATTTGTGCCAGTCTCCTCCCTTGTCTGGGCTCAGCTTCCTCATCTTTAAAAGGACTTGTACTAGATTGATTGAGTTATTCATTCATTTAACATTTCTAGAAGGCTGCCATGTGCCAGACCCCCGGAGGTACTGTAGGGTTTACAAAGATGAGTGCGCTTGCAGAGGCGGTGGTGCCTGTGCTGAAAGAGCTTGAGGCTGGGTGGGGGAAGGTGAGCAGGTAGGCAGTTTTCTAGGATACCCAAGACCATCACAGTACC
This sequence comes from Manis javanica, assembly GCF_040802235.1. Taxonomy (NCBI): domain Eukaryota; kingdom Metazoa; phylum Chordata; class Mammalia; order Pholidota; family Manidae; genus Manis; species Manis javanica. The sequence goes on along the minus strand of NC_133160.1, from coordinate 168,942,906 downwards.
AACGGGGGTGTGAATGAGATGCACAGAGAGTTCAAAGGCCTCTGTCATGGTGTAAAAATCAAGGAAGAAGTGAGAATGAAAAAAGTTATTACAGGGCTCAGAGACTTGTTCATTTTTAGAAAGAGATTTCTAGAGTGAGGCTTGACTGCAGATGTTCTCTTCCAGCTCCGAAATACCTCCTGAATCCTGAAATGGACAGTGTCCTCCCAAGACACTGGCATACAGCGTCCTTGACTATTCCCAAGGCTGAGTGGCCAGCACAGACAGCTCAACTGGACTCTCTGAAGGTGAGAGGACATGTTAATTTCTTAAACATTTTTATTGAAAGTATAACACATTCAGAAAAGGGTACAATTCATAGCGTACAGCTCAATGAATTATCACAGAGTGATGTGTGCCCGTAAAGAACTAGAAAATGACCAACACCACAAGGCCCCGCCTGGTTTCCCCTCCTAATTTCTTCTTTTTTTTTTAATCTGTTTTTAAATTTGTGTTTTTGGTCCACTTGTGTGTCTTGTGTCTGGTTATTTTTTTACTGAGTGCTGGGCATCATGTGTGAAAACCAGAAGCTAAAACCTGAGGTACCGTCATCCAGGGAGGACTTCCTTTTACTTCTGACAGGCAACTAGGCCGGGATAGACCGTTCTTCGTATCATAACTGACTCAGAGATGAGCTTCACTCCTTACGTGGTCTGCTATCTTTCTTGTTCACTTTTAGTCCTAGGGCATAGCATTTTGGGGGCCCAGCCAAAAGTCTGTAGTGTTTATCAGTGTCCTTTCCCCTTGGCCCCTGTTAGTCCCGTGAGGCTGTCGACATCTCAGCTTTCTACCTCTCAGTGCCATCATCATGTTCAGGCTCTGCCTTCACGTGGAGGGGAAATACAGCTTCCAAAGCTATACGAGCTGCTCTTGGCTTCTCCTGTTTCCAGCTTCATCCCACAAAGCCTGACAGTCTTGGTTTAGGTAAATGTTTTGTTATATTTTGTCCAGCTTTCCTAGTTGTACTTATTGGAGATTTGGCCTAAAATGTCTTAATCAGTCAAAGTCAGAGCAGTCCTTGTTTTCCTGGAGAGAACTAATTTTGCTTATGAAATTTGTAGTCTTACAGGCTTGATTTAAAATCCCAGCTGTAATTCAATGTGATGTTGGGCAGATTAGTTAGTGTGTCTGTGCCTGACTCTCCTCATCTGTAAAATGGGAATAATACTGCCCCCGGCTGATGTGAGGATAACACCAGGCAAGCAGAGCTGACGTATGTCTGGAGCATAGGAGATGCTCAAGAAAAAAAAATAGCCATTATTCAGGAGGAAACTAATCCTTAGCATTTTATCTCAACCTATTGTTTTTCTTCCACCTTTTATTCCTGTGGCTTCTGTCCTGCCTCCAGATTATATTAATTTTTTAAATCTAAGAAATAGAGGCAATATTTACCCCTCTGGGTTGTTGGGATAATTCAACACAATCATGCATATAACATATTTACTATCTGGCACAAGGGAAGCATTCAATAAATGAAAGCTATTATTGACCATTAAAATTGTTTTTTTTCTGACTGGTGACTTTTACTTTAATTACTTGCCTATAGGCTTATTGCTTAGAAATGAGAACTTCTTTCCAACTTTGATCTTTTCCTGAAAATTACCTCTGGCTTTTGATGTTGGGCCTGCCTAATCACAAGCAGGTAGAAGGCATTGTAGGCAAAGGGAGCACCTGCTGAGACAGGGGGGTGAGTGCACGTGAGGTGGGGGAAGCCCAGGCAATTCCCTGTGGCTGCAGCGTCAAGTAAGGAGGTGGGCGAGGAGTCTAGAGCATAACGAAGAGGGTGATCAGAACAACAATGAGGACAAAATCCCACTCCCGTTTCTTAAATGCTTCCTGTGTGCCTGCTTACTACATGCAAAGCATGAAGTGATCCATTTTCATCATTCACCATATAAGAGATGTCAGCATTAGCCCCACTTTACCTATGAGAAACGGTGAGGCACAGAGGAGGTAACAGCTAACCCCAAGTCACACAGCTGGGAAGGGGCAGAGCTGGGATTCCAACCCACGCAGTGTGGCTCTAGAGTTGAGACTCTGGTCATTGTGTGGCCAGATGATGCTGGCTTTCACCGGGGATGGGAGCAATCTCTCCTGCCAAGTCCACACTGGAGTTGAGTGTGCCCTCCAAAATCTACTTTAGGTGATACTGGCCCCAAACCAGTAGCAAACCTGCTGGGGAAATAGTTGGAGCATGAATGAATGAATGAATGAACGAACGAACGAACGAACGAATGAACGAGCGAACCAAAAGTGCTTCTTAATACTCCTAGGGTTCTAAGTTTCTCAGTTGTTCTCTGACTTCAAAAAATGTAGAATGACACTGGATAAAACTCTTCGTTTATTGGACATAATTTCAGGTTCATGGGACACTTTTGTCTCTCTGTAGTGAGATCACAGGATGTTAATTTAGACACTTTTGTTCCCATGCTTTACACAGTACCTGACCAATAGGAGGGCTTCCAAAGTCTATGTTGGATGAATAATGGGGGGGAAGGGGGTGCTGTTGGGCTGTTTCTCTAGGTCATGTGGGCACCTTGTCCTCGTCCCTGGCATTGCATTTTTGCCTGAAGTCTTGGTTCTATTCAGTTGTAATGAGCATTGAGGAGCAGAGCTCTCTGCCCTGCAGTAAAACAGATTGTAAACTGTATGTCTGGGCTGCCTGACTAAGGGCTTCCTATGGTGAGGATGAATTTGTTAAATAACTACACCAGGGGATTAGTGACCTATAAGCAAAACGAGGTCATTTTTGAAGGACAGTAACTAAATTTTTCACATGTCACAATTATTTTAGGGTTGAACTTAGAGGGGAAAAAAGCATAGGGGAAGCCTACAAGTACACAAAAATATCATGAAAGGCTGTTAAGCCTTTGGTGGTTCAAGAAATGTTTATTCCTCTATAATATAAGTCAGATCGTGTCATTTGCACGCTGAAGACCCTTCATTCCTTCCTGTGTCCAGCAGCAGACTGTAGTGGTGAGTCAGTTCAGAAGCCATACAGCCTATTAGCTGTGTGGCTTTGGGAAGTCCTTTAGCCTCTCTGGGCCTCTGTTTCTTCATCTGTGTAATGGGATAATAATATTACTTACCTCTGGGTTAAAGATTGAATAAATCCATATGTGTAAATTGCTTAGAACAATGCCTGGCACATCATAAGAGCTCAATAAATATTCACCATCATAGGTTGAACCATATGAAATTGCCAATATTGTGCCACCTTTTCCCTATAAAATCTGTGGTTTCATATAGTTTAAACTAATATGAAATAGTTTGTGACAAGATAAAGTCCAGACTCCTTACATTGGTGTTTGCATTCTATGTGCACATTATTCTATGTGGAATGAGCTTCCGTTTGCGGCACATAACAGTTTAATGCATCTCCGTCCCCAAAGTCCAGCCCAGACACTCACCTCCTCCAGGAGGCCTTCCCACTCCTCAGTGTGCAGCTGCACTCCCTCCTGGGTGCTCGGGTGGCCCTGTGGGGGCCTCTCTTCCAGTTGGATCTCTGCAGTGGGATTGCATGCTTGTTTGCCTGTCTCACACTGGACTGGGGGCATCGTGGGGAAGGGACCAGTCCAGATGGGACACCCATGATCAACCATGCCTGTTTCTCAGCCATCTTCCACCCATGGGGCAGGGGGCACTGAGCACGTGGACTGCCCGCTGGGTCACTGGAGAAGTCTGTTCCATCACACTTACACTGTAGTCACACTCTCCTGAAGAGCTAAGACATACGAGAACTCATGTTACTGAACCTAGTGGTCCTTCCTACCATCTTTAGGGAAGGTGCTTGATAAATGTGAGGTGGTGATCATGAAGGGCTAACACATGTATAATAGCTGCTGCTGGAGCTCTAGAAAGAGTGGGGCTTTGCAGTCAGACGGGCTGGAGTTTGAATACTGAGCTAGCTACTTCAGAGCTATGTGAATGTAGGTGAGATATTTAGAGTCATTGAAATGGGTAACTTTTTCCTCATGTGTAATGTGGGCCTCATAATAGCCTATTGGGAGGATTAAATGAAAGCAAGTGAAACAGCACATTTGAAAGAGCCTGGACAGTGCTAGGCATGAGGTTGGCATCCAGTAGACATTGACTTCCTGTTAATGGGAAGATTAAAATCTCTTATTACGGGGAAAGAAAATTAATGGAGGACGTCTGCTTTATGGGGTTACCCATCAATGACTGTCTTGTCAGGCACCTGCTGGATGACATGGAGTATGAGCCATCCCCCATTCCAGTCTCTGTTTCTTTATCCATAATGCATGAGGAACATTTGCTGCCAGGCACAGAAAGTGCTCAATAAATGTTAGTTATCATTACCCTCTCTTCCTTGGATAAAATATGCCATCAGATGGGATTTTATAAACATGTAGAAGTAGAGGCCACTTCCTTATGCTCTCGCCTCCAGCTTCCCCTGCCCTCTGGGCTGTTGCCTGACCCTGAAATATGCCCAGCTGCAGCCCCTCTGGAGCCAGGACTCTGAAAACGTCTGTAAGAAAAAGGTGGCGTGTCTTGTCCTGTCCCCCAAGCCGACAGCCCCCCACCAACCCTCTGGGCTCCTGAGTCCCACAAGGATCTGGCTTTCCACAGAGAGCTTAGACAAAGCATTTGCAGCAATTCCCAGGTCAATAAATCACTGCTGGAGTTATAAATTTAATAGGATCCCTCCCTCTCTGGGGCCATTTCATAGACTCCATAAATATTTGAAGCAGAACCTTCAGAGACTCTTTAAGAAATCGGTAGCAATCAAAGCCTCATTCTGTGGCAAGTGGCTTTGCCTCTGGCTCAGGGATTTGTGTTCACTGTCGGAGCGCAGGAGAAATACAGGATTGTGTCCTGAAAATTCTGAGGAGTTTGGCTTTGGCGATACCAAAGCAGCAAAGGGAACGTTTACTGTCCCCACACCTACTGAATGGCTGGCACAGTGGTTCTCTGCTGGGCATGATGGTGTTGTGGCTGGGAAGCTGTTACTGGCAGCCAGTGGGTAGGGGCCAGGGATGCCGCTGAACATCCCGTAATGTGCAAGACAGAATTATCCAGCCCAAGCATCAGCGGGCCTAGGGGTGGGAAGCGCTGGGCTGGTCTAATAGTTCCTAAACCTTGTCAGCCACGGAGAACTGTTTTGTTATTTTTCTGCCCCTGGGCCCCCTCCCCATGTTTTAAAAGATACTTGTCTGCTAAGTGAAGGGCTTGATTTAAGTAATTATATATTTCACATTTTAAAACTTTAAAAGCAATCATGACTTTTTAGGAAGTCCATCCATTCAACAAACATTTGTTGACACCCGGTATATGCCAGGCGATGTGATGTGAGGGCAGAAGAGGTGAGTCAACATTGGCCCCTGGTCCAGCGGGGTCTCAGGGCTGCAGGAGAGACACATGGAGCAGATCTCTGCACAGTCAGTTATTAAGTGAGATGAAGAGACAGGCCGGTCCTGCCTGGCCTTAGGAATGGGAGGTCATGTGGGAAGGAATGGCTGAGTGGAGTCCCTAGCCCAGCACGTGGGTGAGGTGTGGAAGGGTGTTACAGTCAGAGGGAACAGCATGTGTAAAGGCTCTGAGGCATGACACTGAACTTCGGGTGTGCCATTGGAGGAGGAGTGTGCAAAGCAGCCCCTTGCCAAGCCAGCTGCCTCACTCTATCCAGCACCCCTTCCTCTCCCTGAGGCCAGGACCTGGGCCTTGACCTGGATATGGGACCCAGGAGTGGGAGACATTGTCTGTCTCCTTGGAAAGGGGCTGGTGAGGGGTTTGAGGGAAAGGTCAGAGTCACCTTCCCAGTTCTTCCCTCCTAGAAGCAGTTGTCATGTAAGGACAAGAAGGACCAGGACAAGAAACCTGGGGCTCCCAGGGCAGGAGGCAAAGCCTATAGATTTTATTTTAATGCATTTTAACTTTCTATGTTGAAATGAACCGTGCAGAGAGCTCCCATATGCACTCCTCCCAGCTTGCCCTAATGTTAACGTCCGTATACCTAAGCACAGGACATGACAGAAATGAATGGGGAGCCATTGGTTCATAAGGCTGAGCCGCTACTGTCTCAGTCCGCCTGTGTGGTGGGCCATCCTTCCAAGGATCTGTGTATCCTTGGATGGGTTTACCAGTGGACCCTCTCCACCCCCCATTCATTTGTTCAATAAGCCTTTAGGGATAAATATCCTCGGGTGCTGGGTCCTCGGGTAAGTGCAGGGAAACTGGAATAGAGAAGATGCTGTCCATCTCCATCCTCCCGGCATCCTGGAAACCCTTCAGCCCCATGACCACTGCTCAGAGTCCCAAGATTGGAAAGCATGTTGTGATTTCACTTTGCCCTTTCACCCACCATAGCTGACCCTGTAACTGCCAATTGCCCAGCGTCTTGCAGAACTGGTTTCTAACACTGGTGTGGGATCTCCCGGCTTGGTCCTTTCCCTACCTTTATTTGGGGACAATGCCATCAGCTTTGAGCATGGGGAATATGATGAAAAGCAGAGGTGAACCGGCTGAGGGTGGGGCAAACAGTCGGCGGAGCCGCAGTGCTGCCGCAGGTGGGCGCAGCGCCGGCTCACGGGCCCCAGGATGCTCCCGCCTGGTTCAGACACCAGGCGTCTTGTCGCTTGAATGCGCCCTCCTGCCGCTGCTCCCGTTCAGGGCCTTGTTGGAGAGAGACTGGGGAAAACCCTCTAAAGGAAGCCAAGGCAATCTTGCAGCATGACCTGGTGGTTCCATAATAAATCACGTTCAGAAGCCGGAAGCCACTTATTGACCTGAGCTGTGAATTCCCGCCTGGGGCTGGCACTTCGGGCTGCCTCACGCTGGCTGTTGCTCTGCACTGCAATTCCCTGGTGGCACTTTGGCAGTGGAGGATGGCAGACTCTGGCAATTTCCTTGCCTCAACCATAGACTCCAGCCCTTGGAAGGGGCCACTGTGTTCCACTGCCACCCATTTAGTGGACCTGATGTGGCCAGGGTTCAGCCCGGTCCCATGCTCCCAGGCCGGGCAACCCAGTGGGGTCAGACAGGAACTCCGCATGCAGAAGCCGGTCTCAGGTCACCCCACTCAGCAGGAGCACCAGAGTGACCCAAGGCCTCTGGAGAGCAGTGCAGCCACATGGGCCAGTCTGGGCCATTGTGAGCAAGCAACAGTGATAGCCTTCTGTGTGGGCACCTGGCCAGGCTTTGCAGAGCCCAGCAAGGTAAACACACGCCCTCATTACGGCTCAGGATCCCACCCGGGCTTGTAGGCAGATTCAGTAGAGGGCTGGCCTGGCCCGCAGCCAGGTGGTGGAAGTGCTCCATGCAGCGTCTCTCCCTGCTGCCTGACTCAGTGTCCTGCCCTCTGGGAGGCATTCTGCTCAGCCGATACCTCGCTGTGCACCTGCCGGGGCAGGTGAGGGGCTGAGGGCTGGGTCACAGGGGTCTAACTTCATGTGCCCATCCTGTAGGGTCCAGGGTGGGCAGATATGCAAAAGACCAAGAGTGCATGGTATGAGCAGGGTATGGCAGGGAGAAAGCAGGGCCCAGGGGCACAAGGGTGGCTGACCAACAAGGGGTCAGGGAGGGCTTCCTGGTGGAAGTGCCAGCCAAGGTAGGCCCTAGAGATGAGCGGAGTCAGCCGGGGAGGGTGACCTTGCAGGCCAGGGCCTGGGGTAGCATGGGGAATAGGAAACGGGGGTGTCATGTGTGTCCTCTCTGATCCTGGAATGGAAGGTGCCGGAAGGAAGGTGCTGGCTTTTGCAGTACTGCTGTGACTTTCTTGCTCTATTTAACATATGTTTTTTTTTTAGCATAGAAAGACATTCTCATTCTTCAAAGTTTCAAATGCATAGAGGTCTGCACAGTACAGGACTCTTCCCTTTTCCCAGTTACCTGCCCTAGAGGTAAGCATGTCCCTACTTTCTTCAGAAACCTTCCAGGATAGGCTGTAATTCTAAGCAGACACACCATAAATGCCCTTTCCACGCTGACGGTAGCCTACTACCCACTCTGTCCTTCACTGGTGTTTGTCATTCATCACAGCCATCACTCTGCATCAGAACATAGCTTTTCATGCATTTTTTTCAACAGTTGCATTGTTTTCTATCATGTGGATGCTACCAGTCCCTTTTCAATGGGCACTTGTGTTTTTTCTGATTTTTTGCTGTTAAAACCAGCACTGTTATGAAAATGCGGAATTGCTGGGGCGAAGCAGAGAGGCACTCGTCATGTCATGTCATGTGATGGCTCTGACCAGCCTGCTCCCAGCCACTTTGAGGTGGCACAGCTTTGCTCCCACCTGCAAAGCTGGGGATCCCTTCTGCCATCACCACCCACCCTGTGACGTGTTGTTTCAACTCACCTACTTTTGGGCCCTGACAATGGGGCAGTGAACTTGACAGGAGGGGACCCTACGCACACGGGATGCCTCAGCACAGGGAGATGGGAGTCAGCAGACAGGCTCTTGCTTCCTGACCCCAACCAGGGATGGCCACCGTTTCTCTCCTGCAGACCTGACAGCCTGAGTGGGAGGCTGATGCATGGGCCTGGGGGACCTCAGTGCAGAGAACTGGGATCCGGCCACCAGGGAGCCAAGGGGCCTTGGCCTAGTCACAGGACTGCTGCTTAATAGCTGTGTGTCCCTAAGTGAGCCATTTAATTTCCCTGTGATTGCCTATAGCTTCAATATTACTGCATAATGTACCAGCCCCAACTCAGGGACAGACAGATGATAAAGTCCTGGGGAGGCTGGAGGCCAAGAGGGAGCAGAGAAGGTGACACTTGGGTGACCCATAAAACATGGTCATGTTCTGAGAGCAGAGGTAGCAGGCAACCTAGGTGGAGGCTGGTCAGGAAGGGACGGAGGGCTTCTGCGCTTCTACGCCAAGCACTGTGCTCAGAGGCAGACCCTCCAGCTCTCATTTCCTGTGGGGCAGGGGTGGGGGCGGGTAGGTAGAAGCCACGCTGGGGGAGAGGAAGCCAGAGGAGGGTGGGCAGGGCCAGGGCAGAGGAGGCACGGGCCCAGGTAGCCGCTGGTTTCCAGGCCTGCTCTTCTGAGCAGTGTGGACGGACTGTGGGCCCCGCTGCACCCGCTCTAGCCGTGGGCCTGAGCCAAGGCCCCGGAAGGCTTGACGTGTCCCTGTACAAATGGAAAGAACATAGTCATGGCATCACCTTCCCTGACCGGACCCCTGCTCTCTGAGCCCCAGTGCGCGGCCCTCTGTGCTGGGAGGCCAGAGGCCCAGGAGCCGAGCACACACTCTGCCTGGGTCGGGAGCCTGCTCTCCTCCCATCCCCTCACCGCACCTCCGTTTTGCCAACTGTCAAACGGGGATGCCTACCTCCTAGGGTGGTTGTGAGAAGTGTGTGTGTTAACACCAGGAAGCACTAAAAGGAGGCCCTGGAACGCTTAACAGCTACAGACCTGAGCCAGTTTCTCTCTATACATGTTATTTTAAAAAATCAGAATAAAAAAGAATCATTTAAGTTGAGGGAGATCAGGAGAGGCAGCAGGGCGGGGGCGGCCTGGTGGCCTGGGTGCAGAAGGCGCTCGCGATGGGAGGCGCTGCCCAGGCCGAGGTGGTGAGAGACGTCGCGCTGCAGCGGTGGGCTGCTCAGGGTCCCCGCAGGCCGTGAGGCAGCACAGCCTTCCCAGGCACTGTCCCCAGCCTGGGGAGAGCTTTTCTTCGTCAGCTGAATTCTTGAGGTAGCAGTTCAGGCCCTGTGGCCAAGGCTTTGCAGCGATGCCACCCCTGGCACAGACCTGTGCCGGCCCTGTGGGACCTTTGACCCTTCTCACTGGCCCACGTCTCCCCAAAACTCTTCCCGTGGATTTGAGGGCTTCTGTGTCCCGGGCCCTTCTGGAGATGGGCTAAGCCGGGTGTCTTCCATTGCCTGAAAGTCCCTGTCCATTTATCTGGAAGAGTGCTCATTTCTGCTCTTTGGGCCTGTCCTTTTTGTTTAATTTGATCTTCTAATATGAACCAATCTAACATAGGCAGGAGGGTATAGGCAGCTGAGAGAGAGCGGGCTCCGCTGCTGGCCCACCTGGGATGAAATCCCAGCTCCGCTGCCCGCCAGCTGTGTGACCTCGAGTAGTGACTTAACTCCTCTGTGCTTGTTTCTTCTAGAAAAGGATGTGGATAACAGGATCCCCCTCACAAAGTGTATTCTGGAAGGATCAGGTAGAGGCCGAGTGCCCGATGCTTAGCCGTTTGTGGTGCCAATGTTATTTTAAAGTGCAACTCCCACCATTCCTTCAGGTAGAAAATTATCTTCCGGGCCATCCAGAGAAAGCAAATTTCAGAAACAAAGAATATACAATATTTTGTTAAGCATATACAATAATTTCCCAGGCTGCTTCCTCCTCTGTTTGAGTCCAGGTCTGCAGCAGGAAGCCCAGCCCAGGCGCAGCCCTCAGCCCCTCAGGGATCTGACAGACACCCTCTCCAGCTTCATCCGGGCCCTGCTCCAGCCACCTGGTCACCGAGGGCGCCCACTGACCCCGCCTCTCAGTGCTTGCCCTGGGGTGCCCTCTGCCTGGCCTGCTGTCTTTGAGGGCGGTTCGCAGCAGGTTTCGGCATCAGATTACACCAGCTGTTTCTGCTCTGGATGACCTCGGGCAAGGTCAGCCCCTCTGGGCCTCATGTTCTTGTCTGTACAGTGAGGACACTTACAGGACCTTGTATCTTAGGAAGACAATTCAGTGAGGCATAAAGCAGAGGCTGGCTCACCGTGTCCGCTCCTGTTATTGTTATTGTTAAATTCTCCACCTGTGAAAGTCAGGGCCAGCATCGATCTTTCGCATCTCAGGAGTCGGACACACAGGGCCCTCCACTAGCCAAGCATCACACCCCCAAGGCCCCATGCTGGGCCCTAACGCACTGTGTCTCTGAACTTGCTCACAGATCGGCCTGTGAGGCACAGGGTTTCTCCCCACTTTGTAGCTAAAGAAACTGAGGCTCCCAGATGCCCAGACTGGTTGAGCTGAGATTTGAGTCCCAGTATCTCTGCCTCTGACTCAGAAATAAATTTCCCTTCAATTGAAGCTCACATCCTGGTGCCCAGCATGCAGGGCCTCACGCCTGTCCTGGTGCAGTCCTTCCCCATGCTTGCTGCTTATGTCTCTATCTACTTCCCAGAAGGAGTTAAAAGACATACAATAAAAGGCACAGATTCAGTGAGAAGAATCTATTACAGAAGAGTGGAAACTTAGGGTCAAACAGGAGAGAACAATTATACCAGGCACTTAGGAAAAGTAAGGTCTGAGCTTCCTGAGAGTTGAGGCAAAGGGGGAATTAATGAGTTTCATGCACTGACTTCCTGGCAGGAGGAGACAGAGCTGGAGGACTTCTCTTCCAGCTCTGAAGGCTTAGAGAAATTGTCCTGAGGGTCTCTGTGCAGTGAACAGAGGGCAAAGGTGAGGAGTGTCCCAGATAGCACACCTTCACCACCTTGGAAGAGGAAAGGCACGTCTATTAGAAGCAGCTCTCCGCCTCCCTGTACCAGGGGTCCGCACCAGGCTTCACGGGGCTCTCACCCATCCCTGGGCTGAGCAGTGTTATCTTCCCTTCACAGATGGGCCCAGGGAGATACCTCAGCTCTGCCCTCGGCTTACTGGGCTTGGCGAGGGAGTGGCAGTGGCAAAGCTCTCAGGACCAGCACAGGTCTGCCATGCTCCAAAGTCCTGACCCCGTGTGGCATTGCCCAGCTGGGGGAGGCCGCCACTGGGTTTACTGCCTGCAGATAGTCACCCTTCCTGTTCCCTCTCCCCTCCTGCATTCAGCCCAGTTGCACACACATCAATCTTCCCCCTCTGCCGTAAACCTGCCAAGTGCTCCCCGGGTCCCCAAGCCCTCCAGAACCCAGCTCCACGGCCAGCAGCTTGGGAGTAAGTTAGCCATGGGACACAGATGCGAGGCTGGGTGGGAGAGAGTGGAGCGAATACCAGCTGCAGCTGCTGCTTCCACCACCCCATCCCCAGGGCCAGGGCACCCTGGTACTGGCCACACATTGGACCAGGCGCCACAGTCAGTATCCCCTAGGGGGAGGCCTGCAGACAGAAGCTGATGGGTTAGTCCCAGTGGCCTGAGGAGCCATCTCCCTGTGGTTACAGATGGTTCAGTCGCTGGACATTCATTCAGCACGGTGGACCCACAAGCTGGGGCCATCCTGGGTTCAAGGTATGCAGGGTGAGGTCAGAGCACACCTGCTAGGGGGCTGATTCACCATCAGGCAGCAGGAACCAAACAGCCAGCCATCCTCCCCACTCTTCCAGGGCTGCTGTGTTTGGTTGTTCAGGTTGTATACTGAACAAAGCATCAGGTCCAGGGGAGAAAGGGGGTGAAATCCAGGTCTGCCTCTCTCCCAAGAGGCTGTACCTGTCTGGAGGACATGGTGCCCTTTACAAGTTCACACAGAGGCCTGCAAGCTACAATCACCTGGAAGGGGTCTTTTTGTAATTCTGCACAAAGGCTCTACGTAGCCTCATTTCATGTTTGTGCTGACTCAGACCCAGAGGTGCCAAGTCAGCAGGCTGAAGCCAGCGGGTCTTAGAGGAGGCAGGGTGCCCCCAGGGCCTCCCCAGGGGGGCCCTCCAGATAGTGAAGTGCTGGAGGGCCGTGTCCTGTCCCCTTGAACCCTTGGGCCCAACACAGGAGCCCCAGAACTTTCACAGGGCCTGGCCTGGGAGCAGGTCTGACATGGGATGGTGGTCTCTGCTCACTGGCGTGACTAGGATACAGCTAGGCTACCGATTACCTCCAAACAGTCTGAGCCCAGCATCCTGGGGCCCGTCTTAGGCACTGACTATGACTCTAACCCAGCACCTGCCTCAGGGGAGAGAAACCAGCTGGGCCTAGTCGCTGGGCTGCTGCTTAGTAGCTGTGTGTCCCTAGGTGAGTCACTTAAGTTCTCTGTGCCCATCATCTATAGCTTCACTATTACTGCACATAAACTAGCGCATACTCTGTGACTCAAACCTCTATTCTCACACGTTCAGGTTTGCAGCTCGACTGGGGCTCAGCTGACCAGGCTGGGTTTAGGCTGCAGGCAGACTAGGCTTTCTCCCCGTGTCCCTGCGTCCTCCTTGGAATTCCTGGGATTCACTCTCTGGCCACCTGGGGCTGGTCTTTGGCCCCCAGGAGGCTGAACAGAGCACACACCACCACAAAGGCCTCGGCTCAGAGCGGCCGACACTCCATCTCTAGAAATAAGCCGTAGGAACAGTTTGAACTTCAGTGGGGCAGTGGGAGGAGGGTGGGGTGTGGGGGGTGCCAGAGGAGGAAGAACTGACCAGAACAATCCCACCTACTGCCCTGTCATAGTGGGACTTCAGCACGTCCCATGTGGGGCAGCGGTCAAAATGGGCAGTGACCACATGCAAGTGCCCGTCACAGAGCTGGTGCGGCACAGCTGCGTGCTCTCTCTACTTCCGTCCTTTGCCTTTCCTTGAATATCTTTACATTGGCATAAGCCATTTCCAAACCAAACCAAAATTCACAATAGCAAATGCACGACCCCTGAGCGGAGCGAGGGGCAGAGGGCCCTGTGTGTACCCAGGAGTCATCCTTCAGGGCAAGCGCTCCCAGCAGAAGTCCTGCTAATTTTTCTTCTCCGAATTGTCTCCTTCCTCCCCACTCGGCCTTCTGGAAACATCTGTCTTTCCTTCTGGCTTTTCCAAACAGATACAAACCAAGATGTTCAGAAAAGAATAATTGAATCAAATCAGTTTTTGAAGGAGCCAGGCAGTCTTTTTTTTGAGCACTTGATCTGTTAGGAAGCCTGGAATATTGTCCCCAAAGTTCCCTAAAGAAGGGAAGAGGAGTGGGAAGGGGTGGGTGTCCTGATGTCCCCGGTCTGGGACCTCCCACTGGAGGCCAGGGTGGAGGAGGTGGTCACCTGGCTGAGCTCCAGCGCATAGTAGTGCTGCATGTACAGATTTCAGTGGGACTTCCTATATTTAGTCCCATTCTGCCTCCCACTTTCAGAGGTGCCCAGGCCCATCGCCAGCCTCTCCAGGATTCTGAAGTGTGAGGTATGAGAATTCTAGGATTCTGCCCAGGCTTCCTGTGGCTTTCTGCAGGATTTCGGTACAGCAAAGAAAGCTGAAAAGCTTACTTTTTGTTCTCTCTCTTCTCCTTCTCACATCTCCTGTGCATGCACAGGTGTGTGGATGTGTGTGCAAATTCCCAGATCAGCTCTACCTTCAGAATATACCCCAGATCCGGTCACCGCAACACTACTTATTTTGTGGCCCTATCCCCAGTGCCTAGAATAGTGCCCAGTAGCCCTAGGGGCTCACTACATGTTTGCTGAATGAATGCATGAGCCGGTCACTCGGTTCTCTTCTCGCGTGCTTCTGAGCACATGTGTTACTGTATCTGATTATGTGCAGCACAGATTCTGTTGGATGAGAAAACATTACTATGCTTTGCATTTTTACTTTGGGACTGGGGAGACTAGAAGGGGAACGGCCCAAACAGGAACAGAAGGAGGAGCTGGATCCCAACCCAGCCCGACTTGCCCCTCTACACATGGACGCTGCCATTAGCTGCTGAAGGAACAAAGCCCCCAGATGGTAGGGGAACTGAAATACAAGGAAGGTGAGTCGGAGGGTGAGGTTGTTCTAGGAAGGAATGGAGAAGTGAGCAGAGGTGGGGGGGGGGTAGGGCAAGGAAACTTCAGACTCACTCTTCATCTTTGGAGTTTTTCCATTGGAAAGACTGGTATTTATTATATACCATCTGTCTTAGCCCATTTCCTACATGCTTTGTCTGTGCCATTATTATTAGGACCATAAATTTTTCTGTATAAAGTGACATCTTTTCTCAGCTCCATATATTTGTATTTCTTAAATCATGCAGGTTAATTTCCAAGTGCTGGTTTGCAGGATAATGGACAGCAACTTGGAACAGACAGACTGTAATACCAGTGCTAGAACCATGACTAACTAGTATGGGATCTAAGGTGACAGAACCTCTCGGAGCCTGTTTCTCACCCCACAGTTTCCTTTACTTCATGGCCATTGGAATGGTCATTCCCTCAACGCAGGTAATTATTATTAGGAAAGTCATTTGTTTAACTATTTCACACTATGTGGTGAATGACTGATAGTTTCTAGGGACATTCGGATTTTGTGAAGAAGATGCTCATCACCACAGAGAAAATTTCATCTGGCAGATTTGAGGGCAGTGAGATAAAATGAGGTGGTGCCTTTGACTGCTCTTGCTCTACAGTTGAGGGTACAGAAGGCTCAGAGAAGGGGAGAGTGGCTCCCTCAGTCAACAGGAAGCCAGGGAGAGAGCGGGCATGAGGCCTAGGACTCCTGGTTCCCGCTCTGTGGTACTCTTTCCGTGGGTTCAATGGAGGGGAACATTTTGCCTGGGGCAAAGGCCTGCGTCACATCAACATAATTTACCTGTGTGCTTAGACTACAACATGAAAGAGCTTAATTCGTCTCCCAGTAATGATCCCTTAGCATGTGCAGTCTTATTTCTTTCCATCAACCATGTCAATTTGAATCTTAACACAAACCACAGGTCACATTTGTAGGAAAAAAATGAGAAAATGAGTGAGCTGGGGTTTTCAAACAGAGCCCAGAAGAACAGCAGAAGGAGTTGAGGATGGAGTGAATGATATTCACACATTGCACAGAAGCTTCCAGAGGCCAGAGAACAGCCCTCCTTCCTGCTACTAAGAGGAAGGAGGGCCTAGATGAGCATAAGAAAGGCCCATGGCTTGACTTAATAGGAAATCACCATGGGCAGAGCCTGGGCTATACGCCCTGAGTACCTGAGGATAGGGAAAAAAATTCAGGGTAGTTGACCTAAATCCCACTCAAACTTTGGTCCATCTCAAACTTCCAAGTCTCCCTGTGACCCTGAGGCCAGGATGGGACCTACTACCTAGGGAAGGTGTTTCAATTAAAAATGATTTGGCTGGCTATAATGAAGTCCCAAATAATCGTGGCTTTAGTGAAATAGAAGCTTCTTTCCCCACCTCAGGGTGGGCATCCAGGGGTCTCACAGAGGGTCCTTAGGCATCAGGCCCCTTCTGTGTTCTCCCGCATCTCAACTCAAGATTTCCATTCTCAAGTCACCTCATGATGCAAGGTGGCTGCTGGAGTATCATCCATTAAGTCCAAGTTCCAGGAAGTAGAAAATAGGCTATTAGTGGGGGGCGGGGAGAAGAGAGTCCCTTTAAGGAGGCCTTGAAGGCACCTTTTGCTGATATTTTCCAAAGTCCAGAACTTCATCATATGACCATACTTAGCTGTGAGAGAAGCTGGGCATATAGTCTATTATTGGCCACCTGACAACTCCGAACAAAATTAGTATCCTGTTACTAAAGAGCAAATGGGAAATGACCATGGAATTGGCATCTATGTATCTGCCTCAGGTAGCATCAGCTCCATCGGTATAAAATCAGGAAGGCACTGAACACTTGGATTCGGGGTCAAATGCAGCAAGCACAGCCTCACCATTTATGTTGTCAGCGAACAAAACCGAACAAATTCGTTGTTACCTTGGTGAAAAGTTAAAAGGAAAGAACCTGAGAAGTTCCACAAGGAGATAGAATGCTCCATCCCTCCTCCCTGCATTTCATCAATGTTCCTATACATCCTGTATGTTCCCTGCCTCTCTCTTTATGACTCAGGAATCTGTACATGGACCTTCTTCCTCACAGCCTCTTCTCCCGGCTTTGTTTCCCCTATTAAGCCTGGAACGCTCCCATGACCAGTCTTCTCACCTGGGTCACTTTGAGGAGCCTGGCCCTCTTGGTGAAGAGAGCCCTTTGCATCTGTTCTCATCCACGTGTAGCCCGGTGGGGTTAATTGCATTCCTGCCAATTCAGCCCCTTCCCCTTTTTCCTGAGCTGCTTTAACTGTCAGCCTCCCATGATACCACGTTTCCCACTGGCAGGTTGCAAGTTACCCGGCACACACTGTTATATTTTAGGGGGTGAGTGTTTTTGCTACATCACAGTCTCAAAGACCCCAAAGTCTCTAGTTCCAGTCAAAACGCAGCCAGTTTCCTCAAAAAGTTAATAGAATTACTAGATGATCCATCAATCCCACTTATGGGTATATATCCAAAAGAATGAAATAGTCTCAGAGAGAGACCTGTACCTCCGTTCACAGCAGCGTATTTGCAATAGCAAGCCAGAGGCCCATTGATGGGCGAATGGGTAAAGAAAGTGTACTTTCCTCGTGCAACGGGGTATGATGCAGCCTTAGGAAGGGGGGACCCCCTGACCCCGGCTACAGCATGGATGAGCCTTGGGGACATTGTGCTCAGTGAAATAGGCCAGTCCCAGAAAGACAAATACTTCATGCTTCCACTTTCATGAAGTATATCGTTGCATTCATAGAGACGGAAAGTAGAATGGTGGGTGCCTGAGTCTGGGAGAGGGAGGGGAATTGTTCAATGGCTATAGAGTTTCAGTTCTGCAAGAAGAAAAGGTTCTGGAACTCTGTTGCACAACAATATGCATATAGGTAACACCACTGAACTGTGCCCTTAAAAGTGGTTAAGATGATGAAGCCTGTGTCCTGTGCTTTTTGCCACATACACATACAAAGACAGTCACTCTGCCAGAAGCTGTGGGTTCAGAGAAGGAAAGGCGGGGTGCCGAGTCAGCCCCGAGGGGACCCTGGCTGAGGGCTTCTTCCCACTCCCTCGCCCCACTGCCCTCAGGCGCGGGTGTGGCTGCTCTGATTTTATGGGTGATCCCTGCATTCATTCATCTGAGCAATACTTGACCATAACCTCTGATATCCCAGGCTTCTTGGTGTAGGAGACGCTGCTCTGAACAAGTCAGGGGGAAGAGAAAGGTTATACACAATTCATATGGTGTAATTTCAGGTTGTGGTTGATGCCGCGAGGGAAGGAGCGTGGGAGGTGGCTGGGAAATGAGGGGGGGCTCTTCCACGCTCAGAGCCGGTGGGGAGGGGCATCCCCAAGGGGGACACGGCTTGAAGAAGGAGTGCCGGGAGTGGGGAAGTGGCTTGCCCGAGAGAACCCAGCCAGAAGGAGGCAGAACTGAGATCCAACCTCATTTTGGAAACATTTTATTATGAAAAAATTCAAACATTTTCAAGAGTAGACATAATAACAAAAGAAACTCCCATGTAGATGTTACTCAGTTTCAACAGGGATCAATTCAAGAACAATCTTGTTTCATTTGTACACCACCCACAGTCCCCCCACATATTATCTTGAACTAAAATTAGACAGCTTATCACTTAATTCATAAATAGTTTATTAAGCCATCATCCTGTCATCATACTTCAGATAGATTCCTGGCGCTCCTCTCTCTGAGGTCGCCTGCACTTTCTAAATGTGTGACCTTTTAATCTTAAACTTTCCCCAACCTTTCAGGGCACCTCTCCTTCATGAGGTTACCTGCTGCACTTCTTTCTTTAAGTAACTTCAAACAAAACTTTTACTCTGCTTCAAGAAAAATAGATTCCTTAATTTCATCAAATATTCAGTCAGTATTCAAGCTTCTAATTTTCTTATAAATTTATGGTTAAGCATTTCTTTGCAGTTTGTTTGAATCAGGATCTAAATAAGATCTTTACACTGTGATGGGCATGTTTTTCTGTGGTAAAATATACATAGCATAAAATTTACCATTGTCATCATTAAGTATATGTCGTTATGCAACTATGGTCACCATCCGTCCCCAGAACTTCTTCATCTTCTCAAAATGAAACTGTGCCCAGTAAACACTAACCCACCTTTCTGGCCTCTGCCTCTGTGCATCTGACTCCTCTAGGGCCTCGTATGACTGGAATCACGCGGTGTTTGTGGCTATGGGACTGGCTTTTCTCCCTTGGCATCGTATCCACAAGGTTCTCCCATGTTGTAGCATGTGTCCAAATTTCTTTCCTTTTTGAGGCTGAATCATACTCATCGTATGCATGTGCCACTTTCCGTTTGTCCAGTCACCCACCAATGGACCCTTGTGGTGTATTTTTTAACTCTTTTCATCTCTAAGTTCCTCTCATCCTTTTATTTTATCTTCTTGGAATATTCTGTTGAAGCAGCAGGTCTCCTGTTCTGTAGCTTCCCATGGCAGGCTCCTGCCAGTTGTGTCCCCATGGGTGTTGTCCACGTTGACCTGTCCTCTGTATGTCCTTGGATTGGCCCTCAGACCTGGAGGTTTGGTATGATCTGGGCTCAGCTGGGTTTTTTCTTGCAAAGGTGATGTTATGTTCTTCTGTCCAGATGCACATGTCTGGCTGTCCCTCCTTCTGTGATGTTGGCACCCACTGACGCTCACCTCCCAGGTGCACGGACCCATTAGTGGTTGCCAACTGGAGGTAGTCTATCATTCCTTCCCATTTTAGCTGGAATCACCCACAAAGAGGAACTTCCCCTCACCTACTTTCTAGTTATTCTGCTTATTTAATTTTTGTCCACCTCCAAAGCTTACATACTTGAGTTCTCACTCACTCATTCACTCATTTACTCATTCTCTATTCATTCAGCCACTCACTCGTTCACACATTCACTCACTCACCCATTCATTCTCACTCACTCACTCTCTCATTCATTCACTCTTCATTTGCTCACTCACTATTCATTCATTTGCTCATTCATGCACTCACTCACTCACTCACTCACTCACTCACTCGCTCACTCACCAACATTTACCAACTGTCTGCTTTGGGGGCTGGCTGGTCTTGGAAAGATGAAGCATGTGTGGTCACAGACCAGAAGGAGAGAGACAAGTCCCAGTCGTAGAGGGGTTAACAGATCTCATGGGTGCACAAAGGTTGGGGTGCCTGGAGAGAGACTGTAATGGGAACATCTGGGTCAGCCTCATCTCCTGCAGTCATTAGCGGATAGTGAAGGTCAGCTTGCTGACCTGGGTCCCTGCTGGTCTGGCTGAGAGCTCGCGCTTTTAGACTTTCTAAATTGAGTCTTTAAAGCTGAGATGCACATAAAGCGGTCCTGATTTTATCAGGCTCACAGAGGGACAGACCCAGCTGGTGCTCCTGGGGGCAGTTCCCTTCCCCCAGACTAGGCAGAGTGCTGGGTTAGAGGCTGCACACAGCGGTGTGGTGTGCGGGGCTTCAGGACCTCAGGATGCCCAGGGGCAGGTGGGCTCCCCTGCAGGAACCCAGGGCTGCCAGACACGGGAGGTACCTAGGGCTGGGGTGGGAGGACCTGGCCTCAGGCAGACCCCACTGACCCTGCCTCTCTCCAGTCATGGAGTTTGGGGGAAGCTTCTGTACCTCTTAGAGCCTCCATTTTCCCATCTGTCACTTGGGTCCAAATGCCTCACTGTCACTGCTGGGAGCTTACGTTCTGCCAAGAGCTGCTGTGACCGTTACTTAGCTCCCGTGGTTACTTTTTGGTGCTTCATTCTCTGCTCCAAGGTGCCCCCAGCTCACCATTTCTTCAGTGTTTTCCTCCAGGGAACTTCTGGTTCCATCCATGCATCTCGCCTGGCTGCATTCACCTACTCCAAGGAGTGAGAGGTGATGGTCACTGAATTCTTCTTCCCGTATCTGCACCACTAGAGGAGGCTCAGCAACAAAACTCTCCCGCTGGTAGAATCTGGGCCAATAGGAAGGGGAATGTCATCTTGGAGGTCATACAGTTCTCCTTTCTCACAGACTGAGTTCTGGCAGGAGAGGCGACATCCCCTAGCAGGTGATTGAAGGGGCTGTATTTGCTATGTGGGGGCATGGGGAAGGGACACCACCAAGGGCTGCGGACCCAGGAGAGGGCCCTGCTGCTCCTGCAGGGCTATAGTAGAGGAGCCCAGCCACTGCCTGATCCGGTGGGACAGAGAATAAATTCTGGAACCTTCTCTCCTCGCTCCTTCCCTCCAGACTCCTCTGTGCACCTCTCATTGGCTGAACCAAAGCGGAAGCCAGAGACCAAAGGAGATGCTATCCTTGGGGTCAACCTCTTGTTGTTGTCTTTAAGGGTTTGGTCTCCTGGGGCCCAGAGAATGCTCAGAGCTGGGACCCAGGAAGGCAGAGTGTATGAAAACACAGGTGGGTGATTCAACCAGCCAGGGGCAAGCAGAGCCCAGGCACATGGTAGATACTCAGGACAAATTTGAGTTTCCCTCAAATGATTAACAGAGCCACTTACAGAAGAGCCTTTGCAAGGACTCAGGAGGCCCGGGCACGTCCCAGCCATGCCTCCTCAGGTGAGCGGCTCCGGCACAGCCCACGGCTCACCTTGCCCAGGAGGCCTGCTCTGCCAGGCACAGAATGTAAGGACGCTCAGCGCTCGCAGTCAGGAAGCACGCCTGGGAACACAGTGGAGGGCTTTCCTCCTTGGACCTCTGGCAGACTAATCAAAGCTGGGGAAGATGACATGGGGAAACATGAAGTGGGTCCCTGAGGGTTGGCCTCAGCCAGGACCTGCGGCCCCGCAGGCGGCTCAGCCCCCGGGGAGGCTGTGTGCAAGCTGAACCGCAAACAGCCCCTGAACGAAGGTCACGATGTCATGCTGGCGCCAGGTCGCTCACTGAGGGAAATCCTCTGCTCTCCGCGTGGCCCCCTTGATGCAGTGGGACTGCGGCTCCCAGGACCCAGGAAGATGTTTCTGCTTCACCTTCATGTTTAAAATTTCATCCCAGAGCACCTCCCTGGGCAGACTCAAGTGATCGAGCCAGTAGCCTTTTATCAAGATTTATTTTATAAATCCAAGGACAGGCTGGGGGCGAGACATGCCTGGGAGTGAGTTCCTGCCTCACCACCTACCAGCTAAGGGGCCTTGGGCAGGTGTCTTAGTTTCCCTCCCTGTAAAATAAGTTTTCGTAAGGGATAAGTAAATTGGAACCCGTGTCCAGCCTCTCTTTAGTTCTTGGAAAGTGTTAGTCCTCTGTCCTCTGACCGTCCAGTTCCCGGAACCTTCCCAGGACCCTCCGCCTATGCCACTGGGCGCCCTGCTTGCACTCCCCACCACACACAGGAGCCCTCTCCCTGCTGACTTGTTCTCTGCTGACTTGTCACCTGTCATCTCTCTGAGGCTCTGCTTTCCAAGGCTGTGGACCCATCTTGCTCATCTTTGTATCTTCCACCCCACACAGCCTGGGAGGGCAGGGCTTCTTTCTCCACTGGGAGGTTCCAGAAGGTTCTCCAAGGTGTTAACTAGGCTGTGACTTTTACTTGCCAGTCAGAGTGGAGGATGTGCCGAGCTACTCTGGGTGACATTTTCTGCCTCGCTGTTTGCTCCATCTGTCACTCCTTCCATTTGTTCATTTCACAAACATTCACCAGCGTCTCCGAGGTGCCAGGAGGCAGAGAAGAGGGAGTGAGCACTCCCAGGGGAAGAGATAGATGGCCATATAAATGCCACTCCTGCAGTAGGTGGTGGGCACAGGGGTCCTCTGACCCCGTGGGGGGCTCAGAGAGGAGCTGCCAGGGAAAGCCCAGGAGATGCTGAGAACCCAGGCTTTGGGAGCAAGAGGGAACTGAGAGGCTGGCTGTCCCCTCTGACCATCCAGGGGGCAAATGAGGGACATGGGAGCCAGTGGCATGTGGTGACTGCAGTGCAGGCCTCAGGGCTTGCTGTCCAGGATGGTGTCCCATGGCAAAGCCATAGGGTGTCAGAGATGTTTGCAGGAGAGATGGGGGAGCTCACTGGGTGCAGAGAGGCCTCCTGAAGGGACAGTTGTTCTGTTACCCCCACCCACGGGTATGGGGGCCTTTGACCCCTCACTGTCGGACCTTCCTTGAGACCCATCTCATATCTAGGCAGCTATAGGGTGGTGGGTGATCTTCACTCCCAAAGAACTTGCAGATTGAGAAATGAAATGCACTTCAGTGAGTATAATATATATAGGGCAGAGATTCTTAATGGAATGTGATTTCCTGAGTTGAAGGGAATTATTGTCAGGGTCCCAATTTCCCACCTGTTTTCTGTGTCTTGGCTGTTGCCTCGGGAACAGGCTGCGGGACTTAGCAACAGCAGGAACAGATTTCTCATAGTTCCAGCAGTCTGCGATCAGGGTGTCAGCACGGTCAGGTTCTTGCGGGAGGCTGACTTCTGGCTGTGTCCTCACATGGTGACGTTTCTAAGGGCACTAGTTCCATTTGCGGCAGCTCCACCCTCACGACCTAAGTACCTCCCGAAGACCCTACCTCCTGACACCATCACACTGGACGTCAGCATTTCAACGTATGACTTCTGGTGTCCGCAAGCACTCAGACCATGGCAGCGTCTCAGGCTGCTTGGCTGAAGTCCTCTAAAGTACTTCCCACCTCTTGCTTCTGGATGAGACTTCACAGTTTGTAAGGTGTTTCCTTGCTTGTGCTCTTGGTGAGCTTCCCAATAACCATATGAGGCATAAGGAAAAGAGCACGCATTTTAAGGATCAGGAAACTGAGGCTCAAGGAGGGTTATGTGTGATCTGCCCCAGTTCACACAGTTGGGGAGAAAGGCAGAGGATGGCTTAATTGTGACCTCATCCCTGCCCAGGAATGACCTGGAAGGGACACCACATACCTCCCTGCTGTACTGGGTTCCCCTGCCCGTGCTTGGACATCAACCCAAAGGTGCAACATCCAAAAATTAAACTGGGGGACCCAAACGTAAAGCAAAATTAAATCCAAAAATTAGACAGGTGAACCTCTGAGAAAACTTGGGAGCTTCTCTCCAGCGTGAATGTACAGAAACACAATCATTATGGTATCGTTCGGTTCTGTTGTGTTCAGAACAGTTTAGGGACTCTGTGGCCGCTTTACAAGGAAGCCTACCTCGGGTACCTCACGAGACTCTGGGTGTCATAGGAAAGCCATTGTCATGAGGAACGAAGCCAAGCATTTACTGAGCATCTACTATGTGTCAGGCTAGAAGCTTTTCAGAGAGTGCCTGAAAAACTAGGATAATGTAATATCCTTTAAAATATGCCCAGTGCCTTACCAAGTGTGGCAGAGTTCATATTCAATAACAATTTTCCTTGTAAAAATCAATATATGTATATCAGAGTAAATTTGGAAAACACAAAAATAAAGAATCAAGAACACATGGAATCCCACCATTAAGAGATGTTCATTTTCAACATTTTGACATTTATCCTTCTGCAGTCAGACTTTTTACAACTTGACATCATACTATGTGTAACGATCTTTAATAGTATTTCTCTTTCGACATTGCACTAGCATCACATTATTTTTAGGGGCAGGATAGTGTATTGGTTAAATAACGACTCCAGAGCTAGTCTTGCAGGCCGGCTACCAGCTACAGACAATTTGCTCCCTGCCTCTCTGCCTCCATGGTGATGAGTCCAGCACCTCTCTGAGTTGCATATAGGCGTAAATGAAGTCAATAAGTAACCTGCTTGGAACGGAGTCTGGTGTAGATAGCCCTCACCAAACATTTGATAGTATTATTACTTTCAGTAAAATTATTTAAGACACACCAGCTACTAACTTGATGCTGGGTATTTTCCAAGGCTTTTCTGCTCGTGTTGCCACATTTAATTTCTGTAAGGATGCCAAAACAATACTGTGTCCCATTTCACAGATGTTGAAACTAAGACTCAGAGCAGACAAGTCACTCACCGAGTCACAGAGTGGTCGGCAAAGGCAAGATTCCAGCCCCTTTGGGTCCAGCCGGACTCCCGAATCCCTAGCCCATTTTCGGACGCCCTGCTCGCTCTTGGCTCTGAGCAAACCAGATCGCTGCAGTGGATCCCACTGCTGATCTGTCCACCATTAATTGGTGCTGCTTCCAGGGTCAGCGTGTACAGAAGGGGAAGGCTTTGTAACCTTCCCCTGATCCCATTATTGCAAATCAGCTGCCATCTCTCCCTGCAGTTTTCCTAGGCATCTGGGACTGGAATCGTCCCCAACAGCCAGCCCTTTCCCCAGTGCTGGCAGATGCCCACGGCTCCATAAGTTGTGCACAACTGAGGTGAAAGGCACTCTTTGCAAACAAACATTAACAAATGTTTGGAGGCTCTTAGGACTGAAACCATGACCTAAGAAGGACAAAGAGAGGAAATGGGGTCTTTAGTTTGGAGAAGACTTGGGACATTCATACCCAAGGAGCTGTGGGGCAAGGTCAGGGGGTGGTCCAATGGTAAACTGGGAAAACCCAGGTCTGGGGTCAGGCCAGCTGGATGTCAGTCCCTGTGACCTGTAAGCAAGTGCCCCATTTCCCTCAGGCTCATCTGTGAGATGGGGACGGTGCCATCTAACCCACAAGGTGCAGCAAGGACTGCAGAGGAGAACGTGCTCGGGCTGGTTGGGTGTGCTGGGCACATGTTTAGACCCTTAAGAGCAGAGATCTTGTGTACTGTATTCTAGAAATTGCTATCCTTAATTTCTAGACAAATACTGGGCACACAGCAGATGTGAGGAAACGTTATTGTATAAATGAATATTTAATAAATAAACGTGTGTTCTTCCTTCCATGCCAGAGTCTATACAAGTCCCAGAGGGAAGTTACGGGGAGGTGGGCTGAGGGAGTGGGGAGCTGGGGGTGGTCACAGGATGAGAGGAAAGCGAGGTGATCACAGACGGGGGCCAGCACCCCAGGGGACAGCTCCAGGCCCTGCTGTGCCACCTGCTGCCTCTGCAGCCTTACGCAAACCGCCCCATCTCTGGGGCCTCAGCCTCCTGTACCATTAGCAAATAGGGACAAGAATAGTCCTCAACTCATAGGGTTATTGAAGGAATTGTAAGAGCTTTAATCTAAGGAAGCACCCATCATCACCGGGCTTTCTGTTAGTTGGCAGAAGGAAGGAGTATTAGTTGTGTATTGTTGGGCGATAAACCGCCCTAAAGCTTACAGGCTTAACACCACCACTGTTTTATTTATTCACTCACATGGGTTAGCGGTTTGGATCGGCTCTGCGGGGTGACTTTTTGCTGGTATCAACCGGGTCATTCACATGGCCGTGCTCATCAGACAGCCTGACTGGGGCCGGGTGTCTAAGACGGCCTTGTGTCTGACAGCTGGTGCCAGCCATCAGCTGGCTGGTCTGTTGGCTAGGATGCTCGCCCCTGCTCCACGTGGCCCCTCACCCTCCAGGAGGCTAGCTCAGGCTCCCGCATGTGGCTGTCTAAAGGCAGCATTCCAGAGGAGAGTGCAGATGCGTCAAGGCCTCCCAGCGTCCAGGCTCAGAACACCCACAGTATCACCGCTGTCTCTTTCTATTGGTCCAAGCCCGTGACAAGGCCAGCCCGAGCAGCAGGGAGCCCCATCCTCTCTTGCTGGAAGGAGAGGAGTCACTGTAAATGCACGTGTACACAGAGGTGGGAGGCATTCCTGCGTCCAGCTTTGCAAACGGTCTTCTACGCAGGGAGCTAACATTTTTGAGGCCCTGCTGACTTGCCAGGCACAGCGACTTGGCCCTTATCAGCACAGCAAGATTCGCTCCAGGCAAGGCAAGGACTTTGCTGCATTAGGAAAACTCAAGCCCAGTCTGCAGAGCCCTTAAAACAACTGAGAAGGGAAGGCTGCAGACCAGGGCCTGGGAGTGGGGGTACCTAGGGTTCTTTCTGTCAGTGAGAACTGCAGGATTCAAAACAGCCCACATAATAGCAAATTTGATTATGGCAGGATTTCTATTGAGTGGTAGGATCACCAGGTCATGTTGATTTTGCTGAAAAGAAACATGAATATCAGCAGAGGCGTGTGGGCCTCCCCGGGCACTAAGGCAGAGAGAGGTGCATGCTTTTTGAGGGACCTTAATTGACAGAGGGAATAGAATGATCCAGTCTATCTGTCTTGTAGGAGCTCTTGGTGAGTTTACTTTTTAATGTCGTGACTGCTAATCAGGGTGAGTGCGGACGCAATGGTTCTCCTATCCCACCTCATGGCTCCTGCCTCTGGGTTTTCAAAGCCAGTGAGTTTTTAGAAAATGGGATGTGGTTCTGGGTAGAATGGAGTTGCTAGCAGCAGACAGCCCCTCCTTCCCAGAACTACAAGCAAAGCTGTGTTATATAAAATATAAAAATTAACCACTTACGTTGTCAGGAGCCACTGAGAGTGAGGACTAGAGGAACCAGGTGTGGAGAGGGGAGAACCATGGAAGGCCTGCTGTGGCTTTTTCTCTGGGGTCTTTTGTGATCTGGGGGCAAGGCTGTGAGTCCAGGCCTGGTCCAGTCGATGCACTGCTGGGGATAGAGAGACTCCCACCCCCCGATAGGGCTGAAGAGATGAAATTAGAGACTAGGGATTGGAGGAGCTTCAAACACCTGGTTGATTTTCTCCTTCAGACATTTGTCAGATTCTAATCTGTGCAGGGTGGTGGGTAGATAAACTAGTAAGAAAGGCTCTGAGCAGAAGAGCAGAGTTTCCCATAGTCTGGTTGCTGAGAAGCAAAGGATCAGTGCTCAGGCTTTTCTGGAGAAAGAACCCAGTGATCATACTGGGTCCTCACCTGGCTGCTCTAGGTGTTGAACTAGTGGATTCTGGCAGCCACGGAGAATGATCCCAGCACAGGAATGACTGTGTTTCAAAATGATCATTTTGGATCCAGTGTGGAGAAAGGATGGGAGGGGACAAGAGAATGGAGGAGATGGGATGGCGTGAGAGGGTGCTGCCGGGTTGTGGACAATGATTGAGGGTCTGCATGATGATTGATTGGTTCCATTTCTTTCCCAAATCAAAGAAGCAGATAAACATGAGCAGACAGAGGAAGGCATGCTTACTTGATGAACGGGCCATCTGTCTCGGCAGCAAAACGGGAAGATTAGGGTGAAGCCAGAGCAGAAAGAGGCATCATTTGTCTTAAACGATAAGAAAGAAAAGAAAACTGACATTATATTATGAAAGGGTTTGACAGGTTTTTAGGAGAGAAGAATTTGTCTTGATCTGTGTAACATCAAGTAGAAATGAAACTGGGGATAGATCCAAATTAAGTTGGAAAATAGTAAAGCAGTTATTTGAGACTGGAGATGAATCAACTCAGCTATCTCATTTGAGGAAACTGAGGTCTAGGGAGAAAAATGACTTATTCAAGGGACCCAGTACACTGATTACAAACCCACACTAATATCCTTTTCATTTGTGGGGACTTGTTCTATTTTCAAGATTATGATCACTTCTTGCAAATATCCATCTGTGTTTGAAAATAAAATGCATTTAGTTATTATAGATTTCTGGTATATATAGCTCATTACTTGTGTTCTTCAGATTTTATTTGTCCTTATTGGAATTTTAGTATGGTTATTCAATGCATGCTAGTCTGGTATTTTTCTGTTATGCTGTGAATATTTGTTTTACAATGAATGACTCTCTTTATCTTTAATACTGCTTTATGCTTTCAAGTTTATTCTGTTTGACATTAATATATCTGTACTGAGTTTCTTTTGGTTAGTATTTACTTAGAACAACTTTTCGCATTTTTTTACAGTCATTCTTTCTCTGCTCTTATGTTTTAGGAATGTCTCTGGTAACACCATGTAGCTATGTTTCAGAAATCAAATAAGATGATCCCTGTCTTTTTAATGGGGAGTTTGGTCCATTTATACTTATTATGAGAACTGATATATACATTTATTTCCATCATCTATATTTTGTGCCTATTGTTTACCCTGCCTTTGCTGTGCTTTCTGTTTTTCTTTTCTCTTGCTGTCTATAAAATGGATTAAGTTTTATTCATTCCACCTTTCACCCCAGGTACACATTATATTTATATTCTTCTGACAACTACTCTTTAAAGTTTCAATGTGCATTCTTGGCTTAAGATCTCTACCTTCCTCCTGTACTCAGATCCTAGATGGTTTTAAATCTGATACCTCCTTCTGTATCTTTAATATTGAACAGCAATATATTTTCACTCTGTATGTTTATGCTTCTCAAATTAGTCATTATTATTTTGTATAGTCAATACTTGTTTATATTACCAATCTCTTTGCTTATCATTCCTTCTTATATATATTTTTTCCTTTTGGGTTTAATTTAGTTCTACCTGGAGCACCTTCTTTACTAATACTTTATCAGTAAGGCATTTTGGCAGTAAACTTTCCCAGTCTTTGCCTGAAAATGTCTTTGTTTTCATCTTTGAGTGACCATTTAGCTGGATATAGAATTCTAGATCCTCAGTTATTTCTTCTTGGTAATGTGACAGTGTTACTCCGTTATCTTCTGGCTTCTATCAAGATGCCTGCTATTGATGTAATTGCCATATATTTTTAGGTAATTTGTCTCTGTTGTTGCTTTTAGGATCTTCTCTGTGTCTTTGGGTTTCTAGAGTTCTGCTACAAAACATATTTATTTTTATCTTTTCTACTTGGAACTTGTAATACCTGAATCTGAGGATTTATATCTTTCAGAATTTCTGGAAAATTCTGTTATTATATATTTAAATATTGCCCTCCCTTTCTCCCTTCATTTTTTCTGAAACTCATATTAACATTGTTGGACTGTCTTGTTTTTCCTCTGTGGCTTATAATCACTTTCATGTTTTCTAACTCTCTCTCTCCAAGTAACATTCCACATAATTTCCTTAGATGAATCTTCATGTTCAGTGTTTTTTTAAATTTTGCTATTATTAAGGTACAATTACATGAACAATATTATGGTTACTAGACTCCCCCTATTGTCAAGTCCCCACCACATACCCCATTACAGTCATTGTTCATCAGCGTAGTAAGATGCTATAGAGTCACTACTTGTTTCTCTGTGTTATACTGCCTTCCCCGTGTCCCACCTGCCCCAGTACATGTTCACTGTTTTTTTTCCTGCAGCACAGAGACTCTGTAGCCAGACTACTGGGGTTCAAATTTAGGCCATGTGACCTTTCTGTGCCTCTGTTTTATCATCTTTAAAGTGAAAATTACAATAAAACCTACCCACCTGAAATTATTTTGAGGCTGAGTCAATATATATAAAATTCTTGGAGAAGTACCTGGCCCTTAACAAGTGTTGTCTAAAAATCAGTCATTATCTGATCTAGTCTAAGAATCTACTTTATGGGCTCTAATAATGCTATTAGCTGATGTTCTTGGGGAACTTAACCCTGCTATTATATGTTGTAGGTCTCCACTCATGAAACATTGTTTCCTTGGTTATTCTGTCATCTTGGCCTCTGGGACTTTATCACTAAGCATCCTGTGCGTTTCAGCTTCAGCTTTAAGGGTGTCCTAGGCTAAGAATGTCAGGGCTATTACTCGTCCAGGGGTATCAGGAATACCACTGGCCGGGGTTTCTCTAGCTTAGGGTACCTTTTCCTGTTCATTTACTGACTGGAGGTCTGTGAGCCATTCGGAGGGTATGGGTTCAATCCCAAATTCCCGCGGGATATAGCCCTGTGGTCACATATTCTCCAGGGGGATTTTTTTTCCTACCTAGAGCTCAGACTAAGAAAAACAAACTTCCTTGTGATCTTCTGTGCTAAAGGTGGGATTTCCCCACCCAATCTATTCTTTTGCTGAGGGAATAGCCCTTCAAGGGTGCTGGCTTTATGTGGTGGTCTCGTCGCAGGTCCCTGACTCTCTCTGCATATGTGTTTAACCCCCCTCCCCGAGTTCACACTGACCAGCGTGCCTTCCAGGGGCAGTGGTGGCATCCTCTTGTGCATATTCCCCTTACTGGATTGTGAATCCAACCTCTTACATGGAAGGTGCTCTAAGTACTCCACCCTGCAATGCGGCAGTCCACACCGAAGCCTTCCAGGGTCTGCATAACCTCACACCTTGCATGCAGCTCATCTCGAGGTGGGTCGCAGGACATAAAGGACAGACTGAGTGACAGGACACATCAGAGCCCAGGCCTTGACCAGTACTTGGGGACACATCGGCATCTGCTCAGAAGTCTGGTCCTAAGCCCAAGAGACTATGTCTGGAAGAGGACAACAAGAATTTAATTGGAGGGTATGGTACTCCTCCCTGTGGTTAGCTTACTAGTGTTACTTGGGCACCTCCTGCGTGGCTCATGTTGTCTAGGCCTGACATAGTGGTTGCTAAGGCAGCTGTGAGCTGACCTTCAGGGTAGTGAGTGCCTGTCCTGTGGGACAGCACTTCTCAAATGTCAAAGTGCATACAATCACCTGGGGGTCTTGTCAACAGGCAGAGGGGGTCCGGGTCTGTGATTCTGTATTTCTGGTGAACACAAACTGATTCTGTGGAGGAGCCATGTGGAGCAAAGGGCAACACAGGCTTTGGAGTCAAACAAATGGCCCTGATCCCGTGCGGCACCTTCCCCCGCTGGGCCTCGTCAGGTCTTTCTCCCTCTGGGCCTCTGGCTCCTCATCTGCAAACACTTTCCCCCTAGACCACTGCAGGGAAGCACAGGGGACAGCCTTTAACAGCAGCCTGGATTTGGGGCTTCCCATGGGCCACACCATTCCCAGCGTTACTGGAGATTATCCATTTAGCCCAACAACAGCCATATGTGCATGTAATCACCGGCCCTGGTTTACAGCTGTAAAACAGGCGCAGAGCTGTCAGTAACTGGCTGGGATTTGAAACAGGCAGTTTAGGTCCAAGTCCAGGCTGTCAAGCCAACGCCATTCTGTCTCCCAGGCTATAGGAATAATCTTTGCGTGGTCACTGGCCCGTAGAAGTGAGTACATGGTATTGGCCATTAGTATTATTGTAAATGTCATTATTGTTAGTATTACTCTTATTATTACTACTATGATGATAACTGCTAGTATTTATTATTTACGAGTAAACCTGTTCCCGGGCCTTGAGAGCTCATGGCCCAGGAGACCCAGATACATGGGTGGAAGGAAGCAGGCGATATACGCGAGATCTGCCTTAGAGGACGAGGGGAATTTGGTAGGATAGCTGAGATGGTGGCAGGTGATTTTAAGCTAAGTCATGGGCAGAGAAAGTGCCAGGGTTCTGTGGGTCTAGCGGAGGATTCACCAAGGAGAGCAGGACCCAGAGAAGAGGCAGACCGGGCCAGATAACGGAGGACGGTGGAGGCCCAAGCAAGGCATACAGAATTTCTCCTGCAGCAAATGAGAAGCTGTGAAAAGTTCTTGAGTTGAGGAGTGGTGATTTGATTTGATTTTTTTAAAAGCTCAATTCTGTGTTGAGTTTTCCCATAAAAGGAAACTTAAAGAAAATTTGTATTGGTGCTATTTGCGCAAAAAGCTAATAAAGACAGAGGAGACGCGGAAAGCATCAATAGGTTTGAGTGGTTCATGAATTTTCAAAACAGCAGCTGGCACTTCCCTCGCCAGGCACTGTTCTAAGCTTGCACTGCTAGTGGGCCACTTAATCTCCACAGCCGTGCACAGGGGCTCCACTGTGAGAGACCTTCTTTCAGGTGAGGAAATCGTCCAGGGTCCCGGGTGGAGAGGGGGTTGGTTCTGGAGTCCGTGCTCGACCCCCACGCCACATGGCCTTGCCAGGTGGAGCGAAAGTGGGGGAGGCGGCCTGCCCTCTCATGAAGTCATCCCTTCCCCTTCTCTTCCCACCTCTCCCCAGGCAGGCTTGGTGCCAGGATCCCTTTCTTTCCCAAAGTGGGGCTTTCACCCGCCTCTGGCTCACTTCCCAGCGTCCAGGGCTGCGGAGCACAGCCTGGACAAAAGCGTCCTGAGTGTGGGCCTAGGCCAGAGAACGTCGCTGCTGCCCCAGCCTGAGCCCCACATGGGCAGTCACTGCAGACAAGACAAAAACAGCTCCTTCCTGAGAGTGTCTCCCCACCCCCACTTCATTCTTGGGCCAGACATTGAGCGGAGGGCTGGTGCATGACCCAAGCATGACAGCGCCAGCCCTCAGGGGCTCCAGTCACATGAGCAAGTCGTTGGAGTGTAGTCCGATGTGACGGATGCACACTGGGAGAGTAGGGCTCAGGGAAGTCCCTGGGTGGCAGATGGGGGACAGAGGGTGGGGATGGGCTGTGGCAGGCAGGCCCTGCCATTCAAAGCAGCTAGAGAAGCAGAAAAAGCCCAACCACCCAGTCCATGAATGGTGCCTGGAGAATTTGGATCTTCTCCCAGAATCAGTGGGGAGCTGTCCGGAGATTTTAAGCGGGGCATATATTTGTGTTCCGTGAAGCGAATTTTAAAAAGCACTTTAAAAAAGTGTTGTCAGGTACATCCTTGCATCTGCTCCCGGCTTCACCCTCCCTGAGAGAGGCGGGCAGGTGAGGCAGTGCCCATTTTGCAGAGAGGAAAACCAGAGCAAAAGGACGACGGGATCTGCTGGGTGTTTACAGTCGTCGCAGCAGTATCGGCTCCTGTCCAGGCTTCTCACCTCAGCGCTCCTGACCCTGGGCGTGGGGATGGCTCTGCTGAAAGGAAGCTTATTTACGGAAGCTGTAGAACAGCAATCAAAGTGATCACATAGAACGATAATGATAATATTTTTGCCCTTCCCAAGTGCTTGCTGAATGCCGGAGCTGCACTCCACATTGTGAATGCATCACCGGTAACCATCTTGCAGTGATATTCTCATCTCACAGCAAAGGAAACTGAGGTTACAAAGAGTTAAGCTGCTTCCTGTTCGGTGGCAGATCTGGGAGGTAAATGCCCCTCTCGGATGGTTGGATTCCGTAAGGAGCCCAGCCTACCTGCCCGTGTGGGCGCTCTGTACATGCACAGAAGGGAGGAAGGAGCTAGGGTGGAAATGGAACACTTCTGTTCTCTGGGGCACTCAGCCAAGAACTGGGGGCGTGGCTCATCTGCCTGTGAAGACAGGTAGCCGCTGGGCTAATACCTGGTAGGTTTCTAAGTTACACCTCTCATCCTGACCCAGGAAGATGGATAGAAGTCCAAACATCATGTAGAAATGAGCCCCCACGGAGAGGCAGGTTTTGGAAAGAGCTTAGCATTTGGGGGTCATGTGGTGACTCTCTCTAAATAGTCCCTGGATGGATATATAGTTGCTTGGTGTCTAGTCTAGCGTTCTCTGTGGCCTTGCACAGTTTGGCCCAGTTCTCAGACTCAGTCTCTCCTTTTCATGGTGCTCTGTAAATTTTCTTGAATACATGAACCAAGGGAAGAAATGGCATTTAAGGAGACAGTGACACAGGGTGGTGAGTTCTGTATAAAAGCCCACAGGATGAGGCCTGGATCTAGCCTGTGGGTAAGTGGGTAGATGGAGGGTACAGGCATGAGTAATCCGAGAAGACTTCCTGGAGGAGGTGGGCTTGAATCCTCCTGTGGAGAGAGTGAAGCAGTAGAGCAGGGCCATCCCGGAAGTGAGTGGAGACAGTAAGAGCAAAGCCTGAGCATGTGTTTGCAGAGTGGAACTCAGGTAACGGGGCAGGTTTGGAGTTGTGCTTGGCCTCTTAAGCTGCACAACCTTGGGGGAAAATGGCTCTGTCCCTAAGCCTTTGTTGCCTTCTGTGAAATGGGAATAATGATAAATATTCCCTCTCCCCCATGGGAGACCGACAGTGACAGGGCCTCGCCGATGGGAGAGGATGTGTTCTCTGCACGGACAGCTGAGCAGTGTCCCCCAGCCCCAGGCAGACCCCGAGAGAGGTGTGCGCCCGCTGTTCAGAGGCCGCCTCGTTCTCTCTTTCCTCTGCTGGATACAAACCGCCCAGGTCATGGGAACACACCAGCCAGGCAGCCTTAATGGTGAGGCCTGGGGCTCATTCCAGGGGCTGTTTTGAGCTGGGAGTGTCTTTTCCCTGGGCCTGACGGAGACGGCACCCAGGGACCTGAGGAGTTGGGGGGTGGGGGTGGGGGAACCTAATTCCGCCTCACTGGGAGAGCTCTGGGCGCTCTTGCCCGCGTGGTGAGTGTGCCAGCCAGGCCCAAACTGCTTGCTTGCTGATGCACAGGCCTTAGTTCATTCCTCTACAGCCTGACCCTCCCTCCACTCCTTCCTTTGTCCCTCCTCACCCTCTCCTTCCACTTACATCTTTCAATATTTTTTGGGCATCTACCGGGCCCAGGTCAAGTATCATGGATGGTAGAATTGAATCTAAATGAGGTCCCTGCCCCCAAGGTGGTCACACGCTCCCAGCGGGGACAGACACTGGGGTCAGCTGCAGCACTCCAAGCTGTGAACACACCTGTGCATCCTGGTTCTGGAGGGAGCCATGTGATCCCCCAGGTTGGGCACCCCATATACAAAGCTGCTGCACTGGTCCCCACAGTTTGACACTGGGAGGGGGCTGCTCAGCTACATGTTATTTAAAATTGCTAAAATTGTTGAGTATTTTAGGGCTTACAAAACCTCCATGTTTTGACTCTCCTAGCAACTTTATAAGATGGCCAATTGACCAAAAAAAAATATCAAAAAAGTTTGATGATGGTTTGAGCCAACACTTGAAGTCAGAGTCAGTCTAAAGTGATGCAAAAAAGAGCTCAAGACAGAAGCAGGGGGCCAAGGGTCGCCCTCACTGAACTTTTGAAACAGCAACTGGCACATAATAAACATCCAATAATGGCTGTTAAGACTAGTCGCTATTTTCCAAAGAAATGGAAAGGCACACACACCCTCCAATCTAACAGGCTTGCTGCAGGGAAATGAATCTGAGGCCCAGGGAGGGGCAGCCCCGTGAACAAGGTCCCAGAGCACGTCAGTGGTGGAGCCGGGACAGGGTGCAGAGCCCAGGTCCTCTGACTCTCAGTCCTGCACCCCCTCCACCCAATATGGGCAGCCTCTGCTGGGACCCAACAATTTCTGTACCAACATGGGATTGTTGTCCTGCCTGGAGGTATCATCTGAGTCCTATAAACACAGGAACAAAATGTAAAGGCCATAAACATTCATAAGGCTATAAACCTATCATGTAAAAGCATCTGAAACCACACTCCTCACAGCGCCCAATAAAGGGTGCCCACCTGGGGCAGCTAAGATTTAAAGCTGTTTACTGTCACAGCAGCCCTTAATGATGGAGCATCTTCAACACTTAATTACCCTCTATTAGATTATAGCCGAATTAGGAAACTGGAGCCAGCACTTGAACTCTTCGAGCTCTCCCATTACTATGGTGACACACGCAGACAGAGAATTTCACAGGCGCTTTCTGGATCTGGCCAAAGCAGAGCCCCGGGCAGTTTACAGCCAGCTTATAGCTACCTGTATTTACTCAAGACATGCTTAATTTACAAGAGCCTCATTTCCCTGAGTTTCTCACTTCTATTTTTCTGTTTGAAAGAAGGAAATTGTAGATTTCCTTTCACCTTTCCTTCTTTCCTCTTGCTTCCAACACAAGTCACCGTTATTAAGACACAATTCACTTCAGAGTCAGTTCTCTTGGGCTCCCCAAAAGTGCATATTTCATATTGGGCATAAAAGTCAAGAAAATTTAATGTTATTCCTAAAGGAGAAGGCACTTGCTTTTGCACAACAACATGTAAATTCTAGGTGACTTGGCTGTTGGATTTGGGATAAAGGAGTTTTTACATAACTTCCAGCCTTTAAAATAATGCAGATACTGGGCTTGAAAAAAAATGCCTGCTGGCAGATGAATCAGCAGCCTGAAAAATGTCCATACGCTTTGGCTGGATAACAGCCCTTTTTGGGGATGCTTTTCTTGGTTGATCACTGAGACCCAGATGCACTAATTGCATAATTTATCACAGTGTGATTTACAATAGCAAGCTTTTAGGAACAACTAGAATGTCCAGCTTCAGGAAATGGTTAAGTAAATAGTGATATAGGCTCTCAATGAAATATTGGCCACCTAACCTTCATACAGTGCACATTTACCGAGTGCCAGTTGCGTACCCAGGGCAGTGTTAGCAGGTGGGTGTGCTACGATGAACTGGCACATTTTACGGCCATTAACAATGGCTGCTCTGAGCACAATGCTTTGAGGAAATCTCACAATGCTAAGTCAAAGCCCCCTGTGGAATTTTTATGATCTCAATTTTGTTGCAAACACACCACAAATGTGGTTTCTAGGAAGCTGACATTTTTTGTTTATATTTCCTCAAATATCTTTAAGGTGCACATAAAACATCTATAGTGGGGGGGAAAAAACAAAGCTTTTAAAAAGCATTTGACATATTACTTTGGAGATGTCACTATGAGGAATTGTGTCTGTGTGTCAGAAAGCACTGTCCCTCTAGGAGTGACAGGAGAAGGGTCCCCAAGGTCAGACCGGCGCCCAGCCCCAGGTTGCTGCTCCTCCCTGGGAAGTGTGCGGGGCATCTGTGCCGCCAGCTCATGCTTGTTCCTGCCCCTCTTCCTGCAGAAGCTCATGGAGAATCTCATCTTCTCTGTTCCTGTCCATTTCAACAGGCAGCCAGGCCCGCTAGCTTCCCTACAGCACAGGCCAGAGCAAACAAAGGTACTTCATCATCTGCTCTGCGCGCTCCCTGGTGACCGAGAATCCAGCCGCTGCTGTCAGAGGTAGCTTTCCGTGTGCGCGTGCGCAGGGTGAGTGGAGCCAGCCCTCCACAAGCCTTTGTTTACTGATTTCGCCTTTGACCTTATAAGATTAAATACCTGGCAGTTTGTATTCCAGGATCCTGCCTATGGTAGACATTCACTGAATATAAGATGAATGAAGGCTCACTGTTCAGGGAAATTTTGTGAAAGATTTTTATTTTTATTTCTATTTTTGACTTAATGAGCTCTATCTCAGTTAAATTATCAGGTGTATTATGAACAGTTAACTTTTATAGACTATAAACTTTATGTTCCTTAATATTGCAAATTCCACATGTTAATTTCAGCTCCACATTTGCAGACCCCCCTGACCGGCTATAACTGGGACGCAGAGGTGACTGAGGCAGCCTCTTGCCCCAGTAGTTCAGGGTCCCCCTGGACACACCTGACCTCAGACAATGCTGTGCTGGGAGATCAGCAGTGGGATACCCAGTGGAGGCACCGGGCCCCAGCAGGGGCTGGGCGGGGATCCTCAGTGGAATTGAAGAAGGGTTCCTGGAGGAAGCCCAGTCTAAAACAGGGCAGGAGCTATCAGGCAGAGGGCAGGGGCTGAAACTGAGAAAGTTCTAGGCAGGGGGAGCAAAAGGGAAGAGGGCTGGAAGCTACAGAGATGAGTTGAGTGTGGTAGGAGAGTAGTCAGTGGTCAGCGGTGGGCTGGAGAGGGGGCGGGGTCTGGAGGACTCCTGCCCTTGCCGCCCAAGGGTCCTGATGGTGGCCCTAGACGCAGGTGGCCATCACATCTGTAGCTATGAGACCCGTTCTTAAGCCCCAGTTACCGAGTCACCTCTGGATAACCTGATCTTCAGCTCCCAGGCACACCTGGTTACAGGGGTAGATGGCATCGCCAGCCTCCTCTACCCACTCTTATCCTGCTGTGTGGTTTTTCCTAACGTTCACGCCATCGGACCGGTGAGCATCTGCTTCTCACCCTTCCAGGGCAGAGATCCGTGAGAGCAAGACCTCCATGCATTTCATCAGAAATGTTGGCACAGGGAAAGCACCCATAAAATATTTATGAATGAATGAATGAGTGACTGACTGAATGAATATGAAGGGATAGCAGAGGCACTGCATTCTCCCTAAGGCTGGAGAGCCGCATTCTGGTTGTCTGGGAAACAGAGAGAGGGGACGAATGAGTGGCCATCGGGGGAGGGGTGGGGTTGTGCTTTGCCTAGTTAGTGACTGGCTATTGCCATCAGCTTCTTTAGCTCTTCCTCTGGCTCAGAAATGTGGCCTACAGGTCAGAGTGTACAGGTACTCTGCTGGGACCTCCACTTTTGTGAAAAATTGAAGTAAAATTCACATAACATAAAATTAATCATTTTAACCATTGTGAAGTGTACAATTCAGTGGCTTTTGGTACAGTCATATTATACAACCATCACCACTATCAAATTTCAGAACATTTTTATCATCCTAAAAAGAAACAGGTACCCAGTAAGCAGCCAGGCCCCATTCCCTCCTCCCCCAGCTCCTAGAAACCGCTAATCTTTCTGTCGCTATCCATCTGCCTCTTCCAGACACTTCCTGTGGTCTGTGGCCCTTTGTGTCTGATTCTGTCGTGTGGCACCAGGTCGCAGGCTCATCCTCCTTACAGAGGCATCGGTACTTTGTTCCTCTAACCCATTCTACAGTCCTAACCCACTGTATGGACAGGGCACATTTTATTTATTTGGCCATTGATGGACACTTGGGCTGTCTCCATTTGGGGGCTGTTATGAAAATTTGGGCTACCAAATTAATACGAGCTCATGATAAAAATTTAAAGCTTACAGAAATGCACATATGCAGTAAAGGGAATATTCCCTGGAGCCCCACTTCACAACTGCCATCCCTGTCACCCATGGGTGGCTCAGCCTTACGGTCTCCCTTGCCTATGCTCCAAATTTCCCCCCATATTGCTGACCACCTTCCCTGAGGCTGCAGTTCCTCCCAGGCCTCCAGACCTCCTTCCCAACATCCTTCACCTGGCTAACTCCAGCCCACCTCCAGCTCCCTGCTGAGATGTGGCCTCCTCCAGAAGCCATCTCTGCTTCCCCAGGATGAGTCCTGAGCTGGCCTCAGCTTCCCCAGCTCCTGTCCTCACCCCTAACCCTGGTGTAAGTGTCTGTCTCACCTCAGGCCCCCGCCCCGCAGGACCGTGAGCTCGCAGCTCATCCTCGGTGCTGCAGGCCTCTGTGCTTGGAGAGTGCTGGGGGAGAATATTGGTGGGACATGCAGGTCAGAGGCATGTTGCCATAGAGACCCAACTTTTGGATGTCAAGGACCAGAACCTGTTGATACAGCCACCTGCTCTCAGGGTTCTAGTGACAGACTACTGCTTGTGCAATCACCCCTGCAGGTTAGAAGCTGAGAAGGTGAGGGAGGAGGGGAGGGCCTGCCTGCAGCTCCCACAGGGCCCTGCGCCAGGGCAGCACCTCCGGGAACCGGCCGTCATTCCTGACCCCTCCCCTTCCCAAGCCCATGGCCAATCTCCCCAGCCCTGCCCTCCCTCCTGCCTGGAATGTTTCTCCACATTCTTGCCATCTGCCCCAGCTCCAGTGCTGGGGTGGGGTTCAGGCACTAATCATCACCTCACAGCCTTCCCCTCCCAACCTGCTGCACAATGACCCCCCCCAGTCTGATTGTTTATTCTACTCCTTCTTAGCAACCTCCCTAAACTCTGTGGCAGAGTTTTGGGGAAAATGGAAGTTCCTATGGCTGGGATCCTCACCTGACCCTAAACTATTTGATGATGTAACTGGCCTGCTGCTAGGCTAATGCTCCCACACCTGTAGGCAATAAGCCATTATTGACTGAGTCACTAAATAAAGAGCCCCAGAGGGGGTGGATTGTGGACCTGCAGAGTGCTGGATGCAGGCGTGATCTTAGTGCTCAACCTACTGCCACGAGAATAAAGCTGGGTGTAAACGCTTTTACCCCAAGAACAGTAGTCCATTGTCATTTCTGGGTTTCACTGAATCCATAATGAGCTTGCCCAGGGCAGAAATACTGAGGTGAGACAGGGGTGCTCTTGAAGATCTAGTCCCTCCTTGTGTTGTCCCCCAGAACTGCCCCCCTGTGGCAGGGCAGGGGAGTCCCAAAGACCAGCCTGTAGCCCAGTCCCCCTACTGGCCAGGGCTTGTGGCCCTGGGAGGGCAGGCTGTTGCAATGCTGGGCAGCCCCTGGCTCCTCCCCACCTGCTCTTCCCAGCCTGCAGGCCAGTTTCTCTGCCTTTGGCTTCTCACCTACTTTCCCTTTGGCCCCAGCTTGAAAGTCATGGCCTCCAAGGAACTTTCTTTTTACCTCCTGCTGCATCCAACTTCACCCCTCCAGCTTCTGCTTCCGCAGCGGTGGGCAGCGTGGGGTGGCTCAGAGGGTGCTGGAAAGGCCTGACTGTTGGATCTGGGCTGGTGGGAGGTCACCTGGGGAGGTTTCAAGGAAGAAGGGCTTTGTTCCAGATTGGATGCGATCAGGAAGCTGGGTCATTCGATGACTAGGCATCTCCATAAATCTCTCGAAGGAGGAAAGGCTCGTTGGCCGAGGCTGGGGCTGAAGAATTTGGCAAGAAGCAGCTGCCCTCACCCATACTAGCCAGTGTGGCGGGCATGTTCCTCCAAAGCTGTCTGCACCCTCGTCCTGGGGCCTGTGGATGTGTTCCGCTGGTGAGAAGCGGAGCTAAGGTTGCTGATCAGCTGACCTTCAGATGGGGAGGTCATGCTGGGCTCTCCAGGTGGGCCCAGTGTCATCCCAAGACCCTTGGATGTGGAGGAGGGGGCAGAAAGAGGAAGCGCTGGCCTGCTGTCCCTGTGAAGACAGAGCAGGGGCCACAGCCCAGGATTGCAGGCGCCTTTTAGAAGCTGGGAAAGGCCTGGGCACAGATTGTCTGGGGGACTCCAGGAGGAACCCAGCCCAGCGACACCTGGGTTCTAGCCAGGGAGGTGCATCTCAGCTTCCCGCCCCAGTCCTGTAAGAGGCTGCATTTGTTTCAGGGCACTGTGTTTGCGTGAATTGTGTAGGAAATGAACACAGCCCTTGTGGGGGACGTTTGACATTTCTGTGGTTGCACAGTGGTCTTGTGTTAGTCCCCAGCGGTGAGGCGACAGCCTGGTTTCTGGTTTCACTTCATCTCAGGCCCCGAGAAGCCCAGTCGGTGGTGATGGTCTGTGAAATGGCCCATGGCTGTGAGAGCGGCTAGCTTCCCCACCGTCCCTGACAGCGCCCTGCTGGGCATGGCTCTCGGGGTCACCCTTCTCTTTACCAAGGCCTTGCAGACACTGACCTGCCCTTCCATGGAGGGACCAGCCCCAGGAGCAGAAGTGCCCTCCTGGTGGTCAGCCTTGTCAGTCACTCTTACCTGGCTATCTCTGTTGACAGGGAGCTCGCTGTTGCCCCAGGCAGCCCACTCCACTTCAAAAGACCTTGAATTCTTAGAATAATCTTTATATTCTTCAGAGCTGAAGTCATCCTTCTCTGGGTCTATAAGAATAAGTATACTGAAAACAAAATTGAAATGCTATCAAGCTGAGATGCTTCCGTTATGCTTCTTGGGGGGCTGTCTCCATGCATCTGCTGCTTTTCTGTTTCCCACACGTTGCCACCACGCATGCTGAGCCCTGAACTGGTCGCACTGTATTACACCTGGAGCTCCTGATGCCAGCATCGGGTAGCAGCCCCCTGTCACTCCCCAAACAGAGTCCCAGATTGCATGAGGCCCAGTGAAAGCACCATGGCGGAGAATAGAAGTAGCTCCCCTATGGGACTGTCAGGAGTATTAAATTAGTATTGGATGACTATTGAATTAATACTAATTGAGCATTAAATTAATAAACCATGTAAAGTGCCAGGCTCAGTGTATGGCCCAGCACTGGCCCTCATTAAGTGCCCACCACCACTGTCATCATCGCCATGGCCTTTATTATCATTACTAAACTTGGAGTCAGATGGAACCAGGTTCGAATCCCAACTCCCTGGCTTGTGTATCCTCGGGCAAGATGCTTGACCTCTCTGAATATCAATTTCTCATCTGTAAAAGAAGAATCATAATAAATACCTGGTATTGTTGCTGAGGTAATTTAAAAAATCACACGTGTGAAAGTAAAACTGATAATAGCCAACCAGCGCATGAGGGCACATGTCCAATATTAGTTTCCTTCCCTCCTGGAACCAGAGAAATCATGAAAGCCCTTGGTGAGGTTGCTCATCTGTCCCTCCTTAGGAGCTGTGTGAGGTCCCAGGGAGATGATGTGTGGAAAGTGGCTTGTAAATGCTAAAGTGCTATAAACATGTTTATAATGATTATGACTAATTAAAATTGAGGGCAGCCAGGAGGGAAGCATGGTGTGAGATGCAGCTCTATCCTGCTGCCTTCTGAGGGTCCTTTATAGACATAGAGTGAGAAAAGACATCCAATTAGGAGACTGAGTTGTGTGTTAGTTGGAGCACGGAGGCTGCAGTCCAGCCAACTCCCTGGCTCCTTCCACACCTTCGCCTCTGTGCATCCGTTCAGTGGACATGCCATGAGTGTTGCCCTGTGTCTGGCACTGCTGGGGGTGCTGGCACTGGAGGACAGCCCCGCTCCTGCCCTCCAAGCACTGGTGCTCCATGGGTGAGACAGCCAGAAACATGATTCAGAAGTGAGAACCCTTTCCCAAAAGACCTCCTTTAGGGCATCACCTGTCACATGCAGTGCCACCCTTCTTGTGGGTTCATTCTGCACCCCAGCTCCCAGACTACAAACCCCTTGAGGCCAAGGACTCTGACTCTTTCCCTGGGTATCCCCAGTGCCTACAGGTGTGAGCAGGTGTGTCGGCACCTGGAGATCCAGGCAGGTGAATGTCAAGTCGAGCTAAGTTGATGAAAGCTGGTCTCTGAGCAGCAGGACTCAGGCATGTGTCACCCTGACACATAAGGTTACTCACCTGTCTCTGGCTGTGCTGGGACACGAGGTCCTTCAAGTCGGCATTTTCTCTGGGTTCCCATCACTTCCCCACTTAGGCAGAAACCTGCATGCTGGGGGCAGAGCCCTGGGCTGTCGTGGCTCCCAGCCAGCTGTCCTGAGGGGACTGTCCGAGTGCGCTGAGAGCCACTTGGTCGCCCTGTGTCTGCCGGAGAGGCTGAGCCCTCTCTGCCTCCCCCACCACCCCTCAGCCCCCACACTCAGTCCAGCTCTCCCTGCCCCACTTCCTCACCTTCCAGCATGGCCATCACACTGACCTTTCTTTAGTAGAGCAGCTCGTTTTATACTACTTTGCTGCAGAAATATCTCCTGTATCTGTGTCACTGCTATCTCAGGAAAAAGTCTAGTCTCCTTAGCTTGGCCTTCAAAGCCTCTCTCCAGTTTCCCCTTTTCCTCCTGTCCCTGCAGCCCTGTGTGCCAACACACACAACCCAAGGGCTCTTCCCAGGACACGTCCTGCGCCTCCCCACACACGCCCCCCTCGGCTTCCCTGTGTCTAAACCCTCCTGCCCCTGGGTGCTGCCTCAGAGCCCCTTCTCCTCCAAGGCTGGGGTGGCTCCCACCCACTGGCAGCCTCTCTAGCCCTACGCTCTGTCCCCATGTCCACATTCACTGACAGCACGCACCTCTTCCCCCGTGTGCACATGAAGACATGTGCCATCACAGAATACACTGACACGCCTGTCCCAGATGCCACTTGTCCCAAGACCTCAGGCGCCTGTGTGCATGGGACTCATATCTCTTTTCCCCAGCCCACCACCCACCCGGGAGGTAGCCCTTGGGTTCCCTCTGAGTCTCCAAAAGCCTCCACCCACCCAAGCAGTCCTGACCAATGGAGAACTGGTTGGGAGGGAGAGTCCATCTTTCACGTTACAGTAAACAACATCCCCCTTGGGTCATTTCTGCTTTTCTGAAATCTTCTCTTGAAATGAGAGAGCACAGAAAAAAATAGATGGAAGCGAGCAATTCCCTTCTAGACTCCTGCCCAGCTGCTTGCCCCAGTCTAAAGTTTTCATCCAAATTAGCAGGTCACATCCCACAGTAACCCCGACCTATGGCCAGAGCTCTGTGCTCTAAGGGTGACTGTCTGGGACTCCTGCCCCTTATGGGGCACCTCACAGGCTGAGGCTCCCTAGGGGCTCAACCTCTCTGCCCTGCCCAGGGGGACCAATATTTAGTCACCTGTGGAATTACCACCACATCTCTGCAGTCAGTAGCTGCTCGTGAGTATAAAGTGGTTTACTTTTGCTCTACTATCACTTGGATACATGCAATTGAAATC
The DNA here is from genome assembly GCF_040802235.1 of Manis javanica. Classification (NCBI taxonomy): domain Eukaryota; kingdom Metazoa; phylum Chordata; class Mammalia; order Pholidota; family Manidae; genus Manis; species Manis javanica. Next base: position 168,898,452 of record NC_133160.1, on the reverse strand, counting down.
CAAATTCAGTATTTATTAACCTGCTTCATCATGCAAGCTGAAACAATATTATAGCTGTTTTGGACTGAAGGTCTGTGTCTCCCCACCTACAATTCACAGTTGAAGCCCTAAGCCCCCGTGTGATGGTGTTAGGAGGTAGGGCCACTGCAGGTGCTGAGGGAGGGGGTGGAGCCCCCGTGATGGGATTGGTCCCCTTGTAAAAGGGACCCCAGAGAGCCAGCTTGCCCTCCTTCTGCCATGTGAGGTCACAGCTAGAAGGCAGTAGTCTGCAACCTGGAAGTGGGCCTTACTAGAGCCCAGCTGTGCTGGCACCTTGATCTTGGACTTCCAGCCTCCAGAACAGTGAGAAATACATTTCAGGTTTTTGGTTGAGACCTAATTGACATATAACGTTACATTAGTTTCAGGTGTACAACACAGTGTTTCGCTGTTGGTCTGCATTGCTGAATGATCTCCACAGTAAGTCTAGTTATCATCCATCATCTTGCATAGTTAGAATGACTTCTCTCAGGATGAGAACTTTAAAGATCTACTTTCTTAGCAGCTTTCAAATGTGAAAAACATATTATCTATAGTCACCATGCTGTACATACATCCCCAGGACTTAATTTATTTTATAACTGGAAGTTTGTATCTTTCAACCCCTTCACCCATTTTGCCCACCCCACACCTGCCATCTCTGCTACCACCAATCTGTTCTCTGTATCTATGAGCTTGGTTTTGTTTTTGTCTTTAGATTCCACATATTAGTAAGATCACGCAGTATTGGCCTTTCTGTTTCTGAATTTTTTTACTCAGCATGATTTCCTCAAGGTCCATTCATGTTGTCACATACAGCAAGATTTCCTTCCTTTATATGGCTTAATTAATATTTCACTGTGTGTGTGTGATATATATGCCATATCTTTATCCATTCATCCATGGATGGACACTCGGGCTGTTTCCATGTCTTGGCTATTGTAAATAGTGCTGCAGTGAACATAGGGGTGCATGTGTCTTCTCCAGTTAATGTTTTCATTTTCTTCAGTTTAGTACTCAGAAGTAGAGTTGCTGGGTAGTATGGTTATTTGTTTTTAATTTTTGAGGAACCTCCATACTATTTTCCACAGTGGCTGCACCAATTTACACTCCCATCAACAGTGCACAAGGCTTCCCTTTCCTCCACATCCTCACCGACACCTGTTATCTCTTGTCTTTTTGGTACTAGCCCTTCTGACTGGGGGGAGGGGAGACCTCACTGTGGCTCTGACGTGCATTTCCCTGATGGTTAGTGATGCTGAGCATCTTTTCATGGGCCTGTTGGTCATCTGTATGTCTTCCCTGCAAAAATGTTTTTCCAGATCTTCTGCCCATTTTTTAATTGGATTGTTTTCTTTTTTCCTACTGAGTTGTATGAGTTCTTAATATATTTTGGTTGTAGCCCCTTATAAGATACATGATTGGCAAATATTTTCTCCCACTTGGTAGGTTGCCTTCTCATTTTGCTGATGGCTCCCTTTGCTGTGCAGAAGCTTTCTAGTCTGATGTGGCCCCACTTGTTTGCTTTTGCTTCTGTCGCATTACATGCCACCCGTCCAAGGTGCTTTGCTCTAATAGTTCAAATGGACTGAGACAACAACATGTCGTAAGTGCTTATAATGTTCTAGGCTTTGTTTTAAACACTTAGCACACATAAAGTCACTTAACCATCACAACTGTGTGAAGCAGATACCGCTTTATAAATGTGGAAACGGAGAGTTTAATGCACTTGCCCAACGTCACGCAGCTAGTGAGGGTCAGAGGTAGGATCTGAACCCTGAAAGTCTGATTCCAGAGCCTGAGCTCCTAATTGCTATGCAATAAAAATATCATGAATATGTCTTAGGAAATCCTGAATCCAGGATTGATTCAGGTAAAGCATCTTACACTGTGTGCTTTGTTGCAGCTCAGTGAGTGAGCATTTCCTTTTCCACCCACCTCCCTTCCAGCAGCAGTTTCACCTGGTGTGGCCCTTTCCGAGTCTGCTGGCACCAACCTGTGTCCCGCTCACAGCAGCAAGCCCTGCAGAAGGCACTCCCACTCGGCGTGGTGAGGGCTGACCCAGCTGCGTTTCATGACGTGACCCCATCAGGGTGGTGGCATTAGAAAGGAGGCCCTGGGGACAGAATGATGGTCCTTTCCATCCACTCTTCTGCCTTCCAGGGAGCATTCTGGGGGTGTCCTCAACCCAGCCTCCCTGCAGGGGCTCAGTAGGGCTGTGTGAGGCACCGAGGCAGATGAGTCCCTTTAAAAAGGGGCAGGACCCCCGTACCAGCCCCACCTGCTCCTGCCTCAGTCCACTGCTTATAAGGAAGGAGTGAAGCAGACTTGATGTGTCACCCTGAGTTAGCACATCCAGACTTCCAGAACCTTCCTGAACTTCAGTATCCATGGAAACGCACTGGATCTGCCAGTTCTCCAACCTGGGGCTTCCTCTGAACTGAAAACAGGCCTCGGAGTCAGGGACAGCACACCCAGCTCTGGAAATGGCACAACTGAGGGACCCTGAACACAGAGGGGGAGTCCTGAGATGTGACGTCAGCCCCGCCCTGCCCTCACCGATGTCCTCATCTGGGGAAAGACTAAGGTCCATCCTGAGTAGGGGCCGATTAGCAGATTCTCTTTGAAAACTGCCAAGCCTCATGGACTTTGAGCAAGTCCTTGGCATTTCCAGTCTCTGTTCCTCCATCTACATCAGGAGGCCTGTGCCATGCTCTGGACCAGCGGTTCTCAGCCCTGGCTGCACATCAGGACCCCAGGGGAGCTCGGAGACCCCAGGGGAGCTTGGAAACCCCAGGGAAGCTTGATGCCTTGGGTCCCAGTCCCAGAGATTGTGTCCATTAGGTCTGGGGGTCTGGGACTTATCACTTTTGAAAGATTCCCAGGACATTATGACATGAAACCTGGCCCAAGCACCCTCTGCTGATGTGGGGCCTCCGGGGCCGCTGGGAAGCTCTAGGAGCTGCTTGCAAAGGAACCATATTCAATGTGGAAGGGCCACAGGAGCTGTTGTGCCTTTGAGTGGTGGAAGCAGCGACAGCTGTTTTACCAGCCACCTGCTGAGATGCGATTTGATTTCTCCTCGACACTTTCTTCTGAATGACAGGGCGAGTGGGGGCCAGGCACAGTCCATGGGGGCCAGTACGGAGCAGGGCCCTAGGTCGTTACAGATGAACTGAAGCTGCCTGAGCCATGCGCAAAGGCTTTGCCATGGGAAGAGATTGGGTTGTTAGTATTTTTCTTTCCAAAGCCGGTGGGGAGGGTGGGGTGGCGGGGAGGTGTGTGAGCCAATTGGAAGCAGAGCTACCAAGATTTGAACACTAGCTAACCGCTTTCTAGATGAGTGACTGAGGTGCTCAGCACCATGATTCCACTTCATCCTCTGAAATGGGAGGCGAGGAAGGGCCACCTCCAGGGCAGTGGGGGGGAGTCACCCAAGCCAAAGCCAGCATAGCTCACCACGATGCCTGCGGTTGGTGCGTGATCATGGCTGCCACCTCTGAGAGGAGAGATGCCCATTGTCAGGGAAAGATTGTAGCATTCTTTGTTTTGTCCTTGGTTGGGTGTTTCTCTTAAAAGAAAGATGGTTAAACATTAAAACTCAAAGATGAATGAAGAAAAGAGAACTCGTTTGAAAGGCTTTTAACCCAGGGTGACATCTCATCTGTCCAGGATAAGTGGCATTCATTATTTAGCAATATTTATTATATGCTTCCTACGTGCAGGTGCTGGGCTCAGTGTAGCGGCTCCAGCCGTAACTGAGGCGCACAGCCATCATGTCCACATGGAACTCACCGCAGGCTTAGCTGGTACATAAATGCTTACATAAGAAATCAATCTATTCCCATTATTGTAATTGCTGTGAAGTATAATAGGGATGCTGGATGGGGAAACATCCAGAGGAAGTGACATCTGAGCTAAGGTCTGAAGGAGGGGCAGAGCCGCTCTGGGAGTTGTGGCAGCAGCATTCCCGCAGAGCAAGCAGCACACGCAAGTCTTGGAGGCAGGAGAGAACCTGGCTAATCAAGGGCCCGTGTGGAGCCCTGGGTCCCTGCCTGGCAGTGAGCACAGGGGCGGGTGCTGGGAGGGATGTGGCCAGGGACGTGGATGTGAGCTGGTCGTTGGGGGCCCTGTGGGCCAAGGTGGGCCTTTGTGTTAGGAAGCCCAGTAGGACGCCATTGGGGACTTTTAAAGCAGGGGTGTGATCTGCCCTGGGGTCTTTCAGGGCAGCTGCTATTTGGGGAGTGGACGGCAGGGTCACGAATGGATGTGAGGAAGGGAAGAACCGGTTAGGAAGCCCCAGGGTGCTGTGAGTGTCACCAAGGAGCTAAAAAGGCCAACAACTGACAAAATCATCCTGTTCAGGGAGAACAGGGGCTGCAGGTGATGGTTGGGGAAAGAAGGAGCTTGACTGGACAGTGCTGTGTCTCAGGGCCCACCTATGTTGCTTCACCTGAATTTTCACATGATACAGAAAGAGGGATTCTAACCCACAGCCAACCACTCTTTCTCCTGCACAGTAACTAGCCAGGGCTGCTCCCCCTGCTGCAGGGGAGGGCTCGTGCCAGGAAGCCCCTCCAGTTTTGCTCCTTGCTGTTGAGTGTTTGGGGTCTCCTGTGTCTGGGTGCTGCTGCCCGGACCTTCATGACGACAGAAGCGACAGTGTGGTTTCCTTCCCAAACGTTGCCCTTTCATTATGCGCCTCACCCTTCAGGCCCTGGAATCATTTTTCTTAGTCATCATTTGTGTCGGTTGGGCCCTGGGCTCTCTGATGAACGGCCCGCCGTATCTCACTACACTCTGAGCTGATTGTGCCACTCACCCTGGGCCTCTGCGTGGCCTGCAGTGATTTACAGACGTCTCCAGACAACCTGGGCGGAGGGAGACCTGTGCTCAAAAATGAAATGCCCCCTGGGGTTGGGCATGTGCCTCAGGGCCCAAGGAGCAGTCACGTGGTAGACCTTGCGGAAATAGAGGGACCAAAACCCTCCGTTTGCCCGCATTACCGGCCCAAGGTTGTTACTCTTTTATTGAAAGATCCCTGATATTTTTTGGCTATGCTTTCCTGCATGTTTTATTCTACCTTAAGGCAATGTTAAAAATGTCTAGCTTTTGCAATACCTGGCTGACTGAGCAGGATGGTATGAACAAAGCCACCTTCTCTCAGGGACTGGCTCTCACTCAGCCTTCCCTTTGGGCTGAGGCTTTCTGGGGACATGAGGTGCTCTGTGGAAGTCTGAGCCTGGGAGCGAGGCAGACCTGGATTCAAATGTTGGTTTAGCTCACTTTACAGCTGGGTGACTTTGGGCGGGTCACTTGACATCTCAGTTTCCTCACATATAACTTGGGGATGAGAATACAACAATCATAGGATCAGCGAATTACCCTGCAAAACCAATGAGGACATCTGGTAGAGCAGACACAAGATAGGTGGTCTGGAAATCCTCCGCCTACTTTTGTTTGTCCAAGTTCTTGTTTAGGTCAGCAAATTCTGAACCTAGGCAGGGGCCCTTCTAAGAAAAAAGGCAGCTCTGGAATGCCATCCTCCTTGGCCTGTGTGGCAGACCTATTAGGGCACCGTGCCACGTCCCCCAAGCCTGACTCTGTCCTCAGCTGCAGTAAGTTGTTCCACACGAGCTCAGGCCACCTTGTGCCCACCTCAAGCCCAGGTTTGGTTGGCCCACAGCCAGACGTCTGCCCCAAGCAGGACAATCAAAATTCTTCTAGGATTTTTTACTCTGAAACTGGAATGGTCTCTCTGGATATCAGCCTCGTAGTAACTTCGTGCAGTGTCCCTGTCATAGAGAAGGAAGGCAGTGCAAAGTAGAAAGAAAAAAGTGGCAGCCAAGGAGAAACAGAAAGGTGGGAGAGCTTCCTGGCTATGGCTGCTCTCCCTGCCCTCCAGCTATGGGAGCTGTCCTTGCCGAAAGTTCCATTTTGCCTAAGTCACCTCAATCTGGTTTCTATCACAGGCAGCTAAGTTGTGCATACAGATATACAACCTAGTGTATCTCAGTAAAATATTTAGTTCTACGTATAATGTATTGCCAACAGGTGTGTAAGTATGGCCCAAAAGGAACACCCAGGAAAAATAGGAGAAGGAACTAACATGACTGAGTTTCCAGAATGTTCCAGGCACTGAACTCACCACTTTACTTACATATTCTAATGTGAGGGAAGAGTGAGTCCAGAAAGAGAAATGTAGCTGCCACAACAGACTACCTCATCTCACTTATCAAGGACACAGAGCTGCAAGGCCTCAAGGCTGGTCTGGCATCTTAGTGATAACCATCAACTACTCAGTGGCTTTCTACCCTTCAGATCCACTGTCTTCAGGGTCACAAGAGAGCTGCTGCAGCTTCAGGCTTCACATCTTTGTCCCAAGAGGACAGAAGAGAAACCTTTCCCAGATGCCTGCCTCTAACTGACTTTGCTTTGTGGTCATCGGCCAGATCTGCCCATAAATGTGTCCCATGGCCATTCCTACTTGAGAGTCAGTTTCTACCTTTTCAACCTCGAGGCTGGGAGGCGGCAAGGGAAAAAGGGGTTGCGAATACCTGGATTGGCCAACACCTGGTGTCTCCCTAGTAGCCTGAGCACACATGGTGTAAGAGCATGCTGCGTCTGGCATGGCAGGCACTGGGTATGAGTAGACCTTAGAGCTTGTGGGTAGGGTAGGAAATAACTGATGCCAGCCGGCAAGATGAAGGAGGGCCCGCGGTGGCGATGGGGGCCCCCAGAGGCCAGGCGGAGGAGAGTCAGGACTAGATTTACACTCAGGCACGGTCACCCCGGCTATTACCTGGATCGTGGTTTTGAGGAGAGTTGACTGGAAGGAGGTGAGAAGGGAGTTCAGTGCCATGCTGTGAACTGAGGGTAATATTTGCCGGCTTAGAATTGATAGTAACTCCTTTCTGAGCTGCTTATGGAATAAAGGCAGTGACTGGACAAATGAGACTAAACTAATACTCATGAGAAATAAAGGAGAATTTGTCCTCCTGGGGAATAGCCTGTGGTGCCTACACCCCAGTTTGGCTCTGATGGCCAGCCGCACTTCCCTGCATTTCTGTGCAAAAGCAAATCCCAGGCCCCATTTAGCTCCTGACTCTGCCATGTAAAACCAGCTCAAGGCTCCATCCAAGGGAGAGTGAGTCCAAATTACTTTAACACTATGGAAAAGGACATTAGACTCTCTAAATATAGCTAACAAGTGAAAAGTAAGAGGTACCATTGTACATGTCCCTTCATATAGGTCCCCTCGCTTTGAAAGAGAGGTCATAGCATTCTTACATACCTATTGAGAAATTCAAATTATGAAGATTATTACAAGTGATGTAGGCTTATTGCCAAAAAAATAGAAAAGGGAAAAAGTTAAGAAAACATTAAAAACCATGCAATCAAAATCAATATGAATGTTTTGGTCATGTCCTTTATTATTGCTGTGGGTAAGTTTCCCTGCAACATTCATAATCATAATCAATGCACAATTTCATACATGACTTTTTCATCTAATCTCATAGGCATTTTCCCCATGCTTAGGTAATCTTCATAAACCTCCCTCTCCATGGTTACATAACACGAAATGTTCTTGACCCTGTTATTGAACAATTGAATAGCTTCCTTTTTTCTGTAATAAATAACGTAATTATATAAAATATGTATAATGTATATATAATCTATATAAATGTTTGTCTTTATAGGTGGCCATTTCTTGGAGATTGATTCTCAGAAATGGAATTACTGTAATCTCAGAGGAAACAAACATTTTTAAAGCCACTGATACCTATTGCTGCTTCAGAAATTCAAACTTGTGATAAAAGTTAAAGACAATGTGGGAAAAAGCCCTGCTTTCTGCATTCTCTCCCTTGACAGCCTGTGGGCTCGGTCATTATGTCTGTAGACGATTTATTGCTGTATTTCTAAATAGGATCAATAAACCCAGGAGTCCCAGTGTAATGAGATTCAGAGGGGCCTCAACTCATGAACAAATCCATCAATTAGACCAGAATGTTAAAAACAGTGAAAGTGAAAATGGCTGCAGTGAATCTTGATATTGAAATACAGATTAGGGCATTCTGGGGGGAAAAACATTTTATCCTTATCTGCATTTTCTGGATCCCATATGATCGTGGGCTCGTGGAAACTGAATGGAGTTTCATCCATGTCACAGTGTGCGCTCTTTCCACACACACACACCGGCGCACTGCTCTCCACTGCCCTTACTCAAAATCTATTTCAGGCATAATCAGTGGATGTCTGCCGGGCTCTGGGAATCGCGCAAGGAGCTGGGGACATGGCTTCTCCTCAAGGAGCTACACAGTTTGGGGTCTCCATGATCTGTCGTCTCAGCTGCTAGCTCTGCCATTGGCTAAGGCCCTGAGTGGTGCCTTCCTCACACAAGCCCTGTGACATGGGTATTATCGCCGTCATTTTACAGATGGGGAAACGAAGAGACATATTAAGTAACGTGCCCAAGATCACAGAGACAGTTAAGTCATGAAGCCAACGCACTTTGTTATCATGTCTCTTTATGAAAAGGTAGGCATGATTCTTTAAAAGTAATTTGGTGAAGCTGCTTAAAATGCTTTAACACTGATCCCAATTTCTTTTACTGGTAAAGTTGTATCTACTGCAGTTATAAGAGCATTCTGTTCATACAGTTCTCTCCATCACTTCTGCGAAGTTGGTAGCCTTATCTATCTATCTTTCTTTCTTTCTTTCTTTTTCTTTCTTTCTTTCTTTCTTTCTCTTTCTTTCTTTCTTTCTTTCTTTCTTTCTTTCTTTCTTTCTTTCTTTCTTTCTTTCTTTTTTTCTTTTTTTTTTTTTTTTCTTTCTTCCTTCCTTCCTTCCTTCCTTCCTTCCTTCCTTCCTTCCTTCCTTCCTTCCTTCCTTCCTTGCTTCCTTCCTTCCTTCCTTCCTTCCTTCCTTCCTTCTTTCTTTCTTTCTTTCTTTCTTTCTTTCTTTCTTTCTTTCTTTCTTTTTTTCTTTCTCTCTCTCTTTCTTTCTCTCTCTCTTTCTCTCTCTCTTTCTCTTTTTCTTTCTCTCTCTATCTCTCTCTTTCTCTCTCTCTCTTTCTCTCTCTCTTTCTTTCTTTCCTCTCTTTCTTTCTCTCTCTCTCTTTCTCTCTTTCTGTCTTTCTTTCTTTCTCTTATAGGCTGGCTTTCCCCACATGCACACAGCACAACAGGGTGCTGCAGCCGGCTCCCCCTGGCTCTCAAGCTAACTGGGGGCACCTCTTACCAGCTCCTCACTGAGATGCCATTGGTGGCTTGAAACCTGCCACGGTGGGAATGTTTACACCACACAAACTGGCAAATGCTAAAAAATCTGGTCCTTTTATTTTCCCCCCCTTAACATTCACCGGCCCACCAGTGGTTCCCCTTTCCTGTGCCCCACCAGGGCCTGAGGGCAGCAGGTCACCCCTTCATCTTTGTTCTCTGTGGCAGACAGCCTGGCCAAGGCCGCTCTGGGCAGGTGAAACAGGGCAGTTTTCAGGACAAGAAAGTGTTCCTTTCTTTCTGAGGAAACCACAAGGTGGCCAGGGGCACCTGGACCCAGTTCTCAGATTCTGAAAAGGGGCCCCTCTCTGCAAGTGGACCCAGTGTGGGGTTGTAACTATGCATGACAGAGCTCTCCATAGCTTTAGTCACATTCTAGCAAGTCTCATTTTAATTCCATCAGTGATGAATTTCTGAGGTATTGTGATTTTTTTTTCCTGTTTTTTTTTTTTTTTTTTTTTTGAGAGGGCATCTCTCATATTTATTGATCAAATGGTCGTTAACAACAATAAAAATCAGTATAGGGGGGTCAACGCTCAATGTACAATCATTAATCCATCTCAAGCCAAATCTCGTCAGTCTCCAATCTTCTGAAGCATAACGAACAAGTTCTTACATGGTGAACGAATTCTTACATAGTGAATAAATTCTTACATGGTGAACAGTACAAGGGCAGTCATCACAGAAACTTTCGGTTTTGATCATGCAATATGACCTATAAACAATCAGGTCAAATATGAATATTCGTTTGATTTTTGTACTTGATTTATATGTTGATCCCACATTTCTCTTATTATTATTATTTTTATTTTTAATAAAATGCTGAAGTGGTAGGTAGATGCAAGATAAAGGTAGAAAACATAGTTTAGTGCTGTAAGAAGGCAAATGTAGATGATCAGATGATCAGGTGTGTGCCTATGGACCAAGTATTAATCCAGGCTAGACAAGGGCAGCAAGACATCCACGGATGCAGAAGATTTCTCTCAAAGCAGGGGGGGTGAGGTTCTGAGCCTCACCTCTGATGGCCCCCCTGCGACTGTGCCTGTCTTAGGTTGTTCCTCCCTTGAGGAATCTTACCCGTCTCTGGCTAACCAGTCATCTTCCGGGGCCATACAGGGAAATGTAAAGTTGGTAAGTGAGAGAGAAGCCATGTTGTTTGCAAAGGTTAGCTTTTTACTTCTTTGCAGATTTATGCCCTGTGGCTTCTATACCCAGCACTTGTCTCGAGGTATCTTTACCACCTGGAGGAATTATGATACTCGGTAAATTCGATATGAGGCACGAATTCTATTTAAGGGTTGTAATTAGGAAGGAAGAAGAAAAGCTATAGATGTAGCATATGAAGGAAACATGGGAGGATTGATTATTTCTTTGACATATCTTCTTGTAGAGTACCTTAAGTATGTATAGGTTTTAAACTACTAACTAATTTGTACACACATATTAACATAATAGGAATACGGTGACATAAACAAAGCAAATCTATAATTACCATCCATCTCCAGTGAAGACAAGAAAACCATTTAGGCACCCTAGGCATTTGTGAAAATTTCTACGATATGATGGATATTGTCCAACTGTACTTGAACCATCAGACAAATTAAAGCAGCCCATTTCTGGGATCTGTTCACATCCCATATGTTCTTTTAACCATAGATAGTCTACAGTCATGAGATTTTGGAGTGCTACAACTTGCACCCCTCCCAACTCCTGGTTGAGTTCCAACAGCACAGATCCGGTCAAATTCATTGTCTCACTGTATGCACATGCCAGCCTAGACATCTCCCTCCTCATTCCTACAGCAAGTCCAGGAGACGGTGGGCTGGATGCAGCCACAACCGCAGCATCGTCCGGATCCCTGTGGAGGCTTTTTGATGATCATCCCCTGGCAAGAGTCCTCCAGAGAGTGCTGATGCCGGAAGCTCCTCCTCATATCGTATCTTAGTTCATTTTCTGGGTATCCAAGCTAGGCCTTGATCTTCTGCATAGAAACAAACAGACCCTTTGCCCACACTTTGACATGCCCTCTATACCACTGTGCAGAACTCATTGGAGGTCAGCACACAGTAACTGCTTTTTTTTTTTTTTTTTTTTTAATTAAGAGAAAGGAATATTATCAGAAAAGAGTACCTCCATAGCTGATCATCTGACACCCTTTAAGTGATCAACATTAAGGATATTTAAAGCATGCGTTGATCTTTGATTTACCAATAGTTTTATCCTGTTAAGGAGTAATCCCCCTTTTCTTTCTTTGTTCCTTTTTTTTTTTTTTTTTTTTTTAATTTTTAATCTACACTTACATGAAGAACACTATGTTTACTATGCTCTCCCCTATATCAGGTCCCCCCTAACAACCACATTACGGTTACTGTCCATCAGCTTAGCAAAATGTGGTAGAGTCACTACTTGTCCTCTCTGTGTTGTGCAGCCCACCCTCCCCTTTCTTCCTCCCCCCCATGCATGCTAATCTTAATACCTCCCTTCTTCTTCCCGCCCCTTATCCCTCCCTGCCCACCCATCCTCCCCAGTTCCTTTCCCTTTGGTACCTGTTAGTCCATTTTTGGGTTCTGTAATTCCACTGCTGTTTTGTTCCTTCAGTTTTTCCTTTGTTCCTATACTCCTCAGATGAGTGAAATCATTTGGTATTTCTCTTTCTCCGCTTGGCTTATTTCGCTGAGCATAATACTCTCCAGCTCCATCCATGTTGCTGCAAATGGTTGGATTTTTCCACTTCTTATGGCTGAGTAGTATTCCATTGTGTATATGTACCACATCTTCTTTATCCATTCATCTACCGATGGACATTTAGGTTGCTTCCAATTCTTGGCTATTGTAAATAGTGCTGCGATAAACATAGGGGTGCATCTGTCTTTCTCAAACTTGATTGCTGCGTTCTTAGGGTAAATTCCTAGGAGTGGAATTCCTGGGTCAAATGGTAGGTCTGTTTTGAGCATTTTGATGCACCTCCATACTGCTTTCCACAATGGTTGAACTAATTTACATTCCCACCAGCAGTGTAGGAGGGTTCCCCTTTCTCCACAGCCTCGCCAACATTTGTTGTTGTTTGTCTTATGGATGGCAGTTATCCTTACTGGTGTGAGGTGATACCTCATTGTAGTTTTAATTTGCATTTCTCTGATAATTAGCGATGTGGAGCATCTTTTCATGTGTCTCTTGGCCATCTGTATTTCTTTTTTGGAGAACCGTCTGTTCAGTTCCTCTGCCCATTTTTTAATTGGGTTATTTGTTTTTTGTTTGTTGAGGCGTGTGAGCTCTTTATATATTCTGGACGTCAAGCCTTTATCGGATCTGTCATTTTCAAATATATTCTCCCATACTATAGGGTTCCTTTTTGTTCTATTGATGGTGTCTTTCGCTGTACAGAAGCTTTTCAGCTTAATGTAGTCCCACTTGCTCATTTTTGCTGTTGTTTTCCTTGCCCGGGGAGATATGTTCAAGAAGAGATCACTCATGTTTATGTCTAAGAGGTTTTTGCCTATGTTTTTTTCCAAGAGTTTAATGGTTTCATGACTTACATTCAGGTCTTTGATCCATTTTGAGTTTACCTTTGTATATGGGGTTAGACAATGGTCCAGTTTCATTCTCCTACATGTAGCTGTCCAGTTTTGCCAGCACCATCTGTTGAAGAGACTGTCATTTTGCCATTGTATGTCCATGGCTCCTTTATCAAATATTAATTGACCATATATGTTTGGGTTAATTTCTGGGGTCTCTAATCTGTTCCACTGGTCTGTGGCTCTGTTCTTGTGCCAGTACCAAATTATCTTGATTACTATGGCTTTGTAGTAGAGCTTGAAGTTGGGGAGTGAGATCCCCCCTACTTTATTCTTCTTTTTCAGGATTGCTTTGGCTATTCGGGGTCTTTGGTGTTTCCATATGAATTTTTGAATTATTTGTTCCAATTCATTGAAGAATGTTGCTGGTAATTTGAGAGGGATTGCATCAAATCTGTATATTGCTTTGGGCAGGATGGCCATTTTGACGATATTAATTCTTCCTAGCCACGAGCATGGGATGAGTTTCCATCTGTTAGTGTCCCCTTTAATTTCTCTTAAGAGTGACTTGTAGTTTTCAGAGTATAAGTCTTTCACTTCTTTGGTTAGGTTTATTCCTAGGTATTTTATTCTTTTTGATGCAATGGTGAATGGAATTGTTTTCCTGATTTCTCTTTCTATTGATTCGTTGTTAGTGTATAGGAAAGCTACAGATTTCTGTGTGTTAATTTTGTATCCTGCAACATTGCTGTATTCCGATATCAGTTCTAGTAGTTTTGGAGTGGAGTCTTTAGGGTTTTTTATGTACAGTATCATATCATCTGCAAATAGTGACAGTTTAACTTCTTCTTTACCAATCTGGATTCCTTGTATTTCTTTGTTTTGTCTGATTGCCGTGGCTAGGACCTCCAGTACTATGTTAAATAACAGTGGGGAGAGTGGGCATCCCTGTCTGGCTCCCGATCTCAGTGGAAATGCTTTCAGCTTCTCGCTGTTCAGTATAATGCTGGCTGTGGGTTTATCATATATGGCCTTTATTATGTTGAGGTACTTGCCCTCTATTCCCATTTTGCTGAGAGTTTTTAGCATGAATGGATGTTGAATTTTGTCAAATGCTTTTTCAGCATCTATGGAGATGATCATGTGGTTTTTGTCTTTCTTTTTGTTGATGTGGTGGATGATGTTGATGGATTTTCGAATGTTGTACCATCCTTGCATCCCTGGGATGAACCCCACTTGGTCATGGTGTATGATCCTTTTGATATACTGTTGAATTCTGTTTGCTAATATTTTATTGAGTATTTTTGCATCTACATTCATCAGGGATATTGGTCTGTAATTTTCTTTTTTGGTGGGGTCTTTGCCTGGTTTTGGTATTAGGGTGATGTTGGCCTCATAGAATGAGTTTGGGAGTATTCCCTCTTCTTCTATTTTGTGGAACACTTTAAGGAGAATGGGTATTATGTCTTCTCTGTGTGTCTGATAAAATTCCGAGGTAAATCCATCCGGCCCCGGGGTTTTGTTCTTGGGTAGTTTTTTGATTACTGTTTCAATTTCTTTGCTTGTAATTGGTTTGTTTAACTTTTGTGTTTCTTCCTTGGTCAGTCTTGGGAGGTTGTATTTTTCTAGGAAGTTGTCCATTTCTTCTAGTTTTTCCAGCTTGTTGGCATATAGGTTTTCATAGTAGTCTTTAATAATTCTTTGTATTTCTGTGGAGTCTGTCATGATTTTTCCATTCTCATTTCTGATTATGTGGATTTGTGTTGACTCTCTTTTTCTCTTAATAAGTTGGGCTAGAGGCTTATCTATTTTGTTTATTTTCTCAAAGAACCAGCTCTTGGTTTCGTTGATTTTTGCTATTGTTTTATTCTTCTCAATTTTGTTTATTTCTTCTCTGATCTTTATTATGTCCCTCCTTCTGCTGAATTTAGGCCTCCTTTGTTCTTCTTTTTCCAGTTTTAATAATTGTGATGTTAGACTATTCATTTGGGATTGTTCTTCCTTCTTCAAGTGTGCCTGGATTGCTATATACTTTCCTCTTAAGACTGCTTTCGCTGCATCCCACAGAAGTTGGGGCTTAGTGTTGTTGTTGTCATTTGTTTCTATATATTCCTTGATCTCTATTTTGATTTGTTCATTGATCCATTGATTATTTAGTAGCATGTTGTTAAGCCTCCATGTGTTTGTGAGCCTTTTTGTTTTCTTTGTAGAATTTATTTCTACTTTCATACCTTTGTGGTCTGAAAAATTGGTTGGTAGAATTTCAATATTTTGGAATTTACTGAGGTTCTTTTTGTGAGCTAGTATGTGGTCTATTCTGGAGAATGTTCCATGTGCACTTGAGAAGAATGTATCTCCTGTTGCTTTTGGATGTAGAGTTCTATAGATGTCTATTAGGTCCATCTGTTCTAGTGTGTTGTTCAGTGCCTGTGTGTCTTTACTTATTTTCTGCCCGGTGGATCTATCCTTTGGGGTGAGTGGTGTGTTGAAGTCTCCTACAATGAATGCATTGCAGTCTATTTCCCTCTTTAGTTCTGTTAGTATTTGCTTCACATATGCTGGTGCTCCTGTATTGGGTGCATATATATTTAGAATGGTTATATCCTCTTGTTGGACTGAGCCCTTTATCATTATGTAGTGGCCTTCTTTATCTCTTGTTACTTTCTTTGTTTTGAAGTCTATTTTGTCTAATATTAGTACTGCAACCCCTGCTTTCTTCTCACTGTTGTTTGCCTGAAATATGTTTTTCCATCCCTTGACTTTTAGTCTATGCTTATCTTTGGGTTTAAGGTGAGTTTCTTGTAAGCAGCATATAGATGGGTCTTGCTTTTTTATCCATTCTATTACTCTATGTCTTTTGATTGGTGCATTAAGTCCATTTACATTTAGGGTGACTATTGAGAGATATGTACTTATTGCCATTTCAGGCTTTAGATTCGTGGTTACCAAAGGTTCAAGGTTAGCCTCTTTAGTATCTTACTGCCTAACTTAGCTCGCTTATTGAGCTGTTATATACACTGTCTGGAGATTCTTTTCTTCTCTCCCTTCTTATTCCTCCTCCTCCATTCTTCATATGTTGTGTGTTTTGTTCTGTGCTCTTTTTAAGGGTGCTCCCATCTAGAGCAGTCCCTGTAGGATGCCCTGTAGAGGTGGTTTGTGGGAAGCAAATTCCCTCAGCTTTTGCTTGTCTGGGAATTGTTTAATCCCACCATCATATTTAAATGATAGTCGTGCTGGATACAGTATCCTTGGTTCAAGGCCCTTCTGTTTCATTGCATTAAGTATATCATGCCATTCTCTTCTGGCCTGTAGGGTTTCTGTTGAGAAGTCTGATGTTAGCCTGATTGGTTTTCCTTTATAGGTGACCTTTTCCTCTCTAGCTGCCTTTAAAACTCTTTCCTTGTCCTTGATCCTTGCCATTTTAATTACTATGTGTCTTGGTGTTGTCCTCCTTGGATCCTTTCTGTTGGGGGTTCTGTATAATTCCATGGTCTGTTCGATTATTTCCTCCCCCAGTTTGGGGAAGTTTTCAGCAATTATTTCTTCAAAGACACTTTCTATCCCTTTTCCTCTTTCTTCCTCTTCTGGTATCCCTATAATACGAATGTTATTCCTTTTGTATTGGTCACATATTTCTCTTAGTGTTGTTTCATTCCTGGAGATCCTTTTATCTCTCTCTATGTCAGCTTCTATACGTTCCTGTTCTCTGGCTTCTATTCCTTCAATGGCCTCTTGCATCTTATCCATTCTGCTTATAAATCCTTCCAGGGATTGTTTCACTTCTGTGATCTCTTTCCTGACATCTATGATCTCCTTCCGGACTTCATCCCACTGCTCTTGCATTTTTCTCTGCATCTCATCCCATTGCTCTTGCATTTTTCTCTGCATCTCTGTCAGCATGTTCATGATTTTTACTTTGAATTCTTTTTCAGGAAGACTAGTTAGGTCTGTCTCCTTCTCAGGTGTTGTCTCTGTGATCTTTGTCTGCCTGTAGTTTTGTCTTTTCATGGTGATAGAGATAGTTTGCAGAGCTGGTACAAGTGACCGCTGGAAGAGCTTCCCTTCTTGTTGGTTTGTAGCCTTTTCCTGGGAGACTAGCAACCTCCAGTTGCTTGTGCTGGGCAGCTGTGCGCAGACAGGGCTTCTGCTTCCTGCCTAGTTGCTTTGGGGTTTATCTCCGCTGTTGCTGTGGGCTTGGCCTGGCTGGGGCTGTTCCTCCAAAATGGTGGAGCCCCGTTGGAGGGGGAGCGGCCAGGAGGCTATTTATCTCCGTAAGGGGCCTCTGTGCTCCCTGCTGCCCAGGGGGTTAGAGTGCCCAGAGATCCCCAGATTCCCTGCCTCTGGTCTAAGTGACCTGTCCTGCCCCTTTAAGACTTCCAAAAAGCACTCCCCTTCGCAAGGCTCTGGGTTCTTGCAGTTGTGGATGTGGTCTGGATGTTGTCCTGTGTCCTGTGGTCTCTATTTTAGGAAGATTTTTCTTTGTTATAGTTTCATAGCTCTATGTGTTTTTGGGAGGAGATTTCCACTGCTCTACTCACGCCGCCATCCTGGCTCCGCCCCCCCTATCTTGTGATTTTTAATAAATACCATTTCTTTTTCCTCCACTGTTCCTGGCCTTTAACTCCTAAAGTCCTTGGGATTTCCTAAGTGTTGAGAGTGATGAAGGTGTGTTTCGTTATGTTAATGAGATGACTTTTGAACTGCCACTAGGTAACCTAAGGGTTGGGGCTGGTTGGCAGGGGAACCAACCCTGTGATTAGAAGGCTGGACTTGCGGTGGAAGCCCAGAGCTCCTGGGGAGAGGAGTGGAGCTGGGGGGTCAGGGCAATTGCCAATGAGCAAAGATTTAACCAACCATGTCTATGAAATGAACTTTCCATAAAAACTCAAGAGTATGGAGTTCAGAGAGCCTTGGGGTTGGTGAACCAGATGCACCCACATGCTGGGAAGTGGCGCACCCCAAACCCCGTGGGAAAGAAGCTTCTATGCTCACCTGTGTACTTCCTCATCTCTATCCTTTATATAGTAAATTGGTAAATGCAAGTAAATGTTTAGAGTTCTGTGAGCCCTTCTATCAAATTAATCGAACCTGGGGAGGAGGTCATGGGAACCTCCAATTTATAGCCAGAAGCACAGGTGACAACCTGGACTTGTGACTGGCATCCACATCCTGCGGGACTGAGCCCTGGACCTGTGGGGTCTGATACTATCTCCAGGCAGGTAGTGCCAGAGCAGAGTTAAAGTGGAGGACATTGTAGGGAGAATGTAAGTTCCATGGCTGGGATCCTCACCTGCTCCTAACCTTCTCACCCACTGTGCCCATGCAATGATGTAATGCTGAGCCTACTGCACAGGTGTGTGCTTGCATACCCATTGGTGATAAGCCATTATTGCCTGAATTGCTGCAAAAAGAGCCCCACCCAGGGCTGATTGGAGAGGAGAGGCTGGAGGCCAGAGCAGAGCCTAGAGTGGAGGCAGCACCTGAAGCAGAGGCTGGAGCAGAGGCAGGGAAGGAGGCAGATGGGATTCTAGCGCTTGACCTGCCACCGTGAGAATGAGGCTTGGTATAAGCCCTTCCTACCCTCAGTGTTCTGTTGTCATTTTACGGTCTTACCGAATCCAGAGTGAACTTGCCCAGAGTTGGAACCCCCTCCAGCTTGGAATTACAGACACCCAGTCAATGTCCACTGAGAACTAGAGAATTACTTGGTGGTGTTGGAAAAAATACACTGGAATTCCCCAACAATCAGAGCTGTCCAGTGGCTCACCAGCACAGATGATGAGTTCCCCATGGGAATATGTATCCAAGAAGAGTTTGAACAAATTCCATCCCAGATGCTTGATGGAGGGTGTCTTCTGGCTTTGAGAAGGGCCTGAAAACCCCCCAAGTTCAGAAGGCATAGAGAGAAAGGAGCCTAGCTCTGGAGAAACACCTGTTAAAGAAACAGGGACATGGTACCACTTCCAAGTTCAATAGAGACACCGACAAATGTAAAAAAAATAGACAGTTTGAGGGCAAGGCCTTCATCTTACATCCCCCTGAACTCTCTTGCCCAGTGCTGGGAAAAGCTGAGTTCTGGAATGTGGGCAGGAGTGAGGCAGAGAGGGCAATGGGTGGAGGATTAGGAAGCCATTTCGGGTGATCGCTGTGGGGTCACTTTCTCTCTGGGGATCTGTTTCCTCAGCTAACTACATGAAGATTCATTTTAGATAACTTCTTAGAATAACTAATATTCTAATTAAAACACCGTGATTCACACCAAACCTGTTTATAGCATATTGCGGATCACAAACAGCATTTAAAATATAAAATATACAAATTAGTGGCCAGATGGAGCAGACTGAGTAGATGTTTAAATTTTGAAGGCTTTTGTTTGAGGGAAAAAAAAAACACACCATGAATTTTGCATTTGATTCCCTTTACCTGCAAGAAAATGCTGAATACTCTCTGAGGAAATATGTTGGAACAGGCCGCATTCAATGGGAATCACATTAGGTTGATCCGGGTTCAGTCTGTCCTGTGTCCGCACCCACCCTTCAGAAGCAGCTTTTCCTCTCCTTGGGCCCATTCACACATGTTTCTCTGTGGGCCCTGGAGTCGGCTGGGTCTTGTGTAAAATCCTAGCTGCACCACTTACCTGGGACCTTACGGTAATTTCTTTCTAACTGCAGTCCTCCCCTGTAAATGGGGAAAAATGCTAAGCGTGCATGATGGGAAGTCATGAGGATTGTGTGGCAACATTGGTCAAGGGCTCAGGGCGGTGGCCGACGTGGGGTAGGTGTGGTCCGGGGTTGCTGTCTCTGTAACTCATGATTATCAGCTTCTTCCCCTGCTGGTCCTCCCACCTGGAGCCCTGGGTCCCGGGGCAGGTACTCCCACTTAACCCTCCTCACCCCCATTTACCCAGGCTCCCCTCCTCATGGTCCCAGTTGCCCTGCAGAGTCTGCTGGCCTTTCTGTCCAGCAAGCTCCTGGGAGAAAAAACTGCATTAGTGCGAATCCCTAGCACCCAGCCCAGTGTCTAGTGTGCCATGGGGAGCCCAACACCTGCTTCATGGACTGAGCCGGACCTCACATCAGATGAGGGACACATGAAAAGGGAAACTATTTCTGGCCCATCTGCTCCTGATGTAGCGTCGGCAGAATGGAAGCTCCTAAACCCCAAACACCAAGAAGAGAAAGAAACCGGAGGGAGAACCTTGGATGGCGCCCAGAGCGTAAGGAGCCCTTGGGGCTGTCCCAGGAAGTGGGAGGGTTTGAATTTCAAGGATGATGAGAGAGGTGGGCAGGGCTGGATGTTACAGGGTCCTGGAAGTCTTTCTAAGGAGCCTGGCTTTATCCCAAGAGCAGAAAAAGACGGAATGGAAGCGAAGGAGTGATGTATTCAGCTTTCTAGTATTTCTGGCGGCTGTATGGAGAGTGAATTGGAGTGGGGCCACCTGGAAGCAGGGAGCCTGTCTAGGAAGCTGTCCCAGTGGGGGTGGCCTGGACTGGGGGATGCAGGCAGAGGAGAGGAAGATGGAGCAGAGAATACCAGTTCTGGATTTCCAGGTGTTTTTAATCTGTGGAGTAGGTCAGGTTGACATTGCTTTGGTTTACACATCAGAGTGAGAGATGGGGCAGTGACCCCCCCAAGTGGTCCCCAAGTCTGGCCTTCCCATCTCCTTTATACATCCCCGCAGAAGGCTGTGTGATGCGAGAGGCTGAGTGAATGGTGTCAAGGACAGTCACTTCTACAACGGCCCCTCCCATACGAGTGCATTCTCTCATCAAGGGGCTCCTGTCTTCACAGAGGTCTGGAACTAAGTAGGGCACGGACTAGTGTCCCCATTTTTGCCCTCATTTTCTGATACCCAAGGGCTCCCCCTTCCCATCATGTGGTCGTCTTCCTGCTGGGGATCTCCGCTGCCAGCTGCTGTACGCTTGCTTCCTTCACCCACTGGACCAGGAAGAGAGGCTGGAGCCGGTGGTCCCCACCTCGGGGTGGGTATGTGAATACCTGCCAAGGTTTATGGGCTCCCTGCATCCCAGGGCTGGAAGGAGGCTTAGTGTTCCCTGGTTAAATGTTCCTCCAGATACCGGAGCCCCCTCTGAGGTCCCCCATCTGCAGTGCAGTGAGCTCTCCACTTCCTCCAAGATGTCCCGATGCCTCGGCCAGGCCCCCCTGTACCCTGGGCTGGGGAATGGCCATGCAGAGGAGAGAGGAAGACCCAGCAGAGAAAGCCAGTTCTGAATGTCCAGGTGTTTTCTGACTTTCTCTGACTCTCCACAGCTACAGTCATTCTGTGAGCCAGTGTGCCATTCTGTCTGGATTACAGTTTACTGTTTCACCCGCTCAGATGTGAGGCCCTTGAGGACAAGGATGCCTGTGTTGTATTCCTTCAACATCCCACAAAGTCTTGAACACAGTGCCTGGCATATAATAGGTGCTTGGCAATGAGTAAAGAGAATGAATGGGCAGGTGAGGGACCGAGAGCGTGGTCAGCTCTTTACCCTCAGCTGGAACACCCCCTGCTAACCACCTCCTTCCGAGCTGAAGTCATTGACCCTGAAGAGAGAGTGGCTCCTCACGTGGCCTGCTTTCTGTTCTTCAAATATGCCAACCTGTCCCTGCCAAGCCTGTTCCTACCTTAAGCCTTTCACACGTCTGTCCCTTCTGCCTCGGACATTTGGCATGCATTTCTTTCTATGGTTGGATTTTCCCTCTCATTTGGGTCTTAATTCAAATATCACCTCCTCAGAAAGACCATTTCTAACCACTCAGTATAGAATGACCTCCCCTGATCCTTCACCTCTTATCTCTCTGGGCTGAATCCTAAGTAATTTCTTCAGATCTCTCTTCCAGTCCACAAAAATCTCTCTTTATCTGTGTCCGGTCTACCATTTAACCTGCCCATTGAAGTTTTATATCAGTTACTATATTTTTTATTTATAGAATGTATGTGACTATTACAGGCATTCTTATTTTAAAGTCCTTTTTAGAATCCCTCTTACATGTAATCCTCCCCTGGTGATTTCTCCCATTTAGGGTACCTGCTGACCACCTCTCAGGAGTTGAGCATCTTTGTGTTTTTATAATTTTTTAAAATGTAACTTTATCAGGAATTATCATCTGTGACTAACCCACATGGGCTATGGCAGAAATGCTATGCTGTCCATTAATCCTGGCAGAGTTGTCACATTAATTTCTTGATGAATGCAAGATAAATCCAAGGATTTGGGCATCAACCTCATGCCTGATATAAGCAAGACAGGACGAGTTCTTGTGTTTGGTATCTCTCATTTGATTCCAGTAAGTATTCTGCTTTGTCTTCAGGCTGAAGCATTGCCCAGGAAGGCAGTGCCCAGATGCCAGGTACTTCATTATGAGTTTAGTGTATAAGAATCACCCGGCTTAATGTTTGAGCATTAACTCATTGATAACACAGATTTCTGAGATCTACCTCCTGGATACTGATTCCACAAGTCTGGGATTGAGTCTAGGAATCTGAATTCTTAAAAGTTCTCCATGATTTTGATGTATAGTAAAGTTTGGTACCAGTGGTCCTACAGGCTTTGAGACTGGAATTGAATTTATTTCTGTCTTGTTTATCTCCTTCAAATAAAGAGATTTAAAGCAGCTTGCAATACATATGTAAGCATATTTTAAAAAGCGAACCTAAAAAAACACCTATACAAACACAACTTAAGCGAGTGAGATCTGCCTTTACTTACTCTGAGGCTGGGAGCACACGGGTTGGCGCTGTGGTTGGCACCCTTGCTGATGTCCGTATCATGGATGTGGCGTGAGCTGTGCGTGAGCTATTGTCTGTCTCTGGAGACTCTCAGTGTTACTCCAAGGCCCCGCTCAGTGAAATCAGTTATGGGGGTGATAGTTGAACTGCAAAGGAATGCTGTTCTCTGGTGGGGCTCCCATTCTGTAAACCCCCAGATCGCCCAAGGACCTGTACCGATCTGGCAGCATCCGTGAAGGTGCTGGTGGGCCATGCCAAGCCATATTCTTTCATAGTTTTTGGCCTCTGCCCAGGCTGATTCCTCTGCCCAGAAAGCTCCTGTTAATCTCCAAGTCTCCACTCAAACATCAGCGCCTCCAGGCAGTCTCCTTCCTCTCCGTCCTTCGCTTCCTTCCCTCCTTGTGTTCTTCACTGGTTGAGCCTTACCGTGTCCCAGCACTGCTCTGGAGCTCCCCATCTTCCCTCCAGCCCGCACCTGCCACACAGACCTTCCCAGCCCCTTCTCCAGCCATGCTGCCCCTTGCTTTCCTGCTCTCTCCGCACAGGCTTCTTGTGCTCCCTCCCCCTCTCTGCAGGACCTTTCCACAGGCTACATCTGTTCTCTGCCTAGTAAGCAAGCTCCCCACCCCCAACTCCTGCTGTCCCCCACCTTGACTGGTACTTCCTGGACCCCTGCAGTTGTCTCATTCTGCTGCCTTCTTCACAGTTATCACCTGGTACATAACGTCTATTTTGTGATTCCTAGATTCCCCTGTCTCCTTGACCACACTGTAACCCCAGGGCCTAGCGCTGAGCCTGACATAGAGCAGGTACCCAATAATGTTGGTTGAGTGGATGAAGGAAGACAGCCCTGAGGACCTCAATCTCTTTCTGCCTTTGGGTCAGTTGTTCTTGACCTTCTTGTGGCCATTGGCCCCTTTGAGAGTCTCCTGAAACCCTCTCTGCACAAATATACACTATGACCCTTCACAAAAAAGTGTCCATATTATTTCAACATTCAGACACACCCCAAATAAAGAGGGCATTGTCTATGAATTCCAAGCTTAAGATTCTTTTCTAGAGAGAGAAGCTGATGAATTGTATACACATATGATTTAAGCCCACCACATTTAGAGGTGAAATTAGAGGTCATCTTAAAGGCTTTGTGCATTTGGATGGCTTCCTGTAGATGCCAGGCTGGTATGTTTCCTTTAAGAACTCATCTTGCTCCTGTTGTTGCAGGAAGGAAGACAGCTCAGAGGCAAACACATCAAGCTGGAAAATATTACATCCCTCCCGACTGACCGACGGAGCAGAGGCGGCCACATGGTTTGCGACCCGCTCTAGGAAGCTCCGTGACAAGCCAGAAGACCACCTCCCTATCTCGTCACTCATGGGAACATCTCTACTTTGTATAACACCAGTCGGGGGACCGAAGAGAAGGCTGCTGACTGGCAGGAGCCCATAGGTATTAGCACAGGGTGGCAGTGGGGTCTGGAATCCCAAGGTCCTGGCCAGCTCTGCCACTCCTAAGCTGTGTCACTTGCCCAAACTACTCACCTTCCTTAACTTCCATTCTCCATTTGTTGGAGGGTCCTAATGCCTACTTGACAGCTTTGTTCTGACAACCAAAGAAGCTAATGGCTGTTGAAGTGCCCTGGACACTGTAAGATGCTTTCCACATGTCAGGGATCATTGTTGTGTATGAAATGTGATTCCATCTTCTCCCGTTCACATCACTAACGGTCTCTCTGGAGCACACATTACACTAACTGTTATGTGGCTGCCAGAGAAGATGGGTAATGTGGTGCATAGCAGGATAATGGTTTTAAAAATTTCTTAGTAGTTGTTTTGATATTATAGAGTTCCTGCAGAAGCTTGGGAGGTTCTAACCTTGTAGAAACTTGTATACATGTAAGCACTTCCCTAGGGAGAGGGACCATGCATTTCATCAAATTCTCATATGAGACTGGGGCCCCCAAGGGCCAAGCATCCCTAGAGAGAAAAGATCCCATTAAGGAACCCAGAGACCCAGCTCTGCCTCTAACTTGCTGATGACTTTGAGGCCATCCCTTGGCTTCTCTGAACCTCAGCTCTTCATCTGTGAAATGGGTGCAACCACATGCCTTCCAGTATCCCTCTCAGTCTGACTTCTGATGTGTCTGTAGCGGCTCCCTGCTTTGTGTCCTCCATCGGAGAGGGGACTCTTCCTGCCACAGCAAATACTGGGTTCCTACCGCATGGCAGGCTCTGGCCTGCTGGGAGGGTCCCAAGCCCGGCCTTCTGGCTTCCGGAGCAACAGAGAGATCTTCTATTCTAAACACATGTCACTTCAGACAACTGTGTCCACAGAGCCCCTGAGTAACCACCGCACCCCAGCGTGCCCGAAGCAGCGTCCCCATGCCAAGTCATTTGGCTGGGCAGATAAAGAGCATCATGGCCTGGAACACTGTGCCGCCATCAGGGGGTTTGTTCCCTCTAAAAACACTTCTTTGTCAATCACAGGATTGTGAGGCCATCTTACTTGGGCAGTTGGAGACTAACAGGGATATTGAAATCTAAGCCTCCTCCAGGAAGGCAGAATGAAAAGCAGAATGAAATGCAGCCTCGATGGGCTGAGTCCTTTCCTGCCCTTGCTGCTGTGGCAGAGGTTGGTGGCAGGAAAGCAGGCTGGTGGACGGGCTGCCCCATGTCTCGGACCTCAGCAGAGCCTGGGCGGGCTCAGTGAGGGTAAGCGACAGACTGGCACCATGACCCAGGGGACAGTCCGAGAGAGCTCTCAGTCCATAGTGGGCACATGGGCAGCCTTTGGCCCAGATCTTGCTCACAAACATGTTTTGTCTGACTCACATTTTTTTTAATTGTAGTAAAACACACAAAACATGAAATGTGCTAACTTAAATTACCATTTTTAAACACCTAGTTCAGTGGCATTAGGTACATTCACATTGCTGGGCAACCACCCTCACCATCCATCTCTGGAACATTTCCATCTTCCCAGACTGAAACTCCATCCCCATTGAACACTGCCCCCTATTCCCACTGCCCCACCCCCGGCAACCTCCATCCTACTGCCTGTCTCTGTGAATTCGGCAATTCTAGGGACCTCCTATGAGTGGGTCCTTCGTTTGTCCTTTGGGGACTGGCTTATTTCACTTGGCAGCATGTCCTCAGGCTTCACCCATACTGTCGTGTAGATGAGACTGTCCTTTCTTTGTAAGGCTAAATAACATCCCATTGAATGGATAGACCACACTTCATTTATCCATCTACCTGTCGATGGACACTTGGGTTGCTTCCACCTTTTGGCCTGTGTGAGTGATGCTCCTGTGAACATGGGGGTATAAGCACCCAGGTTGTATTTACTAATATGGGGATTAGCATATGATATTTGAAAACCAAGAGATCTCTCATAAATATCTGAATTTTCAGCTTCACTTGGAAAAATAGTGGATCTGGCAACTCAGGGCCCCTCTCTTCCTGGCCACACTCAGAGTTGAATGAGGTCAGGCTGCTCCTTCCTAGACCCCGGCCCTCCACAGCCTTCTCCTGCCCTCATTATCTAATCTGCCCCATTTGCAAAACACTCTCATGGTGTGGGTGAAAATACAGGGCCCAGAGAGGCCTGTGGCCCTAGGCCTAAGGTGTCACGGTGGGATGGTGAGTGACTGCTGTCACCCGAAAAGACCTGTTCAGGGCTTTGCTAGCAACTCTGCCACTGCCCGCCGCAGTGACCTTGACCATTCTGAGCCTAAGTTTTCTCTTTGGCAAGGAATGGGAAAGGTTGGTATATCTTCTCCAGCAGCCCCCTGGAATGACTGTAAAGACAGAGGTATGGATACATGGTACCTGCAATGTGCAGGGCTGAGGGAGACAACTTAGAGTTGGGGCGTCTGTTTCCTCTTCTGCAGAATTGGAAAAGGGACTTTGAAGATTAACTGAGAAAGGGAAGATAAAGCGTCCCACAGAGGGCTTGGTGTCCAGCACATGCTCACACGTTACTTTGTAGCCAGGCAGGGCCACGTCCAAGGACTCCAAATCCCCTCAGAGCAGAGCCCAGCTGGAGACATGATGCCATGATGTCCTGGGGACAGGCTGCAGGGTCCACCAGCCTGAGTTCAAAGCCCACTATCCACCTATTACCTGCTGGGACCCCAGGCAATTCAGCTGCCCATCTGAGCTGCAAACCCCCAAGTTAAGTGGGGCGCTATCCTCACCAGCCCCAGGGGAGATAAGAAACGGAAGGTGCCTGGCATGTACTAGGTGTTCCACAGAGCTTATTCCTCTCCCTCCCTCCCTCCCCAAGCAGAAGTCTGCCTCTGAGATGAAAAAGATGGCATGTTTTCAGAATATTGGCCCTCACCACCGAAAAAAGAAGAAGAATGCTGTTTCTAGCCTCCCACTGGAGCATCCCAGGGCTCACATGTTCTTGGGGTTGAGGTTTGTCACTCACTGGGATTCATCCATTCATTCAACCAGTAAGCGTTTATTGAGCACCACTAGGTGCCAGGCACCACCAAAGGCCCTGGCGGTACAGGAAAGAACAGAGACCAAAGCCCTTCTCTCTGCAAGGGATTTTCTGTCCGCCAGGCCGCTGGTCTGTCCACACTCATTAAGGGCCTCTTCTGAGGACCCTGGTCTTACCTTCAAGGCTGCCTCCGTATCTGGGCACTGCCTGCTCCTCTGCCAGACCCAGATGGCACACTTGTCCTGGGCCCCTGGTCATGTCCCACCACTGGTCTTTTTGCCCACCTGTTGCTTCTGTACCTCAGTCCTTTCTGGAGGCCTCCGACAGGGGCCTCTGAGCAACTTGGAGGCCAGTGAGGCACCCGGGAAATCCTGAGGGGCCAGGTGTGGACGCCCGGCAGAGCCCTGCCTCTTTACCTTTAGGCTTTGAACGAAAAGGCAGTGTGAGTGGAGAAAGCTCTTGGCAAACTCCCACTCTCTGTGTGAATATACAGGGTTTGCCTTTCACATGCTAGAGGGACGAGAGGCCACCTGGTATGGGAGAAAGAGATTAACATATAAAGCTGAATCACTGCGCTGGAGTCGGGTTCTGCAACTTCTGACCTCCGAGATCCTGAGAAAGTCACCTCCCACCTGGCAAATGGGGTAATGAAGTACCTGCCTCAGCACCTGCTGGGGCATTAACAGAAAAACTGGGTGGAAAGGCACTTGGCAGACATGTGCATATGCTTCATTTGTGTCGTTAATTCAATGCATACCTGTCACGTGCCTACTGTGTGCCCTTATGAACAGGGTGGTCGGTCTTATGACAATTTGGAAAGGGACCGCAGGCTAAGAAAGAAAAGAATTGCCTGTCAGATGGTTGTGCTGCACATTCATAGATTATGATTAGCAACAGCCAGTGAGTTGGCATGGCAACGTTTCCCCATGAACTGCTAGGCAGTATACTTAAAATAGGTTCACCAGAGGTGTGGCGACAGCAGAAAGACGCGGAGGGAGCAGGGTCTGGTGCCCGTGTGCCTGGTGTGGGTGAGCCGCCGCCCTTCCCAACCCGGCCAGCGGTGCAGTAATGCCTGTGACAGAACCGGAGACTATCTAGTGTGAACCAACACCCTAGGTTTCCTCCATTTCACAGGAGAGGACACTGAAGCCCAGAGAAGTTAAGGGACAGACCTTTGGTCACACAGTCACTGATGTGATTGAATCTGGTCCTGATGTCTTTTATGGAAGATTTTCCAAAAGTGTCACAATGCACACTCTTCTGATTTGGAATTCTAGATCTGGGCCCGATTCAGTTCATTTTCAAATGGGTTACAATCTACATGACATCCCTTAGCAACATGTATTACATCAAGGCATTTTTCCTTTTGGGTAGAACACATGCATCCATTTCTCTCTGGGGAAGCCCTGAATCCCAAGATAATGGAAACTCACCTACTTCTTGGCCAGGCTAAGATAACTGCGGTTTAAATCCACCGCTCCCCAGCCTACCCTATGAATCGCTATGATGAATCACTATGCGATGGGATTGCTCTGTGAGTTTACTTGCCCATGATTGCAGAGGACAGGGACCCCAAATCCTTTAAAAGATGAGTTCCTTTCTTTCTATTTGTGTTACTCAGCAATTTATTGAGTGAACTTCACAAACTTGAGGGGCCTTTTTACCTTCAGGCTGATGAGCTTCTTTCAGAGATTCACAGCTCTTGTTTAATTCCAGGGTGAAATTCCAGGTCTGCAATGTGAAAGTTTTTGAGAACTCAGTCAACTTCTGAGAATAGGGTGCTAGACATTTCTGACATGTTTTAGATACTCAACCTTTTTTCTCTATTCAGATGGTGCCTTAACCATGGGAAGGGCTCTGGGGTGGGGAGGGGAGGGCAGGGGGTATAGCACGAGTTCATCCCCTCCCTCCACCTAGGCCCTTTGTAGGATATAAAGATTGCACTCTAAGTGTCATTCTTTATCCCGGGTGCACGTTGGACTCACCTGCAGAGCTACTTAAAAAAAGCAAGGATTCAGTAACCTCTCAGGCCATATCAGTCAGGTTGTCTGGGGTGGGGCTCATATTTGTTTTTTTGCTCTTTGCTGGGAAAGAAATGTGTACTCAAAGATGACAAGAGGAAACTTTTTATCTTTGGAATATATCTGACTGTGAGTGGGCTTTGTAAGTTCACCTTTGGAGGTCCTTTTAAGCAGGCATGATCCTCATGAAAATGAAATGCATGGCTTGCTGTAACATTTACCTCCGATATGACAGAACCTGGTTGCTGAGCTCTTGGAGGCTGATCATGGCAAAGTTACATAAAAGCTCAGATAATACATTGGGTGAAGTAATAGTCACACACAATGAATCTCTTACATACAGTTGCTTGCATCCTAAAATCTTCCAGAGCTAGATATTCCAAGATACCATGATATATAAATTCACTAGTTCTATAATCAAACAGAAGCAGATGTCCATTCAGCATCTGCACCAGTGGCCAACTATTCCTGACTAGCTTTGAAATGCATTATTTGGTGCCTTAAGGAGGTGGAGAAGGAGAACCCCTTGGGCTTTGTTAATTTGTTTAGTCCTCTTCGTTATTTTATGAGAATTTCTAGAAAAACACAGTACATGCCTTGGATCTAAAACTGCTTTTCAGAAGCCAATAGGCTTAGAATGGAAGGTTGGGCTTTTAAAAATCCTATTTTATCATTCCTAAATCTCCTTTCAGCAAGCACAGCTCCCATTCAAATCTGACTTCTGTATCCATGACACAAATATACTACACAGAGTCGTGGAAACACTAATGGGAGAATTGATACCATCAAAATAAGCTTTGTTCCAATACCATTTGTTTATCTTTAAAGAACGTCATGAAGCTATGCCCAGAATGGACTGATCACACCTTTATGTATTGGTAGAACAAAGGAAGAGCAAAAATATGAGTGGGATTATTAAAAATGACTGAGAACCTGATATCAACTCTGTATCATTCTTTTCTTTTTTAAAGTAAGGTAATATAATACAATCAGTGTAAATATACATTGAACAGGATAAGGGAAATGAATACCTATGCCGTAATGTTATAACTATTAACTCAAAGTTTTTATCGAGACAAGGTTAAGATCTGCTTCTAGTAGATATCAGAGAATGAGTTGTGGGCCAGACGTACTGGGTCTGAACTACCACTCTGACTCCAGCTAGTTGTATAAGCTCATAGAGTGTACTTACCTCTCTGTTTCAATGTCCTACATGGAAATGCCAGGGAAGGTGTGAGTATGGAGGAGAGAGCATGTGTTTTCTAAGGCACAGGCTCATATTATGCTCTGCAGATGTTGGGAGCCCTCCCTCAGCTTCCTGAAAACACCCAGATGTGTCTCAGTGCAATGGCCGGGCGTGTACCACCAACCTGAGTTGACTGACCAAGATGATCTCTCAAAGTTCAGGTTTGCACAGCCAACTTTTGATGATGAAGCGGTAAAGGAACTTGGGTGTCACTGACAAAGGTGGTGGATAAGGCTTGCGAATTCATTTTGGCAGAGCCTCCCTGGTCTCCTTACTCTTCCAGGCTGAATCCTGGGTAGATATCAAATGAACACGGAAGCACAGATAACAGTTTGGAAACTGTGTACTTTCCCATTCGATCCCCAATGCACAGTAGCTCTACACGTTGCAACTGTATAAGTCTAAAAGGACTCCTACATTATATGTCTCCATTGATAAATACAGGGTCAGCATTTTGGCAATCCACGTTCAACCCCTCTCCCCAGTAAAGAAGTGTTGGTTCACATAGGAGTGGTCTGGCAACATGAGCAGACCCCCCTTCCTTCCGTATGTCCTTCAGGAGGCCCCTCCCTTGGGTCCAAGAGCAGTGGCTGTTCCCAACTCCTGCCCACAGGGACGTGCACAGAGCAGTGAGTTCCTGCAGATGCTCATTGGATTTCTGACCAGTTGTGAATTGGGCTTAACACTCCCTTCTGGGTTTTCAAGATCAGCAATGATTGCTCGTCTTCTGTAACATAGGCTGGCATTTTCTCTTGTTACCAAGATGTATTTTTCTAAGCTACTTAAATGTATGATTTGTGCAATTTTGTACATTAAAATGTATGCTTTTCCACAATTAAAGGTTTTTTTTTTCCCTTTTGAATGTTTTACTTCTTCATAGTCCATTACAAAGTGTCATAGACCCTGACACAATACAAAAAGGCAGCTCTCAATTTTGGGTGGGGAATCAATGACCTTCTCGTAAGTCAAATCCACTTTGCACAAACAATGAAGTGATTTCCTTTATGACCCATTATGGGCTTGTATTCGTTTATTATTGTTCGTTTAACAAGTTACCACTAACCTAGGAGCTTAAAACAACACATACTTGTTATCTTACCATTCCGGAGATTCAAAGTCCGAGATGGCTCCAGTCAAAGTGCGGCCAGGGTGGCGTTCCTTCAGGAGCCTGAAGGGACGAGTCGCCACCTTGCCTTCTCCAGGTTCTGAAAGCTGGCTGCTTTTTTCGGCTTATGCTCTCTTTCTCCACCTCAAAGCCAGCAGTGTAGTATCTTCAAATCTCTCTCTGACTCTGACACCTGCTTCTGCTGTCACATCTCCTTCTCTGGTTGTGATCCTCCTGTCTCCCTCTTGCACTTATAAGGACTCTTGTGATTACATTAGGCCAAACTGGATAATCCAGGATAATCGTCTCTTTGCAAGATCCTTAACTTTATTACACCTGCAAATTCCCTTTATCCAGGTAAGGGAACACCTACAGAATTTCTGGGGATTTGGAACTGGACATCTTTGGAAGGAGGGTATTATTCTGCCTACCACAACCTCCTATGAAATGATTTGGAAGCAGCAGAAAAAAAAGTGGACATTTTAGAATCAAATGGGCCTGAATTCAAACTGTATCTCTGCCACTTGCTGGCCATGTGACTTTGGGATGCTTGCTTAACTTCTCTGAGCCTCTTTTCTATTTTCCAAAATGAATGCAATAATCCATGCATTACCTGCCTCACAAACTTGCTAAAAGTATTTTATACCTAACAATAAACTATAATTCCCTTTCCCTCAGTTTTGGAAAACTTTTTTTTTTTTTTTACAACTGATGTTCTTTTAAAAGTCTTTTTCCAAAAAAAAAAATGCCCTGATGAAGAATATTCTGTCCTCTTCCTGCTGCCATTGGACATGCCCTCTCTCTGTTCTTTGCTCCCACGCCGGAAGCCTTCATAATCTGGTAGGATGGGCGCCCCTGCTTCTCCTTCACCAAATGTCATGGTTTAATTCACTTATGAACACTCCTTCCCCGGAGGACTGCAAAGGAGGATAGGTTGCAGAAAGTCACACCATCCTCTGGACCCAGTGCACTTTGTTCAGGTGTCCTGGGCTTCCTGCTGTTGGCCTCTGCCAGACGCTGCTTTGGCCTTCCTGCAGGCTGGTGGGCTCATTTCCTGATGTGTACCCCTGGCTTTGTATCCTGCCTGCCTTTCCCTGCTACACTACGGTTACAGGCCTTGAATGAGATGTTGTAGGAGGGACTCAGGCAATCCAGAGTTGAGTCTCAGTATGATCACTTCCTGGCGGCTAATTTGAGCAGTGGGTTTAAGGTTTGTCAGTCTCGGCACTCCAGCCCAGAAACAGAAGTGGCACTGTCTGCTGCATGGGGCTGCTGAAAGAGCGGATAGTGTGTAAAGCAGAACATAAGGTGTGGAAACGAACAATGTGTGCCAAGACCCTTATATACGGTAGGCACTTGGTAAAAGTCAGATCCCCTCCCTTTAGGTGAACAGAGGGGTGGTGAGGAGTAATAATATAAAGTGTGTGACACAAAGTGGGCACCCAAAATGTATGTTGGATGAATGCTGAATGATTAGTTGCCCAAGGTTGCATGAAGGACAGGATTCTAACTGAAAAATCTAGATTCCCCTAACTTTACCTCCCCTCTGCCAAAGGGACTCCTTCAGCCAGGATTCTTAGGAGAGGGTGAAGGGTGCTGGTGGAGATGCAGACACTGGGAGCAGACTGCTGTGTTTACATCCTGAGTGACATCATGGATCAGCTGTGACCCTAGGCAAGTTGCTTTTTTCTCTGGGCCTCAGTTTTCTCAGCTGTACAGTGAGGCTAAAATAGTGCCTACCTCAGAAGTTCTGTGAGGCTGAAAAGAGTTACTGTATGTACAGTGCCTACAATGGTTCCTGACATGTAGTAATTCTCTGTAAGTGGGAACTACTATTATCTTTTTTTTTTTGAAAGGGTTTTTTATGGAAGGTAAGGATCCATTACCAGGAGCATTTAAGCAAAGCTGGAGGAGAGATTGTCTTTTCAGGATGTTGAGAGCAGATTGAGGCATAGATTGTGAGAACTGACCTCAAAATTTCTAACTCAGATTTTAGGATTCTCTGATATTTTTATGTGTTTAGTTACTATAAATATCTCTGGGCCTTTAGAATAAATTTCTAGGTGGTCTTCAACATGAAATTTTCTTTCCTGGACTGTGCTGGGATTAGCATTTCACAGGACAGACAGAAGTTTTCATTGAAAACACTTGTAATGACATCTAGAATCCTGCATACCTCCAGAGGATTATCTGTCACAGAAACCCATGCAGGGTGACCGAGGACAAAAGGAAGGAGGAGGTCAGGATGGGAGACGGGTGGGTGCAACAGAATGGATAGGCGGTTGATAGTCTCTGTTCTTATTTATGGCCAGTAGTCTCCCCTCTACTATAATATATGCTTCTTGAAGGTAGGGACTTTATAAATATTCCTCTCTGTGTTCCTAGCACTACTTTCTTTCCTAAGCACAGACAAGGGACTTGCTTAGTGCCCGTTGAGCCCTAAGCCTGGCCCACCAGCAGTGGGATAAGCGGTGTTGGGCTGGGTCTCCACTTCTGCCTTCCCGCTTCCTCACCTGCCCAGCGGGGAAGAAATAATATCTACTTACTACACAGACCAGTTTGTTTCAGAGTTGAAAGACAGCAAATGCGGGGAGTGTCAGCTAAGCTATGGAGCTCACGTCCCGAGAATCATCAATCCACGGGTTCCCGCAGTTACATGAGAGGCAAAGTGTGAATCTGGCCCTCTGTCTGGACTGCCGAGAGCCAGCGAGGCCTGGTGCTGAAAGAACAGCTCCCCATCCGGGAGGGGCGGCAGGGAGAGGCTCTGATGTTCCGCCCTGGGGCTCCCCACCCAACCGCGATGCCGCGGGTCTGGACTTGCCCGCGCAGGGAGTCGGCAGCTGGCGGTTCCCTCTGTCCAGAAAGAGCAGCTGGGACTGCGAGGTCCCCAAGGACTCCTTAGGACCTTCTGCCTGATAATAATCATGGAGAAATGAGGGACAGTGTGTAGGGGAGGCACATGTAGTCTGGCTTTGAAGAGAGATAGAGGGGAGCCTCAGCAAAGCCACCTCCAGGTCCACACACCGTCCACCTGACCCTAGTAAGGGGAGGCCCAGGACCCCCACAGGTTACGAGCTCCTGGCCCAGTAAGGGTTGGCTGTGCCTTTAAGGTTGTGGGAGATGACCCTAGAATGAGGAATATTTGCCTGGGTGACTGACAAGAGTGTGCGTGTGTGTGTGTGTGCGTGCGTGCGTGCGTGTGTGTGTGTGTGTGTGTGTGTGTGTGTGTGTGTACTTCTTTGTGTGGCTTTTCTCTGGAGTGTACCTATTAA
Source organism: Manis javanica (assembly GCF_040802235.1). Taxonomy (NCBI): domain Eukaryota; kingdom Metazoa; phylum Chordata; class Mammalia; order Pholidota; family Manidae; genus Manis; species Manis javanica. The sequence continues at coordinate 168,863,817 of NC_133160.1, read as the reverse complement.
GCTGATTTTTATTTCTGGTGTGAATGTGTGTGTGGGCGTCCTGTCGGGATTTACGTGTGCAGTCACCTTGTGAGTTTGCCTTTGGTGTGAGCGTGTGAATCTCTTTGTTGTGTGGGTGTTGCAGGAGTGAATATCGCAAACGTGGGTGCGTCACTGGTTCTTTGGCAAGAGTGTGTTTCTCGTCTGCCTGCATGTGGTCCTACATGTCCCTCTTGCCTGGCCTTAGCATCCTTCCTGGCAGTTAGCGCAGCCCAGTACGTCCTGTGTGTGTCTCCTCTTCCTTAGAATGTCAGCTCCCAGAGGGCAGGGCTTTGCCTATTTTGTTTATGGCGCTGTCCCAGCACCAAGAACGTGCTAGGTAGCAGCGGGCACTCAGTACAATAGTGCTGAATGAATGAATGTTGTGTGATAATGTGTGTGTCTCTCCGATTGTGCAGTTCATCTGGTTTGATGCTGTGTATGAACCGCGTTGGGTGACCATGAGAATGTCTCGTGTGTTTATGTGTGTAATTGACTCGGAGCAAGATTTGTACGTGTGTGCAAAAGTGTCTGTGATGCGCACGAATGAGCTATGTGTGTCTGGGGATCGTGAGTGTGTGCCAGCAAATTTGTGCATTTTCACGTGTTTATATGGCGTAATTGTCTGGTGTGCTGCTGCCAACCTGTGTGTGGCTCAGGAGAGAGTGTGTGTATGTGTGTGCGCGCTCGTGTGTGTGCATGCATGCGGCTCCCACCCCTGCTCCCCTCGCGCCCTGCGCTTGGCCTGGGGGCGGGGATTGGGGTTGCGGCTCGGGCACTGCGGATCGGCTGCCAGCCCTCGGCGCTGCGGCTCGGGCACGTCACTGCCCCTCCCCGCCCTTGCCGCCTCCCGGTCCTTTGTAGCTGGCTGCTGCGCTAGGCGGCAGCCGCCCGCAGGCCCCGCCCCGGCCCCGCCCCGCCCCACGCCCCGCCCCGCCCCGCCCTCCCGGGCCGCAGTCGCGCCTGGGCCGCCGCGGGCCCGCACCCAGCGCGGAGCGCGGCTCACGCGGGCGGGCGGGCGCGCGGGCTGGCGACCTGCCTTGGACCGGTATGGCGGACCGGCGGCGCGCGTGGAACACGGAGGACGACCTGCCAGTGTACCTGGCGCGGCCGGGCAGCGCGGCGCAGACCCCGCGCCAGAAGTACGGCGGCATGTTCGCCGCGGTGGAGGGCGCCTACGAGAACAAGACCATCGACTTCGACGCGTACAGCGTGGGCCGCCGCGGCTCGGCGCGCACACCGCGCAGTGCTGGCCGACCCGACGCGGTCGGCCTGCCGGGGCCCGGCGGCAGCGAGGACACCGCCAGCGACGTGAGTGAGCTCTCCGGCTCGGCCGTTAGCTCGCCGGGCGAGCGCGACGAGCGACCGCCCGCGCTGCGCATCCGCTGCCCAGCGCCCCGCGACCTGCCACTCGGCCGGGACAATGGCCAGGTACCCTCAGGGCGCGCGCGGACGGGACGGGGGGCGGGACCCGCGGAGCCGCCGGAGGGCAGTGACCGGCCGGCGTGCAGGGGCGCCGCCACCGGGCTCGGGAGGGCGACGGAGGGCCCCTCCCCCACCCCGCACACATCTGGTTCGGAGAGGGTTGGCCGGCACAGTCCCTGAGACTCCGCGGGGTCCTGGGGATCCAGTCCCACGCTTCTCTTCTGCAGAAGGGAGAGTGAGGTGCTGAGAAGGGAGGTAAGTTGGCTGAAGCCGCTACACGGACCCTTAAAACGCAAAGGGACCTCTGGGGTGAATTCAATTCAGGGATCCCCATTTTCTGCTTTATGAAAATAAGGGGAGCTCCGTTTCACATCTGTCCGTTCACTTATTCACTCATTAGCAATGGCGGAGCCCTTAGTCTGTGCTGGGCGCTGGGAGAGGCTCGGTGAGACGCCTGTGTCCGTCCGCACAGCTGAAAGGAGCCCTTCCCGAGTGCTGCCCCTACGCTTTCTGGGGCGGGGATTCGGTTAAAGATGTAGGTCGTTGGTCAGGTAGAACGGAGCACCGCTACCCCCGAGCACGGACATCTTCAGGGGACGCTCCCGAGTTCTACAGGACGACGACAGTGTGCTCACTTCACACAGCAAGTTGGAGGCAGAGTGGGGAGCTGAACCCAGACCTCTAGCTTCTTAGACTTGGGGTTTCCCGCCCCCCTGAAAGTGGAGGAAGCATCAGGGAGACAGAATGCCAGGCCCCGGGCCCCGTGTCTCTTCTCCCTTGAGCTGCAGGTTGCCAGGGATTTGGGGGAAGATGCACGGATAGAAGGCACGGCTTTGGGATGCCTGTGAGGATCAGGGCCGGTTGCCTGGAAAATATAAGTTGGAGCCCCAGAAGATGGGTGAGTTGTTGGCTTAGCTCAGAAATGTATGTCTGTGCACTGCTCAGGTCCCAGACCCCTGATAGGCTCGGCACCCCAGGCCGGTGTGGGCGACAGATGGTGAGAATTAAATTAGTTAATGCCGCTAGGTAGCGACTATTCAATAAATGTTCGTTGTTGACTATTCTATTAACCCTCCTCCCCTTAAATGTATAAAGTGAGCTGAAGGAGGCAGAGCTTGATCTGGACAGAAATCTGGGAGGGCTTCCTGGAGGAGTGGAGACTGGGTCGGCCCGCGGCTGCTGGGATGCAGTAAAGGGTGTACGGCTGCGACCATTCCCTCCCTCACGTGGGGCTCTCTATACAAGTAGCTCGGAACTCTCCATGGTTCTGAATCCAGCGCCCCGCCAAGGGCAGGTCTACAAGGAGGGTGTGTGTGGTGGGCTGGGGGGGGCGAAGGAAGGAGAGATCCAGAGAACCGTCTCTTTCTCTCTACCCCTTCTGTATCTCTCCCTGCCCAACTCCTTCCTTGGCGGCCAGCCTCGTTTGGGATCCAGGCTTTCGAGCTGGAGCGGGAGGCTTCGGGGCCGCGGACAGAGAAGCCTGCGCCAGTACCGGGAGCCCCGGTTTCCAGCAAAGGCGCTTTGCTCTCTTGGGCCTCTGCGTCTCTATCTACGAAATGGAGTTGCCATTCCACTCCCTGCCTCCTTCAAGGTGTGGTGGGGTGTCAGGGAGGACGGAGCGCTTTGTGCACGGCCGGGAGCTGCCTGGAAGCGCGTCCCTGGTGGAGTCACGGTTAGTGTCCCCAGCGTCAGCATCTACGCCGGACTGCGCGCACCCCTCAGCCGCGCTTTGGCGCTTGGGGACGCTGGTCGCCTCAGCTCTTCCACTCCTTTCTCTACCGCTCTGGCCCTGTCTCTCGTTCTCCATGGCTTCTCTGGAACTGGACAAAAGGCGGGGACGCTGGCGCGCCTAGGGCTCAGGAAGCACTCGGGACTGTAGAACCGAGGGGCTAGAGGTTTCTCCCCAGGGGAAGCGTTTTACTTTCTGCAGACCGAGCGGACCTTTGCCGCTCCGATCCTGTGCTTAGCTGCGGGTTCTGGTGCCCGGGTCCCTCCCAATGCCCACTAGGCTCTTTCCTGGGGTGGAGGGGAGGGGTATCTGCGGCGCAGGCGCAGCATTTGCCGAGGCCCGAGGCTGAGCGACTGCGGGGCTTTGTACCAGGGAAGTCGGCTTGGGAGCAGCGTTCGGTTTGGCCAGTCGCGGGCTGGTGTCCCTCCCCCGATACGCACGTGGTCTTGCCCCAGCTCCAGAGCTTCCCTGACGTCGTGTTTAGAGCAGACGACTTAACGCCGAGGAAGGGAAGTTTGGAGCCGGGGGTGGAAGACCAGCAAATTCCAGTCATCAACAAGGATTTAGGGCCCAGCTCAGGGCCGAAGCTAAATGAGTAGGGGAATGAGCTCTAGACAAGGTGTACGGAAAGCTGGCTTCCAGATACGGCTCTGCTGCAGCTAGTGTGCTTTGCCCCTGGGATACTAGTTTACCTCTGTAAGCCTCAATTTCCTGCCTATAAAATGGGAAAATTATGGCTCAGTGTTCCTGGAATACAAAGCTGCTTTTCCTTTGTGAACTTACAACCGCACGACCATTTTAAGGCCAAGGCATCTCGGGCCTCCTGGTCTAGTGTAATAGCGTTCCGGTGACAGTGGAGGTAAGGGCTTCAGGCCCAAGCTTCGTGGTGGGAGCTTTACCACCCCTAGCACACCCTCCCTTTGGGTGGCAACTTGAGAGTAAAGAAGATGGCTCTTTTTAAAGAGACTGCAGGTTTGGATTTTCCTGGGGTAAAGTGAGGGGCAGAAAAAGTTGGAATTTTCTTCTGCCTGGAGATTTGGGGCACCTGTCCCGTGCTGTGAGGGCTTGCTGGGGCTCCTCCTTTCTCCCTCTTCCCTCTTTTCTTCTCTCCTGGAATGAAATGTGTCAAGTTGTGGCCTGGCCTACTGCCCACCTCTTCCTGGAGCAACATCTGGGTCTGGTGTCCACCATCCACTGGAAGGCCGGATGTCCTATTCCTCCTCTTGTCCCCCAGCCTGTCCTGGGGCTGTGAGGACCTTGGTACCAGTGGTCTGGCGCTCTGAGCAATCAGTCTGGGAGGCAGGACTGTGGGGGTGGCCTGGTGGCCCCAGTGCTCAGCCGCTGGGTGATGAGAAGCTCTTGCAGGGTGTAGAGCAGGTCAGCCCTTAATTGTGGCCTTGGCTCTCCATCCCTGCCCACTCTTAGGCTCCTGCTGAGCCCTCAGGGAGGCAGGTTCAGTGATGGGGGGTGGTGGAGGGTGGCAGGGAAAGGCTTTATGGAGAAGCCATCAGCGATGAGTCTGGGAGAATGGATAACCCTTTGGGGTGAGATATTCTGGTACAGTCTGAATAAAGGCTTGGAGTTGGAGATGTAAAGTGCTTGGGTGAGACAGATGGACCCAAACGGAGGCCGTGGAACCCGGAGGCCTGAGGGGGGCGGTCGTGGGGCGCGAACCCGAAGAGAGCCGGGGCGGGTCCTCGGCGTGCGGCCCGCGCCCCCTCCCCCGCGCAGGCGTTCCGGGAGGTCCCCAAATGCGCTCTGCGCACCTGTGGCGCAGCCCGCGGGCTCTGCCTGCGCGTCCGCAGGCCGCCGCTGGCGACTGAAAGAACGCTGAGCAGCAGCCCTTCCCCACCGCCAGAGCGAGGCCGGGCGGCCGCGGGCGTGCGCGCGGGGCGGGGGTCGGCGGGCTGGGCTTCGGGGGGCGGGGGCGGAGCGGGGTATCGGAAGGGAAGCGCTTCCTGGTTCGAGCCGAGAGGGGCGAATCGGGCTCGGCTCCGCGCCGCCGGGAGGAGCTGTCTGTCTGCAGCCCCCTCCTCCCGCCCTCGCTCGCCCTCCCTCCTCCCCCCGCCCTCCTCGCGAAGCCGGGCGGCGCTGGCAGCCGGAGCGGCGGCGGCGGGCCGAGCGGCGGGGCAGCAGGCTCGTGGGCAGCGGCGCGCGGGCGCCGAGCCTCCGTCCCTCTCTTCGTCGGCCCCGGGCCTTTGTCACCGCTCCCGCGGGGAGCGGGACCAAGAGAGCATCCGGACGAGCGAAAGGCAGCCCGCGAGTCCGGCGGCAGGGCCGCGGGCGCCAGAGGGGCCATGTCTTACCAGGGCAAGAAGAGCATTCCGCACATCACGGTAAGCCGGGCCCCCGCCCCGCCCCGCCCCGCCCCGCCGGCCGCTCTTTGTGGAGCGGGGTGGTCGCCGCCAGGGTCGGGATCCGCCCGGGGACAGCAGGGGCGGCCCCCGAGGCTGGCGGCGTCGCGACGGTGGGGGCGGGGCCCGCCTCGGCCTTGCAGCCCCCTCCCCCCAGTCTCTGGGGACAATGGTGGTGGGGAGCTCCGCGGGGCGGGGCTGGAGCTTCGAGTCCCTCTCCCCGTGGGCTGGCAGACCCCCCCTCCCCGCCACGGGAACTGTGGACTGGAGGATGCGGAGCTGAACAAAAGAAGGAGGGGCGCCGCGGGCCGGACTCCCTCCCTCCGTCCCTGGAGCCGCGGTGCGGAGGGGGCCTGCGTCGCCGCGTGCGGCCGCCGCACGGTCCAGCTCTTGCACATCGTGGTGGGAGTTTCTTCCCCGCCAGAGGAAGGAGGAACCTCGACCACCGCCCCCACTCCCCGCTCATTCTGATGGAGTGCAAGTCCGGACCTAGAGTCAGCGCCATGATGCAGGCGCCCCTCCCATTCCTCGCCGCGGCTAAAAATAACCTAATGGGGTGGTGCTAGCAGCTGTGGCCCTAGAAGGGTTAACACTGGGGCGTGGGGGTGGTAGTGGCGCTGAGCAGCTCGCTGGGTCCCTGGGTGTGGCCAGAAACAAAGAATCCCTGGTCTTAACGCTTTGTCTTGGGGTGGGGAGCTGGGGCTGCAGCGCCGGGGAGACCCCACCCTATTCGCTGCCTGGCACCGGAGTGGTGGAACCAAATCATTCCTGTGGGATGTTGACCACAGGCCCTGGGGAAGCCCGTCTGGGTGACTGAGTGCTGAGCGTGAACGTCCAGGGTGTGGGTAGACGGGATTCGGGTCCTACAGAATCCTCCCGGGTGACGCCTGAGGTTTGAAGATAGGACACGCAGCATCCTCCTTTATCCCGAACCCAGGCGTTGGGAAGGCTGCAGGGCACCTATAAGAGGGCAGTTTCGGGTAGAGGGAGGGAGCTGACATTTCCCACTTGCCTGAGCAGCATATTGGAGACCTTGTTTTATTGAATCTTCTCAGTAAATTCTTTGAAGGAGAATTTGTGCACATAAAGCTCCCAGAGGCTAGAGCACTGGCTGGGGTCACAGGGGAGGGGAAGGTTGAGGGGCACCAGGCCCCCTGCCTGCACAGAAGATCCCTTATCCTGTTCAACTCTGGGCTGAGACTTCCCTTAGAAAACTCCCCCTGGGCCCAGCTTTAGGTCCTGCCCGCAGACCTTCGGTGTGTTCCCATCCAGAGGGGGTGACCCCTGAGAATGGGGACCAGCTCTCAACTCATCCATACCTTTCTCCATGAAGTTCTTTGTAACTGCAATTATATTTTTATTTGATCTAGAAATCGCCCTGCTTCTGATCCCTGCCCTCCGAGATGGCGAGCTGTAAAGTGGCTGGTCCCGGGACACTAGTTGGCTAAGAATCAGTGGGAGGGATGTGGTTGCTCCAGGCTAGGCTGTGGCTGAGGGAAGCAGGGGGTACTTGTATGAACTGCCACCGTCCTTGGGACAGTGATGGACAGGAGCCCTGGGTCCCTTGGTGGCTGTGGCCCAAGGCAGGCTATATTCTCTCAGGACCCCAGTATCTAAGAAGGAAACTTAGCGAGATGGTATTTGAGGCAGGTCTGTGGCAGTGGTACCCCTGGAGTTGTACAGATCTCAGTGTGTACAGCTGGAGGAGACACCCTGCCTTCCAGCTATGACCCCCCACCCCACCCTGGACTGGAGATGACTGCCAAGGCTTTTGTACCAGGCGATCTGGGTGTGTATCCCTTCTCTGCCACCTCACTGAGCCTCTGTGCCCTGACACCCAAAGTGAGCCAGCACTGGCCCCTTCCCAGGATCTGTGAGCACCCAGGAGGAGCCTGGCCAAGTGCTTAGAGTGTGTTAGGTGCAAAGCATGGGCTTTGGAGCTGCTGGCTGATCCTGCTGCTTCCGTCTTCGTGCAAAGCAGGTAGCTGACCTGTGTGTAAAGAGAACCCAATGGAGTGGTTCCAGCAGCTTCAGTAGGTCGCAGAGAGAGATGCTGAAAAATATGCTTAATTCCTGGGAAAGAGGCCCTTGATGAGCACTTGTGTTATGTATGCTCCACATAGCCCACTCCAGCTGAAAGATTTGTGGTTTAAAGGAGAAACAACAAAGCAGAGAGGGTGGATTTGGATGGAGCTCTTTAGATTCCTGAGGACCTTTTGCTGATAATGTGCAGGTTTTAACAGGACCAAAATGCTCTTAGGTGAGGGGATGGAAACTGTGGCTCTCCCACCGCTGCGCCCTGACCTGTTTATAGTGCTCACTTGGTAAGCTAATAGTAATAACGAGCACTGCTTTGTGCCATGCGCTGTCTGTGCTGGGGGCAAGGGAACGTGGGAATGAGGTAGGCTTGCCTTCCCAGAGTTTAGCAAAGACTGACATTTCAGCCTGAAATTGCACAGTGTGTGGGGACTGCTAAAGGGGAACACAGCAGGGACTCACAATCCGGTCCTGGGTCAGGGGAGGCAGGAAGGATGGGGGAAGGAAGTGGAGGAAGGCCCAGATGCAGGTGGGCATGAGCAAACTGGCGAAACTGAAGAGAAATCAGCAGTGCAGGAGCCCCCTCTCTGCAGCCGAGTGTGGCTTCTCTGTGCAGGTGAAGCGGATCCTGCAGATGCTTAGTATGTTTTTGGTAGCCATGGTATATGTGGCCTGTGGAGGGTCCCAGGGGCTTGAAAAAGGACCAAGATAGAGTTCTTAGTTGCATCCCCAGGTCCCCATCTGCTTGATGCTGGGTCACTCTGTGCCTGTGTGAGCCTCCGCTTTCCCGTCTGGACAATGGGGATAAGGTGGCAGCTCTGCCAGTGACTTCAGAGATAAGAGAGAGGGTACTTGAGCAGAGGAGGAGAAGGGCCACCTCAGGCAGGGCACAGTGTGGACCAAGGAAGGGAGATGAGTCAATTATGAAATCACCCTGCTTGGGTTGACTACAAACATGGTGTTTTTTCCTCCACCTCAGCTTCTTTTCTGAGATAATAAAGTAGCCTGATAGGGATGAGGGAAAAAGCAGAAACACTTAAGCTTCAGCCCCCAAGGATTGTTTAGAATATTTATAAAGCCTCTTTCATGTGTGTCTTTTTAAAAAATTAATGGCCCCGCCAGGGATTAACTTAGCCGAAGCTGTTTCTCATACCCACTGAAGTGGTTCCTGGGTGTGGCTCAGAGGAAACCTAGGCACACGGCTTTGTGGCCCTGCAGAGGCTCTTGGGAGACCTGCTCAATTGTCGGGGAGAGAAGAGTGGCCACCACAATGGTTAAGAAATATTACTAAAAATAAGACTTCATGAGTACTGATCAGGTGTGACTTCGCAGGCGGCTACAGCATTCAGCGTGATCTCCACCATCTCTCATTTGGTTTTCAGAGCAGTCCTTGGAGGAAGGCAGGCAAGCTCTGTCACCTGGGTTTTTCAAAAGTAAATTCAAGTTCACAGATATCTAGTGACAAAGGTTCTTGCAGCGGCCTGTGGAGGAGTGAAGGGCTCAAAGAATCAAGCAGGTGGGGTGATGAGCTGATCTCCCTACTAAGAAAAACACTTGATTAAAGTGTGTGTGTGATCAGTCAGTGAAGATAAGCAGGGAAGAAAGAGATCATTCAGTACAATTCACATTGGGCTGAATTACTCTAATGTGCAAATATGCCAGAAAAGAGCATGAGGCCTGTTGTGCTTTTCCTGAGGGTGATACTCCGCCTATCTTGGTATTCCATTTATTGTTCGGACTTTTTTACACAGAGGATTTGAGATGCCCGTGGTGATGGCCATGCAGATCGTGAACTCAGGTGGACCTGAGGGTCAAGGAGGAGCAGAGAACAAACTGCTGGTGACATGGCTCTCTGGAGGTGTGTCACTGGGCATCTGATACTGTCACCCAGGGCAGAGAAGGAAACACCCTCAGTTACGTCAAGTTCATGATCAGAGAGGGGAAATGGGCCATATGCTTAGGGGAAAAATCATCTTGTTTAAATTAAATTCTTGGAGAATGTTTCAGTGGGGATGGAAGTGACACTGGTTATGCCATGTTCCGTAACATGACTGTGCAATCTCCTCCTGTGTGCCTGTTGCTTGTAATAAGCCGGTCAAGACTGAATACACGGAACACGCATGATACGATATACAGGAATGGGCCTGGGAGCTCGTAGTTCCCTTCCCCAAACTCAGGCATGCTCTTCAAGGAAATGAAAATTCAGAGTGGTAGCTAACCAGCAAGTTCTGTTTCTTGAACCGTGTGAGGTGTGATGTCAGTTAAAACATCTTTTTTGGTCCCTGACGTTAGGGTGCTTACACACTTAGTGAGCACACGCACACGCAAGAGCTAAGAATGATGAGAAGGTAAACTGAGGGACAGAGCCCCCAGTGTGAGAGGAGCCCAGAGAAGGGAGGGCTCAGCCTTGGCAGAAGCACCCAGAGGAGGCGTCTTGGGGCTTGAGGGATGGCACGAGCTGGACATTGAAGGCTTTGACTGGTGGGGACAGGGGAAGAGCATGTAAGCAGGTGGAACAGCCTGAATGACACCTGGGCTGGGGAACGAATGGTCAGAAGAGTGGGGAGTTTTATACCAGTCAGAGGGTGAGGAATGTGAAAGAAACTGGAGTGGACGGGAGTGTGGGGGATTCACAAGGTCTCGGAAGTCTCGCGGAATGCACCAAGGTGACCAAAACAACGGGTTCTAAGTCTGGCTCGAAGGTGAGTAGGATATTTGATCTTCAGCAGGTTACTTCCTCTTTCTAGACTTCAGATTCTTTTTCTCCACAGAGCTGGGTTAGAGAGTTCAATTCTGAGTTACAGGACGCTGACTTTATTCCATGGGTAATAGGAAACCACGGGAGGCTTGAGCAAGGGGGATGGTGTGATAGAGGCAGCATGTAAGAACGTGGACTGTGAAGCCAGACCATCCGGGGTTTCACTCCCGGCTGTTCCACTTGGTAGCTATGGAATCTGGACAAGTCACTGATATTCTCTCTGTATTAATTTTCTCATCTGTAAACTGAGAGTAATAGTAATACTCCATAGGGCTTTTTCCTGGAATTAAATGACTTAATATATATAAGATGCTTAGAGAAGTGCCTGACATACTGCATCCTCTCTAGGTTAACTGTTCTTTTTGGTGTGGAAGGTGTATGAATCAGCTTTGTTCCATTGCAAACAATCCCAGCATCTTCAGAAGTTTTCAACAACATACATGTATTTCTTGCTCTGCTGTCTGAGGGCCTTGGATTGGCTGGACCTTTGCCCCTGGGTGTGAACAGTGTGTCTGCCCCTTGTGTCCCCTCACTTTGAGACCCAGGCTGAAGGAGCAGAAGGAGGAGGTGCAGGAGACTGGAAGCAACCTGAAATGCCTTCAGAACTTCCACTCAAACACAGCACACCTCATATCCGTTCATAGTCTGCTGGCCAAAGCAGGTCCCGTGACCCAGGCCTCAATCACTGTTAGTGTTTCTGCAGGAAATACAAGGATTATATGAGAAAGTCTGGCACAGAAAAGAGACCAGTAAACACCTTCTGGAGCTCATGCTGGGACAGGCAGGATGTACGGGGGTGAGTTTGGAAGGCAAGTCCTGCATCAGTTCTTAGGTTGAGTTGGAGTTGGGAACAAGCACCAAATCAAGGTGTATTAATGGGAAATGAGAAATCCAGACTGGAGTGTGGGTGAGAGGCAAGGGCCAGAGTTAGAGATTAGGGTCCCTTGAACAAGAGGTGCACTGGTAGAAGATAGAAAATGTGAGGAATTCCAGCAGCCAGTGGTTCTCATCCCACATGCTCTGAACATGGTTGGGTATTTAAAAGTCCTCTGCAGATGTGCTGCTGAATTTTGATCAGCATTTAAAGTTGATGTTTCCAACAAGTCTACAAAGGGTTATAGTAACATCTATCAGGTGGAGCCCGGCACACTCAGAAATATTGAAGAGTCTAATTTTTTGTGAGTAAAAAGAACATTCTTCCATGCAAAGGGGACATCTGAGGGCTTTGCCCTTTGAGCATGAAGTAAGATAAGTAAGGCAGTGGACAGCACCAGAGTCCACAGGTGTTAAAGGCCTTGAGAGACAGATGGTCGTACTGGGGTAGGGAAGGCATGGTAACGGTCTCTGACTTACTTGGTGTTTTTTAGGTCTTTAATCTCTTCAAGAATGCTACAAATACAGAAAGCTGAGACTCATTGACCTAGAGAGATGCGTAACTTTGCTCTGGGGAAAGGCAGCTTTGCTCTGATGTTGGTGGCTTGGGAAATGGAGTGAAATCTAAGATGCTTCGTAGAGAGGGTGGTTTAGGAAATGTGTGAGCAAGTAAAAGGAAGGAGGGGATGGCCACGGACATGAAGTTGAGGCGCCTGACTCCTTGGCCCTTGGGCGTGTGCCCAGGCACCCGGACCGTTCTGACCAGGCTTATCATCTCTGGCCCTTTGGTTTGTGTAGGCTCTGCCCACTCTCCATGGAGGATCCTTCCCCAGGCACTGGAAATTGCGAGCACTCCTACATCTGTAACTTTAGATCAGCTTTGTCCACTTGAGCACTTGGAGGACTGGGACAATGTCTCGGTCTCCTCGGCGTGTCCTCGGGAGCTCTCTGGTACACCAGCGGCTCATAGCAGGGGCTCCGTGCTGTGTGAGCGGATGAACAGAGACAGGCTGCAAACTGCTGCTTCCTGAGTGAGGTCTGGGCCACTCCTGCCTTTGACTTGCCTCAACAAATGTCCTATCCACAGATTTCGCATTGAGTTAGTTACCGTCTAGAAAGAGATGAGGGTGGTATGAGGGTTTTTGGAGCTCCAGGAAAGGGCTTCCCAAGTTGTACATTGGCAGTAGGGAAAGGGCAGTTCTGACTTACTGATGGGCTTCACTGCATTTCACAGTGAAAAGCAGGATTTTACAATAAGAGTCTTCATTGGAACATCACAGCACACGTCTCCCCAGGTCCCTGACTGAGTAATGACTTGGTGTCAGAACTTAGGGTCAATTCCACGGGCAGACTTAAAAGATCTGATGCAGAAGTGCATAGAACAGACAGGGGACTGAGATATTGTAGCAGTTCACAAATTATGCTACAATGGATTTTATATCACATCATATTCACAGACCCTTAGGGCTTAAGCCCTAATACAATCTCAGCAAATCTTTGATTTTATACAACCTCACAATTGAAAGGGTCCTTTTAAATTATGTAAAAGTTTCAGCATTTGTGCATTTGAGGAAGCAGAAAGCAGTGTCCATTGCTTCTCCTCCACCCTCATCTCCCTCTGGTGTAAGAATTCTAAATACTTTCTCCTTACATACCTCAAGTGATAGGGAGATCACCACTTTACACACCAGCCTGCTTTACTCTAGGACAGCTCTGTTTCAGGGAAGTTCTTGTGTGTGTGGCCTGAGAGCCCACCTCTTGCTTTACTTCTGCCCTCAGAATTTTCCCAGCTTCCTCCCTTTTCTACTCTGATGTTCCTACAGGCTCTGGGAGATATTTCCAGCTATCTGGGACTTTCTCTTTTCCAAAATATCCCCAGTTCTTTATTCCTCATCTAGCACAATTTCCAGATACAGTGTTGGGTTTTTCTTTCCTGTCTTTTTATTTCTGGGCATGAAGAACAAAATAAGTTAAAAATAAACCTTTAATTGTTGGGCATCTTTTAAACTGGCTTCAACACTTTCCAGGATCGTAGACTGCTTTGAGAAGTTGATCAAAGCAATGGAAACGTTCCTGTGCCTCCTCACATGCATGGACGCAGAACATCTGGCATAAATAGTGGACTTCATAGCCCAGTATTCGGTGTATGCAGTGATTTTACATCTTTTGTGGTAGGCACTTTGAATAGTTCATTTACCATGAGACTGAAGCACACCCAGGTGAGGTGTCTTGCCACAGGTCCCCAAGCTAAAAAGCTGTGTGGGAATAAGCTGTCATCTCTGGTGTGAAGGATCTCAGTCTCATGGGTAAAATAGACATATAAAAACAAAAGCCAGGAGATGAAGCATTATGAAGTCAGGACATGGTTTCCCATGGGTGCAAGCGCCCTGCTGTGCGAACTCCGAGGGGTGACCACATGTTCCTGGAGCCAGGACACTGTACCTGACGGGGCGAGCAGGAAATCAGAGGGCAGGGCAGGGCTGGCAGAAAGGCAGACCACAGGGAGTTAAACTGGTGCACAGGGGCAGTTTCTGGAGCCAGGGTGCTGTGTGCGTAGATGAACGTGGTGACGCAGGTGGGAGAGGGGAGGGGCAGGTCAGGGAGAGCCCAGGACAGTGTACTTTGTCCTGTACATGAGGACAGGCTGGCAGATGGCTTCACGGAGAGCCCTGGTATGGTTGCATCTGTGTTTCAGAAAGCTTACTGGCTGTCCTGTGGAGGGGACAAGACAGGTGACAGGGAGACAGGTGGTGAGGGCTGCCCTGGGCCGGGTGCAGTGGATAGTGGAAACCAGCAGGGGGTATGAGGACTTTTCTGGAGCAGATGCACCCAACTAAGGAAAGACTTGGGTTTGGGGTGCGAGAGGTTAAAGAGCAGTTAATGGGACTGCATTTGAACGAGATCCTTCACCTCATGTTGCAAAAGTTTAAAAAAATAAATGACACTGTTTCAAGCTCTGTCCACATGTTACTTCATTTAACTTTCAAAACAGCCCTGTCCACAATAATTTGCAATCACATTGTAAGTTGGTCACTGAGGTGATAGCATAGCACAGAGAATACAGTTAATGATTCTGTAACATCTTAGTATGTTCATAAATAGTGACCGCACTGGAAGGGTGGGGATTTAATAATATGGGGAACTGTGGAACCACTGTGTGGTTTAATTGAAACCAACATAAGGTTGTGTATCAGTGATACTGTAATTAAAAACAAAACAAAACAAAACAACCCTGTCATTACAGATGGGAAACTGAAGCCTGGCGAGGTGAACCTGCCTCAAGCACAGAGTGTACGTGTGGAGCCAGATGAGAGCTCAGGCGGGCTGCCCGTGCACCCGCGTGCTCTGCCTCTTTGCTAAATGAGATAATAAGTGTGAAAGCATCTCATTTAAGTGTGAAATGGGCTCACAGGAGGCATTGTCAATGTTTATTAGGCAAATAGGCCTCTGCATTTACCATCTTGGTAAGCATAGCCTTTTGCAATTTAGCGAGCCCTAGTCGGCCTCACTCCCTTTTGGCCACAATTGCAGCAGTCATATCAGGAGGGCAGGTGAGGCTCTTGGCATTGGGAATGTACTTGATAAATGGCTAAGTGGATATATATGGTCTCTTCTTGTTTATCCGCATTTTGTAGAGGAGGGAACTGAGGCCTAGACATGTTAACTAGGCACAGTGAGTTGAACACTGGGAAAGCCACCAGGGGGCAATGGGGCTGTCACGATGTAGGTACCAGGTGGAAGTAGGTTCAAATTGGGCTCTACCACCTTCTGGCCATGTGACCTTGGGTGAATTACTTCACTTCTCTGAGTTTCCTCATTTGTGGCAATCATACCCACTTCTTAAGGTGACTTAATTATTAAAAATGAACTCCATGTAATGCAGATCTGACACTTAGTATGCACTAAGGAAGGTGATTTCCTTAAACGCAAAGGATTTCTGTTCAGATATAAGGTAAAATGCAGAAACAAGGAAACACAGGAATGAGTCTAATGTAGATAACAGCTGTAGCTGCCATCCTCCTGTAAATGGCCTGAGGGCTCTGTCCAACACGGGTCATGATGACGGTGTTATCTTAAAACTGGGTATTCAATCCATCAGGGAGTATTTCCTGAATTCAACTGGGTAAGGTGAAGCCTGCGATCTTGCTGTTAAAACTGTTGTTGCCATAGAAATGGGCCTGAGCTTGCAGAAAAGGCACTCAGTCCCTGGAGGCCACCTGTATTTCTAATTCGTGAAGGAGGAAAATGCCACCATTCCCTGCACATGCGAGTAGAGAACAATGTGAGTTAATTAGGTTTGGGCGCAGGCCGGTTACCGCTGGCAGGGCTGCTTTCCTGGAAAGTGTGGCAAAAGGCCACCGGCTGACAGGCTACCCCCTGTGGTAAAACGGGCTCTTTCCTGAGAATAAATGTGAGTGGGCCGTGGCACTTGATGGCAGCACTCCCTGCTGCCGGCTGCTTGGGAGGTCAGTGAGGGGAGCCTGACAAGAAGGGGGCTTTGGTTGTTCAGGGAAGGAAGTGCATCCTGGAGTTATGAAGTATTTGAGCTACAATGTCTCTCATGCTACAATCTCTGTGGCTGTGACTCCCAGCACCGAACCTCACTGGTGTATCAATATGCTTTGATGCAATAATGCTGCATAACAAACAGCCCCAAAAGTCCATGGCTTACAACAGCAAATAGTTACTACTTACAGGTCTGTGGGTGGCAGAGGCCTAGCGGGGCTCGGCTAGATGTGTCTTCAGGCTTCTATTTGGGTCAGGTGTGCTCCTCCTGTCATCTCCCTCTGGGACTCAGGCTGAAGGAGGACCCATCCTTGGGCCATGTGTTTTCATGGAGGAGGGTAGATGCTCACTCCAAAGACTGAGCTGAAACCTGCCTGCTTGTTAAAGCCTGTGCACAGACTGATGTACTCACACCCACCATCATTGTCTTGGTCAGAGCAAGTCACGTGGGCATGCCTGCAGTCAAGGGGGCAGGGAGAGCAAATAACACTGTCACAGGCAGTCTACATCAAGATCATCTGGGGAGTTTGCTAATAACAAATTCCTGGCCCATAAGGTAGATCTGGTAAATGAAAATCTTGACAAAATTGGCCTGGATTGGAATTTTAAACAGGCATTCCCAGTGGGCTGTGAGGATCATCTAGGCTCCGGTGCCGTGTTGTGAGCTGTACGTACATGAGTGAGGTGTGTCTACTTGTCCTGTTAAATGTTGGAGTTACAAATCTAAGACCCTCAACACCAGTGGCTTGTAGAGTTTGAAGGACTAATAACTTTCAGCACTCACTTTGACATTCCATTTGTCTTAGGAGAAAGCAGTTCTACCTTCATTTAATGCCTGGGCCAAGCACATTTCTACCAAAATGGGGCTTCCCTGATCTTTTTGAGGTTCATTTCCATCATTGCCCTTTAGAGAGGAAGGGATTCTTCATTTTTCTGGGAGTGGTTGGTCATGGTGTCACTCTGAGCCCCTTTCTACTGATAAATCAGTCAATCTCATCAGAATCTGTGTGCACCCAGCAGCCTTCTTGGGGTGAAGACTACACACTGAGATCTTTTTTGGACACTCTTGTATGCATTGATCCCAGATTCCATCTCTGCACTAGTGAAGCGTTGTAGGAGGGGGATGGAGGTGGGGGAGTCACATGCCCTTCCCCCAACTTCCTGGGGTGGGAGAATATGTATTGAAAGGGTGGTACTGAGTTAAAAGTACTTGAAACCAGCTACATTACATACATTGTAAAACATATGTTTTTGTTCTTTGGGAATATAAAGATTACAGATACGCCAGTGAGCTGAGAAGGAAAAGCAGTGAGGAGCTAACTACAAGGCTGGGTGAGGCAGGACAGAAAGGGACCATCAGCCTCCAAGGGTGCAGAGAAACCCCTCTCTCCGGGCACCCAGTGTTGTTTCAGGACCACGGAGAGCACACACCTCCCCCTCTCCGTTCCTCATTTAGTGCCTGGGACCTGGGGACTCTGAGAACGCTGTGCCTTTACATGTGTATTTTGCTGGAGTGCTGTCCTTCTCTCCCACTTCTTGGCTTCGTGAGCTTCTCTTATTTTTTTTTTTTTTTTTGAGAGGGCATCTCTCATATTTATTGATCAAATGGTTGTTAACAACAATAAAATTCAGTATAGGGGGGTCAACGCTCAATGTACAATCATTAATCCATCTCAAGCCTAATTCTCGTCAGTCTCCAATCTTCTGAAGCATAAGGAACAAGTTCTTACATGGTGAACGAATTCTTACATAGTGAATAAATTCTTACATGGTGAACAGTACAAGGGCATTCATCACAGAAACTTTCGGTTTTGATCACGCAATATGACCTATAAACAATCAGGTCAAATATGAATATTCGTTTGATTTTTGTACTTGATTTATATGTGGATCCCACATTTCTCCTATTATTATTATTATTTTTATTTTTAATAAAATGCTGAAGTGGTAGGTAGATGCAAGATAAAGGTAGCTTCTCTTATTTTGGAACGCAACTCAAATGTCCCCTCCTTGACCACATAGTCACTCTCTTTCTCTGCCTCTAACAGCAGCTTTGCTTCTCTGCTGTTCTCCAGATAGCCAAGGTTGCTATAGTGGTTTGGGGGAAAGTGTTGGTTTGATGAGAATTGCGCCTCTCTTTTCTTCTGGGGCTCCCCAGACCTTAATGGATTTTCCGTTCCTCTGACTGTGCGGTGGAGACGACAGATTGTATTTTTCACCATGCAGGTGGGAGAACAGAAGCAGGAAGGCCTAATGCTTCAGTCGGGGATAGACAATGATGCAAAACATTCGCTGTGGTCCAGACCCCACCTCCTCACCAGGCCAGGCTGTTGTTATTTTGCCTTGGTAGGGCTAAGAATGTCTGAGGCTTTAAAGGCTGACTTTTGGAAGCCGCACTCAACATAGTTCTTAGTGTTTGTACAGAGAACAAAGGTGTCCTGCCAACACCAGCTGTCTCCTCCCAGTTGGGGCTGGATGGGAGGTAACAGCAGGTTTGGGGAAGCAGCCCCTCCCTTCCCTGGGCGTCTGCTGACTCCCGGGACATCGGGCAGTGGAGACATGATCACCGCCCAGCACCAAGGTTTGGGTGGGTCCCATGTGAGGAGCCCTTTCAGCGTCTGTACGGAGGCTTTGCGCTAAGCGCGTTTCTGTTCCCAGGCAGCTGACTGGGGCTTTCAGGGGATTGTAAGAGCTGGAACAAGAGGCCCCTGATCCGTGTGCCCTTTTCCCCTCCCCCTTCGTCTCTCCCTCCCTCGTTTCATGCCTTTCTTTCTTCCCTTTCTGGCATTTTCCCTTCCACCTTTGTCACTTTTGTCTCATTCTTTTCTCTCCTTGTCTTTCCAAGCATTTCTTCCTCTTCTTCTCTCCTGTTCCCCCCTTTCCTCCGGCTCAGCTAAACTGAGCTGAACCCTGTGTCGGGCCCCTGGCTGGTCCCTGGGGATCTGGGGGCGACTCACGCAGGCTCTCCTGGCTGCAAAGAGGAGTCAAGCCCCGCAGGAGAGGAACAGGCGAATGACGGCTGGGATGTGTGATGAGTTGTGGGAGAGGGCTGTGCAAGGGGCCGGGGGGCGGGGTGGGGTGCGGAGGGCTCCCCAGAGTCTCTGCTGAGGGAAGCCCGTTACTACCCAAGAAAAGATCTGCTCCCTACAAATAATTACCATATAGAGAGTTTGGCATTTTGCTTTTTCACCTAAAATTTTATTGTCCAGGACTTCATTT